>NC_139682.1:57998879-58598879 GCF_964106915.1 Podarcis gaigeae | reverse complement strand
TGCTATACTCTGTTGCCCTATTTTCTCCCTTCTGAAGTTTAACTTTCTGCTGCTACTCATCTATAACTGCACACAGGGAATATTCAAAGGCATCTTTCAGGTTTATTTTGAATCCCGCAGTGTAATTTACTCCAAAGCTCTGCAGTGCTTGGCAGAACCAACCAGAGCTGTGCCTGTAGAATTGGCACAGTGTATGCTCAAACCAATAAAAACATTCAAAAGAGATTTTGTCTGGGATGGGAATAATTTTTTTTTAGCAAAACCAGTGTCTCTTCCAAGAGATTTTATTTTATTTGATTCGTTTTTGGATCCCTGCTTTCATCTGATTAGAAACACAGGGTTGTTCACAAGACAATAACCCACCACCCCATTAAAAATACCTCCCATAAAACATAAATAAAATGAGTTTAAAACTTCTTCATATCAGCCCAGCAGATACCAATATAGAAGGCTCAACCAAATCATCACTATCACCCAAAGGCCAGAGTGAGCATGTGTTTCTTGAGCTGGCTATGAAAACTCAATAATGAGGCTTCAATTTAATGCTACCTTTATCCTAGCCATTAGCTGTATTATAAGTGAATCCTGTGTTGCAAACACCTTGATAGGCTTCTCTGGAACTCTAACTGGCATCCTGGAGATATTTGACACCACTAATTAAAATGTAGAAGAGCTGTAGCTCAGGGATGGAGCATCTGCTTTGCATGCATAAGCTCCCAGGTAGGGCTTGGGAGTGTCTCTTGTTTGAGATCTCCTGCCACTCAGTGTAGACAGTATTGAGGTAGATGGACCACTGGCCTGTCTAGTAGAAGGCAGCTTCTTATGTTCCTAATAGCAAATGGCCTGTAATCCTAAAACCTGGCGTAAGTCTGTTCCTACACCACCCTTTCCTAAAATTATTAGCAGAAGCGGAGAGAAGGATTGAAGGAGTGTTCTCAGGGACTTAATTAATTTCTCTCTCATACACTCATGGTCATTTCCCCACAAATTAGGCATCCTACCACAAGGGGGTGACAAATTATTAATGAATCTACTCATGAGTTGGCTGCCTGTCTATTCACAGCGATGAGTCTACTGAGAGAGTGGATAAGGAGCTGGCTGTTAGTAGCCTTGGGACAGGGAATTGTAAGGTTTTATTAGCCATACTTTCTAAAAATGTGTAACCTCTGGTGTGCTTGTAATACATAGAGAAGGCCCATTTGTGTAAATATTTATGGAATCTGAATCAAATATTAAAGATTTACTTCAGCCTCTTGAAATTTAAAATGATTTCCCAAGTTCTTTTGAGACTTTGACTATACTGGGAAAAGATATGTTCTGATAATATACCGTAGGTTAGTCATCTCTCCTCTTTTCTGGTTGGTGGTCTACTTTTCATCTTACATTTGTCATGCACTGCAGGTCTGAATAATACTTGTTTTTGACCTCTTGGAGAGGTGCCTGCTTGTGGACTCAAGCTCCAGTGAACCACATTGTGGCACATCTTGCAGCAGGCATGTTGATTTGCGCACTCATTTGTTTTCACTTCCATTCAGCAGATGCATGCTAAGATGTTCAGTGAAGAGGAGGAAGATTTGGGTTGGGTTTGCCTACCTATCTGGCCTGGGCAATTTTAGGAGTGATGAGTGGTTTCCTAACGAAAGAGAGAACCATCTATTGTGCTAGTTAGCAAGATCGATGGTGATGACTTGTTAGCCACTTGCTGCTCAAAGGTCTCCAGGTGACTTGCAACAGATTAAGAAACATAAACACAAATAGATAATGTCATTACTAAATTATGTGAAACATTAATAAATCCATATGAAACACCTACAGTTCATTGAAAACATGCCCACTCCCACCTCCACCCCACTTATCCAACAGCCATTGGAAGTTTTGGCAACACACTTAACAATGAAACAACATCCACTCAGTCCTTCAGAAGCCTGGGGGAAAAGGTAAGTCTTTATGCAGCACTGAAAAAAATGTTACTGAAGGTGTCAGGTTTACCTTGGTAGGGAGAACATTGCACAGTTTGGGAGCCACAACTCAAAAGGAGCTCTTCCTTGTCATCACTCTTTGATCCTTCCTCAGAGAGAGGGATCTGAAGAATGGCTCAAGATGATTAAACACCAGTGTAGCTTTTCCCAATCTGGGGCCCTCCAGATGTTCTGGACTACAATTCCCATCAGCCCTAGCCAGCATAACTCATAGTCAAATATGGTAGTCCAGAATATCTGAAGAGTGACAGGTTGGGAAGGGTGCTCAAGAGATTATACCCATATAACAGTTGGGCCCTTCTAGGAAAATATAATCTAGATTTCATGCAGTCCGTTTCATTTAATAATAATTTTTAGTTGTAGCATTTCTGTTTCAAGACTGACGCTTCCTGACATGTAGCAAAATAATAATTTTTGCTAGTGTTAAATTGGTGGAGATCACTGTAAAGAACTGGTTTTTTTATGTGGAGTAGGCATATTTAATGCATTTCCCACAGTAAAAACATGGTTTTTTAAAAAATTCATTCATAGATCCATGTGCAGCAAAACTTAATTGAGTTCAAATGCTTTTCTAAATAAATCTCTTGTGTGAAACAGTTACTGACAGCATTAATTGGAGATGTTTTGAGTAGTAGCACAAGCTACAAAAACATTTCTCAACTGAGTCACAATGGAGAAAGCCATTTATTTTCCCATTCCTGCCTTTTGTAGGAGTGGTATGTCTGTCAAATACCTACTGTTACAGAAATGAGTTTAATATACATAAAATGTAATGTTTATATGCAGTGAAGTTTAAAAACGTATGTAAAGGTTTGCATTTGCAAAGTAGAGAAGTTTGCATTAGGCAGAAAGAGATGGCAGAAAAAATGGATATTTCCATTTCAGTCTTTAGGCTAATTGATAATGCACCCGGGAAACATGAGCAGCAGATCTCTCACCTCAGGAAGGTGAAACCTGATAACTCACTGGTTTTTAGCCAGCCAAACAGTGGCAGCAGCGGTCGAAGCTAAGTTCCATGATAATGAACAGACAAGTGGTCTGGATCTCTATTTGGGACCAGAGAGAGGAAAGCTACTGAACTAAAAAGGAGATGAGACCACATTGCTAGTTTGTTAAAGAGCAATGTTTTACTTTGTATTTTTGCCAGTGTTTATTATGTAACTAGTTTAAGACACTTCGCACTAAAGTTTTGAAACTCATTCTTGTGGTAGAAAGCATTAATTTCTACTCTGCAGAAGAACTAGATAAATAATTCTGTTGCAACAACTCTAACAGCTACTGGCTCTGGGTGCTACACTCTTGCTCAATTTGTGAAACTAGCATGAGCTGAAAGCCTAAGGGTCTGAAGGCAATGATTTCTAAATCCAGGATCATGTATTGGACTTGGAATTGTATGGGCTGTTTGCTTGGAACAGAGCTTGAAGGCAGTTCACTGCATTCTATAGATATTGACACAGGGTGTAAGTAGATGTTTGGGAGATAACAGGAGTATGTAGGTGGATCATGGAGGGTACTTGCCAGGGAGAATTTTTGGCAGGGTTGTCCTCTGCTCTCCTGATACTACCCTATATTGGTGGTGTGGTGTTACCTGGAAAGAAGGATCTGATGGGAAGAACTGATGGGAATGGGAAGGGTTAAGTACCACTTAATTAGTATGCGTGTGTTTCAGAAGATTAGAATTATCAACACATTTCCTAGGCTGTGCCTTGAGAATGCTGGTTCCCACCTCCATCAGAATGAATGGTTCCACTAATTTCTAAGGGCAGGAAAAATAGGGAGAAGGACGCTCTGTGAGGACGACCGCATGTAGGTGGCCTTCTCTTATCACACTTAGATTTGGTTCTAGAGGTGTTCCTTTCCCCAGTAGCAACTGACCTCAATAAAAGGATAAGAAAAAATAGATTAAGTGGGTCCACTCCATCTGGGCCTCAACAGGAGCCCCCACTTTGGCCCTCTCAGAAGCATCTCTGCCGCAAAGCTCTTTTGTGTTACATGCAAATGACTGGAACCATTTTGCACAATAAATTTCACCACAAGGTATTCATACAGTTTCTCCAAGCTGTTAGGCTCAGTTTACAAAAATGATACCTTAAAAGCAAGAGGAGTAATGCCTCTTTTGGGATAAAAGAACAAAACAAAACAAGGAGGCAAGAAACAATAACCCAAATGTAGCCAATGGAATACTAACTAATACGGTTGAGCAAAAAGGCCAGAACCCCAAAATTAGGACTCTATTCATTGTGTGGAGGACTAGATGGATTGAGCTTCTATCCCAATCAGAGGCCATGCAGGCACTAAATGGATGCCAAACAGGCAGTGTTGTTTGGCAGTGCCCTCTGAGCTGCTCAAAGCAATCATTTATAGGCTTAAGGCTTTTGAAATTACACATTTTTGAACTGTGAGCTTATTACCAGGAAATGCTAAATGTCCCAGTCTTGTCTGTGGAACCCACAGCAGTCATCAGCTACAGTGAGTTTATCTACTTCACTCCACCACACATAGATGGAAACAAATAATTGTCTATGAGGGGAGTAGAAAATCAGTCCAACTCATACCTGTAAGTATAGAAATCATTCTCTTCCATGACAGCAACAAATGCACACAGGATTTTGGGGTTTTTTTTACATCACACACATATGCACAACTGCATTCACACAGAGAAAGAGACAGAAAACTATGGCACGGGAAAGAGAAAATGTCTCCTTTCCTAACACATGCACACTTGCTTATGCTGGTTGCTTGGGATGCCCTCCCAAGATGTTGAACAATGAGCTAGAGTGCTCAACCAATAAGAGTGAATAGATGAGCAAGTAGTTCATGGGCCTGACAGCACTATAAATAGGCACAACAACACCAACAATTGTTTAGAATCTGCTGGCTGCTTCAGCAAACAATGAAGTCATAAATCAAGTCTCTTCCTCTCTCTCTTTTAGTTGAGTGAAAAGTGTTACTATGAAAAATCTGTATTTGCTAAGAAATTGAGTAGAAAATTTCTACACTAATAGCAGGGAAGCTATCAGCATGAGTTTGACCAAACTGCAGGAGGCAGTGGAAGACAGGAGTGCCTGGCGTGCTCTGGTCCATGGGTTCACGAAGAGTCGGACACGACTAAACGACTAAATAACAACAATAGCAGGGATGGGGAAACCTGTGGCTCCCCAGTTCCCTCCAGCCCCAGCCAGCATGGGTTCCTGATCTCCGCTAATAACATCAGTGAGCATCGTTCGTAATTTCTAATTCAAATGTTGCACCTAAATAAAAGCTCATTCCAACACAGAAAGCATGAAAGGGAAACAAAATCCTAAAGAAGCAGTAAGGGAATGTAAAACATTCATTAATGGTACGACTTATTGATCTCTCCTCTCTGCATTTCACACCCACTTTGCACATCATTTTGGCTATCAAAATTCTCTGTGATTCACATAGTACTATTCCCCCCACCCTTCACTTCATTTGTTCCCCACTCCTAACCACAATGTGATCCCAGAATGGGTTACATAATATATCTAGGGACGCAGGTGGCACTGTCGTCTCAACCACTGAGCCTCTTGAGCTTGGCGATCGGAAGGTCAGTGGTTCGCATCCCTGTGACGGGATGAGCTCCTGTTGCTCTGTCTTAGCTCCTGCCTTCCTAGCAGTTTGAAAGCATGCCACTGCAAGTAGATAAATAGATAATGCTGTGGCAGGAAGATAAACAATGTTTCCATGTGCTATGGTATCCATCACACAGTTTTCATTGTGCCAGTAGTGGGTTAGTCATGCTGGCCACATGACCCGACTCCCTCAGCCTGAAAGCATAGATAAGTACCACAAGCGCATAGTCGCCTTTGACTGGACTTAACCGTTCAGGGGTCCCTTACCTTCCTTCCTTCCTTCCTTCCTTCCTTCCTTCCTTCCTTCCTTCCTTCCTTTACAAAATATATAACAAAATAGCTATATCAGGTACTGGAAGAAGCAAAGATCACCAGTGTTGATGCAATGATTCTTCAACATCAACTTCATTGGACTGGTCATGTTGTGCCGATGCCTGATGATCATCTTCCAAAGCAACTTAAAAATGGAAAGCGTAATGCTGGTGGTCAACAAAACAGGTTTAAAGACTGTCTCAAGGCAAATCTTTAAAAATGTAGTATAAACACTGACAACTGGGAAACACTGGCCTACGAGTGCTCCAGTTGGAGAACAGCCTTTACCAAAGGTATCATGGGCTTTGAAGACACTCAAACTCAGGATGCAAGGGAAAAATGTGCTAAGAGGAAGGCAGGCTTGGCAAAGCCACACTGTGATCAACTCCTGCCCGGGAACCAATGTCCCCATTGTGGAAGGACGTGTGGATCCAGAATTGACCTCCACAGTCACTTATAGACTCATTGTTAAAACTCTGTTTATAGAAGACAATCTTACTTGGCTACAAGTGATCGCCAAAGAAGAAAATACAATAAACATACAGTAGAGCATTGAAACAGTATAAAATTGATAAACAAATTGTAATTCCTACATAACTAAACATTGGTGCACATACCTGGAGGTGTTGGGTTGCTTTCCAATAACTTAAATTCCTTCCTAACATGAGCCCGAACATGGAGCTAGGATAATTTGAATAAAAGGTTGCCCAAAGCTAAATGTTTAGATGTTCCACAGAGGAAGTATAAGGGTTGTGGTAAAGTGCTGCAGCTTGTCTCCTTTTGTAGACATCCATAGCCTTGAATTTCAGAGTTCCCCTCTGTTACATGAAGACAACAGCTTTTATTACAGATTAATGGGATGCAGAGGCACTTGAGGACATAAGGCTCATCTTTGGGTTTTATTTTGATGTCACAATGAAATTCACATTTTGAGTCAAGCTATTACCACTTCGAGAGGGTATTGACACAGGGCTAAGAGGGTTTACTGGAGTTCTTATGGATACGGAGACAGTCAGCACATTAACCTTTTAAATAAATAGCTTCAGTGATCTCCTTGCGGGTTATGTGCATGACCTACATATTGATAAATGTAGTCCTAACACATTGCAACAACAGTGAATTTACTTCTGTCTCCATGGAGATATACGGGAACAATATTTCAGGTTTTAGTATTGATTGCAGGCCAAGGCTTTTCTGACATACAAAAACTGATATAATAACAGAATAATATAGGGGAGAGCAAAATACTTAATAAATAAATAAAAATCCACTGGTTGGCCTTAGAATGGAAAAGAGAATAATAATAAATAACAACTGATTTGGAAAGGTAAAGGCTGTTCTTTTCCCCAACTAAATATATAATACAAATAGATGAACAGTCAGTCAGTAGAGATAACGTAGTGCAATATCACAGGACAGTACCACTTAAGACAATCTCCCACCAGAAACTCTCTGCCTGCAGAATGCTGGAATGTGTTGGTTGTTTTTTTTTTAAAAAAAAGCTTCTAGCCTTGCATGCTCCAACACACTAATTTTTTTCTATGTGGAGGGAGCATTTCCCCCGACAAAAGAATTAAAACATCCAATTCCCCACCTGCAGTATGAAGTGATATTGTACATAAAAAGCTTTGCATCACTTTGCATTTCTTTATGTTGAATGGGAATTGCCATTTTAATGCTCATTTATCCAGTTTAGAGCTATTTTTAAGCATCGTTTTAACCAGTCCCCTCATTTTCATAAATTTCCTTCATTGAAGTGAAATGTGACTGTGTTGGACTTTCTTGATAATTGCCCAGTTACATATATGTTGAATTTGATAGCCCTGAGGTTACTCTTCCTTTACTTTGGCATGCTGTGGATTCTCTGTTAGCATTGTAACAACAACAACAACATCTTCAAGCCATTGAAACTACCATACAGCCAATTTATGCTACAGAATTAAAAACCTGACATTTAGAGAGGATCAACACATTGTTTCACATTGGTGTTCCCACCCTTTATGGGTGGTGGGGTGAATTTGTCAAACCCTTCTTCCCCTAGAGAAAAATCAGAGGTATGGCCTGAGGCTTATTGTGCCCAATGGGGAGAGGTGGTGGCCAGCTATTTAAGCCAGCTCTGCCCCCCTCTTTTCTTTATACGGCACCCACCCTGTCACCCTTTCGCAGTGTGAACCTCCTGATTAGTCGTCTGTTTTCCAGGTGCTGAGTAGGACTTTTTTGGGGAGACCCAAACTGGCATTGGATCTTCTATTTTGAGTCAACTCCACGTTGTTGGGTGTTGTTTGTCTGCTGGAATGCTGTTCCTTCAATTTGGCTAATTGGCATGTAGTCCGTGCAGGTGACAAGATTTACCGGAGGCAGTGTTCGGTTGTGGTCATTCATTAGTCACTGTTGTTATGCATGGCCTGGGGGTGCTGGGGGTGCACTTTGACCTGATGGACTCATTGGGGTGAACATTGGCCAATGGGGCCATGGTGTGCATGTCAGGCTCTTTTAAGCGCAGCAAGAATGGATGAATCTTAGGATACCTTGCTGTATGCACACAGTGTGCGGCTGTTAACTTGCCCAGGTGATGGGAGAAGAAATTTCCCCCATCTATTAATGAACACTTTCCCAGACTTAATTTGATCTGGTTATGTTGGTCAAATCTGCCTAGTTTGTTTCTTTTGTATTCACATCTGGTTGTCTTGACTCTTCTTTCTGGTGTGCTGGCAGTGAAACTTTGTGATAAAATTTTCCCACCCTGGCCTAGCATCAGGTATTTTCCCACCTGCCAAAGGCATTTTGTTACTTGTGTATATAGAGATGATTGTCTGTCACCTGTTCCATTCCATTATTTCATTGATGGATTTGTTGTGCTCCATTTCCCGCTCAGTGTGCCTTTCAGTTTAACTTGGAGAATTTTGAACATTAATTTCATGATTGGTGCAACACAGAGCTTGTTGAAGTTTTCAAATTTAGTCCGGTGTTTCTCAGGTTATCATTGCACATGTTCACAAGTGCATTGGTTAAAATGCTGGGGGAAAGGAACAATGACACAGCTGCATTTCAACACCAAAATTGCTTCTTCTTTTCCTCCCTGCTGCAACTTCCAACAGTGCACATTTGCTTTGAATAAATCACAGTGCAAGAAGGAATCTCACGTTTGTGTGATCACATCAATATATTGCCAAATGTCTTCAGAATCAGAAGCTGTGGTTCAGGGGGGACTGAAAACTGTGTCATAATGCACATGCCCAGCTGAAATCCAGGAATCAAAACTAGGAATGGCAGCTTGCTAATGCATCAGTGCTGTTCCACAAAAAAAGATCATTTGAAATCCCAAATCCAGAGGGAAAGAATTTTGTTAAGCATCTTGCTTCCTAGTTGTGCCTGTTAAACTCTTGATGATGAAGGTGAGTTGCTATCCACATCCCTGAAATAGTGATAAAATGGTTGTTAGTGCTCAAGTTCTAGAAGGGAAGGCTCATGCTTCACTAGTTGTCTGTGGTTCTTTGAAGCTGTTGCTGCCCAAATAGATAAAGAAAAACACCATGGCTGTGGTTTGATTTTCACTGGGTACCAGTTTTTCATGGTTCCATAGTAGAGATTAATTGCAAAAGTAAAGTCAGAGGACAAGAGGTAAAATAGAGTTCAGGAGAATAAAAATTTGCTGGCAAGAAATGTGACAGAGTAATCTTGGAAGGCAGCACCGCTTAGTGAGAGGTTATAGAGTGATAGTTATAGTACATCAAAAACTGAATGTGAGGCACCAGTGGGAAGTTTTACAAAAGAAAAGAGCTAATGCTAGTTCAGCTTTCATTAGTAGAGCAAAGGTATCCAAAATAACGGCAAAATGATAACTGTTCTTCTTGAGTTAGAGATTCTTTACAAAGATTATTCTATTGTTCTAGTGTGAGAATGGATAGAGACAGAATGGAGGGTTTGGCAGGTTCCTGCCCTTGTTTGCATCCCATCAGGCTTATTTGGAATTTGTTGGCTGGGAAGGTAGAAATAGCATAATAATGAAAGGCAACTTGTGATCGAAGCCATTGTCTTTAAAAACAACAGAGGCACATAAGAGTCAAAAGTAAGCCCTTTTTTCAATTGCTGGAGTTACCTAACTGATCCATTGCATATTTAAACTTTTAAGTTGTAAAGTGATATTTTTGAGTCATTGACAAATCCAGTTCTTAAGGTCTTTGCAAATCTGGAGTGGGGGGAGAGTGAGATGATTCTCCTTCATATATGTGAGCAGGTAGTGAGGCTAATCCTCAATCCCACAACCAAGCCACTCAACGGCTATGACTGAAATATGTGTGCATTCCGTGCGCATGAGAAGCAGATCTTGCACAAATAAATTAATACACTTCGAGATCTTCCATGTGAGGAGGGATTATGATTGGGACAGTATCCTGACTTGCATGGATGACCCCTATTCATGCGCATTGGTATGCATGACTGGGGTCATGACTGTGGGCACATTGGCAGTAGGGGTGTGGTGTGGCTAGCTCATGAAACCTGTCACATGTTCCTTCAACATGTGGGAAGGTGTCCCAACTACACCGCTCTATTAAATAAATGTTAAGAATTGCAGATTTGTCAGGAGGGAAGTTGGTAAGGGAAACAAGACCTGAGACAGACTTCTGCAAGAGGAGAAAACAAAGACTTGTGGTTGGCTCCACTAGCATAATGTGTATAACTTGCCTACCAATAATGATGGCACACAGAACCTGTCTGTGCACACACAGTTTTCACACTGTTGACTAACTGAAATTTGAGTTGCCCTTTCCATTTATCAGAGAGATGAAGTCAGCATACCTTTAAAGATAACTGCAGGATGAGTGCTAGTCTTATTCAGAAACTTTTTTCACTTGCACCCAGATGCTGATCCCGGGCGATCTGGTCCTGTCCTATTCTGAGCAGCTCTTTCCTGCTGAGTTACTTTTAGATGCATGTCTGCCCTAGAAGATAGTTTATATGGACAACAGCATAGGCATGGCCTCCAAACGAAAACAATTTTCTACACCAAATTGAAAGTATCCTTCAAATTCTATGGCAAATTGAAAATATCCATCAGTGGCACTATAATGTTGGATTATAGAACGGAAGAATGGAATTTATGTCATTTTTATTCTGCACAAGGGTATCTGGAGAACAATGAAACTTCAGTAATAAGAGGTGATTTCATTAGGTCTCCCTCAAATAATCCCAAAGTGGCTTTCATGAGCATGGATGCTTCAGCAAATAAGAACAGGCCAAATCCTACACATATTGTACATTGAAAAAATACATATATTTATTGCAGAATAAAATAATTCCTCATATGATATTCGGTGCATCAACTGTCACCATGCTAAGGGATTATGAATGTAACAGATATATTTTGCACCAACAATTGCGACTAAAAATCTCCAAAGAGATTGAAGTTGTTCAAATATAGCTATGGCAGATTTCTTAGTATTTTTGTAATATATTAAAGCCTTTACAAAGAGAGTGATGATGACATGCTGGAAAAGACAAGTAATGCCTATAAGATCAACATAATTTTGGAGGGAGGATAAAGGTGCAGTAAGAGCAACCATCCTGTTCCCTCTCTGAACAAACAGGTGATTGGAACCTGTTGATCAAATATGTAGTTGATCAGATTTCTCATCATACTTTGAAAGTGGTGGAAACCACTTAAAACAATGTGGATATTATAGTGAAACACCATTGAAAAGAGCGTAACTTGGGAAGAAATAAGCTTAGAATGTGATCTAAGGCTGCAAAGGGACACGATGTGTCATACTGGCTGCTGTTGAAAGCTGCATCCCAGAGTTACTCACTCTTGTACAAAATTGGAGAGCCTCAGACTCAGAATGTCACCTCCCATGCCTCTCTGTCTCGCCTCTCTGTTTCCCCACCCCTCCCTGACCCTGCTTCACACACAAAGTATTGCCTGACTAGAATATGTACCTGAACTCTGATAATGCCTCCTGCATGTTTGGATGCAGGGTAGAGGTGTGTGTGTGTGTGTGTGTGTGTGTGTGTGTGTAGGTGTGTGTGTGTGTGTGTGTGTGTGTGCGCGTGTGCGTGCAGTGGTAAAATTGACATTTGCTATTCTGTTCACATCTGCCTCTGGCTCCACTTACCACTGACAAGTAGTCCTCAGAATGTTGCTCAGAATAGAATGTGGCCCTCAGACTGAGAAAGAAGGTTCCATACTCCTGCTCTAGTACTTTAAAACATGTTCTCCACAAACAGAAGCCAACCAAGTGGAGCACAGATGGAGAACAAAAGGAGATGTTTATAGTACTTAACGTTACTGTGTGGTGAGGAAAGGACATGATGCTGAGCTGCTGTTTTCAGCCACAGACATGTGTCCCCTGTCACATCTAATTCCAGCCATTGAGCCACTGCCTAATGAAGTAAATTCAGCATATGTTTAACATACTTAAATTGATTTCAGAATATTTACTAATTCCCAAAGTATTTTGTGTTCAGAAAAAACCTCACAGAAACACGTTATGTGTTCTTTTGAAATGTTATATCAGTGATGTTGAAACTACGCAAAAATTTTATAACAGCACAAGAAGCAACACATTTCACTATCTTCCACTATTGATTCAGTGATTCTGATTTTCCAAAAGAAGAGTTGGTCACCATCAATAAAAATAGGCAAACGGAGCAGTAATTTCCCAAAATAATTTATTTTCTTTCATGATTACAGTTATTGCCCCAGTTTAATGTATAGTAGGAGTTTCTTTTGCTCCCAGATCTAGTGCAGAGTTCTGTTCCATTTCTCTAGTGAGTCTGTTATACATTTCAGTGATCTCTAATGCATTGATCAACTGTTTTAAATTGTCCCCCAAGGCTGCAAAGACAGATACCTGTATTCTATTTGTCTCTTCCCCTTGTTGTTGTTGTTGTTTAGTCGTTTAGTTGTGTCCGACTCTTCGTGACCCCATGGACCAGAGCACGCCAGGCACTCCTGTCTTCCACTGCCTCCCGCAGCTTGGTCAAACTCATGCTGGTAGCTTCGAGAACACTATCCAACCATCTCGCCCTCTGTTGTCCCCTTCTCCTTGTGCCCTCCATCTTTCCCAACATCAGGGTCTTTTCCAGGGAGTCTTCTCGTGAGGTGGCCAAAGTATTGGAGCCTCAGCTTCACTATCTGTCCTTCCAGTGAGCACTCAGGGCTGATTTCCTTAAGAATGGATAGCTTTGATCTTCTTTCAGTCCATGGGACTCTCAAGAGTCTCCTCCAGCACCATAACTCAAAAGCATCAATTCTTTGGCGATCAGCCTTCTTTATGGTCCAACTCTCACTTCCATACGTCACTACTGGGAAAACCATAACTATACGGACCTTTGTTGGCAAGGTGATGTCTCTACTTTTTACTGCAAGGTGATGTCTCTTCCCCTGCACCCCCCCCCCCAAATAATTATTAGGAGTTTCAGGAGGGGCATTTAAATGACCGAATAGAATGCTGGGAATGTGTTCAGTTCCATGCTCTTTCAGTGCTGCATCTCTAATCCAAATTACCTTCTCTGCCACGATTGCAAAGAAAGAAAACAAATAAAAATGCACAAAAAGATATGATAACAGTCATTTAACATTGTTTGGGCCTCTACTGTGCATTTTTCAAGATAACACCTGCTGCTACATTGCTCCTAGACTGATACATTGCACATGTGAAGAAACTTGCTGTTGTTGTTTTTGGTGGGCGGGCGGTGGGGGACACACAAAAGAGTTTCAGGAAGAGTTCAGTGATCTAATAATGAGTGCACACTTGCCTGCCTATATTGCATTCAGATAGCACTTTATTCCATCTTCTGAACATTTCCTTACCTGTTTCTTTTCATGTTTTCTGTGGACATTCACACATTATAAAGCCACTTCTGGAAATACGGTAGAATCTAACAGAAGATTAATACTCACTTTTGTGTTTCCAGGAAAAAAAATAATTCTACCCCATAAGCTTGGAAAATCACGGGAGCTTTGTGTTGTAATACCTCTGCAGTTTTCGTGGCATACCATCCCTCACCCCCCCCCCCCCGACATGAAATTTGGGACACTAGTGCAGCATGCAATTCTTTGCCACAGTTTAAAATTTAGCATGGCATGGCAGTCTATTGATCAAATAGCCACAGTTCCATACCATAACAGGTACTACAATGCAAAAGGGAATGATAGCACTAGTACCATAGACAGTCAAATTCATGTAATTAGGGTTGCCATATTTCAAAAAGTGAAAATCTGGACACAAAGGTTGTTGATGTATATTTTGCAAGCTCTCCCCCCCAAAAAAATTGTTTTGTTTTTGAGCTATTTTGAATGGAACTTGCCAAAAACTAAACTTCCTACATGGTTTGCCATATGTACAGATTTTCCAGGGCTTTAAAAGGATTTCCACTTGGACACTGTTTCCTGGCAATGTCTGGGAAATTCCAGATCTATGGCAAGCCTGAAAAAAAAAACCCATGTCTGAACCCATCCCAGACTCTTCTTCTTGGAATTTTGCATTGTCCTATTCAGAATGGTTGAAAAGGATTTATGAGTGAATGTCACTGGGTGCCTTGTTATCTCTAGATTAGGCGAACTAATATCAGTGTACTGGATGAAGCAAAGTTTACCAGTGTTGAAGCAATGATTCTTCAACATCAACTCCGTTGGACTGGTCATGTTGTACGGATGCCTGATGACCATCTTCCAAAGCAACTACTCTATTCCGAACTTAAAAATGGAAAGCATAATGCTGGTGGTCAACAAAAGAGGTTTAAGGACTGTTTCAAGGCAAATCTATAAAAATGTATAAACACTGACAACTGGGAAACACTGGCCTGCGAACGCTCCAGTTGGAGAACAGCCTTTACCAAAGGTGTCATGGGCTTTGAAGACACTTGAACTCAGGACGCAAGAGAGAAACGTGCTAAGAGGAAGGCATGCTTGGCAAATCCACACCGTGATCAACTCCTGCCCGAGAGCCAATGTTCCTGCTGTGGAAGGACGTGTGGGTCCAGAACTGGCCTCCACAGTCACTTACAGACTCATTGTTAAAACCGTGTTTATGGAAGACAATCTTACTCAGCTACGAATGATCGCCAAAGAAGAAGAAGAAGAAGATATATATTAGAATTATTTTTAGAAGGAATAAGCAAAGACATTAGGGGCAGCTTCCTTGGCATGCTGTTTCCAGAAGTACTTATGCAGACCACAGAAACATTACATTAACATTTTCATATGAGTATGCTCACTGTGAAGCAAACCTGCAAGTTGATGCCTCAGGATTACATATCTTGAGATTGCTCCTGGTGTCCACCATTTGGCTTTCTTTCCCTTGATGATACTAAATATATAATAGTTTTAATCTTTTATAAACTGCTGTATTCCTACTGCGGGACATATTTTGTCTCTTTTGCTGTTAGAAGGCTAGCTATATTCAAAGAAAGGGTGAAATTTTCAAAGTATTTTATCTTTGGGAGATTGTCCAAGGTCAGTAATGAAATTTCCATTTCAAGTAATTTTGTTCAAAGGGGGGAAATTCCCCCTTAGGTTTAAACCATAGGTTCTAAAAGCCTGAAATCTGAAAATAAAGAGGCCGTAGCTGTAAGCACTGTTCAAATTATGCCTCTTTAGACTACTCAGAAATGCGGTTAAGCTTCTTTCTTGCTTGCTTTAAAATATTCAAGGTTATTGCCCTGCATTAAACTCTAAACCCTTTAAATGCCTCCTTTGCTGCAAAATTATTTAAGATTGACAATCTGAAAGGTTTAAAAATCTGGGTTTGTAAGAAGGAGGCTCTCTGAAAGGTGAGGCTAGGAATTTCCATCACATATGTCATACATTCTTAATATGTAATAGATGCTGTTTTCAAAAAAGTTGCTATTAAGTGGCAGTGATCTCAATAGAATAGACCATAAAGAATTCTGTATTGTCAGTAGCACTCTTTTAAGGTAATAGTATCTGAAATCCACACATCTTTATAAGGGAATTAAATATATTGAATGGCTTGATATAAACAATTTGTCAAACGAATGTGGACAAATCTTTTAATCAGTGTTGGATAAGCCAAATTTCTGTTAATCTGGAATACTTTGTCCGATTCTGGGCATCACAATTAAAGAAGGATGTTGACAAGCTGGAACATGTGCAGAGGAGGGCAACCGAGATTATCAAGAGTCTGGAAACCAAACCTTACGAGGAACGGTTGAAGGAGTTGGGTATGATTAGCCTGGAAAAGAGGAGACTGAGAGGAGATATGATAGTCACCTTCAGATATCTTAAGGGATGTCCTATGGAAGATGGCACAAGCTTGTTTTCTCCTGCTTTGGAGGGTAAAACCCAAACCAATGGCTTCAAGTTATAAGAAAGGAGATTCTGACTAAACATCAGAAAAAACTTTCTGATAGTAAGAGCTGTTCAACAGTGTAGTGGAGGTTTTTAAGCAAAGATTGAATGGCCATCTGTCATGGATGCTTTAGCTAAGATTCCTGCATTGCAGCAGGTTGGACTAGCAGAGTCTTTACCCTCACAAAAGGTAAGACATTCAGCATCAGACAAAGATTACAGTGGGTTTGATGTCACCATAGGAAAAGGTGCCTGTGGAAATCATATTTCTTCTAGTCTCTGCTGTTTCTTGATTTCCCAATGAAAACACAACCCTGGGGGAGCGCCTGGAACCTCCCCGGAATCTTGCTCCACTTGGCAGACTGGAGGTGGCATGTAACAATATTCTGCTGAGGCTGGAATTAGACATGCCAGTGAAGTTCGTCAGCTGGGCTTAGAGAGAACTTTGCAGGCTCACAGGAGACAAGCTTTACAAGCCTCTGGCTTGAATTACAATGCAAGAAGGTCAAGAATTTGTCAATATTCCCCCACCAACCACACACACCTTTCTGTCTTCCGCAACTCTGAAAACACATTTCCCCTTCTCTTTACTTGTTTAGTTTCAGTGATGCAGGGAGAGAGGAAGATCTGTCCCCTTCCACCCCTCACTATTCATCATGTTGCATCACATTAAAGAGCTTTTATATTTCCATTATATTTCCATTATATAATAAAAGCACTGGGTTTGTAGAATACTTATTATTTTTTAGTCTGAGATGGGGAAATAATGTTTCTTAGCATTTATTTTTCACAGTGCTTCAGCAAAGTTCAGCCTTAGAACACCATTAAAGCAGAGAAAATCTCACATAATTGTTTGACTGTATCAAGCTGCTGTACCCATGAGATTCCCCCCTCCCTTTTCATGTCGTTGGATATAAGGGGAAAAATTAGATAGCAGCAACATATCTCTGTGAAACCTATATAAATGATAGAATCAAAGCACTAGCCCATCTAATACATGTCTTTTCTGTGACAAGGCTTCAGGAAAAACATTTGACATTTCTAGCTCCCTGGAGTGCATGTATTTTAGTTGAATTTTGAAATGTGCCTCTGTCCATCAGTCTCACATGCTTATAATTACAGTGTCAGGAACCTTTGTGTACTTTCCTAAGTAATATATATATATATATATCATGTTGCATATAATAAGATTTGTTTAACCTTAATGATAGCTGAACCTATATACTTAACATGCTTTTTTTTTAAAGAATATGTAATATTGTAATTAAGCAGAATCATTAGGTGGAATGCTCTTCTATTATCTTTATGAAGTGGAACTATAATTATCTTACAAAGCAGACTGTGCCAACATGTTTAGTTTCAGACTGTATGGAACATGGGCACACCCTTTCTTCCATGTCGCAACCAAGTTTTGAAATTGGTTTCTACTTTGGCAGCATTTTTTACATTAGAGAAGAAATTAGCATGCCATGTGTTCACTGTATTTTTAGTGGTAGCATATAACCCTGTGAATATGTGAATTGACTACATCTGCTTATTTCACTGGATGCTCATTGTGGAAGTTGGTGAAACCAAATGCTCTTCCTTGTAGCGTTTTCAACTTGGATACAGGATATGACAGGCTTTGGAGGCCCAAACATGGATGGGCAAATCCATCCATTTCAGTTTCTCTCAGTTTGTCATTTTTACAACCTTAGCTGCGGTTTGCCCCATTACTGAATCAATTTGCAATTTTAAAAACAGAAATCCCCCAGAAAGTGTATGGTTTCATGCACATTTCTCCTTAGATATATATACACATTTGTATGCATTTTTGTCTAAATATACATATTTGTAATCTACTGTATAGTGTGTGGTCACACACACACACACACACACACACTGAAAATAGGGGAAAGGCTGTATAATGAAAGAAGAAAGCTGGGATACAGTGGTACCTCGGGTTACATATGCCTCAGGTTACATACGCTTCAGGTTACAGACTCTGCTAACCCAGAAATAGTGCTTCAGGTTAAGCACTTTGCTTCAGGATGAGAACAGAAATTGTGCTCCAGGGGCGTGGAGGCAGCAGGAGGCCCCATTAGCTAAAGTGGTGCTTCAGGTTAAGAACAGTTTCAGGTTAAGAACAGACCTCCTTAACGAATTAAGTACTTAACCCGAGGTACCACTGTATTGATCTGATTTACAGTGAAATGATGGTGTAAATGTGATCTGGTACAGATGTAGAATAATCCTAGGATTATTACAGCTGGTGAAAGCAGAAAGAGAAAGGGAAGTGGGGGGAATGAAGTATTCTGAAAGTGCTGTGCTGCTTGTATGCATATGCTTATCTGCATGTGCTGGAAGTCTCATCTTGAATCCAGGGCTGCCAGTCTGTCAGCATCGGGTAACCTTTTGTGCTCTAGATTTGATTTAACATAGAAATTAGCAACTTATTATCACAGGGGGTTGGATATAAGATTTCCAATTAATCGAATTTAGAGGAAGGAAGAACATTGAGGAAGTGAAGGAGGAAAGACAGCCCAGATAGGGATGTGTACAACCAGTCCTTCTGCCCCTGTAGAGTTTTCTGCATTTATGCCCTATATACTTCTGTATGAGTGGAAAACCTGCAGAGTGTCCTTGCTTCTCTGAACAACGTATGCACATTTAAAAATAACACACACACACACACACACACATACGAGTGCAGATGTATAAATTAGTGCACACTATAGTGTAGGGCCAGTCTCTCTGTGTTGACATTTTACATGCACAAATGCATGTGAATTCTTAATTCAAAGTCATTTCTTTTTAGTCTGCCTTTAAGAACGAACTGTTTCCACCTGGTGGTTTATAAAGATTTAAAAAGCACAAAGTAACAATAATGATATACCTCATCCATAATAATTTATAAACAGTATATTAAAAGTAACCAAATACAACCAGGAATAAATAAAGCCTAACTGAAGACATTGCCAGACTGGGAGCCAGTCTACCAAGATTCAAATCTCCATTCAGCCATGAATATTTGGTAACCTTGAACATTTCCTCATGGAGTACTATAGTGTTCTTTTTCTTTTTACAGAGTAGATTATTTTGTAATTGGGCAGACTATGATGGTAGCTGTGCACTGGAAGAGCAAGGAAAAAACCAAGATTCTATGCATATCTAGGGGCTGAGGTTTTTGGCTCACACATGATGCACTCCTGAATTCCTGGAATTTACCTATAAGTGATTCCTACTACTAAACAATTCCACATCAAGTATTACCTCCTGTGTGCTATTGGGTTCAGCCTCTTTCTTTAATACTCCAGTAATCCTTAAAAGTAGCTCTGTGGATTTATCAGTAGTAGCGGGAAAGCAGTGTGAATGTGGCTGTGGGTAATTTGAATAACCATTGCAGCTTACCCCCAGGAATAAAAGTTACTAATATAATAACAGAGGTCATTGGGAAGGGACACATTGACATATTGTTCTGAGAGTTGTCCTTGACAGCTTCCATTTGTTTTGCTAGTTAAGTGGAAAAGGTAACCTGCAAATTGCAAACATTTAGTGAGATGGCAGAGTGGAAAGGGGACTCCCTAAGTAAAGCCCAAGTGAATTACAAGCATCCTCACTCTTGACCTCTGCAGCTAGAGCGAGAAGGGTAAAGATTTCTTGTATAAGCTATATCCTAACCATGGCAGGTCAGACTGGATGTAGTTAAATCACACTCTGAATTGTCACACTCAATTATTAATAAGCCCACAGTTGTTCTGCTGCTTATAGGAGTATAAGGGCTGCATGCAGTAAAGTTCTAGAGACCTTATATGCCTTTGCATATAAATTAATGGTGGTTTGTCCAAATGAGGTCAGTTCTTATGTGAATGTAATAGAACTAAAAATGCAGTTGATTTTCTGCATCATTCTCTTGAGTCACAAGGTTTACCGGTGCAGCATGCTTGCGGTTACAGATGCACAAAATAATTAGATCAGAATTCCATGCTATTTTTCTAGAAAAAGGAGTGCATCATCACAAATACATCCCTTGTTCTCTTACAGTAGGAATGGCCCCAACCTGAGAGATGCCTGAACTAATTTCTGGTGAGTTCCAGCTGAAAAAAAAAAGCCCTGGATCAGATCATTTACTGTGGGATGGTGTTTTAAAAGACATTCAGGCAGGTATGAAGTGGCAAGTTTCACATGCACTCACATTCCTAGTTGCAGTTCTTGTGAGTTTGTAAATGCAACTAGTGTGGCAAGGTCCCAAACCCTCCCAGGAAGTGGAATAAAGGCACATGAAACAGTATTTTAGGTTAATGGGTGAAAAAGGCCACAGCTTTATTGATTGTGAGTGGTATTGATTGTGAGTGGTATTGGCTTAGGCATTGGAAACCACATGACTATATCTGACTCCTGCCCGTCTGCAGGAAGACTTGGAAGGGTTAACCACCAATAGGGGGAGCCTTGCTGATGCACATCAACTAGGAACTCCCCCAGGGTCACTGCTAGTGGTCATGCCATGGCCCTAGCCCCCCATCTGGGGCTTCGGACGGAGACCATGCCCCCTAGATTCCTTTAACGGAATACCCTTGAATTAGGAGGGGTAGGTGATGGCAACTACCTCCCCTCTCCTTCGACCAAATACTCCAATGCCTTACAGCCAAACCTTACAAAGTTGTGATGATTTGCTACAATGTAGGCAAAAAACCAAATGGCCGGTGCCAATTTGCCAAGTGGAAAAATTCCTACCAGGCCCCTTGGACAACCAAGGTGACCAACCGAGGTCCATAGCAAGTTCAAGAAATAAAAGAGCCTAACCTAAGGGAGGGAGGGTGAGAGAACTGACCAAGCAGGGAAACAACAAGGGCGGGTCCTCAGCCGTGGGCAGTTTAAATATCCCATGCCACGCCCCAGGACCATGCGGATTGGACGGCCTAAGGATGACATGGTCGAGGACCGTCCACTGGCACAGGGGCTATACCACCCCATGCACGTGGGGAGGGCTTGCTCCCAGCCTGCAACGTCATCTCCTCTGGGAACGGGAAATGGCTTTCTCACATTTCATCACATCTTGCAGTTGGGGGGGGGGGAATGTACAGGTTCTAAATTGAGACTCTATTTAGAAATGTTATGTGATTTAAGTGTGTGGCAAAGGGGAGACCTGGGCTGATACCGGGCATTTGAATTTTAAGAACTGGGCAATCATTTCATGTTTACCACTTGATTTCCCAAGAGTAACAGTTGTTGACATGCTGAATTTAAATTGGCCGAACTAGATGTTTTGGAAGTTCTGGTATGCACTGAACTATTTGCAAGTGTAGTTGATGTGTTTCAAGGATGTCCAGATGCTTCTCAAGATGAATAATTATTTGAAAATATTCACTTTGTTGGGGGTTTTTTAAGCAGTTTACACTTAATAGTCAATATACTTGGAACTGGTGTGTGCACACATTGGAGTAATATAGGTATTCCCTTTCCAGAACAAGTTCAAGCACTTGATTAAAGCAGATCCATGTTTATATGAACATATATGCTAATATTGTGCCTAGCTTGCATCTGGGCCACTCACACATCCAGTTCTATCTCCTTCCCATAACACCCAAAGCCACTCTTGAGAGTACTCTCCAGTTGATTTCCATATACAGAAGTACCCAGCACTCATATATTAATGAAAATAACATCACAAAATGCATTACGGAGACTGCTTTGCTACAATGTGTTTATTAGGCAACATAGCATACAAATGTGTAGATTAAGAGAAATTCACACTAAAATGCTGATGAAATCAGTTTTGATGATGACTTTCTTTTAAAAAAAGTATTGCAGACAGATGTGGAATGTGGAAAACTGAACTTAGGAATGGAAAAATGAGAAACTGAAATAGAAGGATTGCTCCATCTATACTTGTATACCATACTTATTGTCATATTAATGGTTAAATACTTTTCTCATTCCATAGGAATTGTAAAAATGTTTCTGAAATTCTACATTCTGAATTACTTCAGGAATTTTAGGGCTCTCCATTGCCTGATTTTGTTTATGTACCAGTGGCAACGTGTCAGTGATCCATCATCCTCCCATTTTTAAATTGTTTAGACTGAAACGTGTACGGTTTGCTGCATATTTCAGGGATTCAGTGTTATGACAATGACTCTTTTTGCACGAATTAAAACTGAGGGGGGAAGTATTCTGATGTAATAGTGTGATTGCATCAATATTACTTTTGCCTTATTTTTAAAAACCACAAGAGTGAAATTAATTTTTTAAAAAATTCAAAGCTCTGCAAGGCAGTAGAACCAGCCTAGCAGACTTTGGATAAAATATCTCTCTCTCTCTCTCTCTCTCTCTCTCTCTCTCACACACACACACACACAGAGAGAGAGAGAGAGAGAGAGAGAGAAAGAGAGAGAGAGAGAGAGAGAGAGAGAGAGAGAGAACCATTCATGCATACAGAACTCTAAAAAGAAGAGGTTTGACAGGTCTGTTACACAAAGTGCTTACAACTTTGTTTATTTTAAGAAGATTTCGATTTTGTAACTACACCTACACAGACTTAAATGCTGTGTTAATTATTTTGTCTTATTTATTCTTGGTCCTCTTTTTAAATTGCTTGAGCTTCTAGTATTTACTGTCATTAGGCTAAAGACCTTTGCTGCTGTTTTCACTCTCAGTGCTGGCATACTTGAGCTGTTCATGCTGCTTTTTAATAGTGTTTATTTGGGCGGAAGAGTATGATAGCAATATCACTGATTTTTATAGGTTATACTTATTTCTTATTAGCAGTGTGATCCCATGAGGGGAAGGGGGCAGAGAATCTGTGGTGGAAGAATGTCCAAATCCAAAACCCTGCTAGTCCTGGAAAGTGGGGTTGGGTTGGGCATTGGGAGTGGTGCCTTCCACAGTAATTGGGAGGGACCTCTCTCCCTCTTTGCCTGTAGAGACCATAGGACTGTGCCCTAAGAGTTACTGAACACAGTGAGACATACTTCTGAGTATATACCCTAGGGATACACTGTTCATGGCAGGAGCTCATGAGTGGCTTCACAAGTGATGCTAAGAAGACTCTCCATCGCTTGTGATAGTTAAAGCTGAATAATAATAAAAATGGAAGAAGACATTTCTAAATCCAAAATACATTTGAGTCAATGCAGCTTTTTCTTTTATAGAAAATTTGTCTAAAGTATCATGCGAGAAAATGTCCAAACTACTGAAAAACCACTATTTCTAGGTATAATATATATCCTGATGGCCATTATTTAGGATGGTGTTTCTAATTTGCCAAGTGGCATTCAGATAAGAAAGGGTTCCAGTCTGCTTGGCACACATAGAGTTGCATTTCAGTTGAAAGAATCTCCTAATGTCATAAATTTTGAGGCTTAGTTGGATAATAGATTTTGCATATTCTGTTTGTTCTCACTTTGGTGATAGAATAGGGAAAAGAAATACAAGGCTAGAAAGCCATGATATAAATTAGGACTTGGGCACGGTACAGAAAAATGGAGGAGGGATAGTATCATTTGTACAAGAGTAAGCTTCCTGGAACCAAAAGATAGTACATAATAGTTAAAGTCTCTTTGATTGTGATAAAAGATGTCCAGAAGAAAATGGTTTAGAAGAATTAAGGGCCAATATATTTTGCATATACGCAAAATAAGCATACATAAAAGAGAGTATTATTCATGCCCTGTCAGGAGTCCATGCAGTAATGGGAGGGAACCCTAATAATCTGAAATTTATTGAAAGAGTGAGCACAGAAGGACATTGTCTTGGTGTTGATGGTACAACTGGGATTGATAAAACGTGATGACACATCTTGGACAGAGTGAATAATTACTTTTCTTTCTCAATTTGTAATTTGCTGAAGTGTTTTTGCCACATTGGAAGAAAAGAGAATAAGACGAGAGCAACGCACAGTGCTTTCATGGTTTTAAAATGTTTTGTTTGAAAGAGGTTTGCATTTTTCCTGGTCTATGACAAAGTGTAGAAACTTGCAGGCTGTGGCACTAGGAGATTAGAATCAGATTTAAGGATATATATATATATATATATATATATACAGATATATCTATATACCCAACAACCTTCTGACTCAAAAAGAAAAGAAATAATTCAATTTATATGAGTTTCTCACCGACAAGAACCTCTCTTGGTAGGTTCTGTTGATTATATACCTTCCTGCCCATATATTTATGTGTAAGTGAGGGAAGAGTAGATATATGATGTCACTGTTACAGTCAGAAACATAATTCCAAGGAAAAAAGTGTCATATAGCTTTATTAAATGATGCCAACATAGCCTGTATTGCTTTCAAACCATTTAATCCTCAATGGAGATATAGCTCTCTGGTTTGATGTGTCGAGATGCCTGCTTAAAGCATTTCAGTACTTTAGAAACTGCAGCTGTTCTCCTGGAAAGATCCATCACCAAAGGGCCTAAACTAACTCTGAATGTTTTCATTGACTTTTCTGATCTACCAACTTGAGTTAAAAGCATCATTTTATTTTGCTGTCACTCAGTTTCACTTTTGTGAAAAATTTCAAGATGTATAAGCTCCCTTAGGTGACAGCTCCTGCATGATGCTGTCACTCTAAGCTAGACCATATTGAATTCTGTCACTGAACAGGAGACAAAATGAAGTGCACTGAGGTGTAAAATTTGACTTCTTGTTCTTTTTTATCAGTATCATATCAGGCTATTAGTAGCTATTACTTCAAACTGATATGTTTTACTCTTTAAGCATGCTTCAGCTAAGCTACATGAACCATCAAATAAAATGTGTCAACACGCTTTACATTGGGCACAACAGTAGCACTTTAGATTAGCAAATTACTTTGGAGGCGACACAGCTAAAAATGGCTGATTTCTCTAATGTCGGGGGATAAAATGTAAAACATTTTAAATACCGGTATGTTCTTTATAACCATGTGCTTTAAAGTCACATATTAAACTTTGCATCATCACTCTGTGGGATGTTTTGTTTTGTTTTGTTTTGTTTTTAATATATCCATTGTGTTTTCATTGATTAAAGTGCTTTCTACTATTAAAATGCAGCTCCTAGTTGCATTTGATATTTGTAGGGTGTACCTTCAAAGCACTTCTTTTTCTTCCTACAATTACCAGATTATACAGTCATTCAGCCTCTCTGCATAAATACTCATTTGAGATTCCCCTTTCTTTATTAAACATCACAATAGATAAAACTATGCAAGTGCTGTACCCTTCACTATGTTTCAGTGCACATGGGCAGATCTAGAAGTGCTGAACCACAGCTGCAACTCTGAACTGCCCTTAAGAATTTAGGAAATGCTGGATCCAAGGTGTAGAGGTAAATTTTATGAATGCAGAACTGTGCTTGGTTGCAGCTTTAAGCTACTACACATAGCTGAATTTAATTATAAAAAATTGCATGATTTCAAATGAAGCATATATTAACCAAAATGAAACACCTACTTTTAAAGTTAATTCTTTTGAAGATAACAGGATAGAATCAACTCCCTAAAGAGGTTTCCTTTTCTGTTAAGAATGAAGTTCCTGATCCTGCACAGTACTGATAACTTCCTGAGAAGTGCAAAGCAAATTCTCTATCAGAGGGAGTTGAAAAGAAAGACAAGCTGCACATTTCTTTTAATGTGGAATGCTCTTGCTGATGGAATGCCTAAATAAGATAAAAGGAAGTAAGCT
The DNA here is from genome assembly GCF_964106915.1 of Podarcis gaigeae. Lineage (NCBI taxonomy): Eukaryota > Metazoa > Chordata > Lepidosauria > Squamata > Lacertidae > Podarcis > Podarcis gaigeae. Next base: position 58,573,038 of record NC_139682.1, on the reverse strand, counting down.
GAATTTAGGTCAATAATAATTATACACTGTTAAAACTTTATTTTTTTCTGTTTTACTTTACTATGGTTTATGGTCATTGCATGTAGCATACTATCACTGTTCTATGCACAAAATACATTTCTAATACACAGATCTTTTATAATTTATTTCTGGCAAAACCAGCATTGGCTTTAAACACTGGTATATATACAGTAATTCGTTTATTTAATTCACTTCCTTGTTTTCTGGAATGTTTCTATCAACAGAATTTCTTGTTATAACTTAAAACAAAACCGCCTGGTATAAACACTTGCAGTTTCTGGTTTGGGTGCTCCTAATATAAACATGCCCTCATTCGTATAACCTTAAGCTCTCCACACAAAAATTAGACAGATATTGGCTATGATCCAAAAGATTTGTAGCTATGATTCAAAGCTCTGGCTATTTTCCTGTGTAAAGTGTCAGTGGTGCCAGCTTGAATAAAATATTGGGGGAACAGGTAAGCCCCGCCCTGCATAATCAATCACATGATGCAGCACGCACACACTATTTGAATGGCAATGCCCATCAATTTCTGGAGGGCCCATCCCCTCAAATGTTTTGTTGTTGTTGTTGTTTAGTCATTTAGTTGTGTCTGACTCTTCATGACCCCATGGACCAGAGCACGCCAGGCACTCCTGTCTTCCACTGCCTCCCACAGTTTGGTCAAACTCATGCTGGTAGCTTCGACAACACTGTCCAACCATCTCGTCCTCTGTCGTCCCCTTCTCCTTGTGCCCTCCATCTTTCCCAACATCAAGGTCTTTTCCAGGGAGTCTTCTCTTCTCATGAGGTGGCCAAAGTATTGGAGTCTCAGCTTCAGGATCTGTCCTTCCAGTGAACACTCAGGGCTGATTTCCTTAAGAATGGATAGCTTTGATCTTCTTTCAGTCCATGGGACTCTCAAGAGTCTCCTCCAGCACCATAACTCAAAAGCATCAATTCTTCGGCGATCAGCCTTCTTTATGGTCCAGCTCTCACTTCCATACATCACTATTGGGAAAACCATAGCTTTAACTATATGGACCTTTGTTGGCAAGGTGATGTCTCTGCTTTGTTTTATTGGGGGGCAAAGACCCCTCGGCCGCTAGGAATTGGCTCCTTGGATTCCTGTGTAGAAATGTGGTTCCTCCTTAAATTCTGCAAGTGAGGCTTACAGTGCTGAAGTGTGTCCCACTGCTAAAAGAGAAACGCTCCTGTCCACGTCTCTCAGAGCAGGGGACATTTCAGGCAAGGGAAGGGGATGAAGTACACACTTTTACTTTTGCCCTTCCCTCTGCTATAAGGCCTCCCACTGCTGTGCTGTAAAGCATTAGAGGGCACTGCTTCTGGCTCACAGCTCTGAACCTGAATGTTTAATTTTCTGCTTTCTTTACCACCATCATACTAGGGGTTCACACAAACTCTCTAGATACAAGTGCCATTTAAATTGTCTTTCATTCTAATGAAGTGAGAAGGTTAAAGTAAATATTTACCACCAGACTTGGTAGATGTATAGCTGAGCCTTCCTAATGTAGATTTTTATCAAAATATATTGGTCAAGTATAGGTAAATGTTTCTCCTAATCAGGTTTGATTAAACTGCTATCAGATGCATCTGCTCCCTTGGGCACATCACAACCTTGTTATCTCAAATTCTCTTCCAATACAGTTTTTATTAGCTTTTCCTAATCCCCAAATAATTACTCCATACAAGGGCTATTTGTAGAGACAATATTGTCTCAGGAAAAGGGATTCACAGGATATTACAAGCCCTATTAAATTCTTTAGTTCTGTTAAGGCACTACTTTTTGCAGATACAGATAGGTAGCCGTGTTGGTCTGTCATAGTCAAAACAAAAAAAATTCCTTCCAGTAGCACCTTAAAGACCAACTAAGTCAGTTCTTGGTATGAGCTTTCGTGTGCATGCACACTTCTTCAGATACTTTTTGCATGCACACTTCTTCAGATACTTTTTGCAGAGTGACCTTCATCTTACACATGGTAATCGATCTGGAATGTTGGATTTTGGGATAGATGGGTTGTATGTATGCTTGCTGAGTTCATAGTTTGCATGCATAAGGTTCCAGGTTCAACTTCTTTTTTATCATCATCATCATCATCACCATCAAAAAATAACAACAACAAATGGTCTCAGTTATCAGGGCTGGAAGGCATGTGCTTATTACATTGGATTGCCATTACCAATCGAAGGAGTCTGTATAAAACAGCATTGTATAGTCAAATATTCAGTCTTGCATATTTGGACTAAAACATTCATATGTGCTGCTATAAACTTCTGGCAGCTTAATAACAGGCAAGTGATCTTTTGTTGCAATGATTGCAATAGATATTTGCAATTTGCATGCAAAACACAAACATCTATGAATGCAACTAAGCAGACAAAATTGCCAAATTAAATTTAAAATTATACGAATTATAATAGGGAATTTCATAATGGCCCTTCTTTTAATGACAGCCACTTTTTAAAAAATTGCATCCTTTGCTGTCATTAGCTTATCTTGGTTTGCACGGAGAAAAGTCATGTCATAATCCATCAACCACCATGGATGAGATAATAATGGTAGTGGTGGGGTGATTAACTCTTTGCACAAATCTACGTAAAAATAGCAAAATAGAAATACATGAGCCAGTATTACTGTTTCTACATGGTCATGCACAATTTCTTAAAATGATCTATACTGCCTCTACGCTGCCTAAACCCTGCTTGTTCATCAGTCAATATAGTTTTCTCTTCTAACAGGCCATGTAGGTTGTTGTGATGATTCCTTGAATACCCTGCTCTTGGTTTTCTTGGAAGGAGCAACTTCACTAATTAAGCAAGCAGGAAAAAAAGAAGCTTTTCTGAGAACTACTGTAGTGTAGTTGCTTCTTGACTTATGAGCTGGGAAATCCCCATTTCTAATTCCACCTAAGCCATCAACTCGCTAGGTTATTCTTGTGTATGGCAAAAAATGACAGAATTTTATGACACCTTAAAAGAATAGTGAATTTATTCCAGCTTAATCTTTGGTGGACCAGAGCTCACATTGACAGATGCATGGTGTCACATAAATGAGTAGATACCTATCTTTTGAGCACAGAGAGAATAATGAAGGAAGATAGGCAGGCATGGGTAAGGTGAAGCTTTGCAATGGGTAGCATTAGGCCAATGCATTGGCTGTGCAGAGTAAGACCCAGTCAGACTGTTCTGAGCCTCCCTGCTTCTGCAATATGGGGGTGACAAGACTGGTCCACTTTACAAAGCTGTTTCAAGTTTGAGATATTGCACATGCAACACTTGGAATCTGCTATGTAAATGATAAGCATTGCTAATTTTGTGTGACAGTAATGGATTATGGTTTGTTTTTTTCTGTATTTGACTCATTTATATACCCCTTTATGGTTTTAAAAACGCACTCTAAAGGGGTTTACAACCTACTTTAAAACATTAAAGGGAGCATTACAAAGCATCAGAATAAAATATTGCAAATGAAGGTCAAGTACAAAGTAGCACTTTAATTACAATATAATGCACTTGGAAATGAACCAGGTGATGGCACCCATGCCTTTAGCTGCCTCATACCTGAAATCATAAAAGGTGCCAAAGGTGGTACAGGTGGCCATGGTTTGGGGGCAAAGGGACTTGCCGGACAAATTAGGATCCTTACTGGGGCTAATTACTGTATTTTTCACTCCATAAGACACACTTTTTTCCTCTTAAAAACTAAGGGGAAATGTCTGTGCGTCTTATGTAGGGAATGTGTGGCCCCTGGGGCTGGGGGGGGGGGACCCGGGCTTCCCCTGCCAGCCCAACAAGCTCCAGGAGCAGCAGAAAGGCTGCACAGCCTGTCCGCTGTTCCCCGAGCTGCTTTTTGGGGCTGGGGGGGGACCCGGGCTTCCCCCACCAGCCCCGCCAAGCTCCTGAGCAGCTCTGGGGTAGCCCGCGAAGCCTCCGCAGGGCAGCGGGGAGCCTTCATCCCGCTACCCTGCGGAGCCTTCGCACAGCTATCCCTGGCTTTTGCAGGAGGTGGGGGAAGGGACAGAACAAGGCTCTCTCACTTCCCCCACCTCCTGCAAAAGCCCCCAAGAGCCGTGCTCCTTTTAAAGAGGCACTGCGTGTGTGTGAGGCTCTTGGGGGATTTTCCCCGAGGAGGGAGGAAAAGCCTGCAAGCGCCGCACACACACTCCACATGGCTCATGAAAGGGAGCGCTGAGCAGAGCCGGGGATGCATACAGGCTCTGCTCAGCGCTCCCTTTAAATATTTTTTTTTCTTGAATTCCTCCTCTAAAAACTAGAGGAGCCTTATGGTCAGGTGCGCCTTATGGAGCGAAAAATACGGTAGGCCCACGGGCGGGAGGTTTCTCATACCTGCTTTGCATTGTAATTTATGCTGAAATTGTACACTTGAAATATATAATAATAATAATAATAATAATAATAATAATAATAATAATAATAATATAGTTGCTTGTTTATCTTGTGGAAGCATGGCCCTGAACATACTGAACTGCCCTCAGTGGCAGACCAGATCATTACTCACGTTTAGTAGGGGAGCTCATTGATACTGTGCATCATGGATATCCATCTTCTGTTTTTATTTCGCCCAATGATTTATTAAAACAACTAGGCAGATAGGAGGCATGGGGTGGCTGAAAGCATAATTTATTCACTTGAACTATAACAACAGTGTATCATGAATTCTGTCATCTTGCCAGTATAGTAATTTTGGTTCTTGGGCTTGTTAAAAATAAACATGAAGGAAGGTGAAGCTTAGTGAGGTCATTTAGCTGCAGTTGGTTTATCTACTCTTAGTACAAAGCAAGGCATTTTGTTTTGCTTTTTAATTGCAGGGAACTGACACCTATTTTTTATGAGAAGGGGGGAAAGCTGTTATTACAGAGAAATAGATCATAACTGACTTGTTCTCCAACTTGTGTTCCCACAGGGGTGTTGATGGGGGTTTCCTCCCCTCCCAAAGAAGGAAGCTTAAATTGCTTAAGGGACTACTTAGCTGCCACTGGTGCAATTAGATTAATGTAGACAGGATTTTGATTTATTTCTAGAGATGGTTTTGTTTTTCCTAGGTCAGTAATTCTAGTTTGGTGAAGTGAAATCAAATGTTATGTTAAATGTATTCTTGCTGCTTCTTTTTCTCTCTCCTTTCAGCATCCTTCTATTTCCTTTTGAGAGGGGGAGGGGGAAGCGCCATATACAGGAAGATACTGTAAGAAAATGTAATATCAGTGCAAATAATTAATAAGCAGACTGTTGAATAAATGATGAAAATCACCCATTAGGAGAATCGGCATCGCCTTGCTTTTTCGAACCTATCATTTAAGACACACATATATCTAAAAAGAAGAAAGAATGGTAACGTTCATTCCATAAGTATACTAACAACAAAACAGGCTAAGGATAATAGTTCTCTATTCAGTTTTGTGAGCATTCCCAACCTTACTGTTAAATCCATTTTGTGTTGAAATTGAGCCCTCCCTCTATATAAAAGTTCTTTTCTCAAGATCACATTATATTTATACCATTTATATATTTACCTTTTTATATAAGGACCTAAAGGTTATACGCATGGAGTTATCCAATGTCAGAAGTAGCGATTTGCCAAAGACGACACAGTGAACCTCATAGCTGATGAAGGATATGGGTTTCTGAAGCCCAGCCCTCTAACTCAGGTCTGCACAGTTTGTGATCCAGGAAGCGGAGCACAACTCACTAGCCATGTGTTATGGTCTGCCACAAAAACAAAAAGGAGAAAAAATATTTAAAAAGCCAAGAGCTTTAATGAGAACTTTTAACAAAATTGGGGGGGGGGGGGAGAGATGCAGAAATGTGATAAATGAGTTGAAAAAATGAAAACAGAAACATGAGAGAAGCTGAAATTGACATGTTTGTCCAGCTAAGTGTATGCAAAATTGGCAATCCTCTATGCAGAGAATTTGGGGTTTGCTCTATGGTCCTGTAACTGATACAGACTTTTAAAAAGACACTTTGAAGTGGTGCATAGCCCAAAGTATCTTGTAATATAATAATAATTTATTATTTATACCCCGCCCCCCTGGCCCCGTTTCCCCAGCCACTCTGGGCAGCTTCCAACCAAGTGTTAAAAACAATACAGCATTAAATATTTAAAACTTCCCTAAACAGGGCTGCCTTCAGATGTCTTTTTAAGATAGGATAGCTGCTTATTTCCTTCACATCTGAAGGGAGTGCGTTCCACAGGGCAGGCGCCACTCCCGAGAAGGCCCTCTGTCTGGTTCCCTGTAACCTCACTTCTCGCAATGAGGGAACCGCCAGAAGGCCCTCGGCGCTGGATCTCAGTGTCCGGGCTGAACAATGGGGGTGAAGACGCTCCTTCAGGTATGCTTGTCTTTTTAACAAGCAAAGAAAACAGCATCCAGGCTGTTGTGGTATTAGAAAACTAGAGTATAAGTAAAATAAGTACTGTGCAGTCAACCCCTGTTTTGTACGTGTTCTAAGAATGCATGACCGTTCATGCACGGGCCATTTTTGGACGTAGAAGAGGGTGGAATGGAGCAGAACGATGAGGTGAGGTGGTGCGGGGTGGAATGGAGAATAATGGGGTATATTGGGCTTATGTATGCTCTATCAATGCGCTTAATGACCCAAAACGCAACTCCCACGCCTGTAAATGCTTCTTTGCCTGTGCTTCATGGCTTCTAATTGCTTCATTACAACCAAACAACATTCCTGCCTTTTTCTTCCTGCCACTGCACAAAATTATTACCGCACCAATAATCTATATTTCATTTTTAAAACTTTTCAAAAATAAAACCCAAGTTCCAAACAAAGCATCTAAATTCTGAACACTTCTGCAAATGCTATGTATTTGCACCCATTTCTTCTGTTTATAAAAACAGTTAAAGTTGAAAATGTTATGTCATCCATTGATCTCAGGATTGCCAGGTGATCTGCTTTATACATATGGATATATTTGTCCACAAAGCAAATGACAGGTATGCCGGTATAGTGAACTATAATTTAGAAATACAAACTTAGACTGCCTCTGGAGTTCATAAGCATTTTAATAAACCTTTCTCAGTGTTGATGATGTCAGCAGAACCTTGCTATTGAATTATGGATTAGATATTTAATCATGATCCCTCCATTACTCTACCATGTTCTTTTCCACTTCTGCTCTTTCCTGAAAAATTGACAGCCTAAAATTTGATATACATTGGAAATGAACAGACACCTGATAAATAAAATTGTATTGTCCTCCTTCATACATCGTAGTAAGAACAAACAAACACAGAAGATGTTTTTGGCATTATTTTAGAAGGGGTGGAGAGGTCTCAAAAGCAAACACCTACACCGTACTGTTCTAATAGATTTTCGTGGTGGAGATTGTGAAGCTTCTGCCACCAGCTGCTAAGTCGCTGTGATATCTTGAGATTTTCACAGATGTTCTGAGTGCTGGTTGTAACCAGCAATGCCTAGAGTTAGGAGGTGTTTTGTGGCTGATCAGTTATTGAGGGAAGTAAAAGTAAATTTGACACTAGGACTAAAATCTCACATGCTGTATGTGCATAGTCTCTGACATTTCTCTGATGAAAACAGGGACACCCCGATCATAATATTTTTTTTATTTATATCTCGTTTGAATTTCGAAGGATAGCTGTGCTTCAGTTTGCATGTTGCCAATTAGGTAAGGCCTCTCCTCCTCCTGGAGGGGAGGTGTTGTGAGCGGGAGACGATTCCCGCATCACCCAGGGGACGTTCTGCCCCCTGCCCCATTCTCATGGGTGGCGCGCCACGCCCCTGGTTGCACACCCAACCGGGAGGTTTGGCGGCGGCATGGTTTGCTGTTCAAATGCAGCTGCACCAGTCATTCTGCCCATTGCGCTCACCTTTCCGCTGTTGTTGGTGTGTGGAAGGGCAAGGTGTGGCCATCGCCTACCCCTTCAATTTTGGGTATTCCGTTAAAGGAATCCGGCGGTCGTGGATCCTGTCCGATGCCTGTGTGGCGGGTGGCCATGGCACGACCCTCAGTGACATCAGGGGAGAGCTTATAGTTGTATTAGCATCAACAGGCTCCACCTTCTGGTGAATAAACCCCCTTTGGGCTAACCCCCTCTCCGAGGGGGTGGAGTCAAATCTTCCGTGGTCCAGTGCCTAAGCCAATACCTTCTCACATGCTGTAATCAATAAAGTTGTGGCCTTTTCTTGCCCATTAACCTTATACACTGTGTCCACATGTCTTTATTCCCCCAAGCGGGGATCGGGTTCTCGAATCACAACTTCACATTAAAATGCCAACAAAACTGAATCCCGCCCCCACATCCCTACCAACACGTGGGTATCCCTCCATATAGTTGAATTATGATTAGCTAACTGAAGTAGTATCTGCACTTATGGAGCTGGTCTTATGTGACAATATTAAAAATACAAAATTAAAATAGCAAAATATGACCATTTAAAAAAATAAAATATCAGATACCAGACTAAAACTATCTCACATTAACTTAACCTTGTGTGATTGGCCCTCCTTTGTCTGTGGAAAAAATGTATATGAAGAATCATACTTGGACAACCTCAGAATATATCAGAATATATAGAGGTCGTCTGCAGTTGACTTGGAGAATCCTACAAGGGGAAATCAGACAGTTTCTGTATCATTTATCATTAGCCTACCATATGACCCTGAAAGCCAATATTGATTTACCACAACTATCCTCTATCCTTGCCATAAACTCTTAAATTCTGATATAATTATATTTAATTCAGATTAGTTCATTTTAACACAAAGATAGAAAATAAATTTAAATAGTTGGATACTGCTGTTAGATTATGATAATATAAACATTGAATAATACTGTATCCTTATACAAAGGTGTAATAAATGACAGGTTGGAGGAAAGAATTGACATCCAGTTTAAAACAGCATTACTTCAATAGTAATTCCAAGACTGCCTTTATTAGGCATCCCTGCGAATGGTGTGTGTGTGTGTGTGTGTGTGTGTGTGTGTATATATATATATATATATATATATATATATATGCTTTCGTAGATTTTCACGGGTACAGGAATGCAGGTTTTGGTGTCCTCGGGTGTCTTCCCGTGTAAAGATGACTGAAGATGACGAGTGAGACCTCGTCGAAACGTCGCCTAGACACCCCAACTTTTACACGGGAAGACACCCGAGGACACCAAAACCTGCATATATATATATATATATATATATATATATATATATATATATATATATATATTATTAACCATTACATTACGCTGTTAAATAATGACTATGTGTATAATCAACAATTAGATTCCATTGAATGCCTACAGACACTAGCATAAAGGTCTTAGGAAAATGATTAAAAATGAGGCAAAACATACCATTTAAATCGTAGCAGGAGGACTAACTAGACAAAAAGGGATAATGATTGCAGTTGATTAGTATAGCAGAAAGAGCACTTAGGAAGTTCACATTAGGACCCTAGTAATTGAAAGTATTTAAAAATAACTGCAGTCTCTATTTTTCATTGATTAAAAAGGTCACTGGCAAACCAAGGTATTGCATTCATTTTGCATTCAAGTCTACTGGGACAAACATGGAGATGGTGCATATCGTCCTCTTACCCTAAGAAATCCCTGCTGATGTGAAACAGAGCCAAACTGTGATATTAAGGGCAAAATACATTGTGGCTCAGTTTTTCCACAAGCTCCAAAGTTATATTTAGCTGTTTATTTACTAGGGACCAGATCATACTGTCAGAATTCTCCAAACAGGGCTGTAGGGAGTTATTTTTGTGATCACAGCTGCACTTTCCCCCCCAGCAGCTGTGATTATGTAGCCCTTGCATATTTAGCCCAGTTGGTACTAGCCTCTATTTGTTGCATGCATTTTAGCTTTCATGTATTATTACAGCCTTTCATGCATTTTGGATAGATACGTTCCAGTGATATTAATAGTCTAATGTTCTAATGATATTAATAGCGGGACGTGGGTGGAGCTGCAGTCTGAACCACTGAACCTTGTGGGCTTGCTGATCAGAAGGTCAGCGGTTCAAATCCCCGCAACGGGGTGAGCTCCCATTGCTCTCTTCCTAGCAGTTCAAAAGCACACCAGAGCTAGTAGATAGCTACCACTGCAATGGGATGGTATACGGCGTTTCCATGCACTCTGACTTCCAGTATGTTGCAGGCTCCAACATACTTTAACATATCCTCCAACATTTCTCTGATGAAAATAGAGATGTCCTATTTAAATAATAATAATAATAATAATAATAATAATAATAATAAATTATATTATTTATACCCCACTCTTCTGACTGGGTTGCCCCAGCCACTTTGGGTGGCTTCCAACATATATAAAAACATATAAAACGTTTAGAAAACTTCCCTATACAGGTCTGCCTTCAGATATCTCCTAAAGGTTGTATAGTTACTTATCTCCTTGGCTTAGGTGTTGCATAACTCCAACATTTCTCCAGTGAAAATAGGGACGTCCTAAGGGAAAGTGGAACATTCTGGGATCAAATAAGAAACGGGGATGGCTTCTGTAAATCTGGGTCTGCATTAAAATTCTGAAACTGTGAAGCAACCTGTTCCTTTTGAGTCAGGCTAGTGGTTCGTCCTACCTGGTATCTGACTATGGCTGATTCTAGGTGCTTTTGAAGAGCTGCAGAGCACCCCATTCCTTACTAAGTCATTTGTCTAGTCCTTCTCAGTACAGTGGTACCTCGGGTTAAGTACTTAATTTGTTCTGGAGGTCTGTTCTTAACCTGAAACTGTTCTTAACCTGAAGCATCACTTTAGCTAAAGGGGCCTCCTGCTGCTGCCGCCGCGCCGCCGGAGCGCGATTTCTGTTCTCATTCTGAAGCAAAGTTCTTAACCTGAAGCACTATTTCTGGGTTAGCGGAGTCTGTAACCTGAAGCGTGTGTAACCTGAAGCATATGTAACCCGAGGTAACACTGTAATAGCTTTGCTACCGCAGCTTTACTTGTATGAAATTTCACCACTCATCTATGCAGCGTGAGTTTTAAATCCTTGATTTTTGAGTATGGATGACTGAATTCCTCTCAACTATTCAGTAACAGGTAATCATTTATGAATATTAATCGATAACATTTTTAATTTAAAACCCCCCAGTAATTCTCCCTGACTTATATGCAGATCTATCTACACATACACACACAATATTTTTGCTGTGGGTACTTAAGGGTACCCAGTACTGACACTCCCCTCCCCCCATGTTTAAAGTGTGACACTTACTGTGACAACTTCATGGTGAGTATCAGCACCATCCCCCCCCCCAAAAAAAACAAACAAACCCAAAGCAATTTTATCTATCTAGCTATAGCTATAGCCATATAGCAATACATATTATGGGCGGAAGTCTACATTGTGCTATTACAAATGTTCCATCTGTATGAGCATCTCAGCTTGCCAGACAGAACAATGTTCCCTCCTCTGCATGCTGTTCTGGGGGTTCTACTGACCTTCCACCCGGCCAATTTAATTGCACCAGCAGAAGTGTTTGCACGGGCTTCCGCCTGCACGACTCACTGGTCAAATCCCTCCCATTGCATTTATATGTTTTCAGAGTCAAAAACTGATTCAGAACGTTTGGGAAATGCAGAAGCCAATGGATAATGAAGTCCAAATCTGTACATTTTGTCTAAGAGGTGGAAATCAGATCCATTCATATCAGAAATGATGGCAGCTGAATTCCTCAAGCATCCTACCTAGAATATGTGATGTGCAACTGTGGACATTTTATTGTTTTGTGGTTGCTGCTTTTATTGGTAATAAAAATAAAACGCACACAAATGCAAATCCTAAATTTGGTGCACATTTACAGAGTAGGCACTTGCAATAAAAACAAATAAGTATTCAAAATGTCTCTTAATCATAATCCTGGTGGCTAAAGACTCTTTCCCTTTCCTGTTCTCACTTTTACAAAACAAGAGCAAACAGGAGTATGATTATTTTATTAGGGAGGACATAAATAAGGCAAGGGGAAAAAAATAATATATGGTTAGTGACACCAGCAAATGTGGAGGTGGATAAAACTGGACACAGGGAGCCATGATTTAAATATAACAGTAAAACATAAATATGGCTTATTTTAAATACTGTATGTTGAATTAGGAAATTCATGAATAAATACTTGGCAATAACCAGAATTATCTGACTAGAAATTGACCTACTTAGCATGCAATACGCCTGTGAATCCCCTAGTTAATAGCACACTAACCTAGCATAGTGATGCTCTATCTTACAGTGCACTAATCTGCATGCAAATGTTAAATTATTAGGCTGTTTTCGCACAAAAGATTAGATGCGGTCAATTTTGTTCAAAGATGAGGGGAGGCAGGCATGTGGAAAAAGCCAGCAATAAGAAGATTCTTTCTGTTGATGGCTCAGGTGGGGCTCCCAGGAAGAAAACCATGCCATCATGTTGTCATCATATCAAAGGCTGCAGTGTTGCTCCTATAAATAGTGCTGGTAGTGAATGCACATTTCATTACAGGGAAGCATGAAAAGCGCATTGGCACGGGTATAGTGAAATAGCCTCTGTGAAGCACACAGTTTCTTTTTTCTCTTGGAGCTCAGCAAAATCTCCATGAGAAACAAGCAGATACACACTGACACAAATATGCCTTCTAGTATGGTCGTCCTCTGCATATGGTCAGTTTCCTGCCTTGAAGCAGCACTGTTACTCTGCAAACCTGAGTTCAATTTCACCGTGACAACATTTAGCATTGTTGCTGTTCATTTGTGAATATTATTTTTATTGTTAGCATCGTTGTAGTTCGTATTAAGTTGGCACATGTTGAACTGCAGTGGGAATTTCTTGGCATTAAATTGTCTAAACTCTCTTTCTGCCTCTCCATAAGCTAATATTTTGCAAGTTTATGTTGTTCTGCATTTTTAATAGAGGGTTTCAGGATTCAGAGTGCCAGTGTGGTTATATTTATAGTACTGGACATGGACCATTTAGAATTATTTTTCCCTGTACAGTGGTACCTTAGGTTACATACTCTTCAGGTTACATATGCTTCAGGTTACAGACTCTGCTAACCCAGAAATATTGCTTCAGGTTAAGAACTTTGCTTCAGGATGAGAACAGAAATTCTGCTCCGGCGGCGCAGCAGCAGCAGCAGGAGGCCCCATTAGCTAAAGTGGTGCTTCAGGTTAAGAATAGTTTTAGGTTAAGAACGGACCTCTGGAACGAATTAAGTACTTAACCTGAGGTACCACTGTATAATTTCGTGGTCCCCGAGAGGGGGCAATGACAATAAAGATATTATTATTATTATTATTATTATTATTATTATTATTATTATTAGACTGGGGGGCGGGGTTACCAAAAATAAATAGGTTTGAAATTTCATCTTATACACAGGTAGCGCTGAGGGGTGTTTTCTTAATTTGGAACCCCCCAAAATACATGGGGGTAGATTTGAATCCGTGCTTGAGCCATACATCATCATCATCATCATCATAATTTACAGCTTATTGGGAGACTTCTCTCAGGTTCACCTATCACTTGTACTCCCTGGACTTCATGGAGTAATCAACAAATTTTACTAGTCTTCATCTCTGAGCTGGACATGTCTTCATTCCCTAAACTCTGCATTAAAATGTTAGCAGGTGTCTTTTAAAGAAAATAGCACAACAATTCTATTCATGCCTTAGGTGTAAGGCTGGTTTTGCTTCATCCTTGTTTTAGCTGAGATGGCAATTACTTCTTTAATATAACAAATTCATATTTTTTGATCTTCCAAAGGGGATGTTTTCTTCTCATCAAAGCACATGAGGGGGGGGGGGAATACAGTGGAACATATGTAAGACTTAGGCGCATTAATATGTTAAAATCATATCTGCCTGTATACCATAAATATATACAGCAAGAATGGGGAACCTCATTCTGTGGGAGGGTGATGTAGCCCACAGACCTCTCAGACTGACCCTTAGAACGTAGACCAGGTCATTTGCCCTCCCCACGTTAGGCCCTTCATGGGTCCTGCTTCGTGCTCTCCTTGATGTTCTTTCCTGGCTAGAATGTGACCTTGAACTGTGTCCTTGTCTGTTTGGAGATATGTGTGCCTACAGAAACCATCTTGCATAGTTGGAATATAGTCTACTGTAAGAGCTGTGTAACTGGAGCCCCTCCAAATGTAATAGCATTTGGCTAATAACCTCAAAGTCACAAACGTGCCTCCCTTTTATGGAGAACAGATGGCCACACAGCTGGGCTCTAAGGTGGAATCAACATACATATAAGAACTGTGCTGAAAATGGGTTTTTTAAAAGCGTTTTAAAAAATACATTGAATTTTCCATAACTAACCATTGCCATCTAGTGTCTCATTGTATATTGCACCTAAAACACACTTAAAATGTTATATTTGCCACTGTATAGCTGAGTCCTAATTACCAGGCTGTTGCTACCCAGAAAAGACCAGCTGCACAAAGAGCCAAACTCTGCTGGTGTTTTTACTTCTTGTCTTATTCCCCTGCATTATTATTTTGGGATTTTCCCCATGAAAAACAAAGGTCATAAGTGAAAGTGTTCAGAGGATTTATATGCATGTTTCTTCAGTAAGCAAACACTAATCACATTCTGTCTAGGTTATGATATTATTTTGTATGGAATTCCTTGCAATAGCACTAAATGAATAACAATGGTTGAGCTGGGAGGCAACCTTGAGACTGACATTCGCTGTCTTTTTGCGTATTTTATTTTATTCTGATTTCGTTGTATTTCTTTGACATGTCTAATTGTATCCTGTGCTAAGACTCAGAACAGATTAAATGCAAAGCATAAAGTATCTATTAAGATGTGGTGCAAACATAACATCTGCGTACCCATTCTTTGTTCTGATCTTCCAAATGATGCACATGTTTTTATTTTATTTATTTACTATTTGATTCCATTTATGAATTGCTTCTCCTAAAATACCTCAAAAATATTTTATAGAGAAAACTAACAATTAAAAACAATCCCATATGTAAAACCAATTAAAACCATGTCACACGTAAAACCCATTTCGAAATCCAGTACAGATAAAGATTGCCACTCAAAAGGCATGCTGAGAAAAAAAAGACGTAAGCAGCCACCAAAAAGGCAGTAGAGGAGGTGCCTGTCTGATATGTGATTTGAGCTGAATTTATATGTATAGTTGAATTTCTATCCTCTAAAAGGTGGCTAGATTTAGGTCAGTTTCTAAGGATTGCTATGTGTATTATGATACACATCAAACAACTACTGGAAGATGCTTCTTTCTGGATTCCATATGGCTGCAGTAACATATTTAACATACTTATGTATGTAGGATAGTTTAGATATAGCACCAAACCATGGATTGACACTATGTGAACACATCTTATGATGATATACTCCCTCTTATCTCTTGCAGTTTCTTTCCTTAGTTCTAGACTTGTGGTAAATCATAATTACTTGTTCGAACAATATTCTCCTAATGGTAAACCAAAATCAGAAACCAATATGGCTTACTGTGAATTAGCAGAGTCCTGGTGTATCTTGTTCAGATCCAATCTACTCTGTTCCTCCCTTTGCTGAACTAGGACATGTGGACCAGTGCTCATGGTTAACTTCAAAGAAAACTGTTATGTACTGAAGTTCTCGCCCTGGGCCAGCAGGGGGATACTGTAGATAGTTATGCAAATGAAGGATCGAAAAGTGACGTTCAGTGATTGGATAGTTTTAGAAAATGGCAACAGTTACATTGTTCTGGAGCTCTATATAAGCAGGCTGACTGAGCTCCTCAGCTTAGTTCTGTTCCAGCTTACAAAATAAAGAGCTGCTTTGGAGAAATTGCTGTGTCGTCTGCTATGTCAACCCACAACTTAACAAAAACCATGAGAGGAACCCAAGATTTAATCTTGGCTTCCTCTTGTGGTTTGCTTGGATGGAAACTAACCGCGAGCACTGGTTCACACATAACACTAAGTCAATGATGTGGTTTGTTTCCTCCTGGTTTAGCTAAGGAAGGAGCATTGTGGGCATGATTTAAGCAGAATGCCCCATCATGCTGCTCATTCACAATAAACTATAGGTTGCTTTAGACTATGGACTCAGCTAGACTGGTAAAGAAAAAGCGTTTTATATGTGTTGTATATGTGATATAACACTGTGACACCAGATGGTGCTGTGGAGTCCTGTCTTTCCCTACCGGATTTCCCTGTATGTGTTTGCAATGTGTTTAACTGAATCGCTTCTTTGACATGTCTAGATCCAGCCTATGGTGTACTGTGATGTGTGAATCAGACTTATGATTTAGGCCTACAACACAAGTCCCAGGACTGTACACTGTTTGAGTGGTTTATAATTTACCATTATAAGTTTGATCTTGTCATCAAATAATATTAATGTGGGATGCGGGTGGCGCTGTGGGTAAAACCTCAGTGCCTAGGACTTGCTGATCGTAAGGTCGGCAGTTTGAATCCCCGCGGCGCGGTGAGCTCCTGTCGATCGGTCCCTGCTCCTGCCCACCTAGCAGTTCGAAAGCACCCCTAAGTGCAAGTAGATAAATAGGTACCGCTTTCTAGCGGGAAGGTAAACGGCGTTTCCATGTGCTGCGCTGGTGCTGGCTCGTCAGCTGCAGCTCATCACGCTGGCCACGTGACCCGGAAGTGTCCTCGGACGGCGACGGCTCCCGGCCTCTTAAGCGAGATGAGCGCGCAACCATAGAGTCGGACACGACTGGCCCGTACGGGAAGGGTACCTTTACCTTTACCTATATATTAATGTGTTTCTTGTTCCTTCTTCCAACCTCCGGTTCATTTTCTGCTGGTTTTCCACACTAGTTTGGGTTGTTTGTAAGTACTTTGTACAGGGAACTGATTTCTTTGACTATTTTTATATAGTGCTTAGTACCATATTTTGTACTGCAGAAATAAAGACAGAACCTCACATTCTAATCTGAGCTGCAGTTGGTAATGCAGATTCCCAGAGTCCCAAATTATGTTTATTCTTTTGAATTAGAGACGCTGCATTTTATGCTTGCTAGCATGAGCATTCATATATAGTTGACTTCTTAAATAATCAGTTGTCCCTATACATTATTTATTCCTCGATTCCTAAATATATTCCCATGATATCTACCTGGGTCCCTTGATCTACCAATGCTCTCGGTTTCTGTATCTCAAGTCTCTACAACAACCAAGTAATGCTGCTATTGAATAATTCTAAGTTTTCTTTTAAAGCCCTCTCCTCAAAGATGGCTTACAGTTTGCTTGTGGAAACCTTTCTTTTTAGTTTTTGTAATGTATTTTAGGATTTCCCTTCCTTCTACCCTGAATGTTTGCTGGTATAACTTTAAAAACAAAGCAACAAAATCAAAATAATTATAGTGCTGCATTAAGAAAGGGGTGCGTGACACTCCTCTTTTGGCCTTGGGAATGCTGTATGATGTATGGATGTTTTTCTTCTTGTTAATGTTCTGTCCAAGGGTGAGCGCCGGCAGTAATTTTATATATTTTTTGTGCTTTGTTTTGTTTAACTGTCTCCTGCTGCCACTTTGACAATAGGAATGACAGTAGGGAGCAAAAATGAAAGGAACCAATTGAAAGAAGCACTTTGCCACTGTTGTAATTTTGAAATTGACAGCATTTTTTTAGTCCAAAGTCTCAAGGAAAATGCAACTTTCCTCTTGGCCTCCTATTGCTTCCCTAGCAGGGAAAGACATTCTGTGATGTTGAGGAGGCAGTGGGAGGCCAAATGAAAATAATTTCTTCTTCAAAAACGTTGGATTGCAAAAGGAAAGCAGTGATTTTGCTTGCCTCTGGGACAAGTTTTCTGCTCCCCCGTTGGCAATAAAAAGTTGGTACATAATTTTAAGGCCTTTCTTGAGGATCAATTTTATTAACTGAATTCATTTCCCCTCTTAAATACTACTGGTTCCATACGGTCTTTGATCACACAAACTATTATTATTATTATATTATGACTATTGACATCTTACTGTTTGTTGTGGGTGGGTGGGTGGTAGAATACTACTGAATTCACTGACAGAGTATAAACATTCAATTTATTTTGACTTATTTTAATCTAACCATTCAATTTGCTGCTTGCCTGGGACAAATAGTGACTGTCCTTGGTTGAGATCAACCTAAGTCGCTTCAAGCTGTGAACACAACCAGTGTTATGTTGCAGTGTGTTTAGCAGAGCCATAGTATGGAGGCTCAGCATGCTTGTTCAAGCAATAGCAAACCAGTAATACTAAAACAGGGAGAATGAGAAAATGCATAGGATGTGAGGGGGGAAAGGGGGGGGGTTCTTTCTCAGTATTCTACTGCCCTTGCTAGAATCTTTGCAAAACACAAAAGACATTGTGTTTGCCTCATCAACTGCCAAAGCTCCTGTCTCTTCCCTTCGTAATGTCTTGTTGTGCCCTTAGGCAGGCTCATGGAATCCCTGAGGCAGACCCCTTCTGACCCTCATCTGTATAGGCCTCCTCTGCTTTCGTGTCACTGAATGATTTCCCCAAAGACTGAGACACAACAAGGTCTCATTTAAAATCAGTAAGACACCTGACTTCAGGATCAAGGTGGAAACTCCCCTTGAACAATGCATAAGCAAGTTATTTTTATTTACATAAAAATGTATAGACCACTTCTTCATAAAAATATACAACTGGTGAGCAATATATTCAAATGCAGTGGTACCTCGGTTTATGAACAGCCCTGTTAATGAACTATTCTGTTTACGAACTCCTCAGAATAGGAAGTAGTGTTCTGGTTTGCAAACTTCACCTTGGTCTACAAATGGAAGCCAAACGGTGGAAGGGCACCGGCGGCAGGAGGCCTCATTAGGGAAAGCACGCCTCAGTTTAAGAACAGATTTGGTTTAAGAATGGACTCCAGCATTTTCAGAAGCAATAAAGAACTTCCCCAAACTTACCTTGTTTCTTTTTCTTTCTTTCTTTTTTACTGCCATCCCATTTTTCATGGTCCTGATAGCAATGGTGCTCCCTGGAGGCCTTGATTTGGCAGCAGCTGTCATTTCTTCTCAGATAGTGGAACAAAAGAACTGCCCACACTCTAATATGTTTCATCATGAAACTGTGCTCCATAGTTGGAGTGAGGGCCATTTCCTATGTTCAATCTATTGAATCCTGAGATGTTAAAATGGTAGTTGGCCAAACCTTGGGCAGCATCACCTCCAACTTTCAGCCTTCCTCCTCTGGGATTTCCCTTGGGGGTTCCCTGGCTGGCGTCTCCCACCACTCCTCATCGTCCAGCCAGTCCCTGACAGCTCACCACTGATTCTTGCCCCTTTTATGCCTCCAGAAAATAGCTGAAATGAATCTGCCGTTTGCACCCTTGAATATGTAGAGAGATAAATTTTGGGGAGTTTCAGCTCAGCCCTAGATTGTTCCATTGCCCAATCATTCTTACAACTGCCCTCAACATTTAACCAGAACTTGGCCACTTTACAGTGCAATCTCAACCATGCTTACTCAGAAATAATTCTTATTCAATTCAATGGGGCTTACTCCCAAGTAAGTACCATTAGGCTATATTATGCAAAGTCCCATGTTGTTTTCCTTTTGAACCAAAAACAGTTTCAGCAAGTTCACCAACTAAAAGAATAGGCAGGGAGGGACTGCTTAACTATATCCTTTGCGGTTTGGTAATCGTTTTCCACATGCTGCTTTTTATCTGCATGTGGGAAATCAACTTGGTGAACAGCTTGGTGGGTGCCATTTTGAGCACACATTCTCCAGTCACAATCCAGCTGTTGAGGGCAGCTTTTGCTGCTGCTTTTCAGTGAGAGAGAATGGGGGGAAATAGCATTCTATATGTCACATCTAGTTTGTCCCTATATTTGAGCCAAGGCCCATCAGGACTTAGCACTGAACCTGTTTTTTTTTTTTTTAAATTATGTGACTTAGACCTTGAAAATGTGAAGCAGTAATAAAGAACAGCTCGTCTCTAAATGTGTAAGGATTTTATTTCTCTCATGACTCATTAACCCACAGTCTGCTCAAGCTCTACCAATGGGATATTCAGAGGTAATGGCCTTAGAGTCAGACTTTTCACAACTGTTTTATAAATCAATCCTCATATTCAGCCTATAGCAACTTAAATTGATTTCCTCTTTTCATTTTCTCCGTTGCAATGATGAACAGTTGACGTTCATCAAATTTTGCTTGTGCTACCTTCTTAAACTCCTCTTGTCCTCATGAGCAAGTTCAAACATGGGCAGGATTGAGCCCATCAAACACAGTAGGATTTACCACTCAGAAAGCTTGCATAGGAGCAGGCTACATATTCTTAAATTTTCTACATAAGTGAGACACAAGACCTACCCACTCTGGAAGAATGGCAGATGAAGGTGATGGACTATATGGGATTGGCAGAAATGACTGGCAGAATCCGAGACCAGGGAGAAGAGTCGGTGGAAGAAGATTGGAAGAAATTTAAAGACTATTTACAGAAATATTGTAAAATTAATGAATGTTAGAATGATGTTGGATAGGAATTACCGTATTTTTCGCTCTATAACACGCACCCGACCATAACACGCACGTAGTTTTTATACGAGGAAAATCCGTAGGCATGCCACCCATAGGCATTTCCTCCATAACACGCACAGACATTTCCCCTTACTTTCTAGGAGGAAAATAGTGAGTGTTATGGTGCAAAAAATACGGTAAGTGGTTTCCAGCTGTAATGCTTAAGAGAATATGAAAAAATGGTTTAGAAATAGGTAAAAATGTAATGGTAAGGATTTGCTGAACTAACAATCTGAATTGGAATACAAAAAAGGGAGGTATGAGGAGGTCCGGGAAATAAGTTAAAGGAAAATAAGTAATGGAAATTCTGTGTGTTTTTAATTATTTTTATTTTTGTATTTTTGTTATTTTTTCTTCTTCTTTTTCATTGTATTATTATTGAAAATCTTAATAAATATTCTATAAAAATAAAATTAAATTTTCTACAAAAGTGGGCTCCAAAGCTAGACTTTTGCAGTGCAAATGCTCTTCTATACCACAGGCACTCTAATGAAATCTCCACTTTAATATTAACAAACATTTATAGGGGGGGGGGGGGAAGCAGAATTGAAACATAATTGCTCCCGGCTGTTATGGTCTTTCTAGAAATAATAATATAACTTTATCTTGAAAGTCCTAAATTCAAAATTAAAATTCATCAGTCAGCTCTTTAGAACTAGAGTGTGAAATTGATCATCTTTCTTTACTTCCATTACACTGGAAAACATGTACTCAGTCAGTGTCTCCTGCAGTGGACTTCCACTAAACAATCCCACTGAGATTTATCTAAAAGTTTAATCAAATGTAATTTATACAGAGGTCATCACGGTAATTTTGCCCTCTTGTCTCAATCACAAATTCCGCTTTGTGCTATTAAGAAATAATTCAATCTGCCATTAGTTTATCTCACAGAAATGATGAAATGCACACCTCAGATATCTACTGTTATTTGCTGAGGCTTGGGTGGAGAGGGAAACCCTTAAAACCAAACAAAACAATCAAAAGAATGAAAAAGCAGCACACCTTGATATACACAATTGACTTCCATTTCAAAGTCATGTCTAATATTGTGGGAGGGATGGTATAAAATGGCAGATTGCAAATAAACACAGAAAATAGCCCTTTATTATACCCTTGGTGCTAGGAATTGAGATGTACAAAGGCATTTGAATATAGTAATGCTATTCAAGTACTAATCATGCAAAGTGCTGTAAAAAGCTCTCAACTGGAGTTTACCATGAATGACAATGCTAAACAAAATGAAAGCGCTGCTGAGATGATAATCTAAATAACGTGATGGTGTAGTTAAGGTATCACTGTATTTCCACATACAATTATGGGTAATTTTTTGAAATGCAACTCTAATGGAAATTCACCTAAGCTCTGGAATAATCTTCATAAGTATAGTCTTATTGGGTACAAAATTCTCATCCTCTTGAAACCAGTGGGAGTTTAGCAGCAATTTTTTTAAAAACCAAAAATGGGAGCAGTGTCAGTTGCAGTGTTCGCTTCCAAACAAACGAACAAATAAAAATGTTGCACAAAAATATAAACACACACACAAACACATGTGCATGCTGCTATCTCAATAGGAAGGAATTTCCCACCATTCTCTTAGTAAGCAGGTGTTAAAAGAAGTCTGCTGGGAGGAGCAGGTTGATCTTTGTTGACATCTGGAGACAGGAAGGGCTGCTGTGAGTTCACCTTGAATTTGAAGCAGGTGTCAAGCACCTTCTAAAAGGAGTGGATAGGCTATGTTCCTGGGCAGGTCCCACGGGAAGGAGCCTTTGAAGAAGCCAGCTAGGATGGCGGAAAGGCTTAAATCAATGTATGAAAATGTCCACGAACTTAAGTTAATGACAGACCCATTCAGTTTTAGCAGGTGGCTTTTTGACACTATAGCATGTGATTAGAGATTCTTTTTAACAACCCTTGGGTAATTATCTGTGGTGGTGAGGTGGTAGCGATTGGAAGGGCCACAAGCTCAGTGGTAGAGCATTTGCGCTGCATGAAGAACATCCCAGAAAATTATGCATGCTGTGCATTTAGAAAACATCCTCTCCACTCCCCCCCCTCAAAAAATTCTTGGAACTGTGGTTTGTTAAGGGTGCTGGGAATTGTAGCTGGGTGAGGGATAAACTATACTTCCCTGGATTATTTTTAGGGTGTGTGTGCTTGAAAGTGCTTTTAAATCTATGCTATGTATGCGGCCTCATTTATGACCTTGGATGCTGACAAGAAAAGAAAGCTAGTTATATGTTTGTTAAAAGTGCTTTAGGTATGAGGCTGACTTTAGGGGAAGCGGGTTGGACTAGATACAATGCAGGGGAGCTTCTAAACTTACAGGTTCTGGCCTCCAGGACAGAGTTGTTTTCTATAACTTTCTTGATTTGAATAACTGGTGACTACTATTCTCTCAAAATTTCCAGGGATTCTGAATGGTATCTGGCCTACCTTTTGACAGTTATGAACAGATTATTAACAGAGATTGTGGCTAGATTTCTGGCTGCAAAAATCTGATCACTAATCTGACCACATAATCTGATTATGTTATTTACTTATGCCCTTTTAACAAAACTTAGTCTTAGTGTCCACATTGTGTATTGTGTTGTATAGCTTATTTTAGACATATTTTATATCTTCCTGACATCTTATATCACATATGTATTACAGCCTATTTTAATGTATTTAGGACATGTATTTTACATGCATGGTTCTTGGTTTTAAATTGTTGGGTCCATGACCATATAATAAAGAGGTAGATTTGAATAAAATTCTGTTGCATAGTGTGGGGAGGAAGAGAGAGATTTCGAAGTATTCCCCATTAGGTAAAAGATGGAATCAAATGCAAGTCCTTTCCTGATTGAGGGTTAATCTTTTTCTAAGGTGTTGTAGCACCTTAGAGGTCATTCCTGACTGCAGTGTTTTGTATTCTCACCATGTCTGCGCTATAAAAATGCTAATTGCCTCCACGAAAACATCGAGTGTTTACAGCGTGGCTGTGTGTGCTACTGGATCAGATCCCTTTGAGGTTTGAAAAACATGTTACCTCAAGTTTATAATCTGAATGTATGACAGATAGTGTGTGGGCAGTTTATTAGTGCAAAAGACAGGGCAGTGTCATACTATAGAGCCTTCTGCTTAAGGCATGCTATTGTCTTTGCTGATAATATCGTTATACATTAAAAGTTTAAGAATCAGATGATGCACACTATGCCCTGAGGGGCACTTAGATTTAAATAAAAGAATATAATCATTTACTCTAGGTTATGGAATGTTGCTAAGAAATGTTTTGCCTTTTTAAAAGAAAAAAAGAAAGAAAAAGAAACAGGGTTGGAAGTCTGATCTTTTTTAATTTCGAGTTATTCTATTTACCCTGAGTCTCATCCAGGACAAGGCTTCTTAGTGGATCCTGAGCTAAAAGGACAGTGGACAATCGAGAAGCCTGTTATGCTTTTCAAAGCCCCTTATGAGTAGAGCTGTAACAGACATTAATTCACCAGTTTTGCAATGAGCTCTCCCTGGTTTGAAGCCTTAGGCTCCCTGATGCACAAAACCCCCATTCTCCATAGCTTGTGTCCACAGAACTTGGTCTCAGCCTCAGTTGTTGTTTTTTTACTTGATACTTCTTTCGTTCCACACCATGCCTCTAATACTCATAATCTGTCAACACCCCCATGAAGATTTGAGACAAGAAAGATGGATGACTGGTTTATTAAACTATAACAACTATAGGATCTGCAATCAGAATAATTCAACCAAATTAACAAAAATCAATGAAGTGTGGGAAGTGAGGTGTACTGTTAGCAGGGTTTCAACTCCCATCTCCTGAGCCAGCTGCCAGACACATGCTGTGATCACACAGCAGGGCCTGAGAAAACTCTTTCCCCCTCACTGCATACTCCTTTGGGATATGAACCTGACATTGATACCATGGCCCTGTTGGCCAATATTCACCCGAATGCACCTAACAGGCCCACTCTGGCTCCGATAGCAAATGCAACCACCCCCCTCCATACAGGGACAGAACAGAATTTGTTATCTACCTGTCTGGAAGCTATGCCCATCTATTATGAATGCCCTGCTTCTTAAGCTTGAATATATGTTGGATACAGGTTGCCTAGTGAGAAAGAAACTCTGAATGCTGAGATGTGCTTCCTTTTATTGTTCCTTTCCATATTCCATGGCTCAGCCCTGGTGTGGAAGACAGTTCCCAGGTCTGAGTCCTGTTGAATACTAGCATACATTAAAAGCTCTGGAAAGGTTTATGGACCGTTACCTGAATGCAAGGTGAGGCTTTCACATAAGAATATGATATAAATCAGTGATTTATAAGACATCTTTCATGATCACTTCTGGTGATCTGTTGGTGAGAATAAGTAACCTCAAAACTATTCAAACCCCAGCTTTAATTTCCAAAATAGGTTCTATGGTCTTAGTTCAGTTTTTATTGTTTTGTGTAAATGTAATTGTTTCGTTGTTGTGTGTGCGAGGGTGGGAAGTTTTTGCTAGTTTTTTGAGCTATGTAAAACAGTCAGTGGTAACAGGACTGCCTTTGCTTGAATTGCAAATTCAAAAATTGCAGTTCTAATTCAACAGCAAGCGACATCACTGCTAGTCACAGAGGAGGAATGTTTCCATATGGCACATGCATGTCTTAAAGGAGAACAGCACTTATACAAATTAAATGTTAGTGGCAAGACCCCTTAAAATGCTTCACATACAAGGTCTTTGCAAACACCTGTACAATTACCCATTTTAATTAGCTAGGCTTAAGTATGCCATTGTATGAGCACAGTGTGCAATATCTGCTGAGTCACTTATAGCAGCATCAGTACCAGTTTAGACACCTGGATTCAGCAAGAAGCACATTGCTGTGATTGAGTTCTGGTAACATACATATGTTACATGGGTAAGTAGTAATTTGAGATCTGAAAGATATTTCACTTTCCTCTGAAAACTTTCAAAGATATGCATCATTCGGTAAAATACCTCTGGAGGTAAACAGCCACAAGGGTAAATTACCTATATGTGTAAGAGAACAGTGAAGAGGAAAGAAGGGATATGTATAAGCAAGAAAAGAATATACATCACAGGGCAGAAAAGCTGAATAAGGCTGGACGCATCTTTAGGGAATAGAAAGCTGGTCAATTAATTCTGCTCTGGGCTTTCCATGCAGCATTCCAAATTTGTTGTTCAGCTTAATGACGCTTCCATTCTTTCACCATCCCATGCAGTATTACAATATATTATAATTCAGAAATGTATTATTTATGCTGCTTTAAATCACACCCAGGGATCTTGTTCAATATGTTCCCTTTAAATGCTGTCATGTGTAATGAGAATATGCCTTGGCAAGGGGCCTGTTCAAATGTTACTATTTCCATACATCCCTGCGTGTGATAAAGAATGGTTACAGGTCTCAGGTATGACATAAAGCCTTTCACAGGAGAGATCCTGTGAATATGACCCTGCAACACAGAATCTGTTTTTTTTAATGTGAAGATGTAGAGGTGTGCAAATCCAAAAAAGTCCCAACTCCATTGTGTTTACAGCTTTGGAGGTGAAAATAGTATCTGAACAGAACTGCGTGTAACATTACCTTAAATTTAGAATGGGAAAGCCCCAAATAAGTTTTTCCCCCTACAGACACTGCTACTTTTATTTCATTTATACTTTCCTGCTTCCACTTTATATTCCTAAGGATCTCCATGCAGAGCTGGTGGAAAGGGCTTGTATAAAAAGCACAACATGGACTATGCATAATCAAAATTATACTTACATTAAACCACAGAAATGCTTATTTTAATCAGTTGACTAATGGGTTAAAATTAAAGCAAATGATTAACTAAACAGATGGCAGCCCTTATATCTGCATTCACTCTTTTCAAGGATTTTTTAATCCATTTGTTTGGTTTTAGCATTCATTTATTCTATTTTCATCTACTTTATAAATATGTGTCACCTCCGCAGATTACTAATCAGCCTTTCAATTGTATCAAAGCACTTTATTTCTCATTATACGGTTTTTAAAATAAATGCTGAATATGCACAAACAGTATAGGAAATTCATGTAAGTTCATAGAACTGAACATCACCAGGTTGCCCTTTATGGGAAGTCCAGGCTCTGCCTGGTTCAGAGGTAGACAGCATCATGCCTTCCAGATGTTGTGGTCTAGAGCTCTCATGGACAGTGGTCAAGAGACTATGAAAGTTGTAGTCCACAACATCTGGAGTGTGCTGTGATGACCATGTGACTAGATAATCGGAAGCCAGCTAGAATTTAAGTGTTCCAGCAGTGAGTGAGAACTGTTGTGCCACATCACACAAGCACACAGAAGAAAGGACAATGGCAGTGCCTAACTTGTTAGATATAATGAAGATTGTTGACAAAAAGAGTTTGCAAATTAGATTTTATTTACTGCAAAACAAAATAATTGAGACAAGAATGTTTACACACATGAATGGCATGTAGAATAGCCTGATGGTAATGTTAAGCATTGTTGTGCATCCAGATGTGATTCCCCCCCCCTCAGAATTTAGTGTCGCAAATGTTACTTTATTGCTCTTAGCACTCAGTAGTAACATCTGCCTCAGCATTTCCCTCCAGCATAATTTAAAAATTACTTACAGTTTCTGACTCATCATCCATGTGCCATTAGTCTTTTATAAAATGTTGTTTAAGAGCATGAGGACACAACCATTTGATAAATACTGTCTGGAAATTCAGACGAGAACTTGGTGTAATAAGGAGATGATGTGGGTGGAAAACTGTGAGGTTTTGTTGGCATCTCACCAGTTTCCTTACATGTTTGAAAGTAATCAATCAACCACAGAATTTACAAGCTGGCATCTCCCAGGAGGAAAGCATGCAGGGGTCCTAGTGAATTTTATTGTATTATTTTCAAAACCATTTGTGGGGATGGGACAGGAGGAAAAACAAAATTTGGAATTATTATAATTTTCTTAGAATGATGTGTATTGTTTTATGATGCATAATCTTTTACTTTTACTGCACTTTGCTGAAGTTGTTGCTGTAATTGTAGTTATGGTGCCCTGTCCTTGGAACCGTTTGGTTGTAGGGCAATAAACAACAACAACAACAACAACAAATATTAAACTCTGAGTGGCTTACAACATATAAAAGAATTGTAAAACATTAGACATTAAATATTTCCTGATACAGGGTTGCCTTCACATGTCTTCTAAAAATAATAAATGTGATTATTTTTTTAAAGTGGAATGTTGGAGGTTGTGGTTCTCAGATGTTCAAAGTTGTGGGGAACTGGTACCATTGTTAATTTGAGTTGAAGGTATCATACATGTTACTTGGTGGATTGATTGCTAGATTTTGACCTGGGATATCAAAAGTTCAAATCTCAGTCAAACTTGAGTGTTCCGGGATGGCTGGAGTTGGGCCAGTTCTTCTCTCTCTTTCATCCTAGCTTATCATGCAGGGCTAATTGTGAAGGCATGTGGAATAATGATTGTAAAACATGTTGCGTAGTAGAAAATTTCATAGCAGCTGCAACATTCCACATGGAAGGCATATGATGCTCTTGCTGGCGACCTCCATTGGGGATAGTCTGAGAGCTTGTTCACAATGAAGCATTTTTCAGCTGTTAATCCACATTTTCCCCATTTGAATTAAACCAGAATAATCTAATTGGAATCTGTATATGAGGAGCAACTTTCACCTTTCCGGTTTATACAATTAGTTGTTTGCTGTTGTGTTTGTTCCCGCCTTCTAATTTATTGATTCCATTCTGCCAGTTACATACTGACAGGGCATGTAGGCAGATATGCTATACATACAACTTGCTGTTGTTCTAAAAAACCCACCCAAAAAGTGTGTGGAAGAACATAGGTGATTGTAAATTTGCTAGTACATTTTTTTGAAACATATATCAAGATACGTACTGAAGGACCTGCATCAATCCTCCTCATTTCCACTGGCCTCTGGTGTGTAGGAGCCATCAACTAAGTTGTTTAAGCAGATTGCTGCTGGTCACAGTGGTGGTGGTGGTGATGGGAGATAACATCTGTAACATGGATTGTGGCTATGAAAGTTGACTTGACTGGTATGCACTAAAACAATATTTAAAAATTCAATTCATTACAGTTAAGGAGTAGAAAAGCACATTACCAACACACACACACACACACACACACACACACGGTTGCAGTCTGAATAAAAATGGTTCAAAAACTTGGACTTTGATAAAACATATAGACAACAAAACAGATTAACACATCTAACTGGCCTGTAGACCTTTAGCTTTTCTACTGCTTTCATAAAATTACATGCATTTCAAAACTGCACCTCTCTCTTTTCAGGTCAGGATCGCAGCGAAGCCACTTTAATAAAAAGGTTTAAAGGCGACGGTGTTCGATACAAAGCAAAACTCATTGGGATAGACGAAGTTTCTGCGGCACGAGGCGACAAGTTATGTCAAGATTCCATGATGAAATTAAAGGTGTTGTGAAAATCTCTCCCCCTCCCCAAATATGTTATTGATCAAAGTATTACTTATTTGGACTGAGCCATTTTTATGTGAAAAGGGGATTTGAGGAGTCAAAGAGCTACCTGAAACATCACTTCCAACAATGTTCTTGCACCGATTCCCTGGTGTTTGGAGCCCTGATAGACTGCTTCATTGTCAAATTTTGTAAAGCCCTTCTTCCTATTAAAAGTCATGACATGGCCGATCAGATTTAGTCACATGGCTGTATCAATGCAAAGAAATGGAGGAAAATCCTGTTTGCTTGCCCTCAGTGACATCATCACATTGACTGTGGTGATAATGGCACGGGGAAGACCAAGCGCATTTTAAAGGGGAGGGAAATACGTGAAGAGACTTTGGATTCAAAGATCCATGCCTTTTGGAGGTCATTTCTTATTTTAGATCAGGGATGGGAAACCCCTACCCTTCCTAATGTTGCTGGACTGCAGTTCTCATCATCTCAGGCTGTTTGTCATGTTGGCTGGGACTGACAGGAGTTGGAGTCCCAGAACATCTGGAGGGCCATGGGTTCCCCTGTTTTAGATGGTACAGAAGCAAATGTTCCCAGTAAACTTATATGTATTCGCAACAAAATCTCTGATCTGAGAAACAACATTGTCCATGCAAATGGGGTAAGGATAAGAGACATAAAACGAAGCCACATAAACATGCAGTGGAATATGATGTACATATTTATAGTTTATATGCCAACATTTACTACACACACATCTTGAGTTTCTACAATATTTTTGTTCAATTTTTAAAAAAGAAAAAGTTGGAAAGTGATTTTAAGTACTTGGTAATTAAGGAAGAACCCAATTTGAAAGGCTGGCTCTTTTTGTGTCTAAGCAGCATGTACCACAGCACATGCATAAGATTAAACTGTTTGTACCGTAGTTTCTTTCTCATTCATTCCTTGGTTCCATCTGCCAACAAGTGGTTTGGGAGCTTCTGGCTGTTAACAAGGCTAGGCTGGCCCTTTTGTCTCCATCCCAGAGGGTCTCAATTTCCATCTCTCCTCCAAAATGTTTGATTCCTGTTAGCATAATTGAGAGACTTGCCTGTGTAATGTTGAGAGGTTACTAGAACCAAAAGAAACAGGTGGTGTCACAAATTCAGATTGCTGTTTGCTCCTGCTCTATTGGTTTTTACCATGTACTGGGATGGTATTATTTATTTCTTTTTAAATATTCATGTCCTTCTGCTGAAAATTTACCTGCAGCATATTAATTTGTTTCTACTAAAGGCAGCCTTATTTAATGGCCTACATGAAGGGCATAGAACCTGGCCACTTGCATTTGGACTCTGGGACAAGTCACCATTTGTGCCAGATTCTTTCCATAAGCTTGCATCATTTGATAGGGATGCCCTCTTGTATCAACGGGGCTATGACTCCGCCCTGGAATCCCTGAGGCAAAGGCTTTGGGACATTTCACATAGCAACCTGCAATCTTGATCTCAAGTACTTTGTGGCCTGGTAGCAGAAGGAATCCAATATGGGTACGACTTTCAGATAGCCTCATATCTTAGGAACCTGTCTGTACCAATCTAACGGTGTTTATTTACCATAACCAGACTAAATGTATTTCCATTGGAAGTGCTAAATGGTAGACTGAGAGACATCCCTTATCAGAATAGGCTTTGTTTATGTTCTCAGGACGTTGATTGCATGAAACATATTTTATTGCATTGTGGGCAGTACGAGCAAGCAAGGGACCAACTGATCAAACACATACTGGCAAATCTGCTGGGAAAATCTGAAGCCTCCCATATTAAATATCTTTTGGATGACAGTTCTAATGATATTACACTGGCCGTGGCAAAATTTCTCTTGGAAGTTAAAAGAAACAAGTATCATAATGCTTGAGATAAAACAAAATGGCCGCCCCGGTTCCTCTCTCTTTTGTGGTTGGCTGTCTTAATTGTATTTTGTTCTGAAATTTTTGATGGGTTTTTGGATCACAATAAAGATTTAAATTTAAAATTCCTAGGGATGCAGTGAATGCTAACTTGTGCGTAAAGAACAGTTCAGAAACATGAGTAGTGGTTGCATATTATTATAAGAATATTTGTGATCTCTCACGATAAATCCCCAGAAAGCAAAAATCCCTGCCCCAACAAAAAATAAACTAGCATTGTCATGTTATAATAATTTGGAATGCAAAATTTTTGTACTCAGTGGGTGAAAAATGAACATCATACTTTAGCTGCAGTTCATTCATTTTCAGCAATGTGCTCTTGTTATAAAAAAAGTGTGCCTAGACATTCTGTTGTTGCGTCCATAACCTAGGTTTAAGGCACCATTTAGCTCCTAGCTTTCATATCTTGGTCTCTAACACTGATCGGAGAGTATACATTACTCTTGTTGCCTTGAGCTTGAAAATAACACAGGACTGATTGAATGTCTCAGGGTAGTTATCACAACTGAATGGATGTGCAAACAGCCTGATTTAGGGTTGTGTGCTGGAGAGCTGCTTTCAGTTCTGGGATTAGTAATTTGTAAGCACCACATACCAGAGTTTGAAAATATTACTGCTGTGAATAGACACCAGAAATATTGATGAATTTTTAAAAAGTGTACATCCAAATAGCATGCTTTTGTCAGTTTCACATTACAAAACATTACTGAAAGTAGATACTCCAAATATATATTCGTTTCCATGGCACCAAGTACAATATATGTAGAAAATACAGCTTCCACCTGTAGAATATCCATGCAAGGACTTCTAAGTAGTAAATCTAATTTAAACAGAAACAAACAATAATGACATATAGAATGACTATATGTGGAAGCAAATCATCGTAATAGTATTAGTAAATTTTGTACTCGATATCTGCAGTTCCTTTCCTTTTATTTTCTCCAAGTTTCTACCTATTCTTATCTCAGTTGAATGCCTGTTCCTTTTCCTTCCTTCACTCACCTTAGATACTCTAGTTTCTGAGACTTCTTCCCAGTCGCCACCCTGCCCCACACAGCTGCTCTTTTCTGAAGGCCTGTGCAAGATTTAATCTGAGTGAGTTGGTCAGCTCTCACTTCCTTTGCAGAAGCTGGACTACAAACATTTTGCTTGCTGAGCAGTAAACGGCGTTTCCGTGCGCTGCTCTGGTTCGCCAGAAGTGGCTTAGTAATGCTGACCACATGACCCGGAAGCTGTACGCCGGCTCCCTCGGTCAATAAAGCGAGATGAGCGTCGCAACCCCAGAGTCGGCCACGACTGGACCTAATGGTCAGGGATCCCTTTACCTTTACCTTTTAGGGGTGTTTATGAATACTCTATCACCACACTAGCTCATCAGTGCTGTCACAAGTTTGACTGTTTCAAGAACAGTGTTATACAACTAAGCATAATGCTCCACCATAACTAGATACCATAAAAGGGGATCTGTAACATTTTAAATTTGATAGATGCTGAAGTAGGGCATTAAGACTAATGGATTGTATGCATACAGCAGATTAGGTGGGGATACTATCTAAACTGTATTGCCCAAGATTAGAGATTGTGATGCCACATGCTTGAATGTGTCCTCAAGAGAAAAAATAAATCCATCTGTATGGAAAACTAGCATGTCTGCAATAAAGCTGGGCTACAATATTTCTTCCGGATACCTTTTTTCATATATGTTTTTGTTCATTTACACAAGGTAGCGTTAAAGCATGTTATTTCCCCATGTGTAGCCCAAAGTTATACAGTCTGATGATGTTTTTTTGCCACAAATGAGACCTGCAACAAATGCTTGCAGAAGTTACTGTTCTCTATTCAGGATTCCATCTGCTACTGCCATGTTGTTTCTCAGAGATCCCATTTTGGCTACAATCCTGTTCATACTCAGCACCAGAAATCGCTATTGGAAAGAGTATTGATGATACTATTTACACTAGCTTTAAAAATAATGAATTGGAACAGAAGAACTTATACAGCTGCTTCTAGCAACAGTGTTATTTTCTAGATAATAAATGCATTTCCTAATGTGGCAAAGAGAAAGACTGTGAGTGTGGTTTGTCTAAGGGGTTCTAATTAATGCATCAAAAATAAAACACCATATTTTGGCTTTTTGTATGAACAGTCAGAGGCCTTATTTGTTGAGGAAAAAGTGGACTAGTCCTCTGGTTGTTCGACTTCTGTGATTATATAATTCTTTATGAATCTAGAAATTAAAAAGAAAAATAAAGTTAATATTTGTGTAAAGGCGGAGAGTGGGGAGAACTCAAATCAGAAAAGAAAGAGGCAAAGAATGTGGATACTAAGAATTTTCTACCTACTTCCCAAAATGGAAATTTCATCAGCTTCACCTACCTAGAAATAAAACATTTCTACTGTGTTCCAAGGCAGCAGAAAAAAGAAGAATGTACAGGGAAATTATCAGTACAGTAAGATTTTGATTGTGGCAAAACTACATGGTTTCAGATGAAAACTGAATAACACAGTTCATAGCAGGAGGGTGTTTTGAAAATTGATATGTAAAGTGGATCTGCCTATGGAAGCCAGTGTCCAACACAGTCCTCAGTACATTTATACAGAAGTCAGTACCAATTAATTCAGTGGGCCTTACTTAATAACAAGTATCGATAAAAGAGAATATATTGCCCCAAACCAACGGAAAGCTGAAAGGGTTCAGTTCTTTAAGGAATAACACACTGCCACTGCTCACTAACGTCTGCAGACAATGGGCAGAGACAAAATGTCAAATTATTTTAAATCGGAACCATTCTGTTTTCTCCCAACAGGGAATTGTTGCTGCAACTCGTTCAAAAGGGGAACACAAGCAGAAAATATTTTTAACTATCTCATTTGGAGGAATCAAAATCTTTGATGAGAAGACAGGAGTAAGTAAAATAATGACACCAGACAACACAATTGAATCTCTTGGTTCTTGTATCCTTGAAAGCTTCCTGTGGCTGGGCAGTAATTTTTGATCAATATAAAGTCACACAAAACAGATGACATGCTTCATAAATTGCTTATTGTAGATCATGGGTAGGCAAACTAAGGCCCGGGGGCCGGATCTGGCCTAATTGCCTTCTAAATCCGGCCCGCGGACTCTCCGGGAATCAGCGTGTTGTTACATGAGTAGAATGTGCCCTTTTATTTAAAATGCATCTATGAGTTATTTGTGGGGCATAGGAATTCATTCATTTCCCCCCCAAAAAATATAGTCCGGCCCCCCACAAGGTCTGAGGAACAGCGGACTGCTCCCCTGCTGAAAAGGTATTCTGACACCTGCTGTAGATCAAAGCAACAGCCTTCAATAATTAAGGCGTAGTTATTGTTTTGTTTGCTCGTTTGACACAGTAACTCAATGAAGCTACTTCTGTGTCTGATATGATTTTATCCACATACCTTGAAGTTGTTAAAACTAGGGCCAGGGGCTTTTGTGATAGAATACATAAGGTGATGTAGGACATATTAAGGACTCATTTCTGTCCATTTCCATGTGAAAGACAAACATTTGAACTGGTATTTTGTGTCAAACTACACATGATCTTAATTGTGGGGATGCAATTATCATGTGTATTATTGTTATTCAGATTGTGGCTGCAAGGAAGCCTAAACTGTCTCTGTCATAGGTGCCAACTCCCTGAGGCCTTGGGTGTCTAAGCACCCACAAAATTCCTCATGAAGAGGCTGGTCACCCACAAATTTCAGTGCCAGGGCCCCAGGCACCCATGGTCGCAGGACCAAGCTGGCACTCCTGGTCTTTGTTATGGGGGGAGGGGAGAGAGGAGGGTTTTGTGTTCATATGTAAAGTGCTGAAAGTATGTACTAGTGGCTGCTTGTTGTTGTTGTTGTTATATTAAAATCTCGTAACACAGAGGCTAAAGAATGGTTTGAATTTATCTCATAGTCAAATCATATTTCCATCACTTAAACAATTTTATTTTGGATTAACAGGGGCTTAAGTCAAACATTAAAATAAAATCAGAACACACTGAAAAACAGCTTTTATCTTAACTATAATTATCTTCACCGTGGCTTATGCCCTCTCTTGAATTTTAAAAAGGATCTCAATTAAATTTTTATATAAATTAACTATTTAGCATGATGCTAGAAATAAAATCAGACCGATGGCAGATAGAATTAGCTTTCCTAATTAATATTATGTTATTGGATAACCAAGATCATTAAACTTACAAGTAAATAATGCAGTGTCAATTATGAAGAGTTATTGGGATAGTACTGGGTACTATATATTCAAAGTATGATGCACTGTTTGATTATCTAAGCTTATAACCTTATGCAAGTGTTGCATTCTGCTTCCTGTAATT
Source organism: Podarcis gaigeae (assembly GCF_964106915.1). Lineage (NCBI taxonomy): Eukaryota > Metazoa > Chordata > Lepidosauria > Squamata > Lacertidae > Podarcis > Podarcis gaigeae. Next base: position 58,537,758 of record NC_139682.1, on the reverse strand, counting down.
TACAAGTGATGCCAAGGAAGAGTTGCCAATGTTTCATGAACTTGTCCGCCAAGCTCATCCTTTCCAGTGTATCTGAAGTGGGATGTGAAATCTGTGAGGCATTATGGCAGTATCTGGGATTTACTAGGACATTTCCAAGTTACATACAGCAGTTCCTGTGTCCATAGGGAAATTGTTTTCTCCAGACTTCTAGAATGAGAAAAAAATGAGTATGAGTCAGAGGAAGCATCCACAAAGATGCTAGCACCTGAAAAAGAAGATTTTTAGCTTCACTGGCCAGAATGGTAATATAATTTCTAAAGCTATAAGAGAGTGAAGTCTGCTGTTGTCATTCCAGTAGTGGATAGTGTGGATAGTGTGACACAGTGTGACATTTCTAGTTGGTCACACTGCTGCTGCTGATCGGGAGGTAGAGGGGAAGTGGCAAAAGCACCAGCAGGATTAGTTCTGCTGGTGTGTTTGCACTGCACCACCATCTCTCCCACCCTGTTATATCTTCCAGTAAGCAACAACAATGTGACTGACCAGAGATTCTGTGAGTTGTGGCACCACACACCATGCACTACAGGATATAGGCCTGCAACTGGTGTGCTCTCATTCCAGTTCTCACTTGAGAACCTGCTACTATCGATGTCATAAAATGAGGAGAAATCCCAGTTACAGGCCCTTCTTCCTACAATCACTTTATTCTGCTGATTCTGACTTTTCCTCATCATGCCAGATGTTCCACAGAACACAGTAAAGAAAAAAAGTAGTTAATTAGCTGCAGTTACTACAGTTGCAATATTCCCATTGAGACTGGGCCATGGAAAGCAGTCTGAGGTGAGTCAGGAACTACGAGCCCCAAGACAGAGTAGGGGTCAAGAACAGGACCTAGGGGCAAGCCAGGAGTTCAAACCAAAGAGCAAGTGAATTCTTGAGGTCAAATTGGAAGCTGACCCAAATATGTAATAATCTAGGATTCAGGAAGATCTTGTTTCTCAAGCAAGGATCAGCTGGATAAAGGGTAGTTCTTCCTACTCCTTTCTGCCTAGAAGGATCCAGTGATCAGTCTTGGTGGTCAATCAGGAAGGTAGTTCACTGAGAAGGTTGCCACCTGCAGTTCATTGATTCTCTACATGGGGCAACCACACATGGATTTACAGCAGCTTCTGACTATTTAGCGTACTTCACATCTTCAAACAAATAATTTCATTGCTGGAACTGAAAATCCTGGATAGTTGCTGCATCCCTGTGTGGACTATAATCCTCCTGTCCTCTGGCGCTTCCCCACTGCCCCAGTTTGGATAAGTTCATTGTCATGTAATCATTTGCCAAATTATTACTTATTTCACAAAATGCCCATGTCTGATTTCTCTCATTTGTCTGCGTTACTCATGCACATACGTCTGACCTAATTTAAAAGAGACAAATGTTGATTTTTGTGCGCTTTGTATCTTGTTGGCTAATATTGGATTTTAATTTATCACAATAAAAAAATCAATGTGTAGCCCTAAACCAGCAAATTCTCTAAAAATTGGCATTGGCAGGCCTGACTTTAGATGGATGGTTTTAAAGAAACTGCTCCATAATTAGAGCTTAAAATAATGTATTTGGGTTACTGTCAGAAATCTTGCCTGTGACTTTTTCCTTTGCATTTATAGCGTACTTTCATGCACTGCAAATGTAATATTCATGAAAAAATATACATTTTAATTAATATTTTAGCTGTCTTTGTACTTGAAGTCTTGATGGGTGTGCTTGATGTACTTGCACTTTCTGATGGAAAGTGTCACTCAAGGCAAATACTGTCACTAAGAATTAGAACAATTGTTGGTGAGGTTTCACTCCACTTAACACTTTAATCCTCAAAAACACTGGAGAAAGAAAATATACTGTCCCTCTTACTAACGTGGGATGATTTAATTTTACTGTTTGTAATTCGTTTTGCTATTTGTGGGAGGAGGGCTGTGTTCTGAGGAGGGGGAATTGTGTCCAAAATGCATGCATGGATTTTTGGATTCTATCTTGTGAGGATGATTAGGGAGGCAGGAGAGGATATCTTAATTAATGATACCCTTCCTAACTTGCGCTAGCAAGTTCCATATCTTAGCAGAGTTCCAAACATCCCCCTTTTAAAATTATACAGCGGTTAGCTTGTTGCTAGCTCGTCTAAACCTCAGGATTTAAGATTCCTGGTAAGATCCCTTCTAATCCCTCTTAAAAAGAATAGATATGAGAATCTGATTAAATTTAATATAAAAGTAGTTTACTCACAGAGGGACGCGGGTGGCGCTGTGGGTTAAACCACAGAGCCTAGGACTTGCTGATCAGAAGGCTGGCGGTTCGAAACCCCGAGACGGGGTGAGCTCCCATTGCTTGGTCCCTGCTCCTGCCAACCTAGCAGTTCGAAAGCACATCAAAGTGCAAGTAGATAAATAGGTACTGCTCCGGCAGGAAGGTAAACAGCATTTCCATGTGCTGTACTGGTTCGCCAGAAGTGGCTTAGTCATGCCGGCCACATGACCCGGAAGCTCCCTCGGCCAATAAAGCAAGATGAGCGCCGCAGCCCCAGAGTCGGCCACGACTGGACCTAACGGTCAGGGGTCCCTTTACCTTTACCTAGTTTACTCACACATTCATTCAGGTTCACAGATAGATCCCTGAAGGCAGGCTTAGGTTACATAACTATATATCTACATCAGGCATAAGCAACCTCAGCCCTCCAGATGTTTTGGGACTACAACTCCAATGATCCCTAGCTAACTGGACCAGTGGTCAGGGATGATGGGAATTGTAGTCCCAAAACATCTGGAGGGCCGAGGTTGCCTATGTCTGATCTACATGAACTGCCCCATAAGGGAATTAGTCCCAAGTGACCGCGACTGAGCAGTCACTTCTCCTAACACATAGGAAAACAAAAATGGAGAACACAGAGAGCAGAATATGGAGGCCATGTGCTCCTCTACCAACAACAGGCCACACCCACATCAAGTCACATGCAGTGGAAGTCTGTCCCAGCTCAGGAGGATACAGGAGGTTTTATCCTGAGTGGTACAAAAATATCCCCTAACATGTCCACTGTAGGAATGTTGTACTTGACTGCTATAAGTCCCACACGTCTTAGATTTGTAATACCCTCCATACCCTTCCCAGCCCCATCATAGAGCAACTGACTGATGTTTGCAGCAAAGTGACTGCATGGAACAACAACAAGAAAAAAGAATAGGGGGTGAAGCAGAACCAGATGATAACCACATCAAAACCAAGAACTTACGAAATAAATGGTGGGTGGGTGGATAAGTCCCATGGTGGGCTCAGGGAGCAGGGCTTCCTTAAATAGCCTGTGAGTAGCCCAGCGACAGGGGAGTCTTCCCTCTGATCTTCCAGCAGCTCCTGGCTCCCCTGAGAGCCAACTACCTACAGTAGTACCTCTGGGTACGAATGGGATCCGTTCCAGACCCCCGTTCGCATCCTGAAGCGAACGCAACCCGTGTCTGCGCATGTCTGCGTCACAATTTGCCGCTTCTGCACATGCGCATGGTGTCATTGCTTCCGGGTCACCGCAGAGCGCAACCTGAAAGCGCTCAACCTGAAGCAACTTCAACCTGAGGCATGACAGCATTTGACAGCCGTGCAGGACAGCACCGTCTTTCTTACCTCAAGATTATTGAGTGAAGATATAGCTGTCAGAAAATCATTAGTTTCCGATGCGTACAAGGACTTGCAATATACCAAAAATTCTTCAGTATTTGTTTTTTTAGCAATCTCCCAGAAGAGGAACGGGTCAAATATGTGGGTACATTTAACTTATGAGGGTATGTCAAGCAGGGCAAAGTTTGGCCAATCAGGATAGAAGGGTTTTTTTAAAAAAACATTTCCTTTCCTTATTATTCTGACATTTAAAGTGTGTAATATGTATATCCCAAGCAAATATGCCAAGCGCTATTTATTCTACTGGCTCACTTGCTGCCATAATTAGCCCTCTTGAGTCTCCTCAAAATGATATCGCTGGGATCGATATGCAGAATTTATAACTCGGGAACAGCCTATAGATTTTTGACATTTTCAGGATTATTTTAAGACTGTAAACCTGGTTCCTAATTTAATGGTTTTGTCATGTTTTGATATATACCGTATTTTTCGTCCCATAGGACGCTCCGTCCCATAGGACACACCTACTTTTTTTGGGGGGGGGGAAATAAAGGGGAAAAAAAATCCTTTATTTTCTCCCCCAAAACCAGGTCGGGGAACAGTGGGATGGCGGTGCTGCGCCTCCCCGCTGTCCTCCGAGCTTGTGGGGCTGGCCCATGTCTGCCTGGCGCAAGGGGCGCTCTGCTTCAGGGTGCCCCGCGCGTCGGGCGGCAGGCTACAGTCCGCAGCATGGGGAACCCTCTGTTTCAGGGCGCCCCACGCGCCCCCGGGTGCGCAAGGCTTGCCAACACCAGCGCGGAGCACTGGGCGTCCTCCAAAGGGCACCCCGTGCTCCTCACTGCCAGCTGCCGCCCGCAAGCCTTGCGCTCTCGGGGGGAGATCCCCCGGGTGCGCAAGGCTGGCCAACACCAGCGCGGAGCACGGGGCGTCCTCCGAAGGGTCCCCGTGCTCCGCGCTGCCAGCTGCCGCCCACAAGCCTTGCGCTCCCGGGGGGAGATCCCCCGGGTGCGCAAGACTTGCCAACACCAGCGCGGAGCACGGGGTGGCCCCCAAAGGGCACCCAGTGATCCGTGCTGCCGCCCGCAAGCCTTGCGCTCCCGGGGGGAGAACCCCCGGGTGCGCAAGGCTTGCCGACACCAGCGCGGAGCACGGGGCGTCCTCCGGAGGGCACCCCGTGCTCCTCACTGCCAGCTGCCGCCCGCAAGCCTTGCGCTCTCGGGGGGAGATCCCCCGGGTGCGCAAGGCTGGCCAACACCAGCGCGGAGCACGGGGCCGCCTCCGAAGGGCGCCCCGTGCTCCGTGCTGCCGGTTTCCACCTGCAAGCCTTGCGCTCCCGGGGGGAGATCCCTCGGGTGCGCAAGACTTGCCAACACCAGCGCAGAGCACGGGGCGGCCTCCGGAGGGCGCCCCGTGCTCCGCGCTGCCAGCTGCCGCCCGCAAGCCTTGCGCTCTCGGGGGGGGGAGATCCCTCGGGTGCGCAAGGCTGGCCAACACCAGCGCGGAGCACGGGGCGTCCTCCAAAGGGTGCCCCGTGCTCCGTGCTGCCGCCCGCAAGCCTTCGGCTCCCGGGGGAGATCCCCCAGGTGCGCAAGGCTAGCGGACACCTGCGCGAAGCACTGGGTGTCCTCCGGAGGGCGCCCCGTGCTCCGCGCTGCAGGCTGCCGCCCGCAAGCCTTGCGCGCCCGGGGGAACTCCCTCCGGGCGTGCAAGGCTTGCGGATAGCTTCCTGGAGCCTGGAGTGCGAGAGACGTCGGTGCGCACCGACGCCTCTCGCTCTCCAGGCTTCAGCAAAAGCCTGCATTCGCCCCATAGGACGCACACACATTTCCCCTTCATTTTTGGAGGGGGAAAAGTGCGTCTTATAGGGCGAAAAATACGGTACATATAAAGACATATTTTGTGGTTAAGAATACATATATTGAACATAAATAAAAATACCAGTAAAAATGTGGACTCCAGTAAAAATAAATCAAAAACATTAACGCTACAACCAGTATGGATGTATAAAAAAAATTTGGCAACAAACTCCCACATGAGGACACAAGAGGCCTAATGCTAACTTGGACCAAAGTTCCATGTAGCCAGTGCTCTATGAAGCTTGTGAACAGGCATCCTGTTAATAATATAAAATATTGCCTGATATTTTACATGATACTCTGCTTCAGCAAGAAGGAACAGATACAGTAGTTCCGTGACATCTCAGAAGCTGACAGATTTGTTATGAATAATCTCTCATGGACTGATTAAATTCTGTTGGGTGGCACAAGTTTTCTGTGATTTTCAAGAGGCTGCAATATGCCCCAATGATAGGTAGGTACCATGGAATAATGATTTCATAATATAGTGCCTCCAGCCTCCAGTTAATCTATGCCCGTTCAAAGCATTCTGTCACACACTAGCATGGTCAGGAAGCAAAACTCAGGGTGACATTTTGCTGGTTGAAGTAGTGTTGATAACTTTTTTTTTGGCTAGGACAGCATCCCCCAACCTGGTGCCCCCCAGATGTTTTAGATAGCAAAAGACTAGAAGTAGCTCAGAGTTGCTGGAGGAACCCAATCAGATGGGTGGGGTACAAATAATTTACTACTACTACTACTACTACTACTGCTGCTGCTGCTGCTGCAGGAGTCCCATATCTGCAGCAGCCAGTTATACAGTGGTACCTCAGGTTACAGACGCTTCAGGTTACAGATTAACCCAGAAATAGTACCTTGGGTTAAGAACTCTGCTTCAGGATGAGAACAGAAATTGCGCGCTGGCAGTGCAGCGGCGGCAGAAGGCCCCATTAGCTAAAGTGGTACCTCAGGTTAAGAACGGTTTCAGGTTAAGAACAGACCTCCAGAACGAATTGAGTTCTTAACCCGATGTACCACTGTAATCCTTTAATTTTAATTTCATATTTTGCCATGTGTAAAAGAGCAAGGCAATACGCGCATAGAAATAAGAGCAATAAACATGGTATATTAGTCATAATCCATTGATTAGATCTTTCAATTGTGCACAGTCATAAAGTTTCTCTTAATGGCTGACCCAGTTTTGAAGCCAATGTTGCTGTTATGACCTAATTTCTGTTACAGCAAGTTTTTCATGTGATAAATTGACTTCTGAAACCGTCACAAGCTTTTCCACCAATTTAGCTGGCAGCAAATATCAAAATAATATAGTTATGCATTTTTAATGGTGGACATTTTGGTAGGATGGTAGCATCTTGCCTCAGGAGCAGTGGGACAGTGCCAACCACCGAATGCAGCACCTGCCAGCCTCACAAATTTGGCACCATATAAACCTGCACAAGTCAGATTTCAGGTGATTCTTCCTATGTTGCAGGATCAGCTTGGAGAGGAAAGCCCTAAGAACTGAGAGATGGGTGCAAGATAGGGGGTGTCTGTTCTGGGGGGTGGGGAATCCCATGGATATCCCCCCCCCCAAGATTCTTTGAAAATCTTCAGCATCTTAAACTGTTGGCACCTGCAGAATTCGGATTTGCAATTTTTGTAAATATCAGTATGTTGAATACAGGCTGCTTTGCTGCCCAAAAATACCCTCAAAGCAGCCAACAATTAAAAAAATCCTTAAATGTTATTTCACGTTATGTCTTACATTTTATTTAAGTTCTGAAGATATCTCTCATTTCCTTTCTTAGTGTGTTTGGACTGGAAGGTCAACAGCATTAAAATGGGGGGGGGGGGGAGGAATGAAAATAATTTGTATTTTCATGGTTGTCAGACTAAAAGTATTGCCGATGGTATCTAGAGCAAGAAGAGGCTAGATGATTATTAAAGGATCCCACCCCCAATGTATGAAAAATTCTGAAGTGTAATGTAATAAATGCCCTCAGGAAACAGAGGTTTTTATAGGAAGAAAATATTGCCAGGAAACAGGTGCATGAATGAATGGAGTATGATGCAGGACATTTTTAACTGGCTTAACTTGGGTGTCTCAATCTGTGGAGGCCCAAAAACTCATTTAGGGTTAATATTTCTCAACTCGTGTACAACCATATCATGCAAGTCCTATCCATGAAAGTGTTTGCCTTAACTGCTAGGCATCTATTGTGTTCTCTACGGTTAATTCAAGGTGAGCTTTTTTTTTGCTGCCAGCGCTAGATTCGAATCAGGCTTTTAGAGTGAGCAAAATTCATAGGAATATACCTAGCATGATATTATGCGCACAATAATAGCATCAATAATAATGCTCACAGAGTAATATATGGACTATTTTAAGTTTAACAAGGACTTAATTTTTCTGCTATAGCCAGAAGGTGCTCAGGATGGACTTTGATTTCTGTCTGATATAAAATGTTGATATAAATGATTTGAAATGTCCAGTGTTCAGAGTAATCAAGACCTGGCCTTCAGTTCAACTAAACTAGTCACAATTGTCCCACTGAAACCAATGAATTAGTTTAATCAGAACTAGCTTGTTCAGTTGATTTTTATTATACATATCTACTATCCTATACGTGCACACCAACATTCAGCCCTGCCCTTAATTTATGTATAGCTGAAAGCCCTTTCTAGCAGAATTTTGTGGGTGACATTCCAGCCTAAGAGAAAGAGCTTGACAAGAGAACTCTTGACATAATAATAAAGGAGTCCATCTCAGAACCACTGAAATGTTTTGTCACAAGTGGTGAAAACGCCACAGCAAAGAGTGATGTCCCTGTTTAAAGTCTTGTTTCTATTTGTCTTTGATATCTTCTTCTCCTGTATGTCTGCAAAGTTACTCCCACTTGTAGCCGATATTTTTCTCTCGATGCAGTGTGCTATATCTCACCAATTGCTTTGCAGTTTTTTTGTTTGCTCTGCTGTTAGCAGTTGTATTAGTATCATTTCTGACATTTCCCAGCAATACAGGTGCTGTTGATGCGTTGTGTTCGCTTGCCAGATGCAAAGAACCCAAGTTCAATTAACACATTTTATTCTTTTACACAAAATGCAGGAGGTTCTGATACTAGTGCTTGGAAGTAGAAATAAACCATTTAAAAAACAAAAGAAAAACCAACCACTGTAAATCTGATAATGTTGGGATATGGTGGCTATTATGGCTCTTCATTTGGTGTAATTCAAGATTACTGATGCTGTATCAGTCAAGATTTCTCTGTTTTAAATACTGGAATCAAATACCAAAATTGATTCGTGACGTAGATTCGCTGGCAGAGGAAGAGGAGTGGGGGGGGGAGCTCACTGCCCCCAGCAGCACGATCCTGGTGGGGTGCCATCGCGGCTCCCCCCCCCCCCCCCCCGTGCTGGGTGCCACACCACCGCAGGCAGTGTGCCATGCCCCCAGGATGTGCACCATGCCCTGTGGGCAGTGTGCCATGCCCCCGGGGGCCACGCCAGCCCCACTCCCGCCTGCTCTCCCCCCTGGTGCTGGAGCATGAAGCTCTGCCACTGCGTAGATCCAAGGTGTCTGGTGGACTAAATATAACCTTATGTTTCCTGGCTGAAGTAGGTAGTCATTCAGATTCCAGGGGTGGAGGGGGTGGGGGTGGGATAGAAAACATGATTTTTTTGCTGTTTTCATATTTTTGTTCCTTGCTTTTGTTATATGTGCCTATGAACTTGGAATGAACAGATATTCAATGATGCACTGGAAAGCTTGAGAGGGGGGGAATATATGAGAACTGTTCAATAATCAAATGAATTAAGTGATAATTTTGATTAAGAGAACAGAAAAACAACAACCCTGAAATCATGCTGTGCACAGTTGCTAAAGCGGGGGGGGGGGACACACTATATTTCTTCCTAAAATAAATAAATGTACCCAGGGAGCAAGAGACACTGCTTCAAAGCCATGAAAGAATCATTGCATGCATTTAAATACAAGGTGAGAGCAGCACAGTGTTAGAGACCCATTCAAAGACATCCTCTGATTTTGCAGCAAAAAGCCAGAAAAAGGGATAAGTAAAAGCAACTCAAAGGAGTTATGCCTGTTTTGAACTAAGCTGGTGTACTGAGTATTTAATTGTAATTTCTGCTTTGAGATTCAGATGAGAGAAAAAAGAATGAAGCTGAATGCTAAACCTAATCTACATGAAAATGAGAAGGGGCCAAAATCAGCTTTTGCATTTTATCCTGCCCATGAAGTCCTTGGATCTTTGTCCTGTGCAAACACTTCCCCAGCAGGGCTTTCCAATATGCCATCTTGCTTTAATTGAAAAAAAGAATTATTACAAGCTCCTAGGATTCAGCTTAGTTGTCGAACAATTCGGCTTCTGAACGCCACAAACCCAGAAGTGAGTGTTCTGGTTTGCAAATGTTTTTCGGAAGCCGAACGTCCAACACGGCTTCCAATTGAGTGCACAAAACTCCTGTAGCCAATCACAAGCCACACCTTGGTTTCTGAACGTTTTAGAAGTCTAACGGATTTCCAGAATGGATTCTGTTTGACCTCCGAGGTACGACTGTATTTTACAGGACAAGTGTGAGGCTGCACAATTTAATGCTAACTGATAATGCATAACGCATAACTCCACTCTTTCAGTTACATGCAATAAACCAGTGAAAACCCAGCCTGAATTCTTAACCATATTGAATGGATTTTTAATCTAGACAATAAGAATGCCTGCAATATGAAATTTATATCAATGATTTTAGTGTAAACACATTTCTAGATACCTTACTCATTTAGATCCTTGATCGTTTCTGTATAAAATGTTTTTTTGATGATGAGGATGTCAAATCTATCTACCTGGTTGTTTATGGTATATAATTATTCCATTTTATTTGAAAGTGTTTTCTGGCTGTGCCATTTACAGTATGCTATTGGGCTGGAGAAAACGCTCTAGAAATTCCTTGTGGAGAAGCTCACAAAAACATTTCCGTGGTTTATCAGTAGAGTTACTCCTTATGGAAGGTGTACTGGGATTGCAGATTTATTTTCCATTTATAGTTAAGCCATGTTTAAGAGGCCGGTTATCTGAAGAGAAGCCCATTCATATTTGGAGAATGTTCCAAGGTTACGACTTCCTTTCTCTTCTATACTTGCCTTCCAGGAGTGAGAAATTCTGTTGCCTATTGTGTGACACAACTGAATGAAAGGCTCCAGGTCACACAGATTCAGTGGTGGACCATTCATTTGCAGCCACATAGTGTTTTGCTAATTTTCGAGAGAATAAACAGCCCCTTCTGAGGAAAGAGTTCAATCATGTTCACGCTCAGAAGTCCTGCTTCCTGGCCCATTTTGTAGTCAGTTCTTCTATCAAACCACAAATTGGCATCCTGCTCTTTGTTCACTTTTTCTTTCTCTCTCCATGCTATCACATTCAATTTGTCCTCTTTTATTTGCTCACGAGCCGTGGAGTCATTGTGGTCTCGGCCAGGGTCTGTGCCTAAAATAATAAACTACTATGTTCATTGGAATGAAAGCGCCAAGTTAGCTTTGCCTTTCACATTTAAACTGCAGGATCTTTTCCTCTGCTGGCTGCATTAAAAAAAACCAACACAACACCTAGCAGTTAGAATTTAAAATCTTTATGTATTACTTATCTTTGTACCCATCTATGGTCAAAATGAGCAAATTAGATAAACGCATGTGAGATAAAATAATTTCCACTTGGCATGTTGTAAAACACTTCACAAACAGTATGTCAATGAAGTGTCACAAGGGCAACATTTTCCATACATAAAATCCACGTTTGTGCAAAACAATGCACAAAATTATTCTGAAATTATTAGTAAAAGTTTTCCATGCCACAGATGATGTGGCATTCAGAAAGTTCATACCAAATGTACAACAGCATATACAGTCATTTGCTTTCAAGTTGCTTTTCCCCCTTCAGAGTCAGAAGGTTAATGCTTTCTTTGTGTACTGCATGGACATTTAATCTTGGTCTGCCATATACATACCAGATTGAATGGGATGACATGTTGCATATTTGTGGTGGTTATCATGGTGAAACTGGCAGATGTCTTAGTTAAACCTGGATAAGACCTACAGTTGACCAAAGTGAAATGCTGAACAGTTGCGCACACAGAATGCAATAATTTATTCCAGACTTTTTCACAGAACTGGAGTATCCTGCTAAATTTCAGCTGGATGGGTGCAGTGGCTTTTCTGCAAATTTTAGGATTAGAATAACTTTCTATAAGCTATTCATCAAAAAATATCCATATTACCTATTGAAACATTCCATATCGCAGAAAAACAGACACACAGACTTTTAACAAAAATTGGGGGTGCAGAATATGAAGGGGTTAAATTTATAGTTGCAATAATTCCATCTGATTACAAGCTTGGCCTGTAAGTAACAGTAGCGATTTTCCTCTGTACCCTCTACTCACTCTGACCATGATGTTTCTTCTCTCTTTCCTCATCTTTCCACCCTGTCATTATGGCAGGCTTAGAGATGCTATTACCTTTCACTTTCAGCACATGGATATAGCTTCTTCTTATTCTTTTCATGGCTGGATTGCCAAGGTGGGTCCCTGCTTCAATACAAGCCATCTTACAGAGTTCCATTTCAGCTCTGCAAGCCCAGAATCCTTTCAAGGCATTTCTATTTGGGATTTGAAATTTGACCAAATCAGATCTTTACCATGTATTGCAGCATGTGGGTAGACATAACTGCTGGTTTGATGAATTTGTTGTGTAGACTGCTCAGTTGTGCTGTGTGCGTGTCATTAGACAAGACAGACAAGTTCCTAGATCATGTATAAGGATATCATGAAGGTGGTTTTCTGAACAAGATTTTCACCTGCAATTAGCATTATTCAATGTAGGATTAGTACCGCTCACTCATTTGTGCTGGGTTGTGTTCCATATCCCATGCATTATGCTTTGTTGAGCTGCATTGTTTCTGCAGGGTTTGCCTCTTACCTGCCAGAGAGTGCTGCCATTAATATTCTGAATAAATACCATCTTTTGTTTTATTTCATAGACACAGGGAAAGCTGCTGAAATATAATTAGCTGCTGTGTTTTAATCAGCTTTAGTTGTTCTGAAATAATTTCCATGCATTATCAGCATTATACAATCTGTTGTAACACCAAAAAAGCATGCATAATTGAGCCACCTGGTTTATTCTTTTAACAGTGCAACCCTACAAATGCCTACTGAGAAGTAAACCTGACTGAGTTCAGTGGGACTTACATGCATGTAAATGTGTAAAGCAGAAGGGGCCAACATGGTAGTCTCCAGATTTAGATTTCCAACTCCCATCAGCCCCAGTCAGCTTGATGATGGAAGTTGTAGTCCAGCAACATCTGGAGGGGACAGTGTTGGCTATCTCTGATCTGAGATGTACCTCGGTTCTCTTGCAGCCTTGGTAAGGAGTTGCCCAGAAGAGCCTACATGCCTTGGCCAGCCTCCTCTGGCAAGTAAGAAGAGCCTCCAGGAGTCTTACTAGAGAAGACTTTAAGGCTATTAACCACACCAGTATTAACAGATGTGTGCACAGGGAAGATGGCAAATAGAAATGCATATTAGCTAGTACATTTTGTGAACTTAAAGGTAAAGGGGACCCCTGACCTAATGGTCCAGTCGTGACCGACTCTGGGGCTGTGGCGCTCATCTTGCTTTATTGGCCGAGGGAGCCGGCGTACAGCTTCGGGGTCATGTGGCCAGCATGACCAAGCTGCTTCTAGCAAACCAGAGCAGCGCACGGAAACACCGTTTACCTTCCCGCCGGAGCGGTACCTATTTATCTACATGCACTTTGACATGCTTTCAAACTGCTAGGTTGGCAGGATTTTTTTGTGAAATCCTTTTGTGAACTTAGGGCTGGTTTAAAAAGAGGCTTCTTCTTCCTTAAGGAAATTCATGCCTTTGAGAATTTAACATTTTCCTGTACTTCTAGATAATAGCTGTCACCCCAAATGGAATATATGGCTCTTTTTCTGTTGGTGAGACAGATGCTATGGATTTAAGTAGTGGATGCATCTAGGAATGGATCTAGTAACAAATGGTGGTTGCCATTCTAATAAAATTGTGTAGAAGCTTCTAGCAGATTCCAGCTGGTGGATGAGGAGGATGACAGGACAGAAAGGGCTGTGAGTGGAGGGAAGTCACTTCCCATCCTTTGCACCTCCTGGGACACTCAACAAACCTGCTGCACCTGTGTGAGTGTAGCTGAATAGGACACAGCTGTAGGCAGCCTGAGTAAGTACCAGCTACCTTGGGCCTGTCCATAATTAACAAGTCTAGAGGGAGAGACTAGGCTGTTTCCATGAACTCCTCTTGTTGTGAGACTTTTGTGGGTGAGCTGAAAGTTTGTTTGGATTATGAGTGAGAAACCTGAAGTTGAGAGGAAAGAGTGTGTTTGAAGGAAAATGAACTGAAATTCATTTATATATGTGAGTAACTTTGTATTAATGTAACATTTTTATATGTAGCTGTATTTTTATAATATTGTCTGTTGTTGCCTTAGTTTTTTGTACATTGCTTAGAAGTATTTAAAATATATTGAGCGGTATGGAAATTAAATATTCAATCAATGTGCCACTAGGAAAATATGAACTCTTAATCTGGCATTTCTTCTGCTCATAATGGCCTGTGCATTGTCTGTCTTGTAATGCAGGGATAAAAAAAATGCCACTATTGCTTTATAATGAACCCTAGTCATTTCTTTTCCTGTATTTTATTGTATTGACTGAAACTACTATATTGGATCACACTTACGGAATTCTCTCCCAGGAAAATCTTGAGCCTTTATGACTTTTGAAAATGAAGTAGTTTCTAACCAGAATCTTCTATAAATTATATAGGGCAGTGCATGTTTCAACATTTATGGCTGTGAGTCTTCCCTTATTATTTATTAATGCTTCAAATCTGGAGTGCTATATGATTAGAAACCAGTTTGAACCTCTTGCGGTTGAATGAAATATAAACAGGGTAGAAAAAAATGATTTATATTGAAAATGGTAATAATGGAAGTAGGAGCATTGTTTCGTGTATATTTTGGGTGGTATTCAGTGCTAATGTTTCTCAGTTTTGACCCGTTGAAGTTAATGGACATGACTAACTTAGGTCCATTAATTTCAAAGGGTCTACTCTGAGTAGGACCTCGTTGAATATGACCCTAAGTATACAATACATTCTACTGGGGCCATGTCTAATACATTGTCTTCATGAAATGACTTTTAGGAGGTAACTTGAAGTGTGTGATATTTCTGTAATGTCCACAGAGATAAGGTGACACTTGTCTCTTTTGAAGTAAACTTCATTTGTTGAAAACTCTTCATTTTTCAATAAAGTAGCCTCAAATCTTAAGGATTTGAAATCTGTAGTTGCTCTTTGTGCTTCATAAACAGGACAGGATGGTACAAACTGTGTCTGCTTCTCCATTTAAACTTTGAAAATCTAGGAGACTACACAATCTTCACTATTAAGGGAGTGACTTTGTATGTAATACAGCTGCATGACTCTTTACATCAAAGTCTCACCTCTAGCTGAAGAACAGATCAAACTTCTTCACCTCTTCTGAGTTTCATTTGAGCCGAAAATCCAAATGCTCAGATCCATTTAAGTGCACTAGGACATTGTTCCTATATGATACATAGAGAACACTAGTGTGTGTGGAGGGGGAAAGACACCTTTAAAAATTTCTCCCATACTTTATCACCAAGATTTCACACAGTTGCCTAATAGCTTAGAGTCAAATATGATAGTCTTATAGAAGAATGAGTTAATTATAATGTGACCTCCCCTTTCCCTTCAGAAAAAGTTAAGCTTTTTTTGTTAAGCCATACCTTTTGTGGTTAGCATTAGAAAAATCTTTTAAGCCTCAGTTTCCCTTGTAAAAAAAAGCAACAATGGAAGCAATAGTGATCTGCCTCACATTGGTACTGAACAATCTAAATTCAGTGTAGGCATTTCGTCTTCTGCAGAAGAGCTATTCTTGCATTCTTATTTTACAGTCTCATATTTACAGGGGGCTGCCACCAGTCACTGTGGCAGATGGAGTTCCATGTCCTCTAGCTAACAGTGCAAAAGTGCCACTGGCATGTGCAAGACTGTATCATTGTCATATATTGCAATATGCATTGAAAGTCTTATATGAGCTATTTGAATAACTCTGAAAAGCCACGGGGCATTTCTTTCTGAGGGTCCAACCACTGCAGTTCTTTTGACAATGCATGGCATACAGTGAAACTGAATGGCTGGATTGTGCCCGGGGCCTGGTTTGACATTACATTTTACTTTTAAAAATCTGGATTTTGATATTTTTTTTAAAAAATGGGATCCTACTAGCAACTGCACAGTCATTTCTTTGGAGCACATCTGCAACATCAGTGTTAGTGATGGTTATAGAATCTTAGACAATTTTTTTATTCATTGATTAAAAATAATAAAGCCTGACCTTCATTTCATAGTTCCAGGATGTTTTATTATTAATTACAAAAACAGGCCAAAATGCAATGTAATGAAAATGGCAGCAGTAATAACAATAATAAAAATGTCACTGGCATGATTATTTGGAAGGGGCCTAAGGTATTGCATATCCTCAGCAAAGCCTTTGACTTTCAGCATTATTTTTCATACCGCAGACAAACGAATGGACAGCATTCGGTATTACCAGTGCCGGATTTACGTATAAGCTAAACAAGCTATAGCTTAGGGCCCCACTCTCTTGGGAGCCCCCCAAAAAATGAAAGTAAAAGAAAACCTGGATGTGCATTTCCAAAATATAAGATAAAAAAACAAATAAAATAAAACCTACATATAGCAACCTACATATAGTTTTATGTTGTGTAGGCTCCTATGATGTAAGTAATGGGCACCGCCTGCTAGCCTGCTCCCTAAAATATCACTAGTTTGCTCATTTCTCTATATAGAGTGCCTACATTCTGCATGTGCAAATGGCTTTAGATACCTATTAGGTCCATAAATTTCCATATACCATATATTCAACACAAAAAACAGTTGTTGACAAAGATCTTACTTTCAATGCATGGACCCTCTTCATATGATTAATATGTGAAGGAAGCTTTTGATAATTGCAGCTTAGGTAATTTCAAATAGGAATGTGAAGAGATGAAATTATTCAGGAAAGGATAGCAGCAGGCACATCAACTTAACTGAAAGGAACTGAAAGTAGAGGCTATACATTGGTGCCTCACAAGACGAAATTAATCCGTTCCGCGAGTCTCTTCGTCTTGTGGTTTTTTCGTCTTGCGAAGCACGGCTATTAGCGGCTTAGCGGCTATTAACGGCTTAGCGGTTTAAGAAAAAACTCGCAAGAACTCGCAAGACGTTTCGTCTTGCGAAGCAAGCCCATAGGGAAATTTGTCTAGCGAAGCAACGCAAAAACCGAAAAACCCTTTCTTCTTGTGCATTTTTCGTTTTGCGAGGCATTCGTCTTGCGGGGCACCACTGTAATTCTCCAGTCCATGCTAAGCAATCTGCATAACCAGTGTTCCATTTTCCCTTATATGCTGCATGGATAGGTAGATGATGTTTCATTCATAGAACTGCATTTATGGAAGGTCCCCCCCCCCCTTCTTTCTAAAGGAAGAAGATGTTGTTTATAGAAGATGCTATTAATAGAAATAGGATGATAGCCAACTAAGTCATACTTGAAGCAGATCCATTAAAATCAATGGACTTAGAATTTTATTGATTTCAGTGGCCATTCTCTGATTAATGTTATATATCACCCATAGATTATAAGACACAAATAATAGGCTTTAGCCAGCTCAAACAAAAGGTGATGGGCAGTCTGTCAGTCTTTTCAGAGTATTGAGATAATGTGCATGGGCCACAGCGATTCATAAATAAGATCTGAATTATTCACATTCTGTGGCAAGCTCTGAGAGCAAGTTAACACAAAATGTTCTGTGCCTATAATGCCCCTGCATATTTTATTGATATTTGTGTTCTGTTTGGTTTTGGCATGGACCTTTCTTTATGTAGCTTTACTGGGAGATTGGCTGCTTTAACTGGTTTCCTTTAGTATTAATTGCAACCTTAATACTGTGGTCTTTCAATAAATAAATTCCCTCATTAAAAACAGGGTAGCTGTGGTATTGTTGTTTCTTTGTCACAGAAGCTAACCCTCTTATTGGAAGTGATTCCTGGCCGTTCTAAGTGCTTAATTGATCAACTTGATTGATTTCACCATGACTTGAAGGCCACAGAAAAAGAAAGAAGGGGGCAGCGTGAGGAAAGGGATGAATGGCTTTATGACAGACTTCTAGAAGCTGGAGAGAAATGGGAAAATCAAGAGATTTTTGAAGTAGCTAGATCCATTCAATTTTGCCAATATAGTCAGGTATAAGTGGAGACAGAGAATATAAAATTAATAGCTAAGTGGATCCATGAGCAGAAGCCTCTGTAAAAGTAGTGGTGCAGTGGAATAAAATTTCAGATTGCATGGGAAAGATATAACAAAGTTTAATTGATAACCGGGAAGATTTCCCAGCCGAGTGCAAAGTGTTAGCATTAATCTTTGAAGCTGCAAATGTCTTCTAGCCAGGTTACCTGAAGGAGCATCCTCTCCTGTACATATCTACATAACAGCCCTTTCTCCATGCATAATGAGTTGAGACAGGCACTTTCTAGGGAGAGGACATTCTTGAAAGTGATATTCAAATTAATGATGGCACCTCGCCAGTGATGTTTGATACTGTGCTTATTCGTTTATTTTTATTGCATTTCTTAATTGCTTTCTACAAAAAAAAAAATCACTAAGTGACTTAACAATATAAAACACAACCAGTCAAAATCAGTTAATTTTTTTTTTTTGAGGGGGAGGCTTTTTTGATCTTCCTCTGCCCCAGCAACACTCAAGTCCAGACTGAACTATGTTAGGGGTGTTTTAGAACTTCAAGTGTCTGTGCTGGGTTTTAAAACCTATATTAGAAGGATTTCATGTGGTTTCTGTTGGCTTTTATGTGTTTATTTGTAGTGATTTCATTGCTTAGTTTAGTTTTTGTTTTTGGTTTCCTTTTTTAAAAATGACAACACTGTCCAGTTGAAGAACATTGTGGACAGGTGGTTAGTGAATAACTGCTTTTATCCTGCATTTTTATGTTCTGAGCCGCTTTGAGATCTACGGATGAAGCGCAGTACATTAAACAAACAAATCTCTTCTAGTACTACTTAGCAGAAGCAGCTCACCAAGTGGAGCAAAGTAACTATGCTAATTTACTAGCTGGATGGGTCACTGTTGCTTACCAATATGGGGAGGGGGCTGTGGAAGGGGGTAGTGTGGATGTCAGTGAAATACAAACACTCCAGAAGAGCCAATCCAGCACTCCTCCCAGAGCTGTATTATCTCCATGTTCTCTCATCCTTTAGCCCTCCAAGTAATTTGTACTTCACTTATAAATTGATAATGGGCTTGGAGACAAACTTAGGAAAGAGACTGTGAAAATTCAACATGTGAACATTATGAGGCTGGCTTCTAAGAGTGTGTGTGTGTGTGTGTGTGTGTGTGTGTGTGTGTGTGTGTGTGTAAGAGAGAGAGAGAGAGAGAGAGGAGGAGGAGGAGGAGGAGGAAAAAGAGATGATAGTTTGTAAGAAAGCCTCAACATTTTAATGGTGCTCTCCCTGTAGAACATCCTTCCATCAGATGTCAAGGAGATAAAGAACTACACAACTTTTAGAAGACACCCCTGTATTGGGAAGTTTTTAATGTCTGACATTTTACTATGTTTTCATACGTACTAGAACTGCACAGAGTGGCTTAGGAAATGGGTTTTGTACCAGATGGGTGGGGTGCAAATAATAAAGTTGTTGTTAATGCAAAGGCTAGTACAGGCATAGGCAAACTCAACCCTCCAGATGCTTTGAGACTACAACTCTCATCATCCCTGACCACTGGTCCTGCTAGTTAGGGATGATGGGAGTTGTAGTCCCAAAACGTCTGGAGGGGGTCGAGTTTGCCTATGCCTGGGCTAGTACTTAAACTATATTTCACGAAAGTCAAGGGGTAATTTTCATTTTATCTGTTTTGCAATTTAATTGTAGCCTATCAAATCCCAGGTGCAAGCAAGGGCATGAAAAAGCTGAAATTAATCAGCCATTTTGCAATGATAGGTCCATTCAGAGTTTCATAACTGGATTTCCAAAAATATATTCTAAAATTACTGTTTTTCTCAAAGTTCTCCATACATTATAATATGGGTGCAATAAGCAACACTTTATTAATCAGATAAGGCACTTTTTCACCTTCCTGTTTTCTTTCCTCCTTACCTCCCTCTGTATCAAGTTCTCATACAGCATATAAGAATAAAACCAGCAAAAGGCATTCATAAAAACACCATTAGAAACATCAATAAATACTGATGTTTTTAGCTTGTGGGTCTCCTGTCTCTTCCTCATTGTAAAGCTAATTTGACTCTGAATTACTTTCGTGAGAAGGATAAGTCTTTTCAATAGGGTTTGCTGGTGTGTTGTGTTAAACAGGAACCAATTCAGCTCCCCAGAAAAAAACTAAAATACTAAAAGTACTAAACATACAGTTGTAAGGGGAAAGAGGTGTATTCATTATCTGTCAACATTTCACATAAATATGTACAATTAAAAAGTTTATCCGATTTAATTGATGTCTAACAGTTTGATGTTTCTAATCAACATGCACCAGCGTTTTGTCATATCAGAGTCTGCAGTATAATATTTCATATCTCCTGTGCCAAGATAAAGTAAAATTTCATAGATTTTTTTTTTAATCTCTTGACAGTCATCTTTCTAAATACTCCTTAAATTAAATACAGACAAAGCTATTGCTGTAGGCATGCTTAACTTACTTCTTAATAGCCTGGTACAGTTTGCAAGGTAACACTTTGGCATCATCAGCCATTAGAGATGTAATGATTTTCCGATAGTTAATAAGGGTTCCCAAATAAATGTTTCCATCTGCCATCTCAGCATTGTAGGTGATATTTTTCCATGGCAGAATAATCTTTATGTCTAATTCCACAAGTAAGGAGTCTGATCATAGTTTAATTTCTCTGCAAACATTGCTTGGCAATCAATAAAGCGGTGTCAAAGAACTTTGATTGAATAGGAGCTTGAGATAACATTCTCCATAATATGCAATTGAGGAAGGGAAGATATTTAATTTCATGATTCAGAAGAAAGCCTGCAAATTGAGCACAGGAAAAGAAATTCTAATAAATCAATACAATTATATTATGTAAATAAGATTGCATCATTAATACGCTGGGGAACATGCAATTCTCATGAAGAATGGTTATACTACACCCTATAATTAACTTATTATGTCTGAAGTTATTGGCAATATGGCATAATATATATTTAGTAGGATGCAAGTGAGAGTCTATGGCCAGGGCCCTCTGGAAGTTATTGGACTCCCAACTCCCATCAGCCCTTGCCAGAATGGCTAGTGGTTAGAACTGATGGAAGTTGTCCAGGTTCCCCACCCCTCATTATTCCTATCCTTCCTCTGAATATTTTTGTGTTGATTTACAGTCTGTATGATTAGTAGATAAATGCTGACTTTTAGGGACACCACCTTCATGTCTCCAATAAGAACAGTGCATCCATTCCTTTCAGATATTTGATAATAGTGTTCTATACATAGTATTCATAGTATTCTTTACATAGTGTTCTTTTATAGTAATGTAGGATATATGAGTGATAAGTGTTCATATACAGGTGATTTGCTTGTGCTCACAGTGGCTTGTATAGCATCCATACTGCTGCGCTGCTGCTTAGTGGCTAAATCACAGCCTGGAACAATAACATAGTTTTGTATGCAGTTATTGTCCACTGAATTTTGCATTTCACCCTTTCTATTGGAATATAGAAACTGCTTTCTTTCTGTTTTACTTGTCTATGCATTGCAATGAAATGGTTTGCTTAGGAATCAGAATGACGCTAAGAGTGAATGCACTTGTAACCTTTTTTGTACTTTCTTATCTTATTTTGAAGTGGAAGACATTTTTAATGGGGGCGGGGGGAGAAACCTAGCAACTTTGAACAATGCCCCTGCAGGTACATAACTGATATTAGCTGTGACAATACAATAAAGTAATAAAGAAACTCACTGATTACAATCTTTAGTATATCATGCCTGTGAGAGGACTAGAATAAAACACTACAAGGAGAAGCTATAAGATATGTGGTGGCACAGAAATAAATGGAAGCCATGATGCTATAATACATTTTTTTAAAAATAAAATTAGAAACCCTTGCTTGTTACACTTTCTAAGTAAGTTTGTACATACTCATGGTCTCCTAAATAATAACCAGTCTAGACTGCTTAGATGATTGGAAGCTTCCAGTTGATATATTTTCTGTGGTGACTAGCACAAGTATTTTCTGTTGATTAGTCCAAGCAACATACTAGAGCAGGCTTCCTCAACCTCAGCCCTCCAGATGTTTTTGGCCTACAACTCCCATGATCCCTAGCTAGCAGGACCAGTGGTCAGGGATGATGGGAATTGTAGTCTCAAAATATCTGGAGGGCCTAGGCTGAGGAAGGCTGTACTAGAGATCTGTGAACTGTCCCCTTCCAAAATTATCTGAAATCCCATGTCATGTGTGCAGACGTCCATTTTCTCCCTTGCAGCCCTAGCAAATACATTGTGTGGTACACAATGAGCTGCAGGGAGGAGGACAGGAAGGGGAAGTCCTTTGGGTGAGTAAAAGTCTGTCCTGCTTGCATTGAAAATCATCCATAGTAAGAAATTCTAGTTCTAGGTTTGCTTTTTTTACCAGGCATGGTTTATCTTTCTTTCAGAAAGGAAGAGGACCTCTGTAAAAGCAAAAACTTACATGTCAGCCAATATCAATCTAGCGATAGATATTTCTTGGCCAATGTGGTTCCCATTACTGAAGGACAAGAACACTAAGAGGTCTGCCTAAGTTGACATGAATATTGATTTCCCTCTCTCTTCACAGAAATCACCACTCAGTAAACCCACTTTGATTAATGGGTCAGCAGCTAGTTTATCCAGATGTTCAAATGTTCATCATAACATGTGGCCCATAGAAATCTATTGCTGGATAAAAAGTGCAGATAACTAGAAGATTAATATTAGCAAAGATATGGATCATTTTAAAGCAATGTCTGAGGATTTGGTTTGTTTGCATCTGTAAATATTTTGCCCTGATACTGCCTTTGACTGGAGGTAGATTTTTATCAGTTCAGTTTTATTAGGATGCAACAATGATGCAGAAGGGTTTTGTAAGAATATTTTCTGGATTTGTTTTTTACTGCATTTTGTAGAGCTTCACAATATAAAATCCAAGCACCTAAAGTTCACATTTGCTGTCTCTCTGCATACAAAGCAATGTGCAACATCTGACACACACAAAAATGCTGAGAGGAATCCCCCCCCCCCGATTCTAATTAAATATTACTAATTAAACATAAAGTGATGCTTCTTTTTATGGAAGGCAAATTTGGGCAGAAAGGGTACTATTAGTCACAAATAAACATGTATGTGTCAGTGCAGTAAGCAGGAGGCTATATGGAGCAGTGAAATTGCAGAGCTGAACTCTCCTCTGTGCCAGACAAAAGTCTTTTACGTGTTGAAAAGTAAGAAGAGCTATTACTTAGCTGGGTGATGAAAACTGAAAAGTTACCGCTATCTGGAAGTGATAACCCTGCTACTGTTTGCACTAATAGATGGCCTTCCGTTTCTGGAAACAGTGAAAAGCCCTTTCAGTTGGGGTACAACAAACACGTTGACAAGTTACTATTGTACTAGCATGTTCTGCGCAGACCTACACATGTTTGTTCACATTTCTAGGCTAAGTGTATTTGCTTGCAGGTTGTAATTGGAGGCTGCTGACCACCTGCTGACCACACACACAGTCTGTGACAGTCTGCAAGGCACAAAAGATTGCTAAAGGAGCTGTTAACAGCAGAAGCACATGAGAAAATAGCCACAGATTCACAGAACTGTAGAATTGGAAGAGACCCCGAGGGTCATCCAGCCCAACCTCCTATAATGCAGGAATCTCAACTTAATTGTACATGTACATCCAGCCTCTGCTTAAGAACCGTCAAGGAAGCAGAGTCCACCACCTCCCATGGAAGTCTTTCCCACTGTCACACAGCTCTTACTGTCAGAAAGTTCTTTCTGATGGTTAGTCTCAATTTCCTTTATGGTAACTTGAATCTATTGGTTCAGGTCCTAGCTTCTAGAGTAGGAGAAAACAAGTTTGCTCCATCTTCCACCTGACAGCCCTTTAGATATTTAAAGATTGCTATCATATCTCCTCTCAGTCTCTTCTTTACCAGGCTTAACATACCCAGCTCCTTCAATCATTGAACTTAAGTGTTAGTTTCCAAACCCTTGATTATCTTGGTCACCTTCCTCTGCACATGTTCCAGCTTGTCAATATCACGATTGTGGTGCCCAGAACTGGATGCAGTACTCCAGGTGTGGTCTGACCAAGGCAGAATAGAGTGGTACTATTACTTCCCTTGACTGGGACACTATACTGTTGATGTGCCCAGGACAGAACCCTGAGGGGATGAGTAACCATCAGTGAGCACTCTACATTGAAAGTCCTGAACTGTGAGGTAGCAGTGAAGGAACCTGTGGTGACAGACAGGGAAGGTTTGTTGTTGTTGTTGGCATCTGTCTGTCTTGGGAGACACTGAAAGAGTGCGCCTTTGGGGGTAATCTGACTGAACACTAATCACTGGATGAAATGCATACAAAACATGAAAATGGTTGTAAGTGTAATATCAAATCAATAAAAATAGCTTTGAAGAATCTATACCTTGCTTTTTATTGAAACATCATTGTCATTCAGGTGTACCCTCGCAGAGGTAAATTACATGCCTCAGTAAAAAATGTGAACTTTGGTAAAATATGCCCTGTGCTTCTTTGCTTTTTGTTTATGAACAGCTACTACAGCACCATCATGCAGTTCATGAAATTTCATACATCGCAAAGGATATCACAGACCATCGGGCCTTCGGATATGTGTGCGGAAAGGAAGGGAATCATAGATTTGTGGCAATAAAAACAGCCCAAGCAGTAAGTATCAAGATTATTGTCATTTTCTGCAGTTTAACTCAGTTTGATAGCTCTGTCTAGAACAGTGCTGCTTTGAAAGGGCAGCCTGTAAGCATTGTTTATGCAGTATATAATGCTGTCAGAAGTGCATGCATAAATGTTCTGAGATGGCAGTTTAGCAATACCAGTCCTGGAAAGAAAGAAATACAATTCACCCTTCTCAATTTTTTTCTTGATGTATTCCTTCTAATTAGTAATTATTTTCCTTTCTAATTAAACTGGAAACACTAGCTGAATACAAATAAGTTTACTTAGGGTCCTAGACTCATTTAGATAGAAAATGATGGAAAACAAATAGCTACTTAGCATAGTCTACTCTCATTTCATTGTATTAGAAACCACTAATAAATATAAGCAATGCCTTTTATGCTCATAATTATAATTACCATTAATCTGCAAATATAATTAGCTTATATAAGAATGAACCTTTGCCTAGTTAAAGTTTGCAGCTAGACCAATATAAACAAGGTATTTAATTCAATGAGAAAGGGTGTGTTTTGGAGTGTTTTAAAATGCCTAAGGCTGCCATCCTAAGAACTCAATTTGAATAACCAAGTTAAGCTAGAGTAGTGTAGATTTAGTCACATTGACTTCAGGCACAGGCTAGACATTGTTATGAAAGTTCCAATATGGCTGTGGAAGCCTATCTTCAGTAACTTTTGACTTGTAGATTTAACCCAGGATTTAACTCATTTCCACAAAACTTTAATTGGTGTCTGCCATTAAGTAGGAACAAATGGACTTAAATCTACAATTTCCACCCTGAGATGGAACCTGAGATGAACCTGTGGTTCATTTTGGAATTGGTTTGGCTGGTATGAGATTTGTTGGCAAGCATTTGGAAAAAGCTCACCTGAGAACTCTCTTTCATCTCATAATGTTGCTACATGCACATTATGATATTGTTCCCCTGTCACTTAGCAACTGCACCTTGGTTCAATCTTCCAGCAGTTTTCCCACAGCACTAGCCATGACAGAGAGTTGCTTTGAAGTTCACTCACTCTGTGCACCCAAATACATGCACATAGGAACAAGAGAGGGATTTGGATATAGATAGGGAGCAACAATCACATAAAGCATTCTCAAGAAGCCATCAAGAGAATTGACCTCACTTCAGTTGGGTTGACCGGTCATGTAATTCCAGGAAACAATGATAGTTTCATTAGCAGTGGGGAAATTAAAATTAGATAACATGCGCATGCATCCACAAAGCAGCTGGCTTTGTAGGTCACATAATTTCACATTGATCAATGACAATGACACTGAGAATAAAGAGCTAACGTTAAAGGACTTCTGCCCAGGTGCTTACATATCAGCTGGTCTTGTCTTGACATGGCCTAATGATCATTAAGAAAGCAAGAGCAGAACCTCTTAATGTTTGAAGCCAGAGAAGAACTTCCAGCAGAAATGTTGCCAAGTTTGCATTACAGCCAAACATTACAAACTATACAGATTCATTATATGGATCAGATGATTTCATACTTCAGTACTAACACTAATTTCAATGTAATAATTTAAATGGTTTACTCACAAGTAAGAGTATAAGAATCCATTGATGCATCTAAATGAATTCATTATACCGTTACTAAATAAAATTGTTTTTAAGACCATCTGTTTCATTAGGAAAGGTCACATTTTGTTTGCTAGTCGTCTTTCCCATATTATTGAAATACTCTTAATTTGTTTTATGTAGGCGGAGCCTGTAATTCTGGATTTACGAGACCTCTTTCAACTCATTTATGAATTGAAACAAAGGGAAGAGCTGGAAAAAAAGGCACAAAAAGATAAACAGTGTGAACAAGCAGTGTATCAGGTATCTAATTATTTTTTAATAGAAGTGTACACTGATGAAGTGACAAAGCAACTACTGAGAATTTGGGACTGTTGTGCTAAGACATCCTAGGAACAAAGAATAAAACTGATATTTTGCCACAGAAAGTTTGAATCATGCCAACCTATGCTCTTACCTGTACCATTAAATGGGTGGGTCTTATGCTGCTGAGCACTGGTAACTGGTTACTAGATTCAGTGGATAGAAGGTTTACAGGTTCCACTGCTGTCTGTGAATATTGCTGTTATCAGTAGTGCCATAATACAATTTGGCAGTGATTGAGAATAACAAAGCTGAGCACAGTAGACATACAAAATGGTTGCATGAATATTTAATTTGTGATATTTAAAACTGGAAGAATTTCAGAGTATTCCTTCTTAATGTGCGCCTTCATATATGCAATGCAAGGTTGAGTAGACATCTAGCCCTCCTTTACTGAACAATGTGCAATATCTTTCCTCAATATTTGGCTCTTGTACACCTGCTGTTCACTTTCTTTCCTTTTTGTCTCTTCTACTTTCTTTGCGATAGACAATTTTGGAGGAAGATGTAGAAGATCCTGTTTACCAGGTAATTTCTGAAGCTTTATAAAAACAGAGTTTCAGAAATAGTTAAGGATGTGATTAAGCCTTTAAGCTGAGTGACAGTGCTAAAAAAAGAAATATAATTTAGGTGTCTAATAAGTCAGCTATAAAAATTATAAAATATCTTCAAAACACTGATTTACAGGTAGTATTCTTAATACTAAATTCTGAATGCATTACAGTAATACTGCAATCTTTTAGTACCCGGGAGGACATTCTGAGGCCATTCCGAGGATTTTTAAGATTTGCCTTCTTGGAGAAGGCAATCAAACTTATATGCGTCTTCAGTGAAGCTATGGAAGGGTCTGTAGCAGTGTCCCACTGACAGTAGAGATGGGGCACTGGGGGTGGCATGCTGCAAGCAGCAGTGGATCAAGCCCTCCAATCCTCAAAAAACACCCCAGGAATGGGAGAGAAACTATGCTAGCCCTGAAAGTTGTGCATTTCACTCTCTTCCATCAGAATAAATGGGATACACATGGGGAGAATAAAGGGAAAAAATCAATGAGCCAAGAAGGCCACAGGAAAAGGCTATGCCTTTGGCGCTGCTTTTCAGGCTGCATCATAAAACAGAGTTTCATTTTAGGAAGCCATTTGAAGTAGAGCCACTGGTGCTGGGAGTGCCCTTGCAAATAGGCGAGCTGCATTTTATGAAGCGGTTTGAATGCAAACCGCTTCAAAAAGGTACAAGCAAGACTCCTCAGCTGGGGCTTCTTTTCAGTGCTGCTTAGCTGATAAGCCATGACAAGGAGCCCCACTTGCAAAAAGAAAAACCCAGATGCTCACTTTAAACTTCCCATTGTTCTGTTGTGACCTTACGACACCTGTGTGGGGCAGGTGGCCGTGGGTTGCGGGACATAGCCACACTGAGACCAGTGCTCTGAGCCAGATTTCCCTGCCACTAATTTAAGAAGGCGACAATGATAGTCAACTTTTTGTTTCATGCAAATTGCATTTCCTTTAATAAATTTCACCTTCAAAAATAAACACTTGTTCATAACTGATCTTGTTGACTATGGAACCGCCCAGAGACCTCCAGGTATAGGGCGGCATATAAATTCAATAATAATTAATAATAATGTTACGTACTCAAATATAGTGTAAAAAATAGCCCCCTATTGGAAACTCGAAGCTGAAATTTAACTCATTGCACTTGCTAATTTTCCCTCCTTCCCTCAAACAGATTAAAAGTGCCCTCAGCAGCCCAGGGCCTTCTTTATGATCCCACAGAAGTCCACAGTAAAAATTCCCAGTAGCTGCTGTGGGAACAGAATTGAGCCTTTGGTTGTATCTCCGTTGGGAAAACAGCAGGAAACTTGTCAAATGACAATTAGCAAAGTTCCATTTCTCCTTTATTTCTCTTCCATAAAAGAAGGTTGCATGATATGCCTTTCAGCAAAAGTCAATTGCTCCTAAGCCAGCCTGTACTTTGAACCTGCTTCTTTACTGCTTGTCTATGGTTATTTCTTCTGAAGTTCCAAATTGCCTTTTTTCTTTTCTGATTCATCTTTGACCTTTCCTCCTTTGCTGCTGATGTAATAGTACATTGTGTTTGAGGCTGGACATGAGCCAATCCGTGAGCCTGAAACAGAAGAAAACATTTATCAGGTATAGAATTGCTCCATCTGTGTTCTCATTGCCTCCAGCAGTCAGTCAAGCACATTTCATAGACCAAAGTTCCTTTTAAGCATTTTCATTTATCCCAATGACATGTGTACCATTTCATACTCATGCAAGTACAGATATAATTTGTATGGTGTGATTTCTCTAATAACTTGTTTCTTTTTTATCCACCTCAGCCTTTTTTATGTTGGTATATATTATTTATATTGCCTTGAAAGCTTTACCCTGAATATTGTGTATAACATAGAAAAAAGTTTTAGTTTAATTTCTGTTGGACACATTGGTGTTAACTTATCGTATATAGACTACATACTTTTCAGCTCTAAACTAAGTATTCTCCCCATTAACAAACCTATATTTGAGTGGTATAAAGTAGGTCATTGTCAGCCCTCTCAAAGAAGCACAGTAATTGGCTGAAAACCAAGCTTTGACTTGTATTGTGACTCACAACTATAAACTACCCCTTGCTGCTTCTGATATTGTGCAGGGTGTTGCTTGGTGAGATGTTGTGTCTAGATCACTCATTACCTTCCAAAATGTACAAGACCATTGGCATGAGCATTGGGCAGCACTAAATTACTGTTTTAAAAGGTGAAATTGACCAACTGTTACAAATGTGGATCTGAAACTGATATTTTAACCAGTAGATGCTCAAAGACTAGATATATACTGTAAATTAAAATTAACTGTTTGTAGAAGTTTTAGTTCATTTCTGAGGAATATATATTTTGATGGTTTTGTTTACTTCAATTGGCTGTTTGGCAGGAGTGCCAGTTGGATAAATGGGCATCTTTCCAGAGAGCTGGGCCTGTTGGGAAAACCCATATGGCCATGATCTCAGAAATGGGGATTATGGCGTACCTGGGTTCTGAGGACTGTCTCTGGCTATGGTGATCTGTCTCTATCACTACAATAAGAAAGTATCAGTTTTGCACAAGTGCAGGATCATGCATAGCACTCTTCAAGCTACCAACTACACCTCTCAATATTTGTATGTTTACCTTAATCCTAACTACATTTTTATTTATTACTACAGGTTCCTACTAGCCAAAAGAAGGAAGGTGTTTATGATGTGCCAAAAAGTCAACCTGTAAGTGTAAGTATATGCCATTCAAAGCAGGAGTAACAAGTTTTCAATAGTTCTTC
The DNA here is from genome assembly GCF_964106915.1 of Podarcis gaigeae. NCBI lineage: Eukaryota > Metazoa > Chordata > Lepidosauria > Squamata > Lacertidae > Podarcis > Podarcis gaigeae. The sequence continues at coordinate 58,507,997 of NC_139682.1, read as the reverse complement.
AACACTCACAGGTTTGTCTTCCTATATACATAAAAATGTAAGGCTGTCATTGTGCATCCTCCATTGCAGGTTTTGTAGTGCTGTATCAAAGTGCTGGGTTTCCATGAATAAAAACCCAAGAGGCCCAAGGGAAAGTGAGCTTTTGCAGTTTCATGGGGTGGGAAGGAAAAGCTCTATGGGTTGCTGTGCGGGGAATCACAGGGAGGTTGGCGAGCAGAGTAATGCAGGTCCTCGTGTGGCAGAGTTACCATAGAAGATTTTCTAATGCATCACACTCTAGGGAAAACAAAGACAATTTACATATCCATAAACTAAAATTCCACATTGTCCTCTGCTACTTTATATACTGCATTGTAACAAACACTAAACATAGGAAAAATGGGGGGTGAAGTCGATGACAGATCACAAAGCCAAGAGCCAAGCCTAAAAGTACCCAAGAAGGAGAATGCCCACCTGTCAGGTCTACTCCAAGGCTGGCTCCATATCCTGGGAACAAGGACTTAGCTACAGCATTGGTGAGAAGCAAAACAGATCAGTAATTCTCCATTAGTGTGCAAAGAACAGGATTTTGCTCTCCTCTCACCTGTGTACAAGAGGCACAAAAAAGAGTAGGCAGGTATCCAGCAATTCAACAAATTAAAAATAAATAAAGCACACATTAAAACCAATATCTTATTCAACCACTCATTGGTTTTAATGTTCTCTCTTTTATACACAGCCCTCTTTGTCTTTAAGACAGTTGCCTTCACCCCCCTCCAATTTATTGCTTTCTCTATTAGACAGCGCTCTAAAATTCAATTTCTGTGCCTGTATTACCCAGTGTTGCCTCTATCTGATTTAGATATCCATGGACACTTACTTTATTAATAGTAAACCTTGCTCACATGAATGTCTAAATGACTTTGGCTAAATGACTTTAACAACAGAGAAGTGTTTCCTTATTCTCTCCTCTTTCTAATTCACTGTACTTTATAACATTGTGGCTGATGTAAGACAGTTCATTTTCATTTTGGGGAAAGCAGCCTTGGCAAGGCGATTTTCCTGTTCTCCTGCTGCATATGGACATCATAATTAATCTGCTGGGTAGAAATTGGAGAGTGAAAATAAACTGTGTATAACAGCTACACACATTTGTATTCTGCAAAATTAATTTGGTGTCTCTGCTGAGTATGAATGCTGGACCACATTATGCCTTTCCTACTTTCTTTCTTTCCTTCCTTCCTATTTTGATATTGATGTTGACCAGTCCTCCCTGCCACTTTTGGACAGAGCTTCCCACTTAGTCTTTTGGGAATGTGTGTGAGCAAAGTCAAAGTAAAGCAGCCTTTGCCAAATTGCAGATCTTCCGTGCCTTGTGTGGCTCCCCAATGCTGCAGTTTTCTCAGCATGGGAAAATGAAGCTTGCTGAAATACAAGCTTCTTAATGAGCTCTTTTTCTTATAATTTTTTCCCCCAAAGCCTTCCCATTATGCACACATGTCAGGTTCTGCTTGTCATGGTGTTTTTAGCAACAGGAGGCAAACCGTAAATACCCTTCACTAAGCCTGTCACTCAAGTCACAATAAAACCTAATCTTCCCATCAACATGTCCAAACTATCTGTTTACAATTTTATGAAGGCTTTCAAACAACTCATCACAGTGCTATATAAAGATGTATCCCTACCGCATTTCCACAATCCCCCATTGCCTGCCATTGATTAGTCATGTATCCCTGGGCAGAGTAGGTGTCATCTGTTTGCAAATCAGGATATTAGGACTCAACCCACATCAGTTATGATTTGAATGGGTGTAGGTTTTTGGAAAGATTTATTCCACTTAAGCTGTGTTTCTGTCGCATTCTTATATAGCAGTAGTAGAAGTAATAGTAGTTATTCACATTTGTTGAAATATACAAATATATGTGCATGGATGTATGTAGATGTACAAGTGGTTACTCAGAGCTACAAGTCACAAAAATATTTTTACTAATGCAAATATGAAAGCCAATTTGGATACTAAAGATCCTGGATGAAAACTCACTATAGCTAGCAAGTCAGTAATTCCATGAATTCTCCTTAGTATCCGACGACTCACAATAATCAGATGAAGGTTTGTGAATGTCAAGGTTGGCAATGAAATATAGTGAATCTCTTTGTATCTCCTATTAGAAGCTCAGCAAGAAATAGTAGTGCTCAGCACACTAATGATAATCTGGTCATGGTTAACACATGAGCTTCACAAATTTTGAGCTTAAATTGGGACCAATAACAACAATCTGTTTATGTTTAACTTCTAAGCATCCCAAATTTTAATGTTGCATTTGTTTGCTTGGTTGCAAAAGACTAGTCAGAATTGCTTACACACAAAGATGCACTTAGATCCAGTGATGTCTTCTCACTTGTGCATTGGAAATTCGTCTGGGCAACAGTGGGTCCCGATCCAGAGTTTCCAGGACAGTTCTTTTGGAGGGTGGGGGGCATGCATAGGACTGCAGGATGAAGAAGGAAAAGCAGACACCCTGTTGCATGAGCAGGCACTACTCACACTATTTTGAGATTTCCCCCATATGTGTAATTCAAAGCAGATCATTAAATTTAATCTCATACCTGCTTTTACCTTCCCACTGGTAAGCGGTCCCGGTTAGTAAGACTAACCCTTAACTACTCTCTTAGCATTTGGGTCAAAATCCAACTGAAGCTTACTTGCACAAGCCCCATTGAAATTAATGAATGGAAGCTTCTGCTGGATCATGGCCTACAAAATGTTTAAGTAGATTTAACCAGTGAAATTTAAGTTTAAACCATAGTTCTGAAAACTTATCCAGGTCTAGATTTCTGTATTCACTGGATGTTCAACTCTTAAATCCATGTTTTCAAATAAGAAACTGACTGAAAATGCCAGTAGTTTGTAAGTGCAAAACTAAAGAGGGTTTTAACAGACCAGGAGAATTTGGTTTTGCCAAGCAAAAAAAGAAAGTGATCTACTTGTAAAGGATTTTTTTTATTAGTTTATTTAAAATAAAGGTGGTGTTTGGGGTGTGGTGTGTGTGTAGACATTTCACCCAGCAAGAGACACGGAATGAACCCCATGTTACAGATGCACTTGTAGGGCTAGAATCATAGTTTATTTATTTGTCTTGATATTAGTACCATTTGTCAGGGGAATTCTGGTGATCATTAATGGCAAAGCTTGAGTAGCAAAGGTGAAAAGTGTTTGTCTCAGTGCAGAAATTGCACCATTGTAGCAGAAGCGTTTGTAAGCAGTCAACATGCTGCTGCTGCTGTCTTCTTTGTAACCTATGTTATCAACTTTGTGTCATGCTCTATATGTTTTCATGATATGTTGTTAGGTTGTATCTAGCAATGCACATATCACTGTATGTTGTGTGCATTTGACGAGCCTTCCCTCCCTGTCGTATTATTAAATGTACCTTGGTATGTTTTTCTTGTACCTTGGATTCAAAAGTAGTATCCAGATGGCATTCGGGGGAGCATCTGCAGGCACTGCCCTCCAGCAATGTGTGCAGCTTGCTTAAGCAAGGCAGGAGACCTATTTCCACAATTCCATCTAGACATTTATAATCACATTAATGTTGCCTTTATTTTTTCCTTGAGCATATATAGTATTTGCTAGATGGCAGTTGTGAGATGAAGTTGTCTTTATGAATGGAATAAAAGGTAAAGGTACCCCTGCCGTTCGGGCCAGTCTTGCCAGACTCTAGGGTTGTGTGCTCATCTAACTCTATAGGCCGGGAGCCAGCGCTGTCCGCAGACACTTCCGGGTCACGTGGCCAGCGTGACAAGCTGCATCTGGTGAGCCAGCGCAGCACATGGAACGCTGTTTACCTTCCCGCTGGTAAGCGGTCCCTATTTATCTACTTGCACCCGGAGGTGCTTTCAAACTGCTAGGTTTGCAGGGCTGGGACCGAACGACGGAGCGCACCCCGCCATGGGGATTCGAACCGCCGACCATGCGATCAGCAAGCCCTAGGCGCTGAGGTTTTACCCACACCGCCACCCGCATCCCATGAATGAAATACTTCTCAGCTATAGAAATTGCACTGGAAACATTAATATTTCTTACATAATATGTTCCTTCACTGAATTTCTAGGTCACATTAAGTTTTGATTTTCAAGTTTTGCTCCTTCAAAGCAAAAATTACCTTTGTCTTCACATTTCTATCTTACCAATAAGAACAAATAGTGTAGATTGGGATAGGGACAAATATAGCATGAATACATTGGTGCATAGGGTAAATCTGAGTGCATGTTTCAGAACAGGAGAACTCATCACTGCTGTCCTGTGTTTATTGTGATGTGCAAGTTCTCTTTAACTTTTTGCTTGGGACATCAATATGCTGTCGGTGTGTTTCAACAATAAATCCTTCTCCCTCACTTGATACTTTTGCAAAGTGCAGGAATATCAAGGCTACAAATGCCACAATACTGCAAACTAAAAAATGAAAAATGTTGACATCAATTATCAAGATGCATAGTCACATCTCCTGGAGCAATTATATTACTGATTAGTGTAATGTTTCCTATTGGAATGATCCACCAGTAATTCCTCTCCTGGTTATGAATGAATTCCTGTTCTCTAATCCTCACCAATTTGGGGTGTGTGAAGAGGGCACATGTCCAAACATCATATAACAATCCAGGGAAGCCTGCTTTTACACCAAGGGAGAAAACAAAGGTACTGCAAAATCCCAGCTATGTTGCAATTGCTGAGAAGTGCAACACTACCACTAGCAAAGAAGTCAAAAAGAAGAGACCGCCAGACCAGGGGAAAAAACATAATTGAAAAAAGACACTTTGTCAGTAAGACTTTTTCTGACATTTTATATTTTTTTAAAAAAAAAATTTATTAAGAGTTTTGTTAATACAATAGAGAAAAGACAGAATAAACAGATAATAGACAGAAAAAAGAACAAACATAAAATTTAACATCTTATAATACTCATCTTTCCTTCATCTTTTGGACTTCCTCACATCTCCCGCTCTTGCATTCCAATTTACAAAACTTTAGACAGCAACTTATCACCTTGTTTCAAATCTTATTATACACATTTCCAATATTTTGTCCCTAACTTTGAATACTTTTATCTAGGTCTTAGGTTCCTAATTTTAACACAATGTTTATTCAAAATTTCTCTTTTTCTCATATATTTCACTCATTCTCATAATTTTTATCAACTAACTCAATGGGCCCTGTTATTTTCAATTCTCTCATCCTTCTTAGCACTCATATAGTTTAAAATGTTTTTGTAGATAGTCCTTAAATTTCTTCCAGTCCTCTTCCACGGCTTCCTCTCCCAGGTCTCGGATTCTGCCGGTCATTTCTGCAAGCTCCATGTAGTCCATCAGTTGCATCTGCCATTCCTCCAGCGTGGGCAAATCTTGAGTTTTCCAATATTTGGCAACGAGTATCCTTGCTGCTGTTGTTGCATACATAAATAGTGTTCGATCATTCTTTAACACCCTCTGGCCAACAATGCCCAAAAGGAAGGCCTCTGGTTTCTTGGGAAAGGTATACTTAAATACCTTTTTCAGCTCATTATATATCATTTCCCAGAAGGCCTTGACCCTAGGGCAGGTCCACCAGAGGTGAAAAAACGTTCCTTCAGTTTCCTTAAATTTCCAACACTTGTTATCTGACAGGTGATATATTTTTGCTAGCTTGACTGGAGTCATGTACCACCTATATATCATTTTCACAATATTTTCTTTCAAGGCATTACATGCCGTAAACTTCATACCGGTGGTCCATAACTTTTCCCAGTCAGCAAACATGATATTATACCCAATATCCTGTGCCCACTTTATCATAGCTGATTTAACCGTTTCATCCTGTGTATTCCACCTGAGCAACAAGCTATACATTCTTGAAAGTAATTTAGTCTTAGGTTCTAACAGTTCTGTTTCCAGTTTCGATTTTTCCACCTGGAATCCTAACTTTTTATCCAATTTAAAAGCCTCTTTAATCTGAGCATAATGTAGCCAATCTCGCACTTTATCTTTTAGTTTCTCCAAACTCTGCAATCTCCAATCGTCTCCATCTCTTTCTAATATTTCCCAATACTTTGGCCATTTGACCTCCATATTGGGTCTTTTCACTGCTTTAGCTTCTATAGGTGATAACCACCTCGGGGTCTTATTTTCTAATAAGTCTTTGTATTTTGTCCAGACATTAAACACTGCTTTCCTTACAATATGGTTCTTGAAATTCTTGTGAATCTTAACCTTGTCATACCACAGATATGCATGCCATCCAAAAGCATTATTAAATCCTTCCAAATCTAAAACATCAGTGTTTTCAAGAAGCAGCCAATCTTTCAGCCAGCAAAAAGCTGCTGATTCATAATACAACCTTAAGTCTGGCAGGGCAAACCCCCCTCTTTCTTTAGCATCAGTTAGTATTTTAAACTTAATTCTGGGCTTTTTGCCCTGCCAGACAAATTTAGAAATATCTCTTTGCCCCCTCCGGAAACACTCCATTTTGTCCACAATCTGTAGAGTCTGGAAAAAAAACAGCATCCTTGGCAATACATTCGTTTTTATAGCAGCAATTCGGCCCAACAAGGAAAGTTTCAATCTTGACCAACTTTCTAAGTCCCTCTTGATTTCTGACCAACACTTTTCATAATTGTCCTTAAATAAACTCAGATTCTTTGCTGTTATGTTCACCCCTAGATATTTTACTTTTTAAACCACATTTAACTCTGTCTCTTTCTGAAACCTTTCTGACTCTGAAGTTGTCAATTTTTTTTCCAGTACCTTAGTTTTTTGTTTATTTAGTTTAAATCCCGCCACCCGACCAAAATCTTGAATCAATTGTAATGCCCTTTTTGTACTAGATTCTGGCTCCTGTAAGGTCAAAACTAGGTCATCTGCAAAAGCCTTAAGTTTATATTGTTTCGCTCCGACCTGAATTCCTTCCACCAACCAGTCCCCTCTAATCATATTCAGGAGCACCTCCAGGACCGAAATAAATAACAGAGGGGAAATAGGACAACCTTGTCGTGTTCCTTTTTCAATTTTAAACTCTTCTGTCACCACATTGTTAACTATCAATTTGGCCTTCTGTTCTGAATAGATTGCATCTATCCCATTTTCAAATCCCCGTCCCACTCCCATCCCTTCCAAGTTTTTCTTCATAAACTTCCAAGAAATATTATCAAAGGCCTTCTCCGCATCTATAAATATTAGCACTGCTCTTGTATTAATATTTGTTTGCAGAAGTTCTAAAATGTCAATAATATTCCTTATGTTGGCAAACAAATGTCTTCCTGGGAGAAAGCCTGCCTGATCTTTATGGATCACATCACTTAAAACCTTTTTAAATCTGTTTGCTAAAATGTCTGCGAAGATTTTGTAATCCACATTAAGAAGGGAAATGGGACGGTAGTTCTTAAGTTGTGTCTTTTCCAATTCTGATTTAGGTATCAATGTGATGAAAGCTTCTTTCCACGTTTCCGGTGCTTTCTTCCCCTCCATAATCTCATTGCAAACCTCCATTAGTGGGTGTATCAAGTAATCTTTCAATGTCTTATAATATTTGGAGGTAAGCCCGTCGGGCCCTGGGGATTTGCCCAGTTGCATGTTTTGAATGGCAACTTCAATCTCTTGTGGTGTTATTTTACAATTCAGTATTGATCTGTTTTCTTGAGACAACCTTGGTAGTCCATTCTTTATCAAAAATTGTTCTATCTCTGCCTCATTTTGCGGCCCTTGGGTATATAGTTGTTTAAAGTATCTCTGGAAGCACTTCCTAATATCCACAGGGTTCTGAATATTTCTTCCTTCAATCTCTAGATTAGTGATCGTATTTAATTTTTGTCTCTTTTTCAACTGCCATGCTAGCAGTTTTCCACATTTGTTTGCCGAATCAAATGATCTTTGTTTCATCAACTTAACTTTCCACTCCACTTCCTGATTTATCAATTTGGAGTATTGTGCTTGGTGAAATTTAATTTCTTTCAAAATCTCCTTTGACTTCGGTATCACTCTTAGCTTCTTCTCACAGTCTTTAATTTTCTCCAAAATCTTATCTTTTTTCTCATTTTGAACTCTTTTCTTTGCAGCGTTCTGTTGTATCAGAAACCCCCTCATAACCGCCTTACTTGCGTCCCAGATGATTCTTTTTTCCACCATCGTGTTCAAATTTATCTCAAAATAGTCCTTCAAAGCTTTTTGGGCCTTTTTGATGATCTCCTGATCTCTGAACAAATTGTCATTCATCTTCCATCTAAAGGAGCCGGTTGGGATTAATCTCATGTCCATCTTTACAGCGTTATGGTCGGAGCAGGTCTTTGGGCAGATTTCCACCTTTCTCGTCTTAGGTGCCAGACCTCTAGTTATCCATATTTGGTCGATTCTTGTCCATGTCAGTTGGGCTTCAGAAAAGAATGTTCCCTCTCTTACCAGGGGGTTCTTTGTCCTCCAAATGTCAATCAAGTCCATATTGTCAGTCAATTCAAAAAAAGTTTTAGGTAGTCTGCCATCTTTTGTCACATTTAGGCTTTGAGACTTATCCATGTTGGTTGATGCCACCCCATTCATATCTCCCATCATAATGATGTTGTCATAGTCCAGATAGTCCAGCATTATCTCATGCAGCTTCTTATAAAATTCCGATTTCCCCTCATTTGGTGCGTAAATTCCCAATATCAAAAACTTTTCTCCCTGATTCTGTATCTCAATAGCCAAAATTCTTCCTTGGTCATCTTTAAATAAAAATTTTGGTGACAGGCTCTCCTTTGCATATATCACCACTCCTCTTTTCTTAACTCGATCCGAAGAGATAAATTCTTGACCTAATCTTTTGTTTATTAGCACTTTTCTATGGAGCCTAGTCACGTGTGTTTCTTGCAAGCAGATAATGTCCAATTGTTCTTTTCTCAGTATATGAAAAATTCTTCTCCTCTTTTCCGGGGAATTGCAGCCATTAATGTTCCAACTCAGAAGTTGCAGAGACATCCTGAACCAATCTGTTATTCCTCTAGTGGTGGTATCTTTCCCGGTTCTTCAGATCCCGAAGGTGCAGATGCAGGTGGTGGTCCAGACCCTGGAAGTCCTTCAATCCCTTTCTGAAGGTCCTCTCCGTAGGCCTTCAAAAATTTTAATTTTTGTTTTAATTTTAACCTTCTTCCCTCTGAAGGTAAAGGAAAGTCCTTGGGGAAATTCCCACCTGAAAACAATTGAATTACTCCTCAGCAATTTTGCTAGTTCAGTATAGGTGGATCTAAGGTCCAAGAGTTGTTTCGGGATGTCTTTGTAAATTTCGACTCTTTTGTCCGAAATATCCAGTGACTTTGCGTAGTGTAGGCCTAATATTTTGTCTCTTTCCTCCTTCGATCTCAAAGTAATCAAACAGTCTCTGGGCTTATCTTTCCTTACTACTCTTCCAAGTCTTTTTTCTGACATTTTAAATTAAGAAAATTATGTCTGTTACTGTTACATTATTCTCTTTAAATTAATTCATTTTATTCTCAAATTACTGCTCCTGCCTCTCATTCATAGAGCACCTGCACCTGTCTCTGAAAGCAAGCATCTTTCCTCTATTAATATTCCAAAAACATAATAAAAGTTGTAACTTTATCAAAATTCTCCTTGAAAATGTACAGTTTGTTTTTTATGCTAATTTGTTGCCACCAGTTCCCATACCACCAGAAAAGTGATGAAGGGAGCTTTCTAGCCATCTCAAATAGCTAGCTCAAAAGCATGTTGCAAATAGAGGTGTAGGGATGTGATGCAGAGCACCTGTAGCAGAGCCAGAATGCGTTTCCCACTTGGAAAACCATGTACTGCTGTGTGCATAAACTCCTTTAAAACTAACAGATGCCACATTACAGGGAAGCAAACATTGCTCCCACTGTCTGCACATGGCCTGAAGCATTGCTGATATCACAGAGAGTGGGGAGAGCCTGTTACTGCCTTCACATATTGGCCCGACACTGATGGAATAGTTTTTGTCTCCTTTTGTTGAGGGGGTTCTAGAAAAAAAACATTACTGAGAGCCTTTTCTTTCTTCCTTTTTTCTTTTTTTTTTTAAAATCAATGTGTTTAGCTATAATTCACATGATTTCCCTTCCCACCAAGCATGTTCACTCAGAAATTTTATACCTTCAGCTCTTCAGTAGAGAACATTGGTACTTTCTTAAATAGCCTCTCTTGTTCTTGTGAGTTGCAAACTATTACAGGTTTTGAAAAAGAGTTTTCCTGCCTGTTTAGGGAAACATTTGTCAGTTTAATGCAAGATAAAATGCATTCTTATTAAGTTAAGTCCAAAGAATTAAATAGAGTATTCCCCTTTATTTTATCCTGAAAAAGCATAAGATAACAAGGTCTGGCAAAATCCTAAATGTGTGGCAAAATCCTAAATGTGAGGAAAATGTTATGCCAATGTTTCATAAAAATGTAATACATCCTCTCAATTTGAATATGGCATTTCTGAATCTCAAAGTGGTATTCTGCTTGTTTTAACTCCAGCTCTTTAGAATATTTTCCTTCTTTCTTTCTGAAAATTGAAAAAAAAAATCTGCAAGCTGTTAGCTTCTTCTGAACTTGAGCTAATTTGTCAGATACAAATTCTAGCTGCCTTTAAAATTAAATTTTTAGATCACCAGATATGAATATAGTAGTTATATAGGTATGTCCTAGAACTGGGATCTGCCACGTATATGATTGCCACATCCTATCATGACGTTCTCCCATGCAAATTTACTTGTATGTAAGTGTGTTATATGATTGCCACATCCTATCATGACGTTCTCCCATGCAAATTTACTTGTATGTAAGTGTGTTGTTCTGGTCTTGAATCATTCCTATTCAGTGGGGATTTTGCTGGAGAACTTCCTATTAAATGGCACCTATTGTTTCTGCCACCAATGAAAGCTGTAGATCAGAGAAGCCTGTCTGTGTAATGTGGGTGGATGGGAGCAATTGTTGGTGAGAACCCAACCTACATATTATTTGCTGTCCCAAAGGACACATGGTTCTCTGCATAAGACTCACTGACAGATAGTGTGTTCTAATGTAATTGCACTCTTTGGCTAGGTTTGACAAGATGATCCATTTGAATGGTCATCCATTTGAATGTAACCATTGAATGGTTAGAGTTCCCTTTTATCTTACTTATACCTTCTCAAATATTTGAGGAAGTCCACAACAAAAAAATGCTTAACTTACCCATTGAAAATGTGTTAATAGATTACACAACAATTTTACCCCAGACTACACAACATATACAGATTTGGGATGTGATGGAACAAATGCAGTGTACATGGAGATCTCAGTTTGTTCAGGGAAAATTTCCCTTGACTACAGAAATGATCTACATGCACCATGACAATCACCATATGCACAGAGACTTGGTTGTTTTGTTTTTTGTTTCTTCCATTGATGAGGATGGAAAGGTTCTGCATGTGGGATTTTGGATCATGCCACTATAATGGGAAAATAAGTACTGTAATCAAGTTGATTCCTGTAATGAACAGTCTATAGAAACCCGGAGGAAATGCTTCAGGAATCGTTTTTAAATTTTAATGCTTTCAAACAAAATAGTTGAAGTCCCCCCCCCCCCCTACATTATTGGATAGATTGGAAGCACCTCTTTTGATGTTAGCTTTGATGCCACAAAAGATGTTGGCCACATGGAGGAGGCCATGGCACGACTTGTTCCCATGCTAGCATTGCTCAGGAAAAAAATATGGCACTGGAGGGAGCTCAAATGACCTAGATCTGTTGATTTTTGTAGTGGCATAGCAAAAGACTGCAGTTATGCTATTCAGGTCATATCAAAGTAGAGCAAAAATATTACTTTTATTAGTAAAATGTCTAGACTCCTTCCAGCCTGTACCTGAGGAAGCTGCAGTTATTTACCGTACCTCATAGTGGAAACTCAGGAGGAATTTCTATTAACCTATAGAAATGACTCTGCTCCAGGGCATCTAGCAGAAGGTAAACAAAAGAGAAAGATAATGATAGTGATAATGATGGTGATAATTATTTCACCTCGGTAAAGTGTCTGATTGTCTTATTCCTCAATATTTTCTCCTTACCTCAGGCACCAGTGACCCAACCCACATTCATTGGTCCCCTCTCTCATCAAATCCCACCTTAGGTAAATGGGCAAAGGGTTCCCTGCTCCCTCTCTCATCAACTTCTAAGGTCTTGCAAAACAAAAATGGATCCTTCCCAGCAGCATTACCAAAGAAGGGCAAGTTTTACTGTGGGTGCAACCTGTAAAGTGAGAGGACATATTCATTCTCCATAACATAAATCCTGGGGTCTACTAGTCCATGATGAATATAAATTATACTGGCAAACATGCTGTGTCTGCTCTCATGGACATGAATCATGTGGCTAAACCTTGTAAGAGGCGTGTCTATGCTTGCATATTTATATCTATGTATTTGCAGTATGACTACCCTTTCTCATTAGGGGACACGGGTGGCGCTGTGGGTAAAACCTCAATGCCTAGGACTTGCCGATCGTATGGTCGGCGGTTCAAATCCCCACGGCGAGGTGAGCTCCCGTCTTTCGGTCCCAGCTCCTGCCCACCTAGCAGTTCGAAAGCACCCCTAAGTGCAAGTAGATAAATAGGTACTGCTTTATAGCGGGAAGGTAAACACCGTTTCCGTGTGCTGCACTGGTGCTGGCTCGCCAGAGCAGCTTCGTCACGCTGGCCACGTGACCCGGAAGTGTCTCCGGACAGCGCTGGCCCCCGGCCTCTTAAGTGAGATGGGCGCACAACCCTAGAGTCGGACATGACTGGCCCGTACGGGCAGGGGTACCTTTACCTTTACCTTACCCTTTCTCATTAACCAAGGAACTGTTTCTAGGAGGAGGAAAAAACAAGCTTCCATTCTTGAAATCTCTAAACAGATAATTAACAATACCATATAACTGTGAACATTTACAGGAAGCATTACTCTTTTGTTTTGCATTTGAGTTTTTTCATATTTGCATAAAGTTTTGTGTAATGAGATTCATAGAACTAGGGGTCAAGAATCAAGTATCGTGCTTAAGCAGGCCACCTCTTGACTAAAGGTGGTATAAAGGGTAGGCAAAGGTGTGTGTGTGCGCGTGCGCGCGCACATGCTGGGCTTATTCCAGCAAGGCAGAAGAAGGAAGAGATGTGTTTTTCCTAAGCTATGCTACTATGTTTCCTGTTTTAAAGATGTGACAGGATTGTGAGGATTCTGAAGCATCTCATGACACACCTCCAACATTGGAAGGGCACTGGCTGCAGATGCCTTTCCACAATACAGAGGGTGTTTCCACCATTGGAAAGGAAGATCTGACAAATCCTATATTCCTTGGGCATCCCCCAAGGGACTATAGGCTTGCAGCCTGGAAGTTTGTTCTTGCTTATTTCCAAATACCTTTCATAAAAACCAGAGTGTGTTTCCTCTAAAATGCCTGCATTTTAACATGTTTTCCGTTGATTTCGGAGTATTATCCCCATCTTACCTTGTAGCTTAGCCTGCATTTGTATTTTACCCATTTAAATAAGCTTGCTACCTTATTCACTCACATTATCGGGCCAAATACAGATAAATTGGCTACAACCAAGTCAAAAGTTATGCCATGCCTAAGTGCTGCTAAAATTTATAATGGTAGGACTGTAGCCTAACAATCCTATAGTCACTTTTATTTAAAAAAACAAATAAGCTATATAAAATTATGATAAGGTAGCATTTCATGAGGTGCACATAAATGCCTAGATGAGTCAAACAGCCTTAGGGAATTAAGTCAGGAAAGACATTACAAAGATTTCTGGGTGTTTGTTGTGTTGTTGTAAATCATACTATTTAATGAGATTCCTATTTAAAGGTAAATAAAGGAGTAAATAAATAAATAAACTCACGGAGGAGTTTTGAATTAACTTGACTACAAAAATCAAGTTGAGTAAAATAAACTTAAATGGCTCAATACACATTTTGATTATCTGAGGAAGTTCTTCTTTTGAAGCTAGTCAACAAGTGAGGTGGAATGCTTAATGTTCCTTGAATGAATTGTGTTCAACATCGAAAGATTTTAATGTGAACACTTGCTTATAAATACATTAAGCTACAATTTGAAAATAATTAGCAGTGGCTAGCTGACCTAACCTAGACATTCATCTGGAAGTGATGAATTTGAAAACTGTGTGAGGAATACAAAGGAAACTAAGAACAAGATAACACGCTTCACTCATAACACTCACTGCACTAATGAGAACTTTCTATTTTTTTTTTAAATAATATTTATTAAGATTTTCAGAAATACAGAAAGAAAAGATTAAAGTACATTCAAAGCCTTATTTTCATGCACCCACTTTCCGGGACTCCCTCTTTCCCCCACCCCTACCATATTCCCCTCTCGTATTGTTGGCTCCACAAGCTCTCAGTTCTAATTAAAACTTAGTTTGTTTAAACCATTAGTCGAATTTAAGTTTAAATTTGTACAATCCCCATCAATACCCTTACTTAACAAAACAAAAGTTCTTTCCCCAGGGCCCACCCCCTTTCCATTCCACAATTTCCCTTTTTTTTAATGATAAAGACACCCCACACAATAGAAATATAAGAAAATAAGAAATAGAAAGTATAATAAGTAAAAGAAAACCAATTCAGAAAATAGTTGACAAGCTTTTGGATTCTATTTCTCCCCCCCCCCCCCCCCCGTCCCCGGTTTAGTTTCCCCCTGACCACCAATCCATGTTGTCTGCCTGGAATTTTTAAAGTCCATAAATCACATTTTTCCCCCAACTCCTTGCTGGCTTTTTCTTTTTATAATTATTTTTAGAGTTATTTTTAAACCCTTTAGCATCAAATCTTTAATAACGCTCCCCCTATTGTTCTTTCCAAGTTGTAGTCCAGTTTCCTCTTGTTCCGCTGCTAAAACGTTCTAGTTCAGAAATTTAGTAAGTCTGCAGGGGTTATTGTTATTCAGGAACAAAAACTTGCGTTCAGTCCCTTCCTTTCTTCAATAGAAAATTCTATTGTCTCCTTTAGCTGAACACCCTGTAGACACAATATTGTTTCCGTTTTGCAGCTTTCCCAGAAGATAACCAGTCCTGTAAAATTCCGATGGTATTTTTCCACTCGACCTTCTTTGTAATGTCCCGAAGCTCCTCTAGGGGATTATTGTAACTTTGTTTTCTCTAGTCCAAAAGTCCGATTGTTATCCATGTTTTCGCCATTTTGTATCCAAGTTTTAACGGGTTGTAACTAATTGTGACAAAATTTAACCAGCAAAGTCCTCGTATTAAGGTCCTCTTTGAATTTCCGACTTTGACAGCTACTTTGACAGCTGTCAAAATCTCCTTCGCTTTTCGCCAGGCTCTCTCCTCAATCACCCCGGTTCCCAGGGGGGGGGTTACATTTTCCTTCTCCCTCAATTCTTCCTCCAGCACAGTTCTTGTAATTTCCCATCGTGGAATTCTTAATTTTTATCAGCAATAGAATTCTTTTTGGACCTTGGTTTCCCAGTTCTTGTTTTGGAAGGTTTACAGTAGGGAGGGGGACTGACTTCCTTTTTGGATCCCCCCCCCCCGCTCGTATCAAATCCGAAAAAAATTTCTTTTTTTCTCCTTTTAAACCCGGTTTCCAAATTACTCACGGGTTGTTGTTGAAAGTCCGAATTCTCAATGGAAGAAGTCAGCGCTCTCCGCCGGATGGCATGCGGCTTCGCTCGGCAGGGATAGCGGAGGACTCAAAGCACCACGCTTCTCCCCGGCACCCGATCCGTAGCCTTTAAAAAGGCTCCTTCACGAGTCGGGAGGGCGCTAGCGGTGCCAGCCGAGTCTCCATGTCCACGGCCTCCGTGGCCGTGGTTTTTAAGGGTCCCCGCATCGCCGGTGCGGTAGGACCCAGCCCCTGCCGAGCAGGCTCCCTCCGGGGCTCGGAGGGAGTCCGCCATTCGGCGATGGCGCCAACCCGGAAGTCCCACTAATGAGAACTTTCTAAGCAGTCCTCACCAACCTATGTTCAGAAGTAACAACAAACTGTGGTTAGAGCAAGCCAAGATTCATAAACCAGCTCCAAACTATGGATTCAGTTCCTACTTTGTGGGCCTTGAAGCAAAGCATAGTGATACTGTTTGGGTTTAGCCATTAACACAAGCAAAAGTTAAGCCATAATAAACATCTTAAATATTCTAAACAAAAATTAAAAAGTAATATTTACAATATATAATGAAATTGGGTCCAGAGGACACCCAAGACTAATTTCACTTGAATGTGAAATTGCTGACCTTCAATGAAGAAAAGGGAAAAAGTGCAACTTGTCCCTAAGCTCATCTGTGCCGGAGAAAGTAGCCAATGTAAGACCATTTTTTACAAAGAGGTCAGGTGGTGATGGGGTTTTCTGGGAAATTACAATCTGGTTAGATTAACGTCTGTTCCAGGAAAGCTGGTGGAAAGCATTATTAATGCTAGAATTACCAGGCAAGCCGATGAAGAAGCCTTGCTGAAGAATAACCAGCATGGTTTCTGCAAGTCTAACTATCCTTGTAGGATTTGTTGAGAGTGTCACTAAGCATATGGATAGGGGAGATCCAGTAGTCACAGTGTACTTGTACTTTCAAAAGCCTTACAACATTTGGGGCTATTTAGAGAAAAGGTAAGGGGGAAACAAGATAGAGGTGTAGAAAATTATGCCTTGGTTGAAGAAAGTGGCTAGAGAATTTTTTTCTGTCATAATAGTAGAACCCAGGGTCATCTAATGAAGCTAAATGTTGGAAGATTCGGAACAGACAAGAGGAGGTATTTCTTCATGCAGCGCATAGCCACCAAAATTCAATGGCTTAAAAAAGGATTAGACAAATTATTGGAAAATAAGGATACTGGCTGTGTTCCACGTCCATTGTTGATGGGAGCATACCTCTGGATATTAGTTGCTGGGAATGCTGTTGGGCTCATGTCCTGCTTGTGGGCTTCTCCTAGGCATCTAGTAAGAAGCTGTGAGAAGACAATGCTGGACTAAATGAGCCACTGGCCTTAGCTAGCAGAGCACTTCTTCAGGCACTTTCAAATCAAACACACACACCAATGTGGGAGTCCCCTGGCAGCTCGGGAATGATTTACAATAGAGACCAGACAGCCTTGTTCTCAGCTTCCAGAGCTTGCATTTTTGAGATGTGTCAGTTTTGAGAAGGCTTTTTAATAATGCATTATGGAGATGAGAGACAAAGCAATTAACTACTTTATTAGATTTTTGAAGCAGCATCTCTATCCATTAGGTCAAGACAGTGATATTTTTTATGATTTGCTCAAACGTTTCCTGCTGCAAAGATTTTAAGAATTAAAAACTTCATTAATTGCTTAATAAACTATTCTAAGGCTTGGAGGCCTCCCACAGAGCATTTGCTAATATTAACAGTGGGTGCACAAAGGAGACTTAATGCCAGGAATAAATGATTCCTGAGAATACATTCCTAGGAGGTTTGCAGACCTAAATATATTGGGGAAAATTCATTAGAAATCAATTCTATACAAGCTCCCTTAGACTGAGACATGCTCAAAAGGCAGATTGTAAAATAAGGCACAAACATGATAGAATATCATGGAAAAACAAGCGCCAGATTAGCAGCAGGAGGAATTCAAAAAGAGAATGGCTATTTGGAATTGAAATGTACCAATTGCCTAAACTGTTTGCTTTGTCTGTCAAATATGAAGGTGAAGAATCCAAGACCCGGGATTTTATCTAATGCTAGCCCTGCTTAGACCCATTGAACTTAAGTTTGTTGTATCCATTAACTTCAGTTGGTCTATTAGATGAGTAGGATTAGCATGGGATACAACCTCACCTCTTCCTTCCTCCACTCCTTTCTGTGTGTGTGTCCGTTTCTCAATGAACATAGCTCAGGTAGACTCTACATTGTATCCTGTTGTTTCACTACCCTCCTACAAATTTTTATTTTAAAAAGCAAATATGATTTTGTCTTTTCCCTTCCACCAAGTGACAAATGCCGTGGCAATGGAGAGGCTTACAAAACCCAAACAGGTGCCTTTTAATTTAAACATCAGGTTGAAACATTTGCAACCTCTCTTTCTGTATGCCAACAGGAGGAGATACAACAGTTGTTGAAAGGCTTAATACCTTCCTGGTAGGAGGGTTTTTGCTATTCCCCCTACCCCTTCAGGCAACTTGCTTGTGTGTTCTTCACTGACTGAGCTGTGGGGTATGTGTGTGTATGTTTTGATCTGTGATGAGACAGATTTTCAAGTAATTAGAAGCAGCCTTTACATTTTAACACACAGAGAGAAATCCACAAAGGCTGCAATTATACAGAAAGATCAAGCAATCTAATGTCTTGCTATGCTGCCGGTTGTTTCTGCAGCACGCTAGGAAGAAGCAGGAGGGGGGTGCAGGAGGGTTTGCTCTAATTGGAGAAACCTTTTGTATTGAAACGTCTAAGGAAAGACAGACAAACGGTGCCAAATATTTGCCCCCAGTTAGAGCAATGTAGTCCTGTGAAGTCTCCGCTGAAGACTTTTCCACGGTCTAATAGACACTAATGGCTCACCCTTAGGAAGCATCTCCTCAGCGGCAGGTGATGCAGAACAAGAACTGATGGAGGATACAGCCCAAGTGCTCCATGATAATTGGGCACTTGGGACATGCAGTGACATGGCAGGCAACTATTTTCTGGGAGGTCCTGCCATAGCACAATCAGGTTGTTGCTAATGGTCTGTTGAACGCCGCACACATGTTTCTCCAGTGTTACGCTGTTGCTGTTTCTCCAGACAGCTTCATAAGAGCAATCAGTGTTGGTTCAGCAAGGCAGCTGAGGGCACAGCGTGACTCAGCGTGACAGCAGTGAAGAATTTTTAGGACAGCTGGAGTGATGCTCAGGAGGAGGAGAAACAAGATAAATCCTGTCCCAAGAAAAAAGATAATTTGTTTTAGATTCTGAAAACGTACCTGACTTGTAGCAAAGTAATCTATTACTGCATCTCTGCCTTCATGCTTCTCTGAAATCATGTGCTGGTTAACCTTTGTAGGCCTTTCTTAAAGTGAGTCCATAAGTAGTAACTACATATTCTCCTGCTGGCAGGAGAACAAAAGGAAAATTAATCCTAAATGGTACGTTGGGCCAACTGATAGCTTATAGATGCCCACATGCTGACTGGGGCCATTGAGATGGGAGGTGGAGTTCAGGGGCTATCTGTACTGGGCCCACAAGCAACAAGGGGACCTTGGAATTATTATTTTTTAAAGTAAATCTCTAGCCCCATTAGAATGAAAGTTATTAAGCAAAATCTGAAGCCACAAATCAAAGTAATTGCTTTGAAAGATATGAGCCTCTCCCAGTCTTTCAGTATTGTTAGCCTATGAGGGAAGCCAAAGTTGTGAGAAAAATCTACATTCATGAAAGCCCTGGGACACCCCAGAACATCTTAAAAATAAACTAGGAAGTCTCTTCTCTAGGATTTGGCCAATGACTAGGGATGGTGGAAGTTGCTGTTCAAAATGCTGGGAGGGCACCAGATTGTGGAAGTCTGTTGTAGAGCTTTTTTTCCAGATTCAGAAAATACAAAAGGGCTGCCTGGTTCATTTTGAAGGGACTTTCTGATTCATTCTGGAACTTTATTTTTCCTTCCCTGATAGAGAAGTGATTTTGCTCAGAGAAAATAATGGTGAAATCCCATGGTTAGTGTGGTTCCCATGGCATCCCTATAACTATAGGCAATGGGTGGTGTTTCTGTCCATTGTAATGTGTTCAGCCGCAAGGTTTTATTTTTCTCTTATGAGTGAACGTTGACCATTTTCATATATGAGGAAATATATGTAGGACACAGTAGAGATGGAAGTCATCCTCACCCTAAGGACCCCTATGTATGGGAACTTCTGTGCTCTTCCCTCTTGCCTCAGTGTCCCATACTATAGTCCACTTACACAACCCAGAGAACTCGAGGGTTTTTCTTAAATGGATATTCCCAACCCTTCATTTTCACTTCCCCATGCTGGGTTCTGTTTCTTTGTACAATATAACCATGAAAACTTATAGTATGTATATAATCATTGAGGCAAGAAAAAGCATCTGACCAGGAAACTATAAAATAGCTCTTGTTCAGAAGTAAAATCAATAATTGTTGAAGTCATCATTGTTGTGCTCAGCAGAACATGTCATTTTCATAAATCATTCACTTTCATTTTCATCAATCATGCATTACAGCTGGAGAATGGAAGCCTGTTGTTGGACATAGATGAAAATCTTGGTAGAGTCACTCAGGTAAGAGAATTCTCAGTAGAAATAGATGAACTCACCAAACTAGTTAGCAGAGTATGACTAAACAGAGATTAGTGCCACTTACTACAAGCTTTTAAGATGTTGGCAGAAAGCACAAATGTTTGATTATAGTCCATATATTTAACATATTATCTGTCTTTCACACAGTGTTACTCAAACAGCTTGTGAAATTTGAACATGCTGAAATTTCAGAAACCCTGAGAAGAAGCTGTTTGAGTCTGACCTGTAGTTCTAAAACAGAAAATAGACAGGGTCTTTCCCTAGTAATGCCTTCCATCCAAGGCAAGCCCCAGACATAGTCCCAAAGACAAAGCAAGTCAAAAGTTAGAGATATGAGGTAAAATTACAGTCACCTTCTAGCACCTCCATAGTGGTGAACGATCTCTCCAGAATTTCTGCCACTTACCATCTGCACAAAGCAATGACAACAAAAATCTTTAAAAAGCACAACTCATTCATATGTGTATCATACATCGGCTGCCTTTCCATCCCAGCAAATATATAACAGGGTAAAATAACCTCTAGCTAGTCCCATATTTTCTTTCTCAGAGTTTCCTTTGTACATTAGATATTTAAATTTGTAAAATATGAAATCTAAGCTAATTTTCCTATACAAATTGCATCTAGCAAGATCCACATTTAACAAGCAAATGCTTAACAAGCGGTTTGCAGTAGTAGTAGCAGCAGCAGCGGCAGCAGCAGCATGTAAGATATGGAGATTCTTTGCCACTGGTGACAGAGTGCAAATGCAAATGTTTCCATTCTACAGGCAGCATGATGTTACATGTTGTTAGCTGCCCTGAGTGGTGCATGTACACCTGAAGGGTGAGACACAAATGCTTTAATAATTAAATATCTTTAATATTTAATTACCAACAGAAATACACTTAGGATTCTGGCAGATATAGAAAAAACCTGCATCTGTGATGCTCTTTACTCACAGAGTATGTTTCCATTGCAGAGTGTGTGAGTGAAGGAGTTATAGTGCTTGAATCAGCTAAAACTAAAATTATGCACTGTGATGAATGATTGCATGGTGGGGATGGGGCTGTGTGCTAATCAGTTATCCTCCTACGCTCCTTTCACTGTATTGCAACCTTATTTGCACCGCTTTGTTTCTGCTCACTAAAATTTAAAAAGCTGTTGCCAAATAAAAAACAGATTTTTGTGGAGCACTATGAGGGTGGAACATCCAGAGGTGAAGTCATCTGAGGAAAAACCCACGGAAATGGGTATGGTTAGCCTAGACTTGAGAAAACACTTGAATGTTTTGAATTTTTAACTCCCATATCCACAGTTGAACAGTATCTTTAGTAGAACCAACCAAAATGACACAAAAGTTTTTCAAGCCTTAAAGTTCTCCAGAACGGTTCATCAGAAAAGATATCACATGAAATAGAGTGGGGGAGCAAGGAAAAATAAAAGAAAGAACAAAGATAAGGCTGGATGATGTAGTCATAAGGTCAGTTTGTAGATCTGCACCTGCTGCTTTGGGTATCTGTTGACCAGTTCATATGTGCAACATCCCCCACACAATTGCCTCCAAAAGCAGATGGGCCTGTTAGCCTGGTCAGGATCACTTAAAAGCATTTATTTTAAAAACACTTCCTCTAAACAGCTGTCCTAATTCCCATAGTTGTAGAGGCACTTTTTCAATATGCAGACATCACGGAAAATGTTCTAGTAAATCAAATTCAAATATGCTCTTTCAAAGAAAATTATTAGCTTCTAAAGAGATCATTTATTTATATTAGCCAAATTAATTTTGATCAGCTTCACTATTTGCATGCTAATGCACCTCCTCAAATTGTTCATCAGTTTATCATATCTTTCTTTCCTGGCATCATTCTGTGAATGTCCAATAATTCACTTTGCAATTACAGTGACAGTCTCAAATGCTGTGACTTATTCACAAGCCCAGTTGAAAGTTGAGTACGCTAGGACACTGTGAGACAACAGTATGCAACTAAAAACCACAGAAAACTGAGTTTCACCTAATCTGTTTTGCTTTCAAAATTATTGGTAGACATTCTTGTAATGACCAGGAATAACTTAATTCAAAATCTGTGAAGTATTTCCAATGTACATTATACAATGGGAATGTTTACCATCAATGCTTCTCTTCCATCATTTTCTTATAAACCTACTTGATTGTAGGGTGGGTGGGTGTACCTGTCCACCCCAAAATAATTCTCTAGCTCCCAAGCTGTCATAAAATTAAAGATTACCAAGAAGCACAGTTTTATCAGAGCCCCTTTGTCTTGCAGAAGCTAAAAAATAATATCTACCAGTGATAATTAGGAAAGAAATTTCCTTCTGGAAGTATCTTTTAAAGGAATGGATTAGTTTACACCTTTTTTTGCAACAATAGGGACACAACCTTTAAAATGACATCTTATTAAATGATTAAATTTTACAGGACCAAATGCCTTCAAAGCAAGCATCTGAAAATCTGCCTTGCCTTTCTTGCGTTTACATGTGGAATAGCTAATCCCTTTTCCTTCATACAGTGGTGCCCCGCAAGACGAATGCCTCGCGAGATGAAAAACCCGCTAGACGAAAGAGTTTTCCGTTTTTGGAGGCGCTTCGCTAAACGAATTTCTCTATGGGGTTGCTTCGCAAGACGAAAAAATCTTGCAAGTTCCCGCATTTCCCCCCCGCTTTTTTCCGCCCTTTCCCTAAGCGCTAAGCCGCTTATCAGCTGTTCCGCTGATAAGCTGCTTCTCAGCTGATCGCTAAAAGCCGCTAGACCGCTAATAGCACTAATCCGCTAAGCTGTCAATGGGCTTGCTTCGCAAGACGAAAAAACCGCTAGACGAAGAAAATTGCGGAACGGATTAATTTCGTCTTGCGAGGCACCACTGTATTAAGACAACACAGGTGTCAAATTCCATTTTTTTTAAAGAGCTTTGTGCTATAAAAAGCATCCAGTTCACTTTCAGTTTTGAGGGCCTTTAATTGGAGTTCCTTCAAGCTCAGGTAGTTAACATCCTTTTTGTAGAATTTGTTCATAAGTAGACAGAGAGCTCCAAGCTTGGAAGGCATACTATTAGAGACTGGAATTTCTTGAGCATTATAGTTAGCTTGCACACTGAACACCTCTAAAGCTCTGCCTTAATGCTGATTTGAATGTAAGGCTCTGTGAAGTTCATGAGAGTCCCAGTAATGAAATAACAGAGTAGTACAGCATACATTATTTAATGGTTAATCATAAGATTGGCTTGAGAAGACTGGCCGATTCTGCCTCTGGAGTTGCTGGGTATCCATAAATGGCTGTCTTATTTGGGAAGACCTCAACGCTCAAATCCAATGCCCATAAAGTCCAAATCTTGCAGCTGGAGCCCAGATTTAATATGGCATTATCAGCAGCATGATTTTAGCATCCACAACCTGGATTTTTTCATGCATATTCAGTGCACCCATCCATGATTTGCTGATGGCAGGCTGAAGTGGGACAGGCATTTTTGATGATGGAGGCAGGCTGCCAAAAAGGGGGTGGGGGTGGAGAGACCGAATGCAGAGATAAATCAGAAAAATGTATCAAAATGACCAAAATATTTTATTATTGCATAATGTGTTCAGAAACAAGAAATACCTTCCTCAGGGACAATCTTCCTTATTGGCACTCTGCAAAAAATATATATTGTTTCCTCCCTTGCCAAATGCAACTCATTTTTCATAGGTTTTCAGAAACAGGTTCTGCCACATTTGTCCCAAGAGTTCATTCCAGAGACTGGGATTGATGCAAGTTAAATGTCTGAAGGATGTAAATTATTAGTGAAAAACACACTTGTTGGTGCCTTTAAACAGCCTGCCTTGGGAAGAAATGCATCTACAACAGAATGGTTTAGGTGACAGAAGGAGTCAATAGAAGATACCTATAGGACAGTGGGAACTGTTCCATTTGATGGCTCACTTGGTGAGAGGATGTTATGGACATAGCATCCTTTGTGGGAGGTTTGTAAAGGTCATTGTCTGGGTACTCATTGACCAGGTAGTAGAATTGAAGCCAGTGCAACCTTTGGATAAATTTCTTCCTCTATGAGGAGGAAATTTCTATGAAGGGCAGGGGGGAGAAGTTGATCCTGTCTTCTGATCAGGAGGTGGTTCTGTGTAAAGATTTCCCTCTTCACACCATCTGTGGATTTATTTATTTTTTAAATCCTTTAATATCCAGAGTGCCAATGAGATATTAATGGAATGGCAGAGATATTAATGGAATGTTCAGGTTTGCCTCATAGACGGGCCCAAAAAAATTGCAAGTAAAACATTGTTTTGAGAAGTTACTCTTGCTTTCCATTACAAAACTGGCTTCTGTGTTGCTCAGTGGATAAGAGATGGGACATGCCTAAATCTTCTTTTCTTTCTTTTTGCAATTCTTTGCAGGCTGTTACCCAACTAGAGCTGTTTGGGGACATGTCCACTCCTCCTGATGTAACCTCTCCCCCTGTAAGTACCGGAGAGAAATGCCCTGCCTCTTTCTCACATGCCACTTTCAGCAGGCTTATTGTAGCAGCATAATGCATTTAGATATTCATGACTAACAATGCCCCATACTGAAGCTGAAAGAATTTCAAAAAGGTTTGCAATCATTTTACCCAGTTTGAATTTTTCCCTATGTAAAATTGCTCATTACCTTTCTACTTCTTTTTCTGCACTAATTGCTTACACTGATCCCCTGTGAAGCTATTAATATCACACAGCCTTAGACCTTTCATGGGGGGTGGGAGAGAACAGGTGCTGTAGGAATTTGCATATATCCTAGGAGCTGGGGAAGAACACTTTCGGGTTTATTTAATACATTACAAATCATAAGAGATTTTCCTGATGTAGTTTCCCATTATGTTTTCTAGTTGCTGCTGTTTTCCCTTCCCCACTTTCCTGCTACTCTCTCCCTTCTGCATCTCCTCTCTTATAACCCCCCCAGCCCATGCTTTCCTCTCTGTCGCTTTTTTTAATTAGGAAAAAGGGTGTAGAGCCAGTTCTTGGCAGCAAAATCCACAACTGAGATGCCACCCATGTATGTTTAATCAGCACATTCTAATCTTGCTGTGTTTTACAGACCCCCGCAACTCCAGGTGATGCCTTTATCCCATCTTCATCCCAGTCACTTCCTGCTGGTGCAGATGTATTTAGTTCTGTACCTTACAGCACTGCTGCTGTACCCTCAGGTGAGTTTTTCACATCATGCTATATAACTTGAGAACTTAAAGGCCAGTCTGAGCATATGTGGCTTTTAATGGGAGCTCTTCTGTTGTACATCAGAACATCTAGACCCTTGATGAATTAGTAAATTTAGTTAGTGCTAGTTTCCGCATACCTGCTCATTAATCAATGACTGCAGTGAATGACCCATTACAGGTATAAAATCACAGATAAAATGAACACCTCACATCAGGCATCTTATATACGTCCCCCAACCCAGTAGATACAGTTTACACCTTAAGAGTTTGGCAATCCATTTGTGATTCATTCAGTGAACAGCTCCTAAATCCTTCCATATTCTTCTGAAGGCATTTGGGCAATCTCTTTCTCAAACTGCTTAAGGTCTCTTTCCTCAAGGCCACTTTCTTTTCTCTTTTGATTTTCCTGGAGTTCCGGTAGCCACAGGAGAAAAAAGACTGGTGTTTGTTTTATGTTTTTCACTGTTCTTTGGTGTCCAAAATGCAAACAACAATAGCTTAACCTCATTTCTGAAGCTTGGAATAATACACAGTCAATACATTTGTTCCCCATTACTACTTCTGATTTGTTGAGCAGTTGCTTTTGCTTAAATCCTCTTTTGCTTATGTAGTTCTTTATTGGGAAGAAATAACACAAATGAAAATGTATGTTTGTCTCTTTAAAATACCGGATATCCAATGTAATGTTAGGTGTGAATTAGCCAGAACTGTGTGTGGTCTGCACTAAATTTCTAGTTTCTGCTTTCAAGTAAATTAAACTTTGTGATTGGAATAAATTGTGCAAAGCAAGTGCATACGCATGTGCATGCATATATTACATGATTTTGCTAGGAAGAAGAGTGTAAAGACATACAGACTTATGAAGCCTGTCCCCTGATTGCTAGCAGAAGTAGCTGGTGCAGTGTACTGGTGATATTTCTGCTGTTTACTGGGACAGTGTAGGAGTTTGAATATGCTTGTGCAGCCCTAATCTTTGCCCTGCAAAGCAGTAGCAACACCACGGCCAGAGATACAGGGCAGCATCACCCTGCCAGCCATTCCTGACTGGACAACCCGCAGCTCCTTTGATGTTAAATTAGGCTATATCTGCATACTTGCACATTTACTTGTATAACAATTTGCTAACAAATTGCAGGTGTGCTTTGAATCTTATCCCATTTTCCGCTTCTGTGTGTTATTTTTATTTTGTTACCGTACACACCCCATTGTCCAGAAAATGAAATGGGTTGAAGTTTTGGAACACTCTCATACAAAAATTCAAAATGAGCCTGGCTTTATCTAGTCAGAGCTGTGGACATGCTAACAGCTGGCTTTGAAATATAAAGCAAGAAAACTGCTTCTTTCCATAGCAAAATAAATGTGTAGGGTTTTTTCACGATATAAAGACTACCTTATTCTGTACATGCCTCATCAGCAAAACTTGTTTAATCTCCGTATAGCAAAAATAATAATAATCAAAATCTAGGTAGAGTAAACATTAAAATGAGAAAAGGGAATAACATTTGAATGCTGTTTTAGTATACTCAGCCAGGTCATGATTAAGGAGAGGGAGCTACTAATTAAGAAGCTAAATGAAATTTCCCATGTTAAGGTGTGCTGGATGGACAAAAAAAGAAGCTGAAACATAGAAGAATTAGAAGTGATGTATGTAAAATGTTGAAACTAGGCCTTCATACAAAATGTTTTTGCAAGCTAATGGATCTTATGGCTACATTTTAAGAAAATCTCTTAGAAAAGAAGTGGCATCTTTCATTTGGAGTGCAGCCTGGACTACGAACATTCAAACACTGTCCTACCTTATCCAAACCTAAAACTAAACCTGAAGGCTAAGCACACATGGCTGCTCTTTCCTATTAATGTTGGTTAATGAGGCCAATTACACGTGTGCTTCATGGAGAGTGGGAACAGATGATAATAATTGGGGTGGGTGAGTGGGTTTCATAGAGATGGTGGAGCTATCATAGCACCACGACCCCCGCGGTAATGAGATGGAACACCAGATTAGGTTTTTAGGGGGGAAAGACTTTTATCATCAACTATAACATTAAAGTCTTTGCAATGGGTTCTAAAAATGCTGGTGACAAAACTCCCTCCCATCACCTCCAGTCCCAAATGGTCTGAGGAGCAGTCACCTCCATACTTCTTGGTCGCTTCATTGTGCCGAGGGAGTTCTGCCTGTGTAGCACACACCCATCCTTGTGGATATGAGACATTTATTCAGAACCCCTAACAATCCTACCTGTTTTGAGATTTTAATGGTTATGTATGAGGATACTCATTTTATCTTCTACAAGTGCTTCAGAGCACTCACCAGACTGTTGCTTTTTGTGCATTTCTTCATATAATCTACATTGCACTTGTGTATGAATATTCATTATATTTACCTACCCTTGGTACCAAATTCACAAAGGTAGGAGGAGACCATTAAGCTCTAGGTCCATCTTTGAGAAAAACACCACAAATCTTTAGCAACTGGAATGTTTTGACATTGCACCAAAGGGGCAGGTGGCTGGGTGGAGGACAAAACACAACTGAGGAGGGGAGGCAGTCTTTATATAGCTGTCCCCTACTCCTCTAAAGCAGTAGTGTGGGCTTGGCTGCTGACCTTTACTCTCACAGAGGGTCAGAAATACAGTTCTAAATGATGTGCATGCTCTATTTTAATCAGTCAGATCAAATAGGTCTTGTAGGCTATCTGCAGTGCTCCAAAGACTTGCAATACCTGTTTGACTAGAGATGCCAGGACAGGGGGTAGGGGTTGTATGAATACACTGGGGCAGGGTGAGTGCGAATGTTTTTTCCATACTACTTTCACCTTTCTGCATACAGTTTGTGTGAGTTTGCCCAACTTCTGCGTGTTATTCAAAATCTCGGATATATGATTGACATTCTCCATATCTAGATACCTTTTCTGCTCTTGTGTGATAACTGCAGCTGCTGAAATCCAGTGAGTAAGGAGCTAGTGTCCAGTATAAATAGAGGGGAAATCAGAAGTCTACACAGCTGGTCATTTCAGAAACATAATTGCACCTTGGGCAATTAGCTTGATAAATTTGTGGGTAATAAATGGGCAACGGACAACATGGAAAGAAAAGGGTTTAGGTGTAAACTATGGTATGGAATAGGTGAAGACAATACCCTTTGTTAACCTACTTATTGAAAATGCAAGAATAAAGGAAGCTTATGTCATGCTAAAAATACTGGAAGCAAAGTACTGGTACAACTAAGTACTGGTCCATGATAGGCTGGGTGCGTGAGCAAAACAAATACTCTAATATAGAAGATTTCCATTCAGAAGAAAGGGCAGAGAAAACATCATTCAGAACACTCCCTTTTTCCTCTTATTTATTGGAAAATGCCGTCTCATTAAAATAGATTTAGTTTTGCATGTAGTCTAGTAACAGCTTCTGAATCTGCCCCATGCCTCTGTCCAACAACACCTTCAGTGGAGCAACAGAAGTCACCCAAACTCCCTGTGATTCCTCATTTGTATATCTGACCAGCTTTTCTTCCTTGGCTGCCCTGTTCTTTTTTTTGCTCTTCCTGTTCTGAAACTGTCCCCGCTCTCTTTCCCCCCGAAGGTTATGTTGCAATGGGAGCTGTCCTGCCCTCCTTCTGGGGACAACAACCTCTTGTTCAACAACAACTGGCCATGGGTGCTCAGCCTCCAGTTGCTCAGGTGATGCAGGGAGGACAGTCAATTGCATGGGGACAACCTGGGATATTTTCTCCCACCCAGCAACCATGGCCATCTGTAGCTGGTCAGTTTCAGCCTGCTGCCTTCATGCCAACACAAACTGTATTGCCTTTACAAGCAGCCATGTTTCAAGGTACCGTTGCTCCCATTGCTCCCGTTCCACCTACAAGCGATTCCACCAGATCCAGTCCGCAGACAGATAGGCCTAGGCAGCAAGCAGGAAAAGAAATGTTCAAAGATTTCCAGATGGCTCAGCCTCCGCCAGTGCCATCACGAAAACCAGATCAGCCTTCCCTCAGTTGTACCTCAGAGGCCTTCTCCAGTTACTTTAACAAAGTTGGGATGGCACAGGAAGCAGATGATTGTGATGACTTTGACATCTCTCAGTTAAATTTGACTCCTGTGACTTCTACAACGCCATCGACAAACTCACGTGAGTATTCCCCGTTTTTCTGCCGCAACCTTCCGCACATTGTTTCCCTTTTCTGAGATGGAGCTGTCAGAAGTATCCATGAATGTAATTTAAAATTAAATAAATTGGGCGTCTTTGAAGTTGGGAAGACATGAAATCGAGGATAATCGCATGGAGTTCATGGATGTCCGTAATTAATTACACACATTACTTTTAATGAATTTCATTTTTGAAAGGCAGTGTAATTTAGTTGTTGAAAGACAGTGTCATCTTAAATATGCATAAAAACTGGCTTGCACAATTGGCTTTGGAAGTTCCCAAAGCTGGGATTCTGTTTGCTATCTTCATGAGCTAAAGAAATCCAGAAATTTGGTGAGGGTTTCTGCTCCCCTCCTCCAATGGAAGCTGTGCTTGATGCAATGGTGGCTTACTGATTTTGGATTCATAATTACCAGCCTTACTTGAGCATTGTGATTACATTGTTGCAAAAACATTTTGTGTGAATCAACCCTAAATTAAGAATTGCTGATGAGATGATTCCCGTGCTTAAACACACAATAAAATTGGATGGAGGAGTTGGATTTAAGCAGGTGTGGTGATGGATCATCACTGCACTGAAGCAACATTCCTTTAGTGTGCTTAATGTGTATTTCTGATGGTACTGCAACAATTGCATTGCAAGTGATTTCAGTGGACTACTGCTAATTTTATACTTCATTTGTTTCACAGTGTAGTTAGAAGAAATGACAGTAGGCATCTGTAGTTTTTTAAAAGATGGACATCTTCCAGTGATAGAAAGCTTTTATTATTTATTTATTTATTTATTTATTTATTTATTTATATCTAATTTTTGTTAAAGATTTTAAGATAAACGCATTGGTACTGCTGCATAAATTAAAAACAAAGTAAACCCAGGACATTGTTTGTTGTCATATGAATGATAAGAGGTTGCTGAATTTTGCAAACTAAAATTAAAATATTTTGAATCTTTCAAAACTGTCAAACTCAATGGTTCCCAAACACTTTACTAAGAGCAATTAAGACAAGTTTCTCAGATCCATTTATTGTTAATCTTGGGGTTGGGGGGAGATTGCCAAACCACACAGTGGCACTAGGCTCATAGCCCACCCAGACACCTGTCAGCAGGTTCTCTGGTGATATTTAGGAGTCAGTCATCCATTCAATTCAAATTATCTCTATTGTCTTTATTCAGCTCCAACTCCTGCTCCTAGACAAAGTTCTCCATCCAAATCCTCAGCATCTCATACCAGTGACCCTGCTGCAGATGACCTCTTTGAAGAGGGCTTTGAAAGTCCAAGTAAAAGTGAAGAACAGGAAGCGGTAAGTGGGGCAACTCCAAATCATTAACCCATAAACTGCTCAGTTACTATGTACATGGTTCACAGTTCTGAAAATTTTGAAAATTCTAGTCAAATTCTACTTTGCATGAGTACTAAAACATTTGCTGTAGATCACATTAAAGGCAGTATTCAATCAAGAAAATTGGACTGTAGAAGAAAATAGAGGAGAGTTTCCTAGTCCAATTATAGACACTTAACATTGACTTTGGGCAATGAAGGTTGCCCTACAAAAAACAGAGAGTTAGGATATGCACCCAAATGTTCCCTCAATTTTTCTCCTTATTTGATGCAATGTTTAATCAAATGGAAGGAGAAATAATGAACCCAGCCCTCTTCCCCCACTCTTCAAACTCTTGTGATTTTTTCCTGACTGCTCACAACTAATGTAAATGACAGAGGACAGTGTGTTGATCAGTGCTCCCACTTCACTCTTCCAGTTTCCCCATCAGCACCAATATGTGTTAGACTAGCACGTATACTGCTGAAGCAAAAACGTGTAAGTCAAAATGGAAGATTGCACAGATTAACTTAACACTTTTATCTACATGTCAGCTTATGCAGTCTATTTGAGTGTTCCTACTTGTTATACATTTCTGCTGGATTGTTCTCTCATGATTTATTAGTCCGTATCTACCTCCTCCTGCCAGCTCTTCAAAGAGACAGAATTCAGGAGGAGCAACTGTGATTTAGATTTCAAGAACTGGAAGCAGTGTGCCATCAAAGCTTTGTGTGATGGCACCATTGTAGCCAATATAAATTGGCAACTCTGCCTTAGAAACACAGAAAGATATTGGGGCAGAAAGACAAAGGAGTTCAGAAACTTTGGTGTGATGCAATGGGGGGGGGAGTTCAAAATGCAGCCCCTGGCACTCATAGTGTCTGAGTTGACTTTTGCCCCCTTCAGGCTGAACTCAACCTAGGAAGGATCTTACGGAGTAGTGAGTTCTTCCCTCTGCTTTCTCCAGGGCAAGCCAGGGAGGATGATTGGCAGGGAAGAGGGAATCCATGCTATCCATTTTCTAGCATTCAACAGGAATGCTTTATATGACCAGATTGTTTTCAGGGGGAGGAGCTGGCAGATTTCTTCAGACATTGTAAAAATAGCACAACTCACTTGATTTCCCAGGGGGAGCGGGGGGGGGGGGAATCAGTGACATTTGAAAATGAAAGTAAGTATACACCTTAATACTGGGAATGGACAACCCTTCGCAGGTGTAGTGGCTTGGGTAGGTGACGATATGGATAAGTTTTGCTGTCAGTACAATCACATGGCTTGGCTTAAGTTGAATAGCACGAGTGGTGAATACAATAGCTAACGCATGACTCTGTGCCTGCCCCACTTGCAAGGAGACAGCAGAAGCATGACCTCACATTGATAATGGCAACCTGGTCTCAGATCTGTGGTGTCCAAATTTGCTTGTGATGGCCACAAACTAGTTATGGGCACCATACACAGATCCAGATTGCTTCTCACATTGCTGAAAACTCATATTTGGCTGGGTTTGAGTTGCGGTGCAAAAATAGTCAGACGTGGCCATGGCAACTGCTTCACATGAATGGCTCATCACAAACTAGAACCACTAATGAGGCAGGCTTAAAGCAGGAGCCATGCACTAGGCATTTGTCTGCTTCTTGACCAAGTCTTGAAAGTAAAGTTAACTTTGGCCAAAATGCACTAACCTAAAAGACTGTTTCTGTGAGCTCAAATCAGTTTACTATCCTATCCAGGGCTGGCCCACTGGCAGCAGTTGGTCCTAGGAAATATCAGCTGTAGTTTATGGCTTTTAAATTATTTTCATCCACAATAGGTATTCATGTTAAAATGCACCCACTGCATGAAAATAACTGCTGACTTTGTTTTCCTTTCTGTTGTTGAGAAAAAAAGGTGTTATGTTCTTGTATTCTAGCCTGATGGATCTCAGGCCTCATCCAACAGTGATCCATTTGGTGAGCCCATTGGTGATACTGTAAGTCCACAGGGCGATAGCTAGATAGCGCAGGTTGGGGTAGGTATCTGTCCTTTTCTCTCTGTCACTTTTGAGCTATTCATATTCACCATTGCCTGCCTTCATTTACATTGATGCTAGCCACAAACATAATATATTCCACATATACAATATGGAATATTTCATACCTTCATTTCACTACTTCTCACACCATTGATGCATCACTGGTTGATAATTCCATTTCTAGGTGGTGCACTTTTGTGTTGTCAGAATAATAATAATAAAATAATACAACCCTAGGGGAAATATATATTACAGCAACTGTGAAATGAGAGATTATCAACAACAGGTCCATAGTTGTTGTTTTTCTTACAGAATATTGACGCTCTGCAGTTTCTAGTATTCATGATTAGCATTTAAGATATTTGTATATTGTGCATTTTATCTTTTTCTGATAGAAATTGCAAAGTGGCAGGCAATGTTCATCCAGGACTGAAATGACATCAGCAGTGCAACATATTTTCTAAGAGAATGAATTTAGCACCATCAATAAATTAAGATGTGCCTTCCCACTCTGTGGCCACAATAATGGTCAATTGGAAAACCTATTAGTTAAAGGGTCTAATGAAAATATTAAATTACAATGTTGATGTCTATGGGTTAACAACCCATTGATACAGAGAACATATAACCCTATCATTTTAAATATATATTTTCCATGACAAAATACTACTAAGGCAACACAATTGCTTTAATCGTTAACTGCACGCTGCATGCTGTGGGTGTTGATAGATGTTTTATGAGGTTGACCGTGGCTATTTTTATTCTGGCATCTGTGTTTTGTCAGAAAGATTGTGATGCTACAGTGCCTGTGAGTGTTGAACATCCCCATCTCATCTCAATGTATTCCAATGCTGCCATATGAAAAATGTTTCTTTTATTACACTGCGCTGTGATTTGAAACAGTTCAAGCACTATGTGATTTATTGCTCATCTTTCTGTGTATGGAGCATATGAAACAAATTAATGGAAATGGTGGATTTATTTTTAGTGCATAATGTGCATCGGTTTCCAGGCTTTTAAGAATGTGCTTCCAACCACAGATATCTGAATGTACTAGCTGCTACCCAATAGTCCCTTTCCCACGAGCCTAAAACCATTTCTGCCCTCACCTGAAACCACTGTCATCCCTGAAGTCTGTGCAGTCTCACTTCCTCAGTTACTTTTTTTTAAAAAAAGAAGAAGAGGTAAATTTGAAATGTTTGTTTTGTCATTTGTGGCTTTAGATTTCTAAGCAGTATACAACTAAGGGGGTGTCAGACTCTTCAATAACTACTTTGTCTCTTTAAAAATGTTCCTTTATCCCACTTTCCCCATCAGTTTGAACTATACTATTGTGCTTTGCTTTTTAATGTTTGCACATTGTATGGCTCCATATCAGCATTATGGCAATTTAAAGGGAGGGATGAGCAGGTGTTCCGTTTTGGCTCTCCTGCACTTTCATCAGGTAGGGGAAATCTACAGTTAATGCTTTTTCAGATAGTCTATTATTTAAGACAGGGATGGCCAAAATGGTGCCCTCCAAATGATTTAGACTACAACTCCAATGACGCTCTACCATTAGGCCAATGGAACTTGGAGGCCTAAATTATCTAGAGGGCACCATGTTGGCTACTGCTACATTAAGGAATTGAATGGACCTGTTCTTTTCCCTTGAAGCTACCACAATATTTAGAGGGTGAATAGTCCAAGTTTGTTCTGTATGATCAATAGTTAAAACTGTGACAAGGCCCAATATCTTCAGTCCTACTTTATTAATGCTAAGCATCTTCTCCCAGTAAGAGGGAGAGAGAGAGGGCTTTAAAATTTGTAAGTGAACTTGGCATGAAC
Organism: Podarcis gaigeae; assembly: GCF_964106915.1. Classification (NCBI taxonomy): domain Eukaryota; kingdom Metazoa; phylum Chordata; class Lepidosauria; order Squamata; family Lacertidae; genus Podarcis; species Podarcis gaigeae. The sequence goes on along the minus strand of NC_139682.1, from coordinate 58,473,285 downwards.
ACAGGGTTCTGTTGCACTCAATGATGCACTTGGAAGCTATGTTATCTTCACTCAATGATCTTGTTTAGGCTGCCTCTGTATATACCATATTTACTCAAGTCTAATGTGCCATCGAATCTAATGTGCACCTTAATTTTCATAACATAATTTGGCCAGAAAAGGTGAGCATTAGATTCTAGTAAATATGGTGTTCAAGTGCACTCTCCCACTTGGTTTTTTTAATGTCATTTTGCTTTCTGTGTTGTTGGCACTTCTTTTCTGTAGTATCTTAAAGTCTTTGTATTTGAATAACCAAGTGTCTTATCAGTTCCTATATCTTGAACTACGTTGCACTTTGCATCTACCTGCAATCTTAAACTGAAGCTTTCAAACTTGGAATTCACAACTAACCTTTAAAGAAATGACAACCATGCTGTTAGTAGTCAAATCTGCAATCTACTGATAAGCAAAATGTTTGCCTTGCTGTGGTTTTTTAAATCAAAAGCCAGGACAGATGTCTTAATACATTCACTGAAATTGCAAAAAAGAAAGAGTGCAGCACTATTCTTAAGCAGCAGCACGTTGTTTCAATTCAGAGAATGTAGATTTGTGGATCACAAGACAAAGGCAGCAAACAGCAATAATACATTTATTTATATTTCTTCAAAGACTTGGCTAGTGTTGTGAAGAAAAGGCAGCACTTGCTCAAAAGTATTACAATCTTTATTTTTTTTATCCATCAAGGCATAGCAGGATTTTTTACAGGAAGGCGGTTTGCGTGGCAAGGCCCCCAAACCAGCTCCTCATTAGAATAAAATTCACACTGACACAGAATTTTGGTTATTGGGCAAAATTTTAGGCCACAACTTTATTGATTACGGAAATGTGAGCAGTATTGGCAAAGGACTATATCGGACTCCTGCTCCCTTTACAAGGAAGTCAGTAAGGATAAAGCACCCAAAGAGGAAGCCACATCGGGGGAACCCGCCTGTAGCTCTCCTCGGTGTCTCCAGAGGCCTGGCATGGCCCTTGCCCTTCAGGCGGACATCGGACAGGATCCAGGCCCTGCATTCCTTTAACGGAATACCCTTGGTCAATGGACCCCTCCCCCACAAATCAGTGAGCCAGTGCCTAACCGCCAAACCTTACAAAGTTGTGACAAGGTAGGCGAAAACCAAGTGACCATTGCCAATCTGCCAAATGGGAAAATCCTACCTGGCCCCCATCCCAAGACAGGTGACAAACCAAAGTCCAAAGCAAGGCCAGAGGACATCTAAAATAAAGGGTGGGTGTGAAGCAGTGTGAAGCAGATGCCTGACATGTGTCATGCTGCCACTTTTATACCCCCCCCCCACAAAAGTGGTTGGCCAAGAAGCTGGGGTTATTGTGGTGCCACCCTGGCATGACGGCATTACTCCGCCCATGCTGGGGGGGGGGAGGGAGGAACAGGCCTGGGGGCCTGCCCACAACCAGGACCATTCTTAAAGAAGATCCCACTTGTCAGAATCCAACAGATTGTCAGCATAAAGTGCTGATCCCCCTGTAGCAGTGAGCAGCCACATGCAGCATTTACCCTCTGATACATTCCTTTTGGCTGCTGCCTAAAGGTTGCCAACTATAGCGCAAAACCTTCAATTTGAGAAGAACTGGACTGAGATAGGAGAACAATGGTGCTTAGTTTCCTGTCTTTCCTGTAGGTGAGCCTATTGTTATTTAACAAATTTGGACCTGTACTTGGAGGAGCTGCATATATTAACTATAGTCAATGGTCTACCTTCAATAACATGGGACATAATAATGCATAAATGAATTAGCTTCACTATTACAGTAAAGATCTTTATATTTTGAAAAGTACCTGTGGGGGGGGGACCCAGTTCAGGTGCTGCTTATCCTCCTAGGCCCCATTTTCAGAAATGTTGCCAACACGCACAAGCACTATGATTCTCTGTGAACAATCAGAGCTAGTCCTGGGCTGCTAAGCTGAACTATGAATGGTCAAATTTGTCTGCTTTTGTCTATTTTGTTTTCTCGTTTTTCCAGTTTATATATTCATTCACAGAGGGCACATTCGATAGGTCTGCATTATAATGTGAAATGAGCACATTTTCCCCAATCCCTGGGCCAAGTGTGCTTTTGTCTCACAGGATAAGAGTGACCAGAGACAACCTACTTACTGTAGGTCAAACTGATCCAGCTAAATTCAGCCCCATAACCATTTTGCCAAGTAGTTAACATGAAACAATACATGTTATTTAGTTATACAAGTTAATAACTACTGATATTCAAGTTATGGGGTTCTATATATAAAAATAATACTATGTCCTGCTATGCTGAGTACTGTAAATGAGCTCATCATAGGGACGGGATAACCAAGCAAAGCACAATTAGAGGCTTGTTTTTCATCATGAAGCCCAGTGCAAAGGAGAACTTTAGAAACATAAAGTGTTTTTATACACAGCAGCTGTTATTAATGAGTACATAAGGCAAGGGTCCCTTCACCATAAGGAAGCAGAACAGCTCTGCGCCTACCCCTCCACTGTTGGATCTGGCTCTCTAAAGAAGCCTAGCTTGTAGTATAAAAGATACATTACAGCCTTGACTGAGGTGCTACTCCTTTGGGTTTCCTTGACCTTCTTTCTCTGCAGCAGAGTCTCAACACAGGGCTTTCCTTCTGACTGGATGATCAGGAAGCAGAAGACTTATTTTCTGAAATGCATCAGCTGAGATTCTACTTTCTGTTCAGCCAGCCAGAAGGAAAACACTCTGCTTAAAATCTACATAGGAGCGCAGAGGTCAAAGCAGCCTTGGGAGAATTGCAAGTTTAAGTTCATAATGCATCTTTTATGCCAGCCTTACATACATCAGTAAGAAAAACTCTGCCCATTACCTTGTCTGGTTGGCTTCCACTAGCAAAAAGGGATGGTCTCTGTTAAGATAATAAAGAATACAGGGACAATAGTAATGGATATAAGGTGTTTGGTAATACTTTTAGCTTGAAGAAAAGGTCCAGAATGGTAGTTCTCTTAGAAAAATAATAGTGGGAGCAAACAGTACTATTAGTTGTAAAGCTAAGCTACATAAAGGCTATTTGCAGTGCTGGATTTACATATAAGCTAAACTAGCTTAGGGCCCCCTCTCTGGGGGACCTCCAAAAAATTTAAAGGGAAAAAACCCTGGATGTTCATTTCCAAAATATAAGATAAAAACAAATAAAATAAAATCTACATACAGTTAGAGCTTAATAATTATTTCACTACTAATATACTTCTTCTTAATTGTATTTCATTTCAACAATTATTTTGATAAAATACATATTTTGTTATGTGCAAATGGCTTTAGATACCTATTAGGTCCATAAATTACCATATAGCATAAAGTGGTGCCCCGCAAGACGAACGCCTCGCAAGACCAAAAACCCGCTAGACGAAAGAGTTTTCCGTTTTGGAGGCGCTTCGCAAAACGAATTTCCCTATGGGCTTGCTTCGCAAGACGAAAGCCCATAGGGAAATCTCCGGGGACCTCTTTTAAATGCTAGCGGTGGGGAGCAAAGCCTTTCCCCCCCCCTCCGGCCTTCAGAAGAGGTCCAGGAAGGCCGGCGGGGGCCAAAAGGCTTTGCTCCCCACCGCCAGCATTTTAAAAGCAGTCCGGGATAGCAGGGAAGCGCTTCCCGCTATCCCGGACGGCTTTTGAAGGCAGGCGGGGGGGGGAGCAAAGACTTTTGGCCCCCGCCCGCCTTCAGAAGAGGTCGGGGGGACAGACTGTCCCCGGACCTGGTCTGAAGGCGGTTTCCATAGGAACGCATTAACTGATTTTTAATGCATTCCTATGGGAAACCGTGCTTCGCAAGACGAAAAACTCGCAAGACGAAAAGACTTGAGGAACGAATTAATTTCGTCTTGCGAGGCACCACTGTATATTCAACAGAAAAAACCACGACAATTTGTTGTTGACAAAGGACAGCTGGACAGTAGCTTAGGGCCTCATCAAGCCGAAATCCGGCCCTGGCTATTTGTGATCATTTTTAAGCTGAAGCCTTAGCAGTGACTTTCTGAATTAGAGGATAATTTTGATAGCTAAGAAATGGGAATTTGGGTGCAACAATCTTGTTAAAAATGTGTTTTTTTGCAAAGGCTATAAAGAAGATAAAAAAGCCAGTTCTATGGAATAATTTTTGAAGGTCATTAAAAAAATATGTATCTATACCCTATTAACTAGTGTCTGTAGGACAAAGCTACATTGAGTTGGTTAACATTAAAGGGTCTTACAGATTTAATATTAAGTGTCATTTTGTGGTGTGGAGAGATTTATATATTTATTTACCTTTGTGGTATAATTTGCTGGCTATCTTCGTGCTGCTTTTCAGTGTCCAGTTTATGACAATTGACCCAGGAAAGGGCCCTCTCTCTTATCTTGGCATTATTTACATATTCTTTCCTGTCCCTTCTAATTTACTTCTCATGCACCTCTGGTACTATAAGGTGATAAACGGCTTTTTAATTTACTTTGTTCAACCATGTGCATTTGCTATTCACTGCTAAAGATGTGACCCAAAGTGCACTGGCAGCAGATAGCTGGATCCTTTCTGAAACTTCAAGGCCATTATTCTAAGGATAAAGTGAGGATTACACTAGAGCAGAGTGAAAGGTCCCATCAAAATTTATGAAGCCTAGAGGCCAAATTGTCTTTCTTTCAAGTACTATTGTATTGTAAACTAGCCAGAATTTTGTCTGTCTGTGGTCTATGCAGCAGCAATCTATGTAAGCCTAATCTTTGAAGTGTCCCCAAATTTGGAATAGAATTGTTATTATTTCTTGCATACTGGGGTAAATATGATGATGGACATAATGTTCATTATGTGTGCAATAAGACCTGATTTGAAATGCTTAGATTCTCTGCATAGGTGCTACAGATTCATGGGCCAAGATCAAACATCACAATAGTAGATGTGATGGGACTTCCCTTTACTCCCTTCTGAGGCCCCCTCCACCCCCAACTTTGTGCCCTGTTGAGGGTCCCCTAGCCTCCACAGCAGATTATTTAGGGGTGGTGGGAGCTTGGGGGAGGGGGAGAGGAAGTAGAAATTTGCCTGAGCAAAAATCCATTGCCCAAGTGGACTGACCTTGTTGGATATCACCCATAAAGACAAGATATGGTATGCTTACCTTTACCCTTCTTCTTGAGAAGCGAATACTTTGTGGATTGGAATGCAAAATATGCTGCTGTTACATGCTCCAACTCATTCATTTTTTACGTATGAGCCCTGCAAACAGAGTTCCATAATTTAATTCATAATTTTAAATTAGTCATGTACAAAGAAAAATAACCTGCATTTTTTTAGACCACCACCAACACCACCACTCCATTTGGAAATAACCCGCACAGTATACTTTTGTCAAGACCAATCCAAATGTCACAAAGTTGTGAGCAAGCTTCCAAGTTCTCCAGAATTTTTATCACTTGCATGTGCCCATTGCTGGACTCGACAAGGAGGGAGCATAGGTCCACACCAGCACTGCTCCACACCAGGATTTCATAGAGGGGCAAGATCCTGATGTCAATTTACTAGGTCAATTTATAGAAATGTTTAGATCCTTTAGGAAGCTCTATAGCCAAACTTGCCATGTGTTTATTACATGGTAGTTCTACTGATATATCTGGTATCGCTGACTTAGCATTTATTTGGATTTTGAATTTGTATATCATGGAATGCTAAGGTGACATATGGCGCATTGGGCTTCACCACCATCCATTGTTTTGCTATTTTAGCCATTAGTATTTTAATAAAACCTACACTGACTTTGGAGTGAAGCCTTCCTGCATCTAATAGCTAGAATGCGCCAACAGAAAGGTTCATAGTATAAGATGTGAAATATTTAACTGGAGTACAGGGGAAAAAATTGTCATTATTTCTCTGAACTAAAACTGCATGTTTATAAGCTGAATGATGTCCTTGCTCTCAGCGGGGGGGAATTTGCCTCATCCACCCACCTTTTGGACTTGATAGAGACTCAAGCTGGTTTCTCCCAGGGGGAGAGGACAGCTAGCCATATGAGCAGGAGTGTGTAATGGGAGGGGACAGTCCAGTCCAGTATTTAAAGTTACACTGCCGCCCCCTTTTCCTTCCTTTTGTCTTGCTCCTCTATAGTGGGCTTTGCCTAGCCACTTTTTGGGTGGTGTGTTGAGAAGGAGTTTAGAGGGAGCCCCTGGTTGGGACTTAGGACTCCCTGTTTTTATCTACTTTGCACTGTAGGGTATCTTGTGGTGCTTTGGTTAACTTGGCTGTTTGGCATTCAGTGCTGGCAGGTAAGAAGAGATAAGATGTCACTGCCACCCTGAGGCATTGTGGTGGTAATAGGCACTCGTGAGTCATCATCCATAGTCTGAGGTTTGTTGGTACTTGAAAGAATGCTAAGGATATGGTTTGCACATCATGATGAATGCCCTGCAGGAAGAGTCAGGTGTGCAGGTTGGGTTTCACATACCCAAGGCTTGCTCAGCAAAAAGGGAGATTTTTCTCTCAGTCCTTGACTCCCAGTCCTGGGACTCACAATGCAATGGCTTACATTCCTATGAGATAGAGGGTTGCTTCTCTCATATGCATTTATCAATTCCACCTGCTTACACTTAATTATTTGCTTAACTGGTAGACCCTCTAATTTTGCTACATTTTAATAAATATAATATTTTTACCATTTAGTCAGCTGTCTTGAATCGTCTTCCAGGGTGCGGGGGCAATGGGCCGATTTGCTCTGTGTGTTTAAAAACAATAATTGCAAACTTAGCCTCTTCTGGTCTCAACTGTACTGTGAGATGTACATGAATTCTATTTCATTATAATTATTTCAACTTAAACAACGAATTTGGTTCTTAATAAACAATGTGGAATTGCTGAATCCTTTTATATTATTACTGCCTTTTCAAACACCATCATAATTCAAAATAATAAAAATGCTATTTCTTTAGCATTTTTATTCTACTCACCTACTTCCCTGAAATCTGCTGCTTAGATACAAATGACTAGAATTGTCTCTATTCACATTTCTTTCTATTGTCCCCAGGAAAGAGAGCCTCTCTATGCCCAGATCAACAGACCTAAGAAATAGCGTTGACCCACGCTTGTGGTGCTTCAAGACTCAAACAGAAAACTACAGCCTTGACAGGCCTTTGGCTCCCACATTTTCTTGCAGTTGATCTCATCTAATAAAAGGATAATCACCTCACTGCATCAGTTCAACAAGCAAAATGTTTTGGCAACCAGTGGCAACTCTCTATGGCAGAACATGACACTTTTGTTTTGTTCCACAGTCCTGATATCCAAGCAAAACCTTTCCTCAAGTTTAAACTATCCAGCATTTCCCACCACGCCTTGTCACTTTTTTGCCATTTCCAGTGCACCACATTATGGACGTAATCAGTTCAAATCTGTTAAAGGACTGCTAATCATTTAATAATATAAAAAATGCAGGAAAAAATCATGAATTCTACAGCCATTGAGCTCTGTGGCTGCACATTTTGATGATATGGTGACTTTTTTATCACCATATTAGACTGATCTGGCTGTATTCCCCACCGCCGCCACCCAATACTACTCCATAATGGCATATTTGAAGGTGGGGGACAAAGTATTTGAGTGTTCCATTCTATCCCCTTTTCTTACAGACAGGTGACAGACTCTGGCAGCAAAACACCTCCTGTGAAAATTATCCTTAACTTGAAACCATGGTTTGCCATTCTGCTGTTTATCCATCTTGATTGGGAAACGTTGCCAAATGGACCTTTTGAAATTACAGTACATCAAAGAGATGAAATGCTGCTTTTTTGTTTTGAATACTTCTGCTGTGGGTAGAAAAGGACATCAAATATTTTGATGAAAAAAAAGAACAAAAAGACTTAACAGTGTTATTTCCTAGGGGACTCTTAAAACAAAGACCAGTAAAGGAATATTTTTTATTTCTTTGATATCTTGCTGCTGTAATGCTATGCAGACAAGTGTTTTTCTTCTCTGTGTGCCATTTTTGAAGAGAGAGAGAGAAAAAAAATTGTTTGCCAAATACTTCCAGTATGCTTTCTGGATTTGATTGGGATGGACTTTATTAACCAAGATGAAGATGGCATGAATTTTGAAACTGATTCTGTGATCAAATTGTTCATCTTTATCACTTTTTGTACATCAGAAAAATTCAAATGGGATTTTTATTTTATAACTTGAAATTAAAAAGGAAAAAAAAAAACTTACCATAAAACTCTTTAAATGTTTAAGGGGAAATGGCTTTAAGGAGTTTGAATGAAATTTGCCAGGTTTTTTTTTTTTGTAAATAAAAATTGTTATGAGAATTCTTTTAATAATGCCATGACACTGTAGAGAAGGTAGCAAATGGCAGTACTTTGGAAGTGTGGAAACCCCCAGTCTGTGGCTCTTGCATCTCGTATGGTTTCTCCCCCCCCCCCCACATGCTTATAATAAAGTGCATTTCCCAGCAGCAATTAGGTTGTCAGCAACTAGTAAAGTTGATGGGTAACACATGATTTATTTTCTTGCTTTTATGACACAAATATTACTACATACTGTACATTTTCAAGGGGAAAAAGTACATTCCATAGCCATTTCATAGCTAGAAAATAAAAATTCAAAACTGTTTACACACAAATCAGAAACAACTTTTTAAAAATTTTCTTTTTTAAACATTTATGTAAGAAAAGTGCAGTGTTTGGTTCCTATCCTTAGCACATAATTTGCATAAAGAATCTATATATTTTTGGCCTACAGAGAATTGTTATACAGGTCAAATGTGTTTTCCTGAAGTTCCTATGCAGATCACAATATATTGAATTTTAGTGGTTTAGCACTAAAAAAAAAAAGTTAATGAACCCAAATGAGGAATTGCTTAATGGGTTATGCAGATTTTTGTTTTTAGATCATAACACCAAGGTTTCTGTGTATTTTCCATTGATTTGTGTAGGCCTGGAGTTGTATATTTCCATATGTTTGAATGGTTTAATGAAAACATTTTACACACACAGCTGAAAGCTGAACAGGATGGTGATTTGGTGGTGCTGGCAACTAAATTTCCTAATTCCAGCCAGTACCTGTGAAATATATACTGAACGTGTGCTTTACCAGTGAGTGAATGATACACTAGATGTTGATAGGCTCAGTATCAAAGAAGTGAGATTTGATGCACTGTTCCTGTCATTTCTCCTCTCTATTCTAATTGTCAGGATGTCTGTGGCAAACTCACATCAAACAAAAGATGCAAAAAATATATTCCCAGTAGGATTTAAAATGTGTGGGATTGTATATTTTCAGTTCAACCAAGTGAATGAAAACATTTTCTTACTAGATGATCTTCCAATTATTGATTTTAATAGGAAATGCTACATTCTTCCTTAGCAAAGCTATTTACAGGGTTGCCAAACATCTGGAATTCCCCAGTGAAAATAGCATTGGGGGGGAATTATGGGGAATTGGTAAAATGCCCAAGATTGAGGATGATTGACTAAAAAAAGTTCAACTTTTGTATACTGAATTTTGCTTCCATAAATAGGGCAACCCTACTATTTACCATTTGGATATTGGATTAGAAGAAGGTGACATTTCAGTTCTTCGTAAAACTTTGGAGTAGGCTGTGGTCTCATTAGCTTTTCAGTTAATGACCAAAGCATTCACATCATAGTTTGAAGATTTCTGTAACCATACGACTCTGAAGAACCTTCCCAGGATGGGAAAAGTTTATGTAACCAATACTACACAGTAGCTATAAAAGAGAATCAGGTTAGGATATCAAAATCAGAACTCACAAAGAAATTTGCTCCATGTAAGCATTTGGTTGTGGGTTTTTTGGGGGGTGGGGTTGAAACAAGAGACTCCATAGCTACCCTGTTCCACCATCAGAAGATTCATTTTTTGCCACAGCCTAGAAGCGAGATAATATCGGAGCCTACACTGTACCATTTGATAGATACATAATAGGTTCAGGGGAGTCAACAAGCTTTCCACTTCCTGCTCTTCACTAGCACTAAATTTGTCACTTTAAATTTTAAACCAGGGAATCCCACTCACCATCCTGTACTGTCTCCAGTAGTTTCTTGATTCCAACCATGTCATTAAAAAAATATTTTGATAGATCGTAGTCATTCAACTGTCTGACAAAACCTATGATCAAATAATGTACTGGGCACCTTCATTGCAAAGATGTTTACTCTCTACCTTTATTCATCATTTTGATTTCTGCATTCCGACACGTATTTTTTTAATAAAGAAAAGAAAGATAAAAATGACTGTTTTTTGCAGTACATTTCTAGATCTACTTTAACTTTACCTCAGAGGAAAACCATTTGTTGAACATCTTTTTTTCACCCTTAACTTTATGTGTAATGCATTCAGCAGAAAAAAAAACCAACAAATTTTTAGAAATTTTCCATTAATTTCTGTAACACACCATGTAATACTGTTACAAATAAAAACATTTAAAATCATAAGCATTATTTGCTCTCATTCTTTTGCAGGCTGAATGTGATAGACAAAATATAAAGTTGACCACTTGTCCATTCCTGACTATAGTCCCAATACCATAAAATTGTACTTTTGTAAATATGATAACATTTGCAGGTTGTGTTGAACTGCTAGTATGTTGTGTTCTTCCACTTGAATCTTAACAGGTTTTATAATTTATTTTTAATATAACAAATTCCCATCAAAAGGTAAGCCATAACTAAGCATTCCCAACAGAACTGATCATTAACCACTCATATGCAATGCACTGTGTTCACAAGCCTTTTTCAATGAGTAAAGACACATTCATATACTTAAAAAAATAAAATAGGATTCTGCCTGAAACCCTAGAGAGCCACCTGTCAGTCAGTGTCAACAATATTGACCTAGATGGGCCAATGGTCTGACTTTCTATAAGACAACTTCCTTTGTTCCTCTAATTCTGCTGATGATCACTGTCCTGAGACAATGTAGGTCAGAGATAGTCAGGTGCCCTCCAGATGCTGTTGGACTACAACGTCATTCAGCCCCAGCCAACCTGTTGGCTACCTCCAGGGTAGGCTATCTGTGCAAGCCATAGTTTTAAAAACAATTGGGCTTGCCTAAAACAACATGCAAAGAACAAAGGCATCCGATTGGGCCTAAGTTTTGATATATTTTTACTTCTAATTTTTGCCTCTTCTTGCTTAGAAGTAACTAGGTAATTCTGAGATTATATCTCAATGGGGCCTGTAGGTTTAAAATAAATGTGTGTTCAGGAAGATGCAACTTTACCCCCTCTGGTTGTAAACAGAATTGGTTATAAACAGAAATATATACATCATATGGCCTCTCTCTTATCTGTGAGGCAGTGAGAAATAACACAAGATACCCTGCTGAGATTTCCTGATTCCCTGCAGGAGCATTACCTATCTCCTTTTGAAATTATTCTGCTGCAGGAAAGGGATATCAGGCTCATTAATGAAACAACTGTCCAGCAATTAGCTTTTCCCAGTTCCAAATAGTCTTATCTCCATGGAAATGTTACAGATAGGTAGCCGTGTTGGTCTGCCATAGTCAAAACAAAAAAATTCCTTCCAGTAGCACCTTAAAGACCAACTAAGTCAGTTCTTGGTATGAGCTTTCGTGTGCACGCACACTTCTTCAGATACTTCTTCGTATCTGAAGAAGTGTGCATGCACACAAAAGCTCATACCAAGAACTGACTTAGTTGGTCTTTAAGGTGCTACTGGAAGGAATTTTTTTGTTTCTCCATGGAAATGTTTGCCTTGCAGCCCATCTATCAAGCTCAAAAAGTTTTATCAGAAAGCTAATAAAACAAATGATGTACTCAAAAGCCATGTCTCTTTGAGGCATTATTAGCAGCAAAATATCTCTTCTTATAAATTGCTATCTCCATAATCCGATTTCATAGCTCTCTTAGACCCAGCAACATTTCAGTGCATTCATGTTTCCAAAAGGGAACCCCAGTCAAAAGTTTTAAAAGGAGGGGAAAGCCTGTAAACAGTTGGTGGAAAGAACAATGTTCATACTGAGTATGTTCCTAACAATTAAGACAATGTGGTACTGTGGTGAACGGTTAGTACGGTAAGTGTCGGTTCTGCATCAATCCTGGATCTCTAGGTGGTGTTGAATGAGTCCTTTATCCAAGTTCCTTTATGTCAAATAAGAATAATGACCTACTATGGTCGGTATGAAAATATACAAAGCAATTTTGCCAGTGGTTGAAGCCAGCATAAACTTTAATAGCAACTGAAATTTCAAATACAGTGATACCTCGTGTTACGTATATAATCCATTCTGGAGGTCCGTTTGTAACTGGAAACTGTTCGTAACACGAGGTGTGCTTTTGCTAAGGGCACCTCCAGAGCGTGACTTCCGCTCGCATCCCAGGGCAAAGGTCACAACAAGGGAGCATCTACTTCCGGGTTAGCAGAGCACGTAACCAAAACGTATGCAAACCAAGGTACCACTGTATCTAATACGATTGCTAACTTTCTGTGTAAATTTTCATTCTAACATATATCTGGTTAACACTGCAGAACAATAAATAAAAGTATTTTGGAAAAACAACAGATTATAAATTATATTTCCCTATTTAGTAATTGGGTGCTATTGTTGTTTCTAAACTACACTCACTGTAGGTCATCGGATTCTGTTCTGCATTGTCTTTTTACAAAATATACAACATTTTCTGTATCTATAATCTCAGGTGATACTGTTTGCCTTCTGTGCAAACAGTGATCCACAAACTTTCCAGTAAATGGCATTTTATCTGTGCACTAATGATTAACAGTAAAATTGATCACATCAAAGGTCAAGCCACTGCTAGAAACATCTTTGTTAGTCATGGGACCAATGGGACTTGAAGCTGACAAAACCTTTGGACAGCCTGAACCATCTTTCTTAATTGTTAGTCTTCATTGAATACCGATGAAGGGGAAAGGTTATCGGTTAGGCCATCTGCTGAGAATCCAGTTGACAAAACTCAGGCTTTCCTGAGCACTTCCCATAATAAGTCGGCTGATATGGCACAAGTTCTCTGTTAAATGGTTGTTGCTAAGTTGCTTGTTGTAAAGAAATGATGTTGCAATAAAACAATTCTATTTTTTTAGCTTTGTGTTTGAATGGGACTTATAAATGTATAAGGGATGTATGTTGTAGTAATTCATGTCTTTTAGATTTCATGATAGTAATTAGAATACAGTGGTACCTCTGGATGCAAATGGGATCCGTTCCGGAGCCCCGTTCGCATCCTGAAGTGAACGCAAACCGTGTCTGTGCATCTGCACGTGCCACGATTTGCTGCACATGCACATGATGTCATTTTGAGCATCTGCGTGAGCAGCGAAACCCAGAAGTAATGCATTCCGTTACTTCCGGGTTGCCATGGAGCGCAAGCCGAAAACGCTCAACCCAAAGCTACTTTAACCTGAGGTATGATTGTACCTGAAGAACTTGTGCCAGGCAAGTTAATGTGCGTAAAAGCTGCCCTCCAGGTCTCCTCAAGGAGAATGTCTGAAAACAGGGCCCTTTTAGTGGTAGCACTGCAAACAGAATTCTATAACGTTATCCCCCCATTTTTGTTTTCTGGTTTTGTTTTTTCAATTGGCTTATGGTTTGTTTTATCAATTCTTCTGGGGTTTTTTAATGGCGTTGTATTGTATTGTATGCCTTGAAAGTTTGTAAAAACTTACAAATATATTTACACATAAATCAACATAGCCTCCTTAGAAATTTGATGTACTAATGGCCATCGAAGATAAGATTGTGCTCAACTCATTATTTAAAGGAGCCCGTGACTCTATTTATAATTGGTAGGAAAAAGAAGCAATTGCTGGTGGTTGAGGTCTGGCACAAGCATTCAACTACAGTTAAATCGGTACAGTCCTTGTTATCTGTGGAATTCCCACTTGCTTATGACTGCCAGATCCACATCACGGGTAGTGAAAATATTCCTTTAACCAAGCATCGGACTGTAAGCAGTTGTGTCTAGTTGTAGACACTGGCTTTTCTTTTCATGACCCTTGTTTTTATTCTGATGGGGAGTGGTTATAGCTCCAGAATATGATCTGCAGTGTATTATTCAAGATGTGGCTGCCATGAGATAAAAAGATACAATTAAAAATAAGTAAGTGTGTGTGTGTGTGTGTGTGTGTGTGTGTGACCCTAACGTATTTATTGATCTTGACCAGGATCTCCTATACTTTTAGCAGATGGTTTAGTTTTCCTCCAGAATCAAGGAAGTCTCTGTGTTTTAACTCATTGTGATTGATTATTTCAGGATGAAAACAGAAAAGTAGGAACTGGGCTTTGAGGGCGATAATGATTTCCTATTCAAATCTTTTCTAAATTAAGATTTTAAATACTTTACTAGTGAAATCCTATACTTACCTGAGACTAAGCACCATTAAATACAAAGAATTGTAATGTTAATCCGCAAATGGGAAGCCAATTAGAGGTAGAAGTTAACAGGGGTTGCAGTCCCCTGCTGTGCCTCCTTATTCTGTAGTAAGTCCCACTGTGTGTCCAATAAGGCATGTTACACCCAGGTTACTATGCATAGAGTTCCAATTTTAAATCTCCATAACTGGCTATAGGATTGCAGCCTTAGATTTATGTAAGATAGGCCAGTAAACAGGTCCTGAGCTGTGCTTCATGTCTCCGACTCTCTCCAACAGTTTTCCAGCAGCCCAGTAGAAGGCTCTGTCCAACCAGTAAACTTTGTTAAATTTGTCGGAAGGTAGCTTATCTTCTGTTTGCCTGCTGGGAAACACCTACTAATCTACCTTGCTCGCCCCGCTGTTTTCAAACACAGCAGCAAATGGAATTAGTAAAGAAACCTGCTATAGATTTCCCACAGTACTTTAAAACATGAGTGCAGCATCTATAGTCTTTTGTTCGTGGCTGATCAGAGTTTTCATGATCTCTGCAAGCATAAGCTTCTTAAATTTGCATTGCTCCAGGTAAGTGAATATTGTTTTTCAAACCAATATCAGTATGGTAACGTGATAGATAGTGACGTTTAATGGTAACCTTCTGTTCTGATATTTGTGTGGTACATAGAAAGTGCCTCTTGAGCTATTTCTGGATTAGTAGCAAAGTTTTACCAAAGGAGGACCATATTGAACTGAACATGTTGCAAAGTGACATGCATTTGAACAAGCCTGATCGCTTGGAGACTCCAAAGTATGTGAAATGGTGCTCTGATATTCAGTAACATCTTTCTCCCTGTGGCTCTCTTGCCTAGCCGAGTCTAAAATTTAAGATATGGGGGGGGGGGGGTGGAGGGAGTGAATATTGTATATGCCAACTTGTCACTTCCACTTTTTCATATACTCCACTTCATATGGGTGATACCTTCTGTTTCCATGCTGTCAACCACATACCTTCCAACACTTATCCAATGACATAGGGGTGTCCTATTCCATACCCTACAGCATTTCTCCCAGGACATTCTGGGATCAAATCAGAAACCAGGACAGCTTCTGCAAATCCGGGACTGCGCCTGGAAAACAGGGACACTTGGAAGGTCTGCAACCATTAATCCTTCACCTTCCATTACATGAGCTGTACTGCTGTTTATAAGTTTATCCCACTGTTCTTATATAACATTTAAAGGCCTGCAACACTAGAGCTGATTCTATGGGAAAGGTCCATGTGGCTGTAGGCCTTTAAATATCACACTGATGCCCATAGGATAAACACATGGACATGATTCTTCCACAATGCTAGTGTAATACTTAAAGAATCTTCACTCCGGGTTTCTTAGGTATTGTCGCCTGCCCATCTCAGAGGCATGCCACTAAAGAGCCACCTTTGATTTCTTCCTGTCCTTCTCCTCTAGCAGACAAGCAAACTGTGCATCCTTTACTACATCTCCCAGAGTTGCCTTTTCCTGTACATCTACTATCAGGAAGTCATCTGGAAGACGACTATAACTTCTTTCCTACTATCTCCCTCTTCTGCAAAATCTTCCCTTTTTAAAAAACACACGCACACTAAATTCACATTTTTCACCTATTGTTTGATCATGTAATTCTGTTTCCCTACATGTTAACCTCAGGCACTTCATCCTTACTTTTAAAGCCCTCCACCTCTCCTACACTGCTGCCCCGTTGTAACTTCGTCAGACCTTCATTATGCATAATCTCTTCTCCCATCAACCCCTTTTGTCATCTTATTCTGCAGAATTGCATTCTATGCCAGGAACAGCCACCCCTCGCTACTTAGCTGCTTTTTGTTCCTAATATTAATAATAGCACTCATTTATTTTAATATGACAAAAAGTGTTAAGCAGATGTCAGGTAGGTATATTGTGTTTCACTTTCGATCAGACCTTTCAATGCCTGATTAAGTTGTAAGCAGTACTATTAAGAGAAGTATCAATTATTTTCTTAACTGGGCAAGCAATTGGAATATATCATGGCGGTGGAAAATGTACACTTACGTCATGTAAATCTACTTGTTGCAAACCTGCTTCTGCTAAAAGAAATTGCTGAAGCCAGTGGCATTCCCATCTTAATTATTTCTGCATTGTTTATTTCTCTTCATCTCTCTAGAAAATAGCATTTGTCTTTGTTCTCTATTTCTGGCTTGCTGTTGTTGTTGTTTTTCAAATTACTCCTCGAAGCAGAATTTACACCCTGCTCTGGGTGTTTAACCCACCATAATCAAGGTGAATGGAAGCTTTTATTAACTGCCAGTGAAAAATTAATTATCATTTTAATTTCTTTTGTAATTAAAGTTTGATTACATTCCCAAAGACTTTCAGAAAATTGATTGTAGGAAATAATAGTTGCGACAACAAGGCATGCTTATTGCTCCAGAAAAATTTATAAATAAGACTCATGGATCTGTGTGTTAAGGATGGCAAAACACTGCCGCTCCCCGCCATGTTTTGTATTCCTTGGAAAATACAATGAGACCTATTTGAAGGTGTCTTTGAAACAGGCACATCTTGCCGCCCTAGTCCTAAGGGAGCTCATTAAAACAGGACTGCACGATTTGCAGGCCCCCCAAGCCAAATGCTGCATCCTTCTGCCAAGCAGTTGACACTCCCCCTCCCATTTTTCCAACCCTAGAAGGCAGCAGTAGAACAGGCTTAACAATCCTTGGGACTGAATATGGTTTGGTGGACCACACAGTTTTCAGACTAACATTAAAATACGTTATATGTCGTTCTGGAAAACGTAGGAGGAGGAGGAGGAGGAGGAGGAAGAAGAGGGCAGCGATAAGTGTGCTAGCAAGCATAACTTGGAGGGCAGTCTTTTAGGACTCCAATTCTAAAATGCATGAGGAGACACTTAGGAGTTCATGCAGAGTCTACCAGGTTCAGAAGATCAACTTATGGAGGATGATTGAGTGGCGGGGGCACAGCTAGTGCGCAAATCCTTACTGCCTCTTCTTTTCTATATATTATTATTATTATGTTTTGTTTCCGTATGTTTCTGATATAGAACATCTGAAGAGGCATACTCAACCCTGAAAATGATCACTAAATAGATTTCTTTTTGCTGGCGATATCAGGAGGTTTTCTAGTATTATTTCATGTCATTTGTGCAGTCAAAGGCTTTACACCACATGCACACAGAGAGACTTATCAGGTTTTTATTAATAGCCTTGTCTGAGAAAAAAGGGCTTAACATTTGACTCATAATGTTTTACATGGAGGTAACAATCGTCAGTGTGTCAAATTGAAATATGAAGTATTCTCTCTGTTTCGTGGGAAACCGTTGATGGGTTGTATAATATACAAGGAAAAGAATAGATTCCTATCAGGTATTGTATTAGTTACAGAAAGTGAATTGGTTGTGTGTATACATTTGTTTTACCTTCCTCCATTTGTACTAATACATATAGATTAAAACCTATAAAGGGGACGCGGGTGGCGCTGTGGGTAAAACCTCAGTGCCCAGGACTTGCCGATCGTATGGTCGGCGGTTCGAATCCCCGCGGCGGGGTGAGCTCCCATCTTTCGGTCCCAGCTCCTGCTCACCTAGCAGTTCGAAAGCACCCCCAAGTGCAAGTAGATAAATAGGTACCGCTTTATAGTGGGAAGGTAAACGGCGTTTCCGTATGCTGCGCTGGTGCTGGCTCGCCAGAGCAGCTTCATCACGCTGGCCACGTGACCTGGAGGTGTCTGCGGACAGCGCTGGCTCCCGGCCTCAAGTGAGATGAGCGCACAACCCTAGAGTCGGACAAGACTGGCCCGTATGGGCAGGGGTACCTTTACCTTTACTTAAAACCTATAAAATCCCTTCATATGTTAAAGAGGCAGAATGGAAACCCGGCCATTTGCGACTCCTGTGTGTCTCATCTCTGTCTCATATGCATGTCAGAGTGAAGGCATGAAAGATTCCCATAAATTATCCATGTTCAAGCTGCAGCCAGGCTATAAGGCAGGCATGGTTGACCTGTTGCCCTCCTGATGTTGCCAAACTACAATACTCATCATCCCTAATCACTGGCCATGCTGGCTGAGGGTGGTGGGAGTTGTAGGCCAGCAGCATTTGAAGGTCACAGGCTAGCCACTGATCCCCTCCAACTTCCACAGTCTCAAGCATTAATACTTCTGAATACCAGTTTGATGTCATCTGCAAATTTGATGAACATGCTCTCAAGTTGTTGATAAAGATGCTGAACAGCTATAGGCCAGGACCATAGATGTCAGGTCTAGGGGCCTTGGATTCCAGGGCACTCACAATTTTTATTTTTTATTTTTACTTAGCTCTCACAACATGGGGTTCCGACACGACTTCCAGTTTCTACTAGAGACCTGATGCGACCTCCCAGAGGAGGTCAGAGGCCCTGCCAGGCCTCCGAAGCTGATTTCCAATACAAACCGGAAGTCACATCAAAGGACTCGTGAAGCCTCAGATGTGACCTCCAAGGCCCTGCAAGGTCTTAAAAGCAATGTCAGAGGCCTCCGAATGTGACTTCCAGTAGAAACCGGAAGTCACATCAGAGGTCTTGCGAGGCCCTTCGAAACCCTGCGAGGCCTCAGAAGTGCGGCTGAGCCACCGACACAACGTGGCATCATGATGTCACAATGTCATGACGGCACGTTACGTCATGGGCTCCACTGGGTACCCATAACCTGGGTTCCATGTCAGCACCCCTGCCCAGGACAGAAAGAACCCTGTAGCACCCTACTTGTCATCACTTTTTTCCAGAATGATGAGGAACCATTAATGAGCACTCTTTGGGTTTGGTCAGTCAACCAGCTACAAATCCACCTATCAGTTACCTAATTCAGTGAGAACCATATACTTGTGGAGAGAGCAGGAAGGGTGGAGGGAGGACTACTAATTCAATTTAGTGAATAAGCTCTGAATATCAAGCTTCTGTGACATCATAGCAATTCAGCCAATAGCTAGGAAGGGACTTCAAAGTGGCAGGTTAAATTCAGCCTGGGCTTATTAGATTTTGTATCACCATTTACTGAGTTTCAGTGAGTTTTGGTCAATTGGCATCACCTCAAGCTGAGATGCAACATCAACTCTGGATACTATCTATACACCCATTAGTACTGGGGATGGAGGTTGTATGTTGACTGTTTTCAACAATAAATGCCTCTCAGTGGTATGCTGATGGGCATGCAGTGGTCCACGCAGAGTTCTGCATCACACATCCTTAGTAATCACACAAGAATTCAATTATGTGGGATTTCGCTCGTGCAGCAATTACAATACTTGAGTTGGTTGTGCAACTTGAATTTTGCACAAGGCAGAGTGGCAAAACTGTTGTGTACTTTAATTGAACACCTCGTTTCTCTTTCTGCAAATGGGAAGTGCTCTAAACTGGTGCCCAGGTGGGTGCTGGCATTAAGAAATAGGAGACAGATTGA
Organism: Podarcis gaigeae; assembly: GCF_964106915.1. Lineage (NCBI taxonomy): Eukaryota > Metazoa > Chordata > Lepidosauria > Squamata > Lacertidae > Podarcis > Podarcis gaigeae. The sequence continues at coordinate 58,453,465 of NC_139682.1, read as the reverse complement.
CATGCGCCCTAATGAAAAAATAGCTTTCCCTCTATTAAAATGCAGTGGAGAAAAAGACAGTTCTCTTCAACTATATGGAGCCGATACCAATGTGACCAAAGGCAGATGGCGCCGATCTCCCAGCAACCCACCACAGCCCATCGATTGTACGCTTTCCAGCTGGTCATCATGGAGCACTTGCGATCCTTGCCAGAGGAAAAGGGTGAGTGTCTTTGTGGTCATCTGTTTGTGTGGTATTTTAATGTATTGCAATGAGAAGCTTGCAAAGTGGCTGATTAATTCAAATCAAAATGGCTCCCTTTCAACTCCATGTCTCTATTACACATTGTTTCCTTGGGTCCTCATTTTTCAGAGCAGAGCACTGAAAATGCCCACTTGTGTCTTGTGGGTGGCCTTTTGTGTTCTCATATCTATACATAGACATTCCACAGAGCATACAAAGCCATACTGATCTATGTGGTTTTTCCCCCAAAGAGTCCCTTCCTTAAAAGCAACAATATAAAATTTTGTTTTGAAATAAAGTTTTTTAAAAATGTGGATGAGAAAAGAAACTTAGTTTGTCCTCATTTCCTTTGCTCCCTTCCCTCAAGCCATTATTTATCTTGCCCCAAATTTCTTTTTCCTTCATTCACCCCCATTTCCTTTGGGGCCTTTAGCTTCCATGCACTTCTAGTCTCCAGCCTGTCCCTCAAGCATACTCTCATCCCAAGGGACTGTGCTGCAATCCTTGTCAAACCAGCAACTTTTCCTTCCTTCAAAAGTTGGATTACAATCATTTTGACAAGCTCTATTCCCTAAACAGTAGGAAAGTTCATGAGCATCCAATGCCATCACACCAGCTCAGCCAACAGGCACTAGAGGTTGCACTTACACAAGCACAACATAGACACCACTTCCTCTTCCAATATTCCCAGGTGGTGGTGTGAATCTGCAGATTAATCAGTTCAGTTCAATTTATGGGGCCCAAATACCCGGTCTGATTTTCAGACCTCATTGTACCTGTTCAGCTGCACATACCTGTTTGGTTGTCCACATTTCATAATGGTAAATTTTAAAAAAACAAAAAACAATTTATCAGCACCAAGTGCTGTCTGGAGAAAGTGATGATATAAAAATGAGCATGTCCACCACCCATTGTCTTCTCTTACCTCCACTTATTTTCAACAGAGGTATCATAATCCCAACTTCAGTATTTATTGGCAATCCAGTTTTGTATCCACTTAAACAGCCTGCTTGCAGTCCCACTGCAAAGATGGAGCAGATATGTTTTCTCTTGCTCCAGTGGGTCAATTTCCTATTCTCCCCCACCCCCACAGGCCACCTTTGACAGGTTGGCAGGACAACCCACCTTTCAAATTATCTGTTGTCAGGTCAATGACACCTGTCAGTCCCTTGTGCAGCATTTCACAAAAACACCCAGGAATCAGCTGGCTGTGTGGCATTTGGGAGGGCAGCACAATGTGCTTTGCTAGCCCTTAGAGCTAACCATAGAGCATGGGGTCAGCAAAGCACTTGCACAGCAGTGGGGGAGCAAGCATTTTATTGTCTTTCTTGTACAGAAAGTGACCAGGGAGTTGCCACACTTTACTAGCTATGCTAGAGCACTCCTGATATAGAGCCTATTTGTGTGGAGCGCCCTCAATATCCTTGCTTTTGGCTGGGAGATTATGGCCCACAGCCGCTCATTTTTCATCCTTGAGCATTTTCCACCTACAAAGTGTCTTCAGACTAAGGCTTTGATTGTTACAGACATTAGTGGTAAGATTCCCATTATCTTCAAAAGTGCCGTATAATATCATCTTGTCACCATGCTAAGGCTACTCATTTTTTGAGTAGTCATTCTTTGGCCTTGCTCAAAGCCACAGCTTACATATGATTATTTATCATCATTACTTTTGTTATTGGAATAGCATCTGAAAGCCCTATTGTATTAGATGCTAAGAAAAGTGGATATAGGAAACCGAGGAGAGCACAGATAATATTGAACTTGTAACTGAGAAGGTTTTATTGCATGCTGGCTGTTGCATCTAGAGGTATAGAGCTTATCGGCACTATAGCATGTGACTGAAAGTACACAAAAGCCAGTAAAAGTTTGAGACCTTTCTCCCATGACATCTTTCACAGCATCACAATGAAAGTGACAGCACTGGTGATACATTGCATATGGGCCTCCTAGTCACCCTGTCAACAATGAACAGGGGCAGCATAGGTTAAAGCCCACAGCAAATATGAAATCATAGAAAAGAGTTGCATGAGCACATCTGATCTCAGAAATGTGCCCTAATGGTATGACAAGGCAGGACGGAAGATACGTGTATCTGGTACTAAGCAAACCCCAGAGATTTCCACAGACCTGCTCACTTAGTGTTTCTGGATGGAGGATTTTGGAGGGTGTCAGAGGTAATTAAAATTGGGACCCTGTCAGGCACTTAGTATCTAGTTTTGGGCAGGATTGGACCTTTGCTAGCAAGAAGGGCTTCTGGAGACCATGGCAGAAGGTGAGGGTGCTGGGAACATTTTTAAAAAAGTAGAGTGGTCCCAAGGAGAGGAAACCATCTGCAGTTTGGTGGAGCATGGGAGGTGGGTTCATGGTTGGCAGAAGAGCAGGCAGATAAGCAGAAAGGCAGGAGTCATCCACCAAGAGCAGAGGACCAATTCAGCAACATCAGCTGATCCAAAAACTGCTGCAGTTCCTAGAGGAGATGTCAGTACCTAGAAGTCTCCTCTCATCGAAGCAATGCTCCCAGCTGCAGGGTACATGGATTCTGTGCGAATCCTATCAACAGTGATGATCTACTTGCCCCCATCCTATCCCTGGCCAGCTTTGCTTATGGGCTAAGAGCTTAAGTGGCCTACAGCCTGCATAGTTTTGTCTAATACAAGACAATGTAGGCAGGCCACTATTCTGTGTTAGTGGGGAGAAAACTGGGCTTTAATCAGAATTAGACCTCTCAGGATCAATGCTGTGAAGAAGAAGAAGAAGAAGAAGAAGAAGAAGAAGAAGAAGAAGAAGAAGAAGAAGAAGAAGAATTTTTTATTTATATCACGCCCTCCCCAGCCAAAGTCGGGCTCAGAGCAGCTAACAACAGTAAAAATAGCACAATTTACATAAAATCACAGTCAATGAATTAAAATACATTCTAAAACCAATTCAGAATCAAATTAATGGCAACCATTGGGCTAAAGTTCTATGAGGATTACAGATGGAGAGAGGGGGTCAGGCTGTGCCTTGGCCAAAGGCCTGGTGGAACAGCTCCGTCTTGCAGGCCTTGCGGAAAGATGTCAAGTCCCGCAGGGCTCTGGTCTCTTGTGACAGAGCGTTCCACCAGATCGGGGCCATGACTGAAAAAGCCCTGGCTCTGGTTGAGGCCAGTCTAACCTCCCTGTGGCCAGAGATCTCCAAAATGTTTTTATTTGAAGACCTTAAGGTCCTCCATGGGGCATACCACGAGAGGCGGTCCCATAGGTACGAGGGTCCTAGGCCGTATAGGGCTTTAAAGGTTAAAACCAGCACCTTAAACCTGATCCTATACTCCACCAGGAGCCAATGCAGCTGGTATAGCACTGGGTGAATGTGATCCTGTGGCGAGGACCCCGTAAGGAGTCTCGCTGCAGCATTCTGCACCCACTGGAGTTTCTGGGTCAGTCTCAAGGGCAGCCCCATGTAGAATACTCGTTAAAAGCAACTTGGAAACATATGTTCTATACATTTGCTTCAGCATTAACAGGATATTAATGCGTATATATGACATAAGATGAGGCTACTGGATCAGGCTTAGCATCCTATTCTCACATTGGCCAGCCAGTGTTAAACCGCTTGCACTATGTTGTGATATAAATTTTAACACTAGTACTTTATTTTTACCTTCTCTTTTGTAAATTGATTTGTGGATTGATTGTTTTGGTAGTTGGTATATATCGAGAACTGGGCTCTGCTTTGATTCTGAGATCATTTAATCAAGGTTGGCTTAGTAATTATATATTCCTTAGTAATTATATATTCCTTAGTAATTATATTCCTGTACCCGTGAAAATCTACGAAAGCATATATATATATATATATATATTGCCATCAGATGCCTTCATCTTAACCACAGAGATGGAATAGGAAGAAATCTGATATTTGCCATTGATGCTTGGTGCTGCCACTAGCAGAGATCTAGGGATATCTGGGATACATGCCTTTTTAAATTTAGGAGACCTGGAATTCATAATCTCTATTCTGTTACAGTACAGATTTGTCCATGTGGAACGGCCTTCTCAGTTTGGCGGTGACCCGTGTGATTACTCTGACAAAGAAACTGAAGACTGTGTTACAAACAGACCTTGCAGGAATACAGTTAGATGTGAAGGCTTTGTGTGTGCCACAGGTTAGTGAATAAGAAGTGGTTTTCCTAAATTTGAAGCCAGTGGCTAAGCCCCCATGTATTGAATTGTATTTGAACTTAATAGAGTGAATGAAATCATACTCATGGCAGACCTTTTAAAGTGTAGAGTAATAGTTCACATTGTTTGATTTGTTGCAACTGAAATTTGATATGGTTTGCATTATTAAACAGACATAATTATAAAACCAGCAAGAAGAATGGGACAACAGGGAACAACAATGACCTGGTTTGCGCATCATTTTAAACCACAGTAAAACTAAACTATGGTTTATATTGTGTGCTGGTGAATGATGCAAAACAGTGGGCGATTCACTTCTCACGAGCAACTTCTGCTGTTGCGCTGCTGGGAATCAAGCCAGAGTCTGGGTCCGACACTACATCCCAATCTGGGTTTGCTGCTTTCCCAACAAACCATGAATTGAAACCAAGGGTTGTTATTGGCTTACCAATTATGGTTTGTTGGGAGAAAACCATCTACAAGCCTGAGTTCAGACTAAGTCAGACCATGGACTGTTTCCTGGCAGCACATATACAGTAGAGCACGAGTGGGGAAGGAGTGAAGTGCCTGTAAGGTCAACAGTGTACACCAGCATACTGCATGCTCATATTTAATCCATAGTTTAAACAGTTCCATTCCGCCAGGTGCAGTGCTTGTGCAGACGGAATGGCCATGTTCCTACCCAATGCACAATGTTCAATTCCACCTGCTGTGTGCCCCTGGTGGTGTCATGTTTCAGAAATCATAAATGATATGCTCTCTGTTAGCTTTATCAGAACAAAATTTATTTGTTCCTGGCTCCCTTTCTAAGTTCATTTTAAGAAGTCCATACAGATCAAAATGAAGATCATGCGCTTTCTCTCATGTCTGCTGTTAAAATTTATTGGATTACATTATAGCCAAGCCTGCTTGGTAATCACGCCTACATGTGCATTTTCCAGCAGTATACATGGCAGGGTGCTGGAGGTATAGATGCTTTAGACAGGCTGCAAAGAATTTCAGATCTGTTCTGGGTTATAAACTGCAGCAAGGAAAATAAGAAAACTGCCTTCCCAAGCTCTTCTAATGACTCATATTATACACAGCTAGAATTTCAAAATATGGCAGTCATATATATATATATATATATTAAAAAAGATACTGCAGCAACAATCATCAGCATCCGTAATATATTAAAAATTACTCCTCATCAGCTTTCTCCTCAAACTTTACTATAAAACAAAAAAATGAGGATTTATTAGGCTCAGCAGTGCTATCTCGATTTCTGCAGCCAGGAAACTCCAGGTTGCTGTTTGCTTGTTTTTTTATGCAACGGCAACATTTGGAATTCCTACAGAAATTGTACTTTTTTGTGGTTGCAGCAAGTGATGAAAGGATGCAGGAAGCATTAAGTTGGTAATGCAAATGGGATGCCATGGGAAAGGGAATTTGCATTAGGCTATATGCAACCTTGGCAGATTCTGCTTTCACAGCAAGCAGGCGGTCCCAAGTTTTCAAGAAGTTTAGGCCAGGGTCTTATTCAAGCCAAGAAAGCAGTGAAAGCAGAACCAGAAGCTGTTTGGGGGTCAAGGAGAAGGGGGAAAGGCAGGAAGTTGGCACAGGAATATGAGTGATGGCAGGGCAGAAAGGAGGTTTTGAAAACATAGAATCAAGAGTGCCATAAGTAGGATTTGCAGTACAAATTTGCTTACAGATGAGGAATCCTTAGGTGGTGGCCATATTTATATACTACTACTAATAATAATTTATTTATATGCCACCCATTGAACTAGATTACCCCAGCCAATCTAGGCAGCTTTCAATAGATTAAAATATAGCAATAAAAAACCACTAGTAGGCAACTCATCCTACTGTAGTTTTGGGGAATAGAGAACAGGGACATAAAGCCATTTCACTGTATTTACCCACTTCTATAATCCAGGTTCAGTATTCAAACGTGGCCCATCAAGTGCTGCTTCTCAGCATAGGACATTGAGTGCAGGCTGTTCATTTTCTCAACTTTTTGCAGACAGTGGCCTCATTCAAATATAATGATGAACTGTTATTTTTCAAAATATAATGAGACGGTGCAAGCCTTGGGTTTGAGTGGCCGCCTTCCTGTCTCTTCTTTTGCACAAGTACAGTGAGGAGATTGGAAGATTTCACCTCCAACTGACCACAGTTTAATTTTACATCCGAATCCTAAACTGTAGCTAATCCAAACTAAGGTGTATGGAGACAAGTCAGCTTCATAAAGTGAGGTTTGCATTCAGCAAATCAGAGTTAAAACTATCGACAGTTTGTCCAGCTTATGACATAACACTAATCGGCCATTAATTAAAAAGTGGAAGTGAAAGCTTCCCATTTTCCTCCAGGACTGACCCAAGGCATCTTGTTGTCTGAAACAAATAGCAACAAGCTCCACACACCCCCTTTCATGTACAGAAACTAACTAGCAGTTAAGTCTTGCTTTAACACATACAATGTGATAGCATCTGTCTGTACGTATGTCTCTGTGCACCTGAGGATAGCAGGCTATTTTAGGCATATTGCACACATATTTCTAATCTCCAATGGAGGAGAATTGTTGAGGAACAGAGGCCTCAGGAGGAATTGAAAGGGACCACTGCAACCTAATCTAGCATCTGCACCTGAGATAATTCCCTTACTCTGCCTAGCAGTAGGCTGGCAGTGCTTCTCATGGCAGTGCAAAGCAGAAGAGGGAAGGTGTGAGCCTGAGGTTTGCACAGGAACATTGATGTAACAGTAAACCATAGTTTATTACTACATCCAAACAAAGCCAGTACGAGCATGCTTTCAAGCATTTCAGCACAATTCTAAAGTACAGAAACATTGCCTTTTCAAAACAATGATCCTCAATACTCAGTACCTTCTATATTTCAACCAGATTGCTAGGTTATACATTGGCTGCATGTTGCAATTTCAGTTGTACCATATTTCTCAAGTTCTTTCTGCTAGTGACGACTTTTCGGCTAAGAAATGCAATACAATTTGCCGCTAATTTAAGTTCAAAATAATATTACAAAAATGTTTATGCAGACTCATCCTAATCAATTAAATGTGTCTGGTTATTAAACCCGAATTTGTAAAGGAGCAGATAAGCCAAGCGCTTTCCCTGAAATAAATTGATAATTGCATCTTCACATTTTCAGGGGTCAGGGGCAAAGCATTGCACTGATTGAGCTAAAGGGAAATATCAGATTAACAATTAATTAGTGTGTTCCCACTCTGTGTTGTAGGGAGATGCATTAATCGGAGGCTGCTTTGCAATGGAGATGATGACTGTGGGGATCAGTCAGATGAAAGAAATTGTAAGAAAGTATATAAAAAGTGCAGCCAGGAGATGGAACAATACTGGGGAATACAAATGCTAGCAAGTGGGTAAGCAGTTCCATTATATTTCCAGAAACAGGACTGATGCCAAATGGAACAATTTGCAGTTCCACCTTTAGAATTGAGGTGGGAACCTTTTTTTTTCAGCTTGAGGGTCACATTAACTTCTGGGCAATCTTCCCCAGAGCTATGTGCTCTGGGTGGGTGGGACCAGAGGTAAAAGTAGGCGGAGCAACAAATGTAAATTTTACCTTTATTCAGCAGACTAGTTACTGCACCCACCCAGCCCTACCCTACATTCAGACCACCATGAGGAATTAACAGAGTTCAAGGAAACATTCCAAAAACACTCAAGGAGGGTGTGAAACTAGGCTGGTGAGGCTGTGGCCTGGGAAGAGATGAGGTAATCAGGGAGGGGAAATGGCTTTGGGGATTCTCAAGGGCCAGATAAATAGGCCTAGAAGTCCACATTTGGCTCAGGGGCCTGGCTGAGATTTCACATTCCTGCTATCAATAAAGAGCTATCAATAAATTCTATGACTGCTTAGAGAAAAGGGGAGTTTTGAGACACATTCTCATACTTCCTAGAAAAGTAGCCATGTTACTCTGTTGCAGCAGAAGTTTACAACAGGTGTTAGAAACTTCATATAGTTTAGCTACATCTGAACCTTCATCAACTCATGGGAAGAATCTACTTCTCCTCCACCTGTTCATTACCCAGGCAAGGAGACAGCTTTTAAATAAAACATGGAACCAAAAGAATTACAGCAAGCTTAGATACTATTTTAATAGCTCAACTTAACATGTACAGATAGGTAGCCGTTAAGTTTCAACTTAACATGGTTGTTCTAGCCGAACCACTACGTACTTCAGAAAAAGGTCTGACCAGAGTAAAAACAGAACAAAGCTTATATAGTAGCTCAAACACAGCACACAAAGAGTTATAAAACATTGAAACATTCTTAAACACCCTCCTACAAACATCAAGAAAGGTTACAGGTCATGAGAAGTAAAACACACATGGCTCCATACCAGTAACTTCGCCCCTGCAAATACCTTTGGGTGCCACTAACTGCTCAGGTCATTTGGGTCTCAAATGTCCTACTATATCAGAGTTTCCTTAGCAAGCAGGCCTTCCACCCAGTTGTTGGCATTCCTGTCCCTATCTGTTCCTTGGAACCTCTAAAGGAGATGCTGGATTTCTTCACCCCGATGCTAGCTCAAAGCAGAAGTAGCAAAACATCCTGAGTGACCATTTGTGCTACTTACAGGGTCAGATAGGAAAGGAGTTTATTGCAAGAGTCATAAAATGCAGGCACACCAAAAGAGGACTAATACATTCTAGCCAAAGGTCCAATACAATTAATATTAGAACGTTTTTAAAATTAAAAAAAAAATCTACACCCTCGGTGTCCCAAACCCCTGGCCTACCTGGTGGGAAGTCAGTATGTCAAGTTCCCAGTCCAGGGTCAGTCCACATGCCCAAAGTCCCACAGAGATCCTGGAGCATCAACATAGGCAGTTAGTTGAGCAGACACAGCACCTCAATGATTGCAGCATTTGGGCTTAACGAGGCATGTGACCTTCACCTGTTCCGAGCCTACTCCAGCTGAAGAATCACATAGCGAGCTCCACCTGGCTAGCTAGGGAGATAGGCTGTGGGTTATTGCTTGCCCCAGCCTCCAGGACAGACTCTGCTGCTGCTCCTTACACCTAAGAGCCTGCTGTGTTTGTGGAGACAGGGACCCCTCTGGCTCTGGTGATGGGTCCTGCTGCTCTGTTTCCTGTGCACTGACCCCCACTCCCATCCCCTCTGGAAAGCACAGTCGCTGCAGTCTGGTATAGATAATACTGAACTGACTGAGCCAATGGTCTGACTTCAGTTTAAGGCAACTTGCTATGTTTCTATTGCATATCCTATAGCCTCCCTCACACACAAGGCCCTGTCCACCCATATATACATCTAGGAAGGAAGCAATGGAACAGGTTTTAACTGTTTCAGGTTTTAACCATTTTAACTCTCATGGACTGCCACACCTGACTGCTGGGTTCTCTTCAGCTTAGTGGGTTACAAGTAGTGCAAGTATGAAAAAATTCATAATACTTTGGAGGTTCTCTCCTGGATGGTAACAGAATATAATTTGTTCACTGTGTCTGGGAATATCAGTATGCTTGATAGGCTGCTATTACAGACCCAATTTTGACCCCACCCCCCATTTGCTGCATTACTGCTTTTTTAAAAAGTTGTGTAGTTTTTCCAAGGCCAAAACAGGCCTCATATGAACTAAAATATGTTGCCAAAAGAAGATGTATAACTTACTTTGAATAACCAATGTCTAAGCATGACAACTTTATCCATTTCCCTTCTCCCCAGATTAAATATTTTCACAAATGACCTGGAAGGATGGGTTTTAGACTATAAATACTATGCTGGAGCATGTTCTCCCCAGTATATTGGAGACACCAATTTCAGAAAACCATACAACGTAGAAAGCTATTTGGCAGAGGTATGTATTGAAGAGCTGTATGTGCAGTTAAAATTTCTAGGATTGTTGATACATCAAGTCACTTATTAAAGTGAAAATAATGCTCAACCAAATAGTTATGTTTTATGCTTACGTGTTTTATGTGAAGTCCAAGTCACTTGGGCTTTCTCAACATATGTGTGTTAGAGATAATCCCGAAGACCTCTTCACTGATAATATCAGTGCATTTTTCCTTCATAAGGAAGATTTTTCATATTTTCAGCAAAGCAGCTAAGGATTCTGTCTCTCTTTTAATGAATCAGCAATACATATTTCTGTGATATATTGTTGAGGCACTTAACTTTCTACCAACAAGCCATATGCCTTATGTGTAAAACATGTCTGCATGTGGGCACCTATGTATTTATTTAATTATGAATGCCATTTATTTGCTGTCACATACAGAATATTGGTTTGCAATAAATTTATTTTTTTGTTTTACTGGTTTGCAATAAATATATAGAATGAAAACTACAAAAATTATGATAACTTTAGGCATGGAATCAGGATACAAAAAGTTCCTTATTCATGTTTTTTGTTTAGACCAAAGGCAAGTATGAATTTGCGTTGACTGAATATGAATCTTATTCAAGTTTTGAAGAGAATGTCTCCAAGGCAAAAGCGAAACAACAAAGCTTCAGCATTGGCATAAAAATACCAGGCATGTTTGAATTTGGTTACAGTGAGGATGACCAGAGGTACCAGAAGTACATTCAGAGGACAAAACGATTTTCTTCAACGGTAAACATGCTTCTCCATAACTCTAGGTTCATTTTAGTGAACATGGACAGTTTTAGAAACACTGTGTACTGTGTTTTGAAGTTAGGAAAAGTAAGGGTGTTTTTAGTTTTGCTCAAATGTTTTCACACCACATTTAGAGCTGAAAATCACTATATTCAGAGATTTCTTTCTGTTGTCACATCACCCTTTCTGAATAAGCTCCAAAACAATGGTTCAGGTCTGGGATCAGTCTGACACATTACTCAGTCCACACCATACATTAAAGCATGAACTTTGCACTTCAAACAGTCATGGCTTCCATTTAAAGAATAGTGGAAGCTATAGATTGTTAAGGGTGCTTAAAGTTGTTCGGAGACCCTTGTTTCCCTCACAGAGCTACAGTTCTCAGAGTGGTTTAACAATCCATCTCTCTTCAGTGGCATGTCTGAAAATTATAGATCTAGGAGGATAAAATAGGGGTCTCCAACCAGCTCTCAGCACCCCTGCAAAACTACAGCTCCCAGAATTCTTGGGGGGAAGCCATAGCTCTTTAAAGTAGGTTCGTAGTGCTTTAAATGTATGTTGTGGATGCAGCTACAGTGACTTACTACGCCATATCTTCTGCAGTCCTGGCTTCATATGTAGGATTTCCATGTTGTCATCGGGGTCAGTGTTGACCACCTAGGGGGCCCTGAATCCAAACACTCTTATCTGCTTTCCCCTCCCAAACAGGTGATCCATTTTAATTTTTTTTTAAAGTATGTTTTTTATTGATTTATTATAAACCTATATGCCAACTATCCCATAACCTCATGCCCTGAGGGGGAAGGAAGAAGATACAGTAACAGCTTTTTTCTAAACAAGTTGTTGTATTTATTGTATGGTAATCTTTCCCCCTTTTTCTTTTTAAAGTGATGCCTATCATTGTCATAACCTTATGTCAACAACTTTGTGAGGTCTGCCTGAAAAGTGATCTATATATACTTTTTTTTAAAAAAAAACCAACTGTCATGCAAACAATAACAGAATGCTGCACAGATCCATAATTTCATTGAGGTTCCACAGAAGGAAATTTGTGCAGCGATATATATGGGCATCAAGGATATATATTTTGAAGGAATAGGAATGAATGTCTGCAGAGGGATGTATGCAAAAGATCTGGCCATGTAAAAGTGTGCATTTTCATTTATTGGATAAGGCTACAGGGGATGTGTGAGAGTACCCTGCAGGTATGATCGGAATTTGACAGGAAGGCTGGGTTCAAAGCCCTGATGCCCCACCACTCACTGCTGCTTAAGAATCTGTTTTTCCAAGGGTACTTTCTGAGACGGCTGCCTTCCTGTCCTTGGAATTTCCAGAGGGGTGTCAGCATGCGCATAAAAGGCCATGCTAATGTTAGACTGGTGAAACAAGACAGGTGCTGTCAGTTCAGAATATGGCAATAGAAGCAAAGAAACCAAGCTATTTCACTGCAGGGCAGTTATGACAGTAATATATAATGAAAACTGCTTGCAGGCCTTACATAGTTTAATTATAGACTGAAGCATGCCGATTCACCTTGGAAGAGTCGGTGCATCCACTGAAATGCCTTGTTCAGGAAAGCAGTGTGGGTTGCATGAAATACTCGCAGTTTCATTGCGGGAAGATGATACCGATCCATGTAGAATTTATTTCAAAACAAACCACTTGATACTTAAAAAGCACTACAAAATCCTCAAATTCTTCAGCTCACAAAATTATGGGGGGAAGAAACTTTATTATCACTGATATGAAAAAATAAATATTTTTTTAAAAAATGGTTATAAGATTTAGATACTTAGGGAACACAACTTTCAGAGGGGGGGGGGTCCAACTGGAACTCAGTTCCGGCACCTCTCAGGTCCCATTGCCATTTTAAGAGAATGAGGGAGGCATTCATGGTGAGTTTTGGCACCTCTTTTTCTAGAAAAATAGCACTGACAATTATTATTATTATTATTATTTATCAAGTGCATTAGGAAATTTGATTGAGTGCCAGAATAATTAGTGTATTTTTAATTCACTAATTAAGCTTGAAGATTTATTTCGATGAATGAATCTTGTGAATACACTTAGTTAGCTATACATATATCCCCCCTGCCCCCCCCATGTAAAATATACATCTAGCTGGCACAACTTTCTTGAAGGTTACTCTGCTATTACATTTTCTCATATTTTTGGCTTAGACACGAGTCTGGGTATCTTTGTCACAAAGTCCATAGACTACCATATAACTCAGTGTTGTATCATTTTAAAACCTATTTTCAGTTGTTTTTGTACTGTTTTAAAATCTATTTGCAGTGGTTTATAAGTCACCTTGAAACAAACGTAAAAGGTAACAAATCAGTCAAAGCATCTTCATCATCACCTGTACATTTATTTCATACTGAGGTTCAGTGTGATATATTTTTCATATTTTCCAAAATGTATTTAATACAAGCAGCAACACAGATTGTTGTAAACATATCTATGGATGTATAAATATATATGGGGGCCTTGCAATGCAATGGTGGAAGACTTTACAAAGATCCTATCTCTCATTTGAATACATTTGCTTCAATTTAGTCTAGAAAATTTATCCATGCCCGTTCCGAACTGGAAGTTGCTCAATATAAACTGAAGAATCAGAATTTAATGCTTCACCATGAGTTCTTCCAGAGACTTCTTCACTTGCCTTTAGAGTACAGCTATGGGGAATATCGAGAACTCTACAGAGACTACGGAACACATTACATTACTGAAGCTACCCTTGGTGGAATTTATGAATATACTTTGATCTTGAATGATGAGCAGCTTCAAAGTGCAGGTATGTGGGCAGAGACGGCTGTAGACAAACCAGATTGTTTTATGCTGACATAGAACAATGTTCTGAACCCAGCATAGGTATTTGACATCACACAAGGTGGCATATTTGAGTAAAGCAATAGTTACCTGATTAATTCATTTTCCTGCAAAGAGATTTGTTTGTTTGATTTAGCTGGATGCTGACTGTCAGGCTCTTGCAATGAGAAAGCAACAAATATTTGTGATTACATGTCTGTACCTTTCTGCTGGTGACTTTGTTTGTTATTATTTGCTCAGATTTTAAAACCATCTGTCTGATCTGAGCATTTGCTATTATTATGTGTGATGCTGCTAATCCCACTATCTTAGACTCCCGAACCCAATGGACCTGGTTATCATTTTGACACAGAACTTTCAAGGCCTAACCATTTGGCTTGTAGCTCAGTGCATTTACCTTGGGGGCCTTGGAAACTTGCATATATATTATTTAATTTTTTAATCTAGAATTTAATTCCTGAGTATGAAACAAGATAAATAAAGGCAATGTAACAAGTCATGTTGATATTTAGTCCCTTAAGGAACAAGGAAGGTATTAATCTGACGCCATTCCTTCTTGTATACAGTACTCATTTCCCTCACCCCCAAGAGTTGAGATGAAGTAATGAGGTTACAGGACCGGCCACCAAGAAAGGCAAAATTGTCATTCATAAGATGTTGGTGGTGGCTCCAGCTCTCTTTAATGGAATCCTTTCCCAAAGGAGGTGTGACAGATGCATATAATTGGCCTTTCTGGAAAGTCTAAAAAGCTTCTAATTCTGCCAGGCTGTTCTGTTGTTTTAGCTCCAGGTTTTAATACTAACTCCGTTTTTGTTTTTGGGACGCGGGTGGTGCTGTGGGTTAAACCACAGAGCCTAGGACTTGCCGATCAGAAGGTCAGCGGTTCAAATCTCCGCAACGGGGTGAGCTCCCATTGCTTGGTCCCTGCTCCTGCCAACCTAGCAGTTCGAAAGCACGTCAAAGTGCAAGTAGATAAATAGGTACCACTCCGGCGGGAAGGTAAACGGCGTTTCTGTGAGCTGCTCTGGTTTGCCAGAAGCGGCTTAGTCCTGCTGGCCACATGACCTGGAAGCTGTATGCCAGCTCCCTTGGCCAATAAAGCGAGATGAACGCCGCAACCCCAGAGTCGGCCATGACTGGACCTAATGATCAGGGGTCCCTTTATCCTTTACCCTTTTACCCTTTTTGTTTTGTTTTTACATTTTAGTGTCTGATTGTTGATATTGCTGCTTTTATTATTTTAGATCAATGCAAACCACTTGAAGGTGTGATTTTTTTAAAAAAAGAAATCCCAGGATATATAACAAGGAAGTAATAAGTAATAAGTGGAAATTTAGTGTGGGATAATTATTGTCACATAGGTTGGTATCATGCAGAAATATCTGCAATGTTTCGTGTTTCCTTTGTTGCTTCTGTATGATGACTATGGCCTATAAGCATCACAGAAATGATGGTCATTTAAGCTACAATCCAGTACCAGCAAGGAAGCCACATTTAACTTTGTGGGACATACTTTGTGCACACAGGGGTGTATAAGGTTGCACTGTTAAAGTATTTTTTCAACCACTTGAAAATGGCTGGGAAACACTTTCCAAGAACAATAAAGTGGCTAAATCCATTGATAAAATCTGAAGCTAACCCCCTCTCAATCTTGTAGGTTCTCTAAGGTTTCTAGTTGTGCCACTCCTCTCCATTTCTGTAAGCATACAGATCGTAGGACTCTGAGGAGCGGTAAATAATTTACTGGGACGACTCTCCTATCTGACATTGCTCTTACTGCTTGATGGATGGTGCTTTCACAAGGGCTAGTGTTTGTTGTGTAGAACAAAGAGAGCTTTGGGCTGTTAATCAATAGCTTCAGTCTCTTGTTTACCCATTGGCAACGGGAGCTTGACAAACTGTCTGTAGAAGGTCTTACTGGATTCCTCTCTATGACATGCAGTGACTCGGATCCAGAGAAGTCCATGCACACAAACAAAGCACTTCTGTGCAACCAGCATTTCTCTAGTGGCTGATGCTCTGGAAGTCCTGCAGCATTTTCCAGGGAGTTTTCGGGGGATGTGGGAGCTCAGGAGATGGGAAGCTGTAAAATTCCTGGTCATGAAGATTCAGTGTTTCCAATCTCATGCAATCTGTTTTCTCATTTATTGGATAGCAAGAGGATAGGACAGGGATGGGGAACTACTAGCCCTTAGGCCATATCTGGGCCATGACACATCTAGTCTGTGGCCTCTCCACCTCAGCCCTGCACACCCCAGCATAGAAATCCCATTAGAACCTATGAAAAGTTCCCCCACCCCAACCCCAATCTAAGCATGATTGCTTTGTGAAGGGTGCTATTTTCGTTGGAAACACAGCTGTGGAGGGAGAGAATAGAATAGTATAGTATAGTATAGTATAGTATAGTATAGTATAGTATAGTATAGTATAGTATAGTATAGTATAGAATACTATTGTTAGTGAAGAATTTATCCTTCATTGTGTGTATGTTTAGATGATAGATGATAGATTAGATTAGATAGATTAGATAGATAGATGATAGATGATAGATGATAGATAGATAGATAGATAGATAGATAGATTAGATAGATAGATAGATAGATAGATAGATATAGATAGATGATAGATGATAGATAGATGATTGATAGATAGATAGATGATAGATAGATAGATATTGATATTGATATTGATATATAGATAGTAGCCCAAGTCTTTCTCTAAGGGCCAAGGTAGATGTGATATTTATTCCATACTTTGGCATTGTGCAGCTGTTTTTTGTTTGTTTAACAAATAGTTGGGGAGCTTTAACTCGTCATTGTTCGCCTCATGCACAAACTCCATCCCCACTAATTGCAAAGGGGAGAAAGCTCCCATTGGTATGTGATAGGAATTTTATGGTCTTAGATATATGGCAATGTTCATAACCGCACATACATAGATCAACACAGGAAGGCCAACCTGGAACCATTTTGATTCCTAAACTGACCAAATGTTTTCTCTGCAAGGTCAAACAGGAAAAGTCTCCCCATTGTCTCTTTCCTCACAAATCCTGTCTTAAGGACACATTTAAGATATGAATAAGGTGTAAGCCTGTGACCTGGCCCAGGAAATAAGTATTTTACCACTACAAAAGAATGGCCAGGCTCCCCAGGCAATCCAATCAAGTACGCTAACTTGCCAGACAGGAGATAAACTGGGACAGGAGAAAAACAACATGCAAATGTTCTGTTTCAGACCGCCTTTTCTGGGATGTATCTGAGGGGTGGTCTTAGGTTACACCCCTTCTGTGATGAATGCATAATGTTTCTGGGGGTGGTCTTGATCTAGAGGATGGGAATTTCAAAAGTCTTTATAAGCCCTTGCACAGCATTTTTGGGGGTCCTCTTCCTCTCCTGCGTGTGAGGGGAGCACCTTGTTGCAACAGATTAATAAAGATCAAGCTTACTAGCTGCTTTGCTTCTCAATATTCTCTGGTTGGCCTCTGTTATTTTCTCCTACCAATAGGGAACGTATGTAAGGCCTCTATACGGGCTCTTGGATACCCCATAAGGGAAAAGAGCATATTTTTTATTTACAACAGGTGCTAATGACAGCTTTCCTCCCACTGGAAATAGCAGGAACAGAGGGTTCATTCCATCAAGACCATGGTAGAGAAATGGGTTAAACTCCCCCTCCTTCCAAGTAGACAGGTAGGCACCTGTTTTTATATGGCCTTCTGGGGTGTTCTCTAGCTGTTTTCTGCTTAAAGGTAAAGGTAAAGGGACCCCTGACTGTTAGGTTCAGTCGTGACTGACTCTGGGGTTGCGGCGCTCATCTTGCTTTATTGGCCGAGGGAGCCAGCGTACAGCTTCCGGGTCATGTGGCCAGCATGACTAAGCTGCTTCTGGTGAACCAGAGCAGCGCATGGAAACACCGCTTACCTTCCCACCAGAGCGGTACCTATTTATCTACTTGCACTTTGCTGTGCTTTCAAACTGCTAGGTGGGCAGGAGCAGGGACTGAGCAACGGGAGCTCACCCCGTCACAGGGATTCAAACTGCCAACCTTCTGATCGGCAAGCTGTAAGCTCTGTGGTTTAACTCACAGCGCCACCCGTGTCCCACTGTTTTCTGCTTACCCAGCGCCAATTGGGAGGAGCCTTGGCTTAGTGGTGGAAAACATCTGCTTTGCATACAGAGGGTCTCAGGTTCAATCCCCAGCATCTCCAGGTAGGGCTGGGATTGTTACCTACCTGAAATCCTGGAGAGTCATTGTAGACAGTGCAGAGGTAGATAGAACAAAGGTCTCACTCAATATAAGGCAGCTTCTTTTGTTCCCATGTTCCCATTTTTTGTCTCTGTTGCAATTCCCAGCGACATGGATCCAGAGAGTCAGGAGACACTCGGAGCAGCTGGGGTTGGGTGCATTCTTCCTGATAGTGGAAGTGTCATACACTCACACAGATTTTGGATCCAAACTTGTTTCTTTTAATAAATATTGTGTTCTCTCTCTCTCTCCCTTTCTCTTTCTCTTTCTTTCTCCTTAAGGCTACTCTTTAAGCGATGTCCAGTCTTGTACAAATCACGGAGTCAAAGTTGGTGGAAATATTTATGGTGTTTATCTATCGGCTGGGATATCAATTGCAGGTTGTGATGCCATTTTAAAAGAAATTGGAGGTAAGTGAACCATGGTCAAGGAATGTGAACAATCCATACGCTAATTTAGAAAATTCATTCATGAACAAAATACTTGTTTCAAAAAGGAAACAATTTTGTTAAAATGTGACTGCAATTGTTGATAAAACGTGAATTTTAAAGGAGACAGTTCTGTAAAAAGTGTATTTTATTTTGAAATGTACCAGTCCATTGAAAAACAATGGGCTGCTGTAATGTTTTAGTGGTTGATACAAACATAGGAAACAGAAAATAGCAGCCCTTTTGTATATATCCTTCAAAACATACTAAAATAATAACACAAATGAAGAAAGAGAAAAGGAAGACAGAAAAAGGACCATCAGCAGTTTACCAATATTAAATTTAAGGTGATACGAGTGGACATTGCAGTGTCCCAGGCTGCTAAGTGGCGTGTTCCTCTTCACATTTCTGGACAACCTGGTGCAGGAATCTTGTGCTATTCAGGTTGGGGTTGGGGAAGTTTCAAGAGTGGAGAAGTCTTGATGGGCCCTTTTTTTAATTTAAAAAAAATTACCTTGCCTTATCCTGCTGTGCTATACTACTAACACTTGATCAGGTGTGGATAACCTTTGGCCCTCTAGATGTTGCTAAACTATAATTCTGTCAGCCCCAGAAGGCATGCCCAATTACCAGGGATTCTGGGAGTTGTAGTTCAGCAACATCTGGCACGCCAAAGGTTCCAGATACCTGCACTAGAACATGTTGAAGCTTTATCATCAGGGGATTTTATTGCCATCCTGTGTTCATTATTAGAAAGAAGGGTGGCATTCCGTCGGCAGCCTTGTATGCAGGAGGTCTTTCCACTTGTCTAAATCATTGCTTGATGTTACAGTTATCAGATGATAAATATTCATGTACGGATGCACACGTAATCTGAACTGATGTGTTTAATTGTGCCTCTACAGATAACACAGCAGAAAGGAAAATTGTGGAGGACTTTGTCGCCCTTGTTCGTGGAGGTGCAAGTGAATATATAACAACACTTGCTTACAAAGACCTGCCCACTGCAGAACTGATGCAAGAGTGGGGAGATGCTGTTCAGTACAACCCTGAAATCATCCAGATGAAGGTGATGTAAAGCAATCACAATGCTATATTGACACACTGAAATGTGTTTGAGGAAAGCTTGTACAAATTTGCTAAAATTTAAGTATGTGAATTTCAAATTTTCACATTGAAATTGAAACTGTGATGTAGTCAAGATGGAAAAATAAATTTGATTATATGATTGAAAGAGAAAAGACATGATCAATTAAATTTCACTTTAGTTTCTAACCAGAAAAATGACTATAAGCGGTCAGTGGAAGATTACTTTACAGTGCCCTGACTTCCCCAAGGAGCTCCCATGTCTCTCCTAAGGGCTGGGTGCTCTCATGGAAGGTGTCCTCATCCATTTTTTAAAAAAAGCATTTTCCACCCAATTCAGGAATAGAGATTGGAGGATCTGTCAATTTTGGTTCCCTCTTTCACATTTCTCTGATCATAAATTCAGTTCTCCACATTTTGCAGCAATGTGCAATTATCCTCATGAAAATTCATTAGCATTCTTGTGCAAATTTCTCTTAACACAACTTTATATGCAGGTTTAACATTTTTGCAAGCAATTTCCCAAATATATTTTTGTATGTTATTTCCCTCCCCCCAATGTCTTCATTTTTATGCATACTTTCCCCGTATATAAGCATTTATACAAACATTGTTTATTTGGAGAACTGCTTTGCAAAAATTGGATGTGCGAATTCTGAAGTATGACTACACTTTTGCTTTGGAAAGTGAAAATTTCATTGATTAAACTTTAAATGAAAACTGAGTTGAATTTCTGTTCCATCCCTATTCTGGAGTGTTTACTCTGGAGGAGGAAGGGATACAAAAATCACCTTCTACTGGTCTCCTTCCATTAGCACATCTTTGGATTGAAACCTAAGGGTGAGCAAGCTGTAGTCCTTGGGTTGCATGTAGCCCTGAGCCTCATTTCAAAAGACCCTTGTAAGCTAACAATGCAGACCTCTGGTGATAGCAATCTCTTCTCCACTTGTGGGGAGAAAGGAGAGTTCAGAAAGAGAGTGAAAGCTGGTTTGTACCTTACCCACGAGCAAGTTGGCCTCCCAATAGATTACCATCACAGGAGCATGGACCTTGGCCCAAAAAGGTCCCCCAACTCTAGTTTAACAACAGCTATTAAAATCTGATTGTGAGGGGTGGATATAATGAATGTAGTGTTCAAGTATTAACTCTGAAGACAGTGACTGTGGAGGGAAGCTGAGCTTGACTCTCTTTCAAAGGTGCCACTGATGCCCACCCACCACTTGGTTTGGAGGGGGAGAGTAGTGATGGGTGGCACATCTGGCTCAGACCAATGAGAGGCTCTTCTGAGCCCTGGGGTCAGTGCCAGACCTGAGCAAACACTGGTGCTGGGTCTGAGGCTCACAGCCAGCATGGTCAGTGCTAATGGAAGTTATAATCCAAAACTTGAATTTATGTAACTTCAGTGGCCTGAAGTGCCTTTAACCAGCTGTGACAGATGCGACAACTATGGCTGATTCTGGACAAGGAAAGCATGACCACAGTAGTTCAAGTAGTTCACGTAGTTCAAGTGACTTCAAGACTGGATGACTGCAATGCACTCTAAAAACATTTTTAATTTAAAGTATATTACCACTTCTCCCCTCTCAACGTAGGTGGAGCCACTGTATGAATTAGCAACTGCCACCACCTTTGCAAATGCAAATACTCTGAAACAAAACTTGAGGCGTGCCCTGGAAGAGTTCCAACAGGAAACGAGTAGCTGTCACTGCAGTCAGTGCCAGGGCAATGGAAATGCATTTTTGAAAGGTAAGATCTGGCCTCTCCCCTTTCATGCCCCACATCGCTGATCAGGAGAGAGTGTGCTTTTGCCCCAGCTGTCTTCGTTTTCCCATTAAATATCACGAAGGGAATATAATAAGAAGAGATATTCATTTAAATGTCACTATTGTTTCGTGGGCAGTGCAGCGAGATAGCGGACTGTGCCGCTTTGGCAAGTGGAATGTAATCTTAATCATTTACATTTAGGAAGGCTTTTCCAACTCAATTATGCATAAAACACAAAGTTGCAATCTGCTTGAAATCTCTTTCGGAAATAGCTTTGCTAAGCTTAGCAAGCTGACTAGCTCTCTGGCCATTAATTAGTGTTTCTCCCAGCTCTTGGAAGATGAAATGCCATCTGCAACTGCTAAAGACTGTTATCATTATCATCACCAGAGATTCTGCATTGAGCGCTTCCCCCACCCCCGCTCACGTTTTGGGCTGCTCTTGCTTTGAAGATGACACTGGCTTCACTGCACAGGGGAAAGTAATTTTTGAATTGTAATAAAATGAGTCACTCAGACATATGAAGCTGTCTTCATACTTTGTAAGGGTATCGGTACATCAAGAATGATCGGCACTGTGAGCAGCTACCCAATAAGTCTCAGTGCAAAGACGGGGGGGGGGGGGGGAGAGTGAACTGTCTGATATCAAGACACACTGTTTGTCCAGCTCTGATTAGCAGTTGCTCTCCAGGGTCTCAGGGGTCTTGCACATCACCTGTTGGCAAAACATGAGGCTCACCAAGACCCTTGTAGGCATTGGTGGTGGGTTGCATTTGGCTTGGTGCATCATAAGTTCTGCGAGATCAGCAACCTTTTGGGACCCAGACCCACCTTTAACTGAAGCATGCAACTAGGGACCCCTTTCTTTCTTTTTTCTTTACTGTCAGATCAGGCTTCAGTCTAGTAGTGGCTCCTGAACAACCAGTTGAAGACTAGTGTTCGTGATAAGCATAGTTTCAACCCTACTGAGATAAGGGCGAGGAGCACTCCCATTTACAACCCTCTTGCAGAAGTACAAGGTCAGCTTTTCCTGTGTTGTTACTGCCACCTCTTTATAAAGGATTGGGAAAGAGCCAACACTGTGCCGATTGCTTCCCACCCTTTCTGCACTACAAATTTTTTTTACCTGCTTCTTGAGGCTTTGTGTGTATATATAAAATGGGTTCAGAAGAATGGGTTGACTCTACCTACTGTGTTTTTCAGGGACTCACTGCGAGTGTATATGCCCCCTGGGACATCGGGGTCTTGCCTGTGAAAACACACTAAGGACAGGTAAGAGATTAAAAGGATTTTTTTATATAAAGAAAAAGAACCAACTATTGGGAGAAAATGACTACAGAATGATGTATTTGTTTGTTTTTATTTAGAAGTATTTACATACGGCTTTATATTTAAGCTGTCCAAAGCAATTTGGATGCTACCTATCCTTTTCTTACTCATCTAGGAAGGTTTGCCAAAGTAAAATATAAGTCTATAATATGTATATTTTGTGGGTGGAGAGGGGGTGCATCTCTCCATTCTAATGCTCTTCTGAAAGCATTGACATGCACTATACCAGATGCCTTCCAGATGTTTTGGACTGCAACTCCCATCTGCCCCAGTTAGGATGGCCAATGGTCAAGGATAGTGGGATCTGTGGTCTGCAACCACCTGGTTGATTTTCCTGCGCTGTACAAATCCTGAGATTGCCTAGAACTGTGTGTTCCTTTGCTTGTTACTAGTCTGCCCCCTCTTGCTTTCTCCCTCCCAGCTCAGGGTAACTTCCTTCCATAGGAAGAAGACCTTTCAAGGTATAGATCTAGCCAGCTGACTGCCAGCCTGTGCTGTTAAAGGCATCCCTCTGCAATGGTCGTCAGGCTCCTACCTGAAAAGAGATCTTTGGAAGTGTGGATTGAGTCAGTTGACAGGCAGCTTGATCGGTGCCTTCGAGAACTCTTTGGCACCCCAGTGCTCAGGGCTGGGCAGCCTCCTTCTTGAGGAAAGACACCTTTGAAGAAATGTATCTGCTGCAGACTGGAAGATCTGCACTTTCAGAGCTCCCCCTTCTAATGCAAACATCTGTACCTCACATGTAAACCACCTGTACCTCTTGCCTGACTATAAATATTTACGTGGCCATTTTAAGGTGTTGGGTGGGTTACGTTATCATGAGGTTATTTCTTAGTCTCCATGTTCATGCTATGAATTGATCTGGAGAAGGCACCTGTATGAAGTAAGTTCTCAAGCTACTACACCCTGAATAATGTTTCAGATTTTTAAATGAGTCAGTAGCATGGTGTGTGATAAAGAAATGTCTTTTAGATTCAGGTGTAGTTATCAATTTCAAACCCGTCTTGCTCACAGCTAAATGTATCACTTTGATGCATGGTCACGTTCACCATATCCAAGATGTCTGCTAGTGCAGAACCTAAATAAGGAGAACTAGCAGAAGAGAGGAAGATTGATACCGGGCCAGCACCAAATCTGTAATACTTTTACAGTAACCCTGATTTTAATCTTTCATTATTCCAGATGTTGCTATAGATGGGAACTGGAGCTGTTGGTCTAGCTGGTCTGCAGGTTCCGGAGGACAACGGACAAGAAGGCGGGAATGTAACAACCCAGCAGTGCAAAATGGTGGCAAGCCATGCATGGGGTCAAACACTGAAACTGCTTAGTGAAATATTTGAGAAGTTAATTGGAAGAGCATTAGAAGGGCCCTAAAAGCGTTTTCTATTTTCCACTAGTATTAATTCCAGTTATTTTACATTGTTATTGTTGTTATTTAGGTAGACACTTTAAATGGCTATGGTCTAATATAGAAACTCCCTTCAGGCATGGAGACTCTGACAAAAGTATTGATATATGTTTTCCTTTGCAGTTCAATGGATAGAGGGAATCACATTGCATGAGCAGTGTTGATGGTCCCCTTGCGCAGGACTTTTCTGTACATTTCTGAATGAATACATATGACCTTTTGAACCAGAATATAAATCATATGGAAAATATAATTAATAGATACATGTTCAGAACATGCAGCAAATATATTTTTTTTAATATTTGCCACTTTTTTTCATTTTGCATATATACAAAAAGTCATCTGTTACTCTGACATCAAGAAATTCACACCTTTTTCTTTATTTGGCTGAACTTCAATCGACTATTTCCCATGAATGCCTAAAAATACACTTTTTACTAATAGTCACTGGAGGGTGCTTCATCCTGCTGAGATAAATGAAAGCTTTAAATCTCAATCACAGCAGCCTCGTCAAATGTGAAACTTGAATCCAATGTGGTGGCGATAGACTCAGTTTCCCATTTATTGCATTGAACATAAATTGTTTAACCAATTAGATATTGCCTTAAAGGGAGAAAAGTGAATTGTGAAGTGCTCTCAAATACCCCTGTGACACCCAATAATTTCAAAACTGTGTTATAATGATATGCTTATTCATTGGATGATTTTCCCCTGTAGATTCCCCTGTATAAGAAAGACCTTCGCAAGCAACCTGGAACTGAATGTAAAAATGAAATGAAATAAATTAAAATTCATAAAGCTTATGGGCAAAAACACTTGATCCACACAAATAAAGATTAACCATTATGCCGTACAGTGAGAGTCAGCATGTTGCATTAGGAGTGATGCAAAACAGACTAGGCCACCTGCTATGTGCTTTTAATTGTTGGGCAGAAGCAGTGTTGGTACAGGTGATCTTGCAGGTATCAGTGCCACTCACTAAGAGTCCATGACTGCATGGCCCACTGTGGGAGCACTAGGTAGTCTCCACCGATCTATCCACTCTGCCCTGACCACACCACTACTTCGCCCTGCCTTGTAAGCAAGTGGCTGTTGCTGGAAGGCTATTGCTATGGCTCTGCCACTGGTGAGCTGCTCCTGCTCTTCCATAGCTGTTCCCAGGCTCTGGGAAGCCCATTGAGCTCTCCTGTCTCCAGTGACCTTCTGCTGGCAGGCCTTTGGCCTCATAAGCTGGCTCATTATGGCCACAATAAATATGCTGGTTTTTATGCCCTTTGATTGCTGTTTTGTACTTTGCATTTTATTGCTGTTGGAAACCCAACTGGGTGAAAAGGTGAAGTCCAAATCTGAAAACTAAAAGAGCAAATTCTGAGGTGCACCCACAGCCAAAGAAAACTGATTAAGTGCCAGCCATGGTCATATCTGAAGCAAGGCATCACAATAGACCCTTTTCATGTGAGTGGTGTGCAGAGAAGGAAGCAGAAAAATGATGTCCCTGGAATTTCCAGTGCTGAATTATGATTTGGAGTGTTTTTACACGAGCTCCCCCACCACCTTGGCCCAGTTTCAGAACTGCTCGTCATTTTTCGAGTGAGTAAAGAATGGAAGTTGACTGAGCTGTTTTCTGGACAAGAGTAAATTCTTTTATGTAAATTTCACCATCGTTCCTGAGCATAAATATGAAGCAAAGCTGGCAAGAGGCTGGAAGCTCACTCTGCATCTATCAATTGTATCTGCTGTTTCAAACACACACCACATCATAATGCTGAATGGCTCACTGAGCTAAAATAAATCAGGATTCATGACAGCGTGGCAGCATTGGGGAGCTGGGGGGGGGGGCTCAGAGACTTTGCAAAAAAAAAATCAGTGAGGTGTTCATCTCATTATGAAAATGAAAGGATTGGGAATAATCAAAATATTTTCTTGGGCTTTTTCCCTAAGACCATGATATTCAGCCAATTAATTCTTTAAACAGAGCCTCAGTTAATCAGGAAACAGATTTAATTTTATTATTTATTTATTTATTTATTTAATATCCTGCCATTCCTCCCAAAGGAGCCCAGGGCAATAAGCACTTATAAATGTATAGTGCAAGTACTTCTAAAAAGGGTGAAATTCCACATTTATTCATTTTTTCTCCTTTGCAAATACTCTGACCATGAGTCGCCAGCATATATTTGCTCTGGATTAGAGTGCACATTCTCTGAGCAAAAGCTTTCAGTATTACAACAAGCAATCCAGGCTACCATGCAGTATATGAATGCCGACAGCAGTTGTTCTTGATGGGGATTAAACCAGACAAGGGTTTTTCAGGGGGGGGCTCTAGATAACTCACCAGGCCCGGGGGGGGGGGAATCAAAATATACACCACACACTTGAATCCAATGCTGGAAATGCCCCTTTGCACATGCACAAGGGTGGGGAAATGTGTCCCTCCAGATGCTGCTGGACCAGTTTCCATAACACCCAGCCAGCATGGTCAGAGATACACGAGATACAGCCCAATATCTAGAGCACCAAAGGTTCCCTGTTCTTGCATAAACACACAATTTCCTCTCAGTATCTCAGTAGAGGTTGGCAGGGTGACATTGCTTACCTGGCTTCCCAATGTGGAGCTCACTGCCAGCAGCTAGGAGGAGTGAGGCAGTGGGGAAGTCAGCACAGTGCAAATGCAATGGCAGGAGTGTTGGATTGGCTCTGCTGCTGCACTTGCACCATCCTGACCTTCTTCCTGCCTCAGCTCTCCTCTTCTTTGTGGTTACCAGCAGCTACCTATATATTGGGAAGTGACTAACCTCACCTACTCCTGAAGGAATCCCTTCAGCTATGTGTAGTGTTGAGCAGTACTGCTTTCTCTTCCATTCACTCACAACCCCACAACCTCTGGCCTGCTTTGTGGAAATTTAACTTATGCTTAGCATACAAATATGTGGGTATGTAGTACTTCTTCAAAGAATGTCTGTTAAGAAGGTAATCTCTGAAGACATTATTATGCCTAAGTATTTTTCTCATGTGCAAGGCAAACCTCTGGAGATCAACAGCCATTTTTTCCAGTGAAGATTCTTCTCATTTTTTTAAAAATAATGTTTATTAAGGGTTTTTTGATTACAATATAAAAAGCAAGCAAAAATATTACATATCATAACATATTTTCTTATCTCCTTTGGACTTCCTCACATCTCCCGCTCCTGCGTTCCAAATTATAAAAATTAAACCAGCAATTTATCACCTTATCTATCCTTACTATCTAATTTTCCAATGTTGTATCTTGAATTTTAGATACGTTTATTTCACTCCTTAAAACATTAAACTTAGCCTAATAATTATCTAAAAATTTGTTTTTTCTTGAATTTGACTTATCTTCATAGTTCACTTCGTCTGTTTCAATGGTGCCAAGTTGTTTATAATCAAGCATCCTGCTTAACATTCATACAATTTACAATATTTTTGCAAGTAAATCTTAAATTTTTTCCAGTCTTCTTCTACCGTCTCCTCTCCCAGGTCTCGGATTCTGCCAGTCATCTCGGCCAGTTCCATGTAGTCTATCAGTTGCATCTGCCATTCTTCCAGTGTGGGTAGATCTTGGGTTT
This sequence comes from Podarcis gaigeae, assembly GCF_964106915.1. Lineage (NCBI taxonomy): Eukaryota > Metazoa > Chordata > Lepidosauria > Squamata > Lacertidae > Podarcis > Podarcis gaigeae. The sequence continues at coordinate 58,425,793 of NC_139682.1, read as the reverse complement.
TCCAATGCTTAGCGACAAGTATCCTTGCTGCTGTTGTTGCATACATAAAAAATGTTCGGTCCTTCTTTAGCACCCCTTGGCCGACAATACCCAAAAGGAAGGCCTCTGGTTTCTTAGGGAAGGTATACTTAAATACCTTTTTCAGCTCATTATATATCATTTCCCAGAAAGCCTTCACTCTAGGGCAAGTCCACCAAAGGTGAAAGAACGTTCCTTCATTTTCCTTACATTTCCAACATTTGTTATCAGACAAGTGGTATATTTTTGCAAGTTTGACTGGGGTCATGTACCATCTATATATCATTTTCATTACATTTTCTTTCAAAGCATTACATGCAGTGAAATTCAGCCCAGTAGTCCACAGCCTTTCCCAGTCCTCAAACATAATATTATACCCAATGTCCTGTGCCCACTTTATCATAGCCGATTTAACCGTTTCATCTTGTGTGTTCCATTTTAACAGCAAGTTATACATTCTTGAAAGCACCTTAGTCTTAGGCTCTAACAATTCCGTTTCTAACTTCGATTTTTCCACCTGGAATCCTAACTTTTTATCGAGTTTGAAAACTTCTTTAATCTGAGCGTAATGTAACCAATCTCGGACTTTGTCTTTCATTTTCTCCTGACTCTGCAATTTCCAATTGTCCCGATTCTTCTCATTTTTGTTTTGTTTCGCTTGCGGTAAAAAGTAAATCCTAACCTATATGGTAGCTTTCCAGAACCTGATGCTCTTTGTATGCTGTTAAACTACAATTCCTATGAGACCCAGCAGGGGCAGATTTTGGTAATCATTGGTAAATACGGCTTCTGAAGTGAGCCCAAAAGTTGGCACACCCCCCCAATGGATCTTCTCAATAGATCTTCTTGATTTTGCACCTCCTCAGCTTGGTTCCCTATGTGTGGGAACTGCCTGCAACACCCTAAATCTGAACCTGAGACCCAGCCAGCTTGGTCAGGGATGATGAGCGTTGTAGTGTGGGAGTCACATCTTGAGATTGGTGAGGGCTGATTTCAGAGAACTGAAAAGTCAGGTAGAGGGAGAACACTGTCATACAGACAGAAGACACCTTTCTCTGCCTCTACCATTTTCAGCAGTTCTCTTATCTAGCTATCTTGACTCTGCACCTAGAAAACCTAAGGTGCACAGCCTTCAGTCATTTACTATACACTGCTTCTTCTTTTTGTTAATAAGCCTGTTTGTTCACATCCACATCTGTGTCCCATACCTTTTAACCCAAGTGCCACCATCACATGAGTCGGACACAGAGAAATCAGGTTTCCCAGAAGATACGCCTTGCAAAATATGTAGGATAACAGCTGCCTTGAATGTGTGTCAGTATGTATATGGGGATAGAATTCCTTTGTTACAAGTGGATGGCAACTGTAGTATTATTATTTTTTAAAGAAAATCTCCTATTATGAGCTTTTAATTTAGGCCAGAAAATGGCTGCGCCTTATCTCATCTGGTATGGCTCACATGCTGGGCCCTTCAGCACAGCTTATATTAGTTTCTTTGACTAGCACTGTAAATGTGTAATTGCTCATAATCTTTTACAGGCCTGGCAGGCAGGTTCTCCTTTCTCTCTCTTTCTCTCCCTCTCTCTCTCCCCGCACTTCAGCTTCATTGCACAAAACTCCTGTTTTTCATTGTTAAGGATTTGTGAGCCTCGGATAAAATGTGTGTGTGTGGCGAGAGGGATGCCTTGGGCTTGAGGAGATTTCTCTTTGACATTTGAAGAGAGCCTCAAAAGGGGCATTTTGCTGCCATTTGTTAGGTGGCTCGCGGTGTATAGCCTTCCTGTACATTTTCTTGTCTTTTTGCCAGGGCTCAGACATATTAAACTCTTCAGGAAGGAGATAGGAAATAGGGGCTGAATTCTACTGATTGAATTAAACATTCCACCCAGAGTGATCTCTGGTTGTCGTGCAGAACATGTTGCCAGCATACACCTTCTCCATTTTCAATTACTGCTAATTATTTCCTTTAAGTCTCTTTTACTTCTAGTGTCCTTTTAAATACCATCCAATTTGTATACTGGAAGGGTGGGTGCCTGGTGAATCAATCTGTTTTCAGTCTGTCACTTTTGCACATGTACTTACTGTCCTGTTTCTCTATTAATTAGCATTAAAAATGTATATATACATATAGACAAAATATGCATTTCATATCTACTAAAATATGTATCTTTAAATAGATTTTCTTCCACAGTTAAACAGATTTTTCTCTCAAAATATGCATTTCCACAATTTCTCTCAAAATACACATTTCTCCAAATACATTTGCTTTGAATATGCCTTTTTGAATGCATTTTGGCTTTTTTGTGTGCTGAGAACTGCATCAGAAGTTCAGAAAGAGTGAAAGCTGGTTGACAGCCATGATGGTTACATACTACCTGTTGGGGATCTGAGGTAAGATATCCATGTAGCTGCACCTTAAAGTCCTAAATAGTTTGCTGCTATAGAATATTAGGCTTCAGTAATACAGTTTCAGATGTTGATATATACACAGGGGAGTCCTGTTTACACATGCTGCACATACACATACATACAGGGGATTCTTGTCATTTGGGCATCCCAGGACCTCCAAACACACTGTCCAGGCTTGTACTCTGGAGAGGTCACTTTGCTGCTTCTAATACAGCATAAACAACATGGGAGGCTGTAGTTAGCAGTCTCTGCAGCCACAGCAGGCACCGTAATTCTCCAGCAATTTTACTGCATTCCTGGAGGCACATTCCATTGTCTCTTGAGACAGAAGGATATTGGTACCAACAAAAACAACAACAAGCCTGCTTGTCTGCTTATTTTTAAACATGATGCTTGCCAGATTGGTGCAGTAGTACCCAAAGTGTTGGCCTTGGAAGTGTGGGAATGATTCAGCCACAAATTATCAAGCAAATCATTCTCTCTCAGCCTAGCCTACTTAATGGGCTGTTGTGGAAGTAAAATGAAACCACAGTCCTTTGGATCAAATTATAAAGTCTTCCAGATTTTGGGTTGGGGATGTGATGAGAAGGGGTTGCATTTTTTTATTTTTCAAAGGCTGAAATGTTTTTATGACTACAAGCTTGAAGAACATACAGAGGCTGGGTACAATTTTGTTTGGTGTCTGAGTTTCGCTCATTTAATTCTTTACGGACCTCACAGAAGTGTGATGACGCCACTAGGCCCAAACAAGAGACGAGACTATATTTCCCAGGTATCAGCATCATGTGTAGCTTGTGGACATCCCCCTTCTCTGGTTGGGCAGTGCATTCTGGACATTAGCATACAGCAGGTAGTTACGCTGGGTCTCAAATGTAATGGAAGTATAAGCAAAGCTGGGAACCACTGTTTGGAGCCTGGTGTGAGATCAGAACCTTAAAGGATTACTGGAGCTAATATATGTGGTTTCAGATCTCTGTGAAAAATAAAGATTCTTTCCCCCTTTATAAAAATGGCAAAATACTGCACCATCTGTACAAAACCATGAATTATTATCAATTTGAAAGCGTTATACAGCTGGTTTCTCTCTTTCTACAGGAAAATCAAATCTTGGTGTTTAGAACAGCATGGCGTAGCCCTTCGAACAAAAGAAAATTGCTTTCGTTTTGACAAGAGCTAAAAAAAATTCCACACACAACGTTAAAAAAGAAGAAGACGTTTTTCCTATCTAGAAAGGTCACATGAAGCATTGGTCTAATCCTCCAGGGTGTAAAGCAGTCAAGTTAGTGAAGCTACGATAAATTCTAAATGCTCATCGATATACTGTTGGAAAACATGCATCTCAAGACCACGGCTGTTATTAAAAGGCATTTTGTTAAGTAGTGGCTCTATCTCAGCGTTCTCTCTTTGTCCTCTCCACTTTGCTTCATCAAGCATGGAAGTAGCTGGTACTCCCATGGGTGTACCTCCACATGCCAAAATTGCCACTGCCCCAACCCTGACCAAATAAGCAGCAGCAGCCCCAGTGTCAGGAGAGGATCTGCATCCCACCATTCTAGTCTCTTCCGGTGTGAGATAACCATTCTGAGTGCAGCTCTGTGTGAAGAATGTGCTCATTTTGTCCTTTTGCTCAGTTAGTCCCTCTAAGTTATCCCAACTAGAGTCAAAAGTCAGGGCCAAATAACAACCACAGGATACAGAAACATGCCAGAAAGACCTCAAATCCCTTCCAATATCTAGCCTTAGTGGGGATAGTGTGTCAAGCTCTTCTTCTCCTACTTTGCAGGCTTTACGGTGGCATTTGGTTGCTCACTGTGAGCATTGGATGAAAGGGCCTATGGTCTGTTTCAGGACCGCTCTTTTTATGTAGTTAGATGGAGTCAGTCTAGGCCCTAAACTACTACAGCAGTTGTAATGTGTAGTTTCATGGCTCACCACATGGAGCACTGTTCACAATTCCAAAGATTCCCAGTTCAAACCCAGCGCCTCCTGGCAGCCACACACCTGCATCTAGCACATCAAAGTCAGAGGATATAGGTTTCTTTTCCCAGTATTTGCACTCTCCCATTGGTCACAAGGATTGTTCTCATGGCTCTTCTAGCCTATGGCAGCTGTTGTGTTTACCAGTCCAAGCCCTCTAGTCCTTCCAGCTAAGCCAACTGAGAGACACACACAACCAATGGGTGGAGAAGCAAATGGAGAGGGGCTATCTGGAAACCTGGTTTTAAGCATGATGTTGCTTGATTTTCTCCTCCTCTATTATTGACAGCCAGTCCACCATCATAGTTCTTTAATTCCTTTGCAAAATGCACAGCACAATCAAATGCAGCATGGTTGGTATTCACTGTGTGCATTGGTTTGTTTGTTCCTGTTTTTATTGGTTTTTTTGCAGTCATTCATTCAAAGCATATTGCTGTGGACTCCCAACTACAGTCTTTGGAATCAGTTCAATCCTGTGCATATTCCTGTACTGAGATTTATGTCTTGTTTTCCAAAAGGGCTCCTAAATCAACTGGACTGTTAACATCTCCAGCTCTGGAACCCTTGGAGATAAAATGCTGGTGTTCTAATAGATGATTCATGGCCAGTCTTAAAGGGAAAATAGCCTCATTTGTGCAGCAATGTCCTCTGTGGACAGGCTGCATGTGACTATGATTCTTTTATTCATCATCACATTATATTAAAAATTATAGCAGCCTGGATTTTAGAATCTTTGAAGTTGGCAGTGTATCTGCTTGGAACAAAAGTAAAGCATTATTCAGGTTTTCTTGTCCACTATTCACCCCTGTTTTATATCCAGTCCATTCTATGCTCTGTGAATCAGGAATGTGTCATTTTCCAAGCAAATAAGCAGTTACTGATATTAGCAAATATATCAATTGAATGAATTAGATGAATGGTGTGTATGAGCCCTTCTTTCCTTTCTGTATAGCTCTCTGCGATGCATGTATAGGATGGAGGGTACCTGTGGAGCATTTTCCCTCTGCCCACTTGTAAGCATATGCTGCACTGCACTATATGTTATGTAGTTCTGACATAAGTGGCATCTGGTTGTTGATTTTTTTTTTTAAAAAAATGCTTTTATTATCTTTGTAACAATTCAGATTGATCCACTTTCTTTAAAAGTGCATATCTGCTGCCAACATTTCAGAACCAGATCGGAAGAATTTACAGAAATGTGTTTTGATATGACTGCCAAAAGAGTTGCACTGAATTCTGGGTCAAATGCTTTGGTTGTGTGATTCCATGGGCTACAAAAGTATTGTGTGTGTGTGTGTGTGTGTGAGAGAGAGAGAGAGAGAGAGAGAGAGAGAGAGAGAGAGAGAGATATTAAAAAAGGACGCTAAAGCTTCCTTTGGGATTGAAAACCTAGGGGACTAATTGTCTGGAAGGGCTATTCAAGTGGAATCAATTGTACTTAGAAGAAGCACAATATATAAGGGTGCAATATTTGTTGTACAATCTAAGTACCATGTAAGGATGAGGATTGCTTTGTTTCAGAAATTTGTTCACTTGATGGTGGTGAATGGAAGAGGCAATGTATATGGTCTGCTCAGTGATTGTGATTCTCACCCCACCAATGTATCTCTACATGAGTCTGAGAAGGAGATGCCACATCAAAATGTCCTAACAGGACTCAGGCTTTCAATAGACAGTCTTTGAAGACTGTGAGGACCCCATCATCACATGACCATACCTAGGACCATTTTCTCCCATCCAGGGTAACATTTTTGTTACTATGGAAGGAAAATGGCGGTGTTAAACTACGTGCATGAGCTCCTGATTTGGCACACTATTGCAAAACTAACACAAAATGGCCTTTTGTGGAGACTAAATAAGAAAACAGGGCTTTGTTAGACTGCTGAAATGGCCCAGTCATAGCAGCAAGGGGGGAGGGGGCATAAAAAGTGGTTATATGAATCAGCCGTGAGATTTACAGACACAATAAACTCTGGTTGTATCCACTTGGCCTTGTAGTGAAGTGGTTGTGTAACACCTTGTTCCTCCATGCACAGTTTCCAGCTAAGTCCACACTTGCCACATCATGGAAATGTGGAAGTGATTTAGTTGCAAGTTGGTCTCATGGTGGAGGAAATTGCGCAACCATAACCCTGAGGCAGCTCACCTACACTCAGTGCTGCTCTGCACACTGAATGTGCATATGGAGGGTGAGCTACTGGACAGCCCTGTTGTAACTGTCAATCTGTGATACTACAAGGCCAGTAATACTCACGGCAGTCCCTTTCCTTTCATTTTTTTTTTGGGGGGGGGAACTATATTCCTTTTCATTGCAGCCTTATACATGACAACTAGAATAGCTGCCATAGTTGTTAGCCCCTAAGCAATGAGCCCCCTCCCCTTTATTCATTCTGTTGGGCACCTTTATCACAGATATTAATAGCCCAATGCATTTGACTCAGCACTCATACCATCATTTTCTTGTTTGGCAACCCGACTCATTAACCCACTCATGGCAAGATGTTAGCATCTCTGTATTTCTACACTCTTCCCTGCGCACATGGCTCCACCATTTTGAGGAACTGGGTTGATACACTGTCTTGTCCGCCTTCTAGATCCAGCTTGGCAGGGAGTCCATGGTGTCCAGCAGCTCCAACCACCATCCGTTGGACGACCTGTGACACAATACATTATGAGTAGAAACTTAAAGACAAGAAATGGAACCTTGCAAAGGCACCTTGAGCAAGACTTGCCAAGAGGACTGGCCTGATCCTATGCAGACTTAGGTGCTCCAAAACCTGCTGAAATAAATCAGCTTAGGCACACCCACATCTGCCCCAGGGATGAGGCTGCAAGACTTTAACATTAATATTCAGTTGGTGCCATACTTTGGCTCAGGTCCTGCCGCCTCTGGTATGATTTATGACACTGGAACATTTGTTACCTCTAAAACCTTCTTTGCTTAACCTGGCTTACTTATAATAATCACTTGAGCTGTTAATTTTATTCCTGACTAAGGCCCCTTAGGTTGCCTGGCATGCAAGATGATCAAAGGCATCGAAAGGAGGTGTTGATTGATGGATAGATCTCGGGAGGTATCAATTAGCCAGAGTCAGAATGATGTATTCAGCAGACCTTTCCCTCCAATGGTTTCACCTTACCCCTCTGTCTTGTGTTCTCACACGCTGGGCCTTCTGAACCCTGCTGGCACTCGCAAACACAGGAGGACCCCATCAGCACCGGTTCACCGTTGTTCTGGCACGGCCCACAGCGGCAGGCACTGAACTCGATTAAGTATTCATCCAAAGCTCTCTTCAGGTTTTGCCTTTTGGCTTCAATATTGGCAAGGTTGGTTCTAGGCAGTATTTCAGTTATGGGTTGCAGCTGTGGAATAACAGATGGGGAATTATCCGTGACGTTGCTAATGGATGGGTAAAGGGTTGGAAATGCAATACCCAGGAGGAATAGCTTCTCAAAACTGGCAGAATAACTGTTAAATAGTAGCTTGGAAAGCCCTTTGGTAGGCTACCTGACAATGCTGGGCAGTGGGTGGCCTGAAGAAAACTTCTCACTTACTAAGGACACCTCACACACTTCAGAGTGGTCATATGTCCTACTTTACAGAGATCAACCCTCTATCTGAAAGGCTATTGGAAGACTGAAGAAATTTGAAGGGATTTCTGGCCCAAGTTTTAAGGAGCCGTAAGAAGGAAGTGTGAGCAGGGACCTTGAAGTTGCCCTGCAATAGTCAGCACTTGGACAGTAGACTGAGCTTGCTTGCAACTCACCTGGTCACAACCTCCCCCATTATTCTGTGACATAGGGCATAAGGCGCCCACACCCACAGAAGGGCCATGCATCCTCACGATCAGTGTTTGCAGCACAAACCATAATGTACCACAAGCAGAGAGCAGGAACACTGCAGAAATATGCTGCTGGGGCAGCAACTCATCTTAACAAATGAAAAACAACTTCTTGCAGAACAAAGCAAAAAACCAACCACAGAAAATCAGGATTGCCCTGCACCTGATCAGGGAAACCATTTTGTCTCAACCCTCAGTCAAACAGCCATCCTGGGGTGGGTGTGCACGTGCATGTGCACAAAGGAGGACAGTGAGCCACCCAGGAAGGAACAGCAAAGAGCAAGATATAGATACAAGTAACGCTTAGAGCTGCCAGGACCACACAGGACAGTTTATTTGCAGAGGTTTTGCTTTCTGTACTTCACAAGGGCAGTAGGGATTTCCACAGAAGAGCTGTGACATGGCCTTGAAAAATGATGTTCCGGAACAATATTTACACAAGGCCTTTTAGCAAACAACCATGAGTCAAGATAAGAGGACATTCAAGTGGACATAACTAATTATTGGGTGCTTGAATCCGCTCCAAAACTACAAGCACTGGCAGAGCTCCTGCAGCAGCCATTTAAAGGTTATAGAATAGGCTACAGGCAAACAGTAGTGTGTTTTGGGCAGCATTAATGGAAGATCTGTGCAGAGAATACACAGGAACTGCTAAGAGCCTTTTCTCGTGACGAGCCTCAAAAACAAAGCACCATCACCTCAACCTTCCTTCCTGCAGTCACTCTGAAGCCCCCTCCCATTCTCCTGTCCACACAACTGCTGACAAAGCAGCAGCTCAGAGGGGTCCTTCTTCAGAGTGAGGCACTATAGGTGAGATCATCCATAGTGCACTGGATGACGGTGGTAAACAAGTATAATGGTTTTAGGTCACTTTAAATGGTTTTAGGTCACTTTAAATAGTAACTTGCCCCCATTGCAGCAAAGGACCGGTGGTGAAGGCTCCATCCATGCGGCCTCACTCACAATGCCTTGCTCTGGAGGAGGACCTTCTAGAGCACATCATGGCTTCTTTCTCAGCTCCCAAGCCAGAACCCTCTTGGGTGCCACCCCACCAAGCCTGGCTCAGCAGAGAAATCAGGAGCTTCTGGTACAGCCAATACAGACAGGTTGCACACCCCCTTCGGGCCACAGGGATGTCCCTTTTACAACCACGCAGTCTTCAAACCAGGGGCTAAACCTTGAGAAACATGGGCTGTGGGAAGAGATTCTTAAGGCCTCCACTCACCTCTAGCTTTTTGTGGAGCTAGCTGCTCACTTGGTGCTGCACAGCTAACCTGCCTTAGAAGTCCGATACGGAGGGATTGCAACCCTTCCTCCCCATACTCTGCTCCGCAAAGCATCTGCTCCAACTGCCCATCTGAACTGGGATAGTATCCTTGCAAGCTTCGTATCCACCCATCTCTCTGCTGTCCTTTATCAGAGACCGTGCATCAAAGCTGCATGGTTGTGGATGCACCCCCAGCAGGACTTCTTAATACCCATTGCTCCACAAGTCCACTCCACAAGTCTCCTGCGCCACTTCCATGTCACCTGTCTGTGCATATGAATCCTTCTGCAGAAAGGATTCTTTAGAGCAGGCATGGCCAAACTCGGCCCTCCAGATGTTTTGGGACTACAGTTCCCATCATCCCTGACCACTGGTCCTGATGATGGGAGTTGTAGTCCCAAAACAGCTGGAGGGCCGAGTTTGGCCATGCCTGCTTTAGAGCTGCACTTGGTATCCTGGGGAGAGGGAATGTGCATGATTCTGCTTCTCCTTTTCCAAGAATTATATAACATGGATGAATATGACTGTTTAAAGCTTCTTTTTGACAAGCTAGTCGCCATATTGCAATGAACTGAAACTTCGATATTCGAGATAGCTTCTGTGTCTTATCTCCCTTGCTTCGAAGGTGCTGCTTTTAAAAAAATGCATTTGCTCATTGTGAAATAGGTCAGCAGATCAGTGGCCCATTACATTTAATCCTGTCCTAAGATGGAATAGCAATAAAAATATAAAATGATCTGGTCTAGTACACTTTCAATCCTTTGGAGATGTGGCGTTTCTACAACTGAAAGAAAAAGGCTTACCTCAAAATCAATAACAGTGGGATTAAGTTTTAATGACCTCCCCCAATAACGGTATGCATTGGCGTTCCAGCTTCCCATCAGCCTGCCAATCGAGGCTGCGTCTCCGCCTCGAACCCGGGGAATAATATCCTCGATGACTGCCTTTTCCTTTTGAGAGTCTGGAAAGTTGGGCAATGAAATGGATTACTGTTCGCTTCTATGAATCCACTAGTGGAGTCAAAATTGCTTCGTCAAGGTGACTCGGTGGAGGACATTTGACAGCAAGGCACTATTACAAGGCGATGGCCTAGCAGACACTCATAGAGGTAAGATGCCAAAGGAAGCTCACATGCCACTTGTGTCTCCTGAGCTCACTTAGGAGGATCTTTATTTTATTTGTTATTTGTTTTATCTAAAGACAATTCAAGATGAGAGTAATAACAGTATAATAGCATCGCATGCATTGCACTTTTTCAGCTGCAGGTGGTAAAAGTGCCTGAAAATGCCAGACAATTAAGGATTTTTAAATTAAATTATTTGCTGTTTGTTTGTTTGTTTTACTAACGGGACACATAGGACGACATTAAGGTTGCAAATGGTGGTGTGGGTAGCAGCTAAGTGAATGAGCCATGAACAGGCATGTCTTTCCTCTGAGCACAGGGTCTTGCTCTCGTCAGGAGCTGTGCTGCAGCATTCTGCCCTAGCTGCATCCTCCTGAACAAGCACAATAGAAGCTCCATATCGAGTGCCTTGCATGAATGAAGCGTCATGAACACTTAACAGAGCAGCCCTGTTTAGAGAAGTTTTTAATAACTGATGGTTTAATGTATTTTTAACCTTCTGTTGGAAGCCGCCCAGAGTGGCTGGGGAGACCCAGCCGGATGGGTGGGGTAGAAATAAATTATTATTATTATTATTATTATTATTATTATTATTATTATTAGCGAGCATTATCATTATCAAATGCATCTCTCCCTAAACACGATATGGAAGTAGGTCCCACTGACTTCTACAGCACTTTCTACTACACCAGCCCCATTGGAAGAAAGTGGAGAGGTATAGGACTGTTCTTGTGGGTGTGGTCCTTGTGATTACAAAAGAATGACTTTAGCAAATGATTCAACTTTCCTGGAAGGCAATATATCCTTTTCAAATAAGAAAAAGAGGAAGAGGTTTTTGGAAAACGTGAATGCATTTCCTACCTGTGTCTTGGCCTGCATCCTTTGAGCAGCGTTTGAAGGACACCTTGGCACCTATGGTTATGTCTGCGTTGTCAAGGTTATAGCCTAACCCTAAGGATCCACCGAAACAGGAGCTTACCATGTCCCTTGTAACCCCTGAGGGAAAGGGAGGGAAGGCAAGTGTCAATCACAGTTTTATATCCCTAGATACTGACTATAAATCTTCAAGTGTTAAGATGTTACTCAATACATGTATGCAAACAATAACTCGAAAACGTACAGTTCCATTTGAGCTACTTTTCATTAGTCACTGTCCGAGGGAGAAAGAAAGAAAAAATCAATAGCTGGGACCTGGAAAGCTATCACCAGTGAAGCAGTAAGTACAATTCTGCTTTCTGAAAACAATATAAATTTTATTTTACAGTTGCCACCGAATAAAGCCCCAGCCCATTATTATTATTTTTTTAAAAAGGTTAGAAACACCACCAAGAAATGTGTGAGGGCAACTGAAGCTACTCGTTCCAACACTGATTTGTAATCTCAATTTTGAGAGAATTTGCTGCAAAAAGGCTCAGCAGTCATTTGGTTACATTGATGTTACGACAGGCAAAGAACTTCATTCATTTTCCATTGGAGTCAGCAGCAGAACGTCTATTGATTTCTTCTTCTTCTTCTTGAAACATAGGAGGAGCCCTGTGGAGCCCTGTTTGTCTCCCATAAATTGTAAAGGGTGATATTTCTTCGACAGATCATACAGCATTGTTGCTCAATGCTCTCTGCTGGGTCATGTCCCCTTTCACCTCCCTCTAGTATTTGGCTATCAGTGTGGCATGCTGCACCATGTACTTAGAAGGGGATGTACCAACCAGCAGTGTGGATCAGAGTCACAAGAATGACTACCAGCTACTCAAGTTATTTATTTGCTTTGGTGCTGCTAACATTGTGCTTAGGGATTGTACAAAATGTAAAATAGCACTACTGGTATACACACCACTGCAACCTTAGCATGACAAGAAGGGACCTGGGCAAAGACTTTTCTTGGCCCCACCCCAAATCACAAGTGCCTCTAATCAGCCGTTGAGAAGTTGGATATATGTGGACAAAGGGGTAAATACTATATAAAACTATAGAGCATTATAATGGAAAGGATCCAGAAGAAATTCTAGGCTTGCATGTTTCTCCTCCCCTCCCCTCTGGTGTGGCCACAAGGAGACTGTGATGAACCTCAACTATGGCCTGTTGAAACAAGGCAGCTTCTTCCACTCCATAGTTAAGACTAACCACAGTTTGCCACATTTGAATGAAACAACAAACTGTGTTTAATTAAAAATGAAAGCAAAAGCTTCTGAATTACAGTGGTACCTTGGGTTAAGCACTTAATTCATTCTGGAGGTCTGTTCTTAACCTGAAACTGTTCTTAATCTGAAGCACCACTTTAGCTAATGAGGCCTGCCACGCCGCCGCCACGCGATTTCTGTTCTCATCCTGAAGCAAAGTTCTTAACCCGAGGTACTATTTCTCGGTTAGCGGAGTCTGTAACCTGAAGCTTATGTAACCTGAGGTACCACTGTATTCTCCTTGCAGCTGCAATGAAGGCAGAGACTGAGGGAGAAAAGGGGAACACATGAATGGCAAATTTTAATCGAAATCAGCTACTGTTATGAGATTTTAGTTAAAGCAGATACCAGATTTAATCCACAGTTTGGAGTTTTGCTTTTTTTCAATCCTGAAAGTGTACATGTTAAGATGTGGGGCTTGCGCTGTTTGGCAAAACTTCTAATTAACAGAAGTTAGGGCTTCTAGCTCCCTAGAGAGAAGGCTCTCAATAAAGTTATAGCTTGGTCAGTTCTTTACCACAGCTAATAAAACAAATTTCCCCAATTGCTGAATTTATATTCATTTGCTGCCTGCTGACAGTGTATTAATAAATCTATAGTATTCAATGGCTTGTGCTTAACTAGTCTACAACTGTTAACAACACAACCGGGTGAAATATATTTACTGTAAGCAATAGGAATGATTATTGTTTATCACTGTTTGAGTGCCATAAAATTAAAGTTGAACTACACTCTGATTAATTGATATATTATTGTTCCTGTTAAGTAATTATTTTCAGCAAGGGCCAGTCAATACAATTTGTTATTGGTTGCCACAGGGGGAAGAATCCAAGGCTGATCAATCTGAATGCAGCAGAAGCAGCAAAATGATGATCATACAAAATATTGGCAATTTAAGGAAGGAGTAAACAAGATTGCTTATTACGGAATGCAAATCCAATGATATGAATATGACCCACCAATTAGATTGATTTATGCTTTTAATTTTTGAATTAATCAGAAAAGGGGAAAAAATATCTTTCTGTGTAGTGATAAACCACAAGTAAATTGCATTGTTTCTCAGCGAAGTCATAAAACAAAAGCATTTTCCTTTCAAAGAAAGAGCAAAAGATAACATTGATCCTGCTTTCCTCAAACTTCCTTGCTGTGACATACGCTTCGGGTTACATACGCTTCAGGTTACAGACTCCACTAACCCAGAAATAGCACCTCGGGTTAAGAACCTTGCTTCAGGATGAGAACAGAAATCGTGCAGCGGCGGCATGGCAGCAGCAGGAGGCACCATTAGCTAAAGTGGTGCTTCAGGTTAAGAAGTGTTTCAGGTTAAGAACAGACCTTTGGAACGAATTACGTACATAACAGATGTACCACTGTATTATCTTTTCTAACAAGTTTAGGGAGGTTTTTAATGTTTGATGTCTTATTGTGCTGTTGGGAGCCACCCAGAGTGGCAGGGTAAACCCAGCCAGATGGGTGGGGTATAAATAATACAATTATTATTATTATTATTAATTATTATTATTATTATTATTATTATTATTATCCACAGGAACTGTCATCAGATTTTAAAAAAGCTAGGATTGTATGCAACTGCAGTTCTACATGCACCCAAGTGTAGCATTGTTTTGTGGGTACAAGGTTCTGCTTTCATTAAAAGAAGAAAAAAATCAACGGAACAGCCCAAGTCAGAGCATTGGTCTCTCTCATTCATGGCCTGGCAGCAGCTCCCTGGGGGTCTCCCTGGGGATGACAGAGATTGAATCTGGGACCTTCTGCCTTGCAAGTGTAAAAACACGCGTGAAAGTGCATGGGCAATATCTGGTTAAATTTCAGAAGCCAGAATGGGCGGCTATGGGAAATTGCTGCCAAGTACATGTATATAGGATCACAGCCTTAATCTAGCAATTGCTCCGACCCTGACTGTGAAGGCAAGCTTCAGCAGTCAAGCCCTCGAGGCTGTATTTTCTGCGGCATTTCATCAGGCCATCCATGCCGGAGTGGGTACCAGTTGCATCCATCACCAGCATATTTAAAAGAAGGGAAACAAACCCATAATTCTCGAGAAAACATTTGCTTTCAGACGCTGGCCGTGCTGAAGCAAAGGGCTGCTGTTCACTGAACCATTGATTTGCGTCTCCTTACTCAATGTAGCACTTAACCAGAGCACCAGCTTGATAAATGTGCCCTCTTTTTATGGTATGCACTGTAGATGAAATTATACAAGTATCCTACATAAAAGTAAAAATTATGTCCGTTCTGGGACACATTTTTTTTGTCTCTTTTAGACTTCAACTTCCCTCTTCCTTACAGTAGGGCCATCTTGTTGCAATAAATCACAGCACTTCTGAAATACAGTAAGCAAAATATAAAGTAAAATAATGGCTCTGTCTAGATGCTGCTAATTCATTTTTCCTCTTCACTTGGCAGTCAGCTTCCTGAAGCCCCTCTTGGCAAGCTCTTTTCTTTATCATTCAGCCTTCATGTCCAGGAAAGACACTTTCCCAAGAATATTAAGGACAAATAAATTAACGGGAGACAAGGAGGGATGATGGGCTGCAGTCGGCTGGCAGGGGACTGGGAATTTTATAGCAGTCTCCCTACTCCCAAGCAGGAATGGGGATTCAATTCAGTTGGTGAACTGACCTAATTCACACTTTCCAAAACAATAAAAGGACTGAAATGCAGGCATCCTTCAAAATTCATATTTCTTCCAAATTTTGAAATGCAGTTCTCCAGCGAAGGAATGTGTACAAAAAAATTAAATATGGCGGTAAAGTGTGCATAAATGTTAGTGAAGATAGCAGATGAAAATGCATTATATTAGGGATGAAATTGCTTTGCCAAAATGTATATTAGGCAAAATTGCATGCAAACATTTATATATTAGGAGAAATAATCACTATAATGCCAGTGAGTTTTAGGAGGTTTTTTTTTTTTTAAAAAAAAAAAGATAATCACAAGCTGTTGTGGAAATGTGGAGAACTGAGACTGGAAAGATGGGAAAAATGGGAAACAGAGAAACTCATCCAGAAAATCACTGGGAATCCTGCTGACCCTAATCTAGGTTTGACAAAGACGTAGGCAGTGGCACAAAGAGAGCAATGACAGAGTGCAGAACCTGCTAGTGAGTTGCTAGTGATGGTCCCTGCCCATGATGGTGTTGCCAATTTGCTTTATTATGAACTACCTTAAGTACACTTCAGCTTAGAAAGCTGGGATATAAATCATTCAAATAAATAAACAAGGGCTACAGTGGATCAGGATTCTCTTTGAGGACAGTGACCCCTAAACTTACATATATTTAATTGTGTGCCAGGAGTTTCTGCAAACAACCAAGATTCTTGTGAGTAGCTGGGCATTCTCTGCCTCTGCTTAAAAGCTTGGTGAGTAGGTGGGGAAACTTGTTGGAACAACTTCACAGTTCCTGTGCAGTTGTGCAATTCTCACTACTTATCTTGGATTCATGAACCCTAGCCCTTGCTCTTAGACCAGACTTTCCCTGCTAACCCTTTGCCTTGTAAAACCTTCTGGACTATATCTGGCTCTTTCCTCGCAACTGAATCTGCACTGTTAATCTGCTTTAATAAAGCATTACTTCCTTGCCAGGTGCACCTGTTGCTATGTTTTGGGTAGCAGCCAAGACACACTGTGAAGACCAGGGATGTCTCCCTAAGATTAGAGATACCTGGCTAAGCCTGGTGTTGCTGATGTCACCCTTTTCCATAGAGAATCCCAGAATGAAGTCACCAAACCAGAACCTTTGGAAGAGAATGTGAATAACTAATATACTGGTATCACAGAAGGCACAGCAGGTTCTGGGTTTTATGACACAGTAGATGGCATTGTAAAAATGAACAAGAGAATCATGTTATTATAGGAAATTTCCCATTGATGATTAGAAGACTTTATGCTTCAACTATCATGAAATGTGCATGGCAACAACTGCAGAAGCTTGGCTACATGAACACAAAGTGTAGGCAGAACTATGCTGTCTTTGGATGCCTTCATTTGCTGAAAGCTGAAGCTAGCAGATCTCTGTCATTCTGCAGTTTGAAAGCCACCTTGTGTAAAATGGTAGGTGCAATGCCAAAAACATTGTTTGTTTACACTTTACGAGTCAAGAAATGCCTTTGAATTTATCTAGGTCTGTCTGCAGGATGCTGTCACGTGCGCTTTGAAATGCAGAAATTTCAAGGCTAAAGACAAGAAATTCCTAGAGTTATCATTGCTGTTATTTTTGCTATACCTGGAAGGAAATTATTTATTAACTCCAAGATACACATTTGGGCATGCAGGTTCATAACATTGTTGAATAAAAGAGCAGTTTGTTGAATAGGAATCTTGAGTTTCTGGGTCATTACAACATATTGCTGATCAATATGCTTTACGTGTATCAAGGAATTAGTTTCTAGTATCCTACAATGTGCCAAGCGGGTAGAATAAATTAAACCTGCAAACCTCTTTTTCTCATCTCATCTTTGTTGACCACAAGGATGTATTCGAATATGCCTCCCATGGTCCCAGATGTCATAAAGTGGGTGCCATACTCATTAATGAACCTGGCATACATTCCGTAGTTGTACCGATCTGGAAGCTCCATCAGAGACTGAAGCATCTCTTCATCCAGGACAATGTCATCTCTTCTCATCTTGAAACGGGCTGTCTGTACTTTGGTAAGAGCTCGAATAAATCCAACATTCTGTAGATGAAGCAGGGCAAAATACATAATTTATCCACTTTTTTTCTGAAATTACATCCTTCTTTCTTTTTGGCAGGAACCAAAAGAGACCAATAGGGCAAGGCTGTGCTCTTATACCAGGGCTGCAGAACCTTGGGGGGCAAATTTGGCCCTCCATACCTCTCTACCTGGCCCTTGGGTAGTGGTTAAGAGCATTAGACCCGTAATCTGGTGAACCGGGTTCACGTCTCTGCTCCTCCACATGCAGCTGCTGGGTGACCTTGGGCTAGTCACACTTCTCTGAAGTCTCTCAGCCTCACTCACCTCACAGAGTGTTTTTTGTGGGGGAGGAGGGGAAATGAGATTGTTAGCTGCTTTGAGACTACTTAGGGTAATGGTAAAGCGGAATATCAAATCCAAACTCTTCTTCTTTTTTCTTAGGCCATTCCACCTCGCCAGACCATGCTCCTTACCAGCCTACTCTGCATCCCCCTCAAATTTTATTGCCAAGCTACAATGTGTTTGAACAGTGATAAACTCCCATGTAGCCTGGACAAAAAGGAGTGTGTGGGTATAAACCTCTGAGTGTTGCATGGCTAGAATGTAGCCTGCTATACAAAGGGAAGAGTCATATCCTTTGCCCTCTAGCCCTGTGCATCACTTGCATGTGGGTCCTAGCAGGTTCTCCACAGGAGAATGTGACCCTCAGAGTGAACAAGGTTTTCCACCCCATTTTATACAATCCCAGTTTATTTCAAGCATGAAGCAACACATGTTGGGATGCTTTAGAACTTTTCCAAGTGGGTGATCTAAAATGATGCTGTGGATAATGATCATCTGATTAAACAGCAAACTGAAGGAAATAATTTCTAAAGATGGAGAAGCAACTCTAGTATTAGAATACGAATGAATGAAAAGATCTTGCCTGTTGCAGGGCTGACTATATCTTTATTTTCTTTGTGGAACGATCCTAAGCTACAGAGTTTTGGTTATGTAATTATGGCCTTAGGGGACGCGGGTGGTGCTGTAGGTTAAACCACAGAGCCTAGGACTTGCCGATCAGAAGGTCGGCGGTTCAAATCCCTGTGATGGGGTGAGCTCCTGTTGCTTGGTCCCTGCTCCTGCTAGTTTGAAAGCACGTCAAAGTGCAAGTAGATAAATAGGTACCACTCCGGCAGGAAGGTAAACGGCATTTCCGTGTGCTGCTCTGGTTCACTAGAAGTGGCTTAGTCATGCTGGCCACATGACCCGGAAGCTGTATGCCGGCTCCCTCGGCCTGTAAAGCGAGATGAGCGCCGCAACCCCAGAGTCAGCCACGACTGGACCTAATGGTCAGGGGTCCCTTTACCTTTAATTATGACCTTGAGGAGAGCTAGTGGTGATATGCAAGGCAGGGACCAAAGGATACATGCCATGCACTATGAATCCTCCAAGCCTAACTGCCCCTCTCCCTGCAGATCCTTTCAGAAACTTCAGGAAAGTATTCTTCAGACATCAAAGGGCTTGCAAGGGTTGCAGAGCTGATAATTTAATTTGGGGAGGTAGTTTTTCTGCTCCCTTACAATTCAATCTGTGCTCCCTCATCCATTTGTTCATAGACAAATGCTGGATCCCTCGGCCTGAAAAGCGAGAGACTCCATAGTTGTCTTTGACTGGACTTAATCATCCAGGTGTCCTTTACCTTTTTTTACCATAGGTCCCTGCTTGCAACTACCCATTACACAAGGTTTCCACGCTTAAGCAAGACAAAACACAAAGCCCAGTTCTGTTTACATCTCTGGATTTCCCAAAGATTTCATATCCATTAAGAAAACAAATGCTTCTTGCAGCCATTCACTCAGGTTTGCACTAATTTAAACAAGATATATTTGTGACATTGGAACATGTTCCCCAAAGACAACTGTTGCTGACGTGCAATTCTTTGAATTCCCCCACTCTGTTTGCCATTCCAAGCACTTACTCATTTATATACTTAATGTCACCATGAAACAGGAGGGATGGGGCGAGATGGCATGCGTTGTTCTACTTGTAATTCAATTTCATTCCCATTACAATGCTTCTGTTTGCTTCAGTGTAATAAGGAAGGCAAACAGAATTGCTAATGATCACACGTGCAATTACATGAACAAATTAAGGTAGGATGATTATTGTTTCAAGGGGAAAACATGTGGGCAGGGAAATAAAGCAATATCAGTAACAGAGTGTTTGGGCGATTTAGCAACGCAGGAATAGGAAGCCCCCTCCGCCTATTTTCTCATTACCTTTGCTGCGTATTCAGTAAAATTTCTCAGGGTCCCCTGACCCTTTGATAAGCCAATGCCTATACTCAGAGACAAAGGGACATCTTCCGGGCTTATGCCAAATGTAAAGCCATAGCTTCGAGAGGTGTCCTTCTTTATGGCATTCAGTAGGTCCTTGGCATCATCGAAATACTCTGAAGAAAAGCCAGAATCAGCATGTGCCTGGAATGAAAAGAGAAACATCTTAGCTGGATGGAGATATTTTAGATTAGCATATTGGCTTAATGGGGGATGATTCTCCTTTGCTCTGGAGACTCAACAAAAACCAAGCCTGAGCAGTTTTCAGTGGTACTGCAAGACTTTTTTTTTTTAATGCTAGAGTTTGGTGGCAAAATATTTTCAAATGATGCGCCAGGATGACATCTTGTTTTAACTCAGCATTGCATTTTTGTAAGGATTTTATATGAGTGGATGAAGTGCCTGTGTGGTTAGCCTCTATAATGAGCCTGGGGAACTTCTACTTCTTTGGCCAATCCTTGCCTCCCAGGGAGCCCAGTTTGGGCCACGAGGCCATTTCCCCTAAAGCTATGCCCATTTCCTGATACCACTGTGTGGGAGGACGGGCTTAAATCCTGCATTGGTCACATACTCCTGTTTCCAGCAGGGAACAGGGCTGCGCAACCAAGGCATCAGGATTCAATCTCTGTTCATCAGCTGATGAGTGGGGCTGAAATCCTGATCAGTCTGGGTTTTCAGAAGCCTCAACCAGGAGCAAGGGGCTGGTCAAAAGCCCTCTGCAAGAGCGCTTTCAAGAGGATTGTGCATGGACCCCTGTGCAGCCCACAGAGGATTCAATCAGAGCTCCATGCTCTTGGTCAGAGAGAAGAGAGCATCTTCTCATGCAGCCCTCAGGGGCTTTGATGCTGCAGGGAACTGCTTTTCAAGAGCCTTCCTGAAGACCCTGGACAAGCAGGACCTGCAGCAGCGAGCCCTCTCTTCTCAGCTGGAGTGTTTCCACACATCTGCCGTTCCTTCTTCCTCCCTGCTCCCATCCCCCTGATTAAACATGTGATCAGGAGGGGCATGGTGGAAGAAAGGAGACTACTTCACAGATCTGTTTCCACCATTTTTTGATGGAGGCCACTGTTTCCCCACCCCAGTGCCCCAGAACAATGCCGGAGTTCAGGCCATTTCAGAAGATACAAAATGGGGGCCAGGCTGCCAACACAATCACTGACTGCCACTTGCCAGAGGTGTCATGTCACCTGCAGTGGCAGCAACCCCTCAACCCCCCCCCCACTAAAAAAAAACCACTTAGGAGGCACAAAAGAAAAGAGCTGTGCTCCTGTCACTTCTAATGATAAGCCTTACCACTGGGAAATGGTAGGATAATTTATCCTTCCCCTGGAGAAATCAGGTCTCCCTGATGTCTCTATACTCAAGTAGGAGACTTTTGAGAAGCCATTTGTGCCCAGTGTATTGAGGGGTATGCACATCAAAAGCATTGCATGTGGTGTCCAAGTTTGGTAGAGGAAAGATGCATGGGGGCCCCCACTGGTAAGTGTCTTACAGATAAATCTGCTAGAAAGGATTCAGAGGGATCTGCATATGCTTCCGCACTCACATATTATCTGGTTGATATGCGGATAATATGTAATAAAGAGAATGCTCCCCCCCCCCCCAATATACAACACCTAAAACTGGTATCACATGCTAATGTGATATTCTGGACAGTGGAAAATTTTAAAAGGTAGCAGTAGATGGTATGGAACTTCAGAGGAGCTCACGTGTTGCAAGGGTCTATATTTGGCTGAGGTCCAATTGCCCACTCAGCCTTACCGATAATGTTGGCCTACAAATACTTACAAGAAACTGATAGTAGTGGATGTTATATGGCTTTCGGAAATATTTCTCATCATCCCCGTAATACAGACGTTCACATGCTGCATCATACTTCAATTCTCGCCATTCTCCATTATAGACAGATTCACACTGGCCTCCATAGAATGTAGGATCATACACTATCTGTGCCTCTTTTTGTGTAAGGATATTGTATCTTTCAGGAGCAAAAGAGACAGGAGCAGGCATGTAAGGAGAGTTTGCTAGTGCTCTCTCTCTCTCTCTCTCTCTCTCTCTCTCTCTCACACACACACACACACACACACACACAGAGGGAGAGAGACTCTCACTTTCATTCCATACAATCCTTCTTGTTGCCTTCTAGGCTCATCAATTGTAGTTTGAATATAACAAACCACAATTCCTGATCTGAATTTAATGCAGAGTGAGGGATTGTGGTTTGTTTTCTGCCAGTGCTCATGTGGAAGAGCAAAACAGGAACAATTGGCTCATGAGTTATAAGACAAAGTCCATGAAAATAAATAAACACATGGACTCCTATTTCTCTCCTTTATTTAAGAAGTTTTAAAACTTGGGAGTTCTCTAAACTACACAACATAGCAAGTTAAAATTAAAGAGAAAATTTCCCAATGCTTAAATCATGTGTAAGAACCATAGTACATGGGTATGGCAGCTCACCCCTGTGCAACTTTACTGATCCCGGGGACTGGATCCAGATCATCACAGAATCTTTCTGCATCCTCACAACTTGCCTCATCAGATTGATCTCTGCAGTCCGGTTCTCCATTGCATACAAGGTGGCGTTTAATGCAGCGACCTGCAGCGCAGATAAAGATTTGTTATCCATTTCTAGAATCCATGTTTGCTCTAGCTAGATAAGGCTGGACTTAATGGTTCACTTAAACCAAATCACAAAGATAGTGTAGGACCTTGCTCAGGTTGTGCTGTTGTCACTTTCTAACTGAGGAGGAGGTCTTTGTGAAGAATACTCAAAGAGAAATATGTTGAGAACAAGAGTGGCTTTGTGCGTGTGGCATGGAATTTCCTTTCCTATTCAGAGTTCCCAGTCAAATGCAACAAGATATCATATACAAAATTGCACACGACCCCAGGTGTCTTTTTATATCGACAATGAAAAGAAGAAGAGTTTGGATTTGATATCCCGCCTTTCACTCCCCTTCAGGAGTCTCAAAGCGGCTAACATTCTCCTTTCCCTTCCTCCCCCACAACAAACACTCTGTGAGGTGAGTGGGGCTGAGAGACTTCAAAGAAGTGTGACTGGCCCAAGGTCACCCAGCAGCTGCATGTGGAGGAGCGGAGACATGAACCCGGTTCCCCAGATTACGAGACTACCGCTCTTAACCACTACACCACACTGGCTCTCAGCACTTAGAATTTGAATTGTTATGTCTTCACAAGCTACTCTGAAGTTAATGAGTTTTGTTTTGCAACCAGTTGCCAGTACCCCTCAAGGCTGGTCTCCTGAAGGCAAAGGAATGGTTAATCCATACCCAAACAACAGATGTTGCTTTGTAGGGCCCTATAAGGTAAGGTCATCAGATTTTTTTCAGTGAATCCGGGGACACTTTCCAACTTCAGTCAGAATGGATGGATTTTGTCAAGAGACTGAT
Organism: Podarcis gaigeae; assembly: GCF_964106915.1. Classification (NCBI taxonomy): domain Eukaryota; kingdom Metazoa; phylum Chordata; class Lepidosauria; order Squamata; family Lacertidae; genus Podarcis; species Podarcis gaigeae. The sequence goes on along the minus strand of NC_139682.1, from coordinate 58,402,571 downwards.
TTGTAAATCTGGGGACTGTCCTTGGGAAACAGGAACGTCTGGTAACCTTACTATAGGGGCCCTTTTGTCACCTGATTATTTCTGGGCTAGAAGCTGTTATAACACCTTTTAACCATACCTGCAAAGTATCACTGGGGGGAAGCAATGGGCAGAACATACCTTGCTATGCTGCAGGATGAAGCAACCATGAGAAGATAGGTGAAGTAGGAATGTGTGTCTGCAGCAAGGTTTTTAAAAGTGTTGGTCCTAGCAGAGGAGTAAATGTTTGGACTCAGTTTCAGGCCTGTATTGGCAACTGGGCCTCACTTATTGGTGGCTTAGAGAGAGAGACCAGCCAGGAAACTAGACAATAACTTTCTTGTCTCTCTTAAACAAAAACAAAACAGCAACAGGGAACTTTAGACTCCATCCATAAGCAACGTACATATGAATGCAGGAAACTGCCTGATAAGGAATCAGGCCATTGCTTCATCCTGCTCAGTATGGTCTACATCAGCTTTTCTCAACCTTGGGTTCCCAGATGTTTTTGAACTACAACTCCCATCATCCCTGACCACTGGCCATGCTGGTTAAGAATGATGGTGGTTGTAGTCCAACAACATCTATGGAACCAATGTTGAGAAAGGTCTATACTAATTAACAGCATCAGGGTTTCAGGCAGGGTCCTCTCCCAACTCTACCAGGAGTTGCCAGAGATTGAACCTGTGATGTCCTGCATTCAAAGAAGATGCTCTACCACTGAACTACAGCCCCTCACCTGTGCCACCTAGGGACTGAACTATATAGCGACTGAATTTGTTGAGATTCCTGCATTGCAGGTGGTTGGACTAGGGACTCTTAGGATTCCTTCCAACTCTATGATTTAGTGAACTACACACTCTTTACAAGAATCTCCTGTTCAAGACCCTTTACTGTATTCTTTATCATTCCAGACTTTGGACTTTGGAGATCTCTCTTTGTATGAATGAAGGAAAGCACATTGCTTCAAGGGTGCTCCCAAAACTAGTTGCAGAAAGAATCCTGAAACTTTCCCTGTTCTCTGCCACTGCGGTAAGACAGGAAAAGCTTTAGCTGGGCACCTTTTCAGTTCTAAATAATGGATTATGAATAGACCGTGTGCTTCTCCTTGTCAGGTTCACTTTGTCAAAGCTCCCAGGATGCATTTGTTATCCCTGCTTATGGTTTTTAAAAACAACTATAAGCCTAAAAGTCTCTTGCTGCTACTTTTTGGAGAAATGAACACTGTCAGCTTAAAGAATGGGCTGGCGCTGTGATGTTGCAGAATGTGCTCGAGAAATTTGTTGCAATAGTGATGGCTAAGGCACGAACACTCAAGGAACATCCTTAAGAGTAGATTCCTGCCTTCTCCTGCCTTAGTTAGCAGTGTGGGAAGTGTTCCTGAAGAAAAAGGCAGGTGTGGCTTTTCACACAATAACAACAGCTTTGCCATACAGCACTCAACCTGAGTGAGGAGCAGACAAGAAGGCAATTGGTGTATCAGTGGCTCAGCAAATCTGTACCCAGAGGGCATCATTTGGGCCATGGTCCAGGGTTAGCTTGGCTCTGCAGCTGCAGATTTGCAGATCTATTGTTGCAAGCACAAAATGTTGCACATGTGGAGATTGGCACAAATGAGGATACAGTGCAGCTGGTCAGGCAGTCATTCCAGAATCTGCATGTGCAGCAGAGCACTCTCTGCACACATTGTCCTTTTGAACACATGCAGGTAGGTACCTTTGGATCAAGCTCACCTCACGCTACTACATGATAGGGCTGGCTGTGGCAGATCCTTAGGTGATTCCTTCTTTCCCTAGATGTCACTGTGCCCCACTTTAACTTTATCGCATGGAACAGTAGATCAGTACCTTTTCCGCATTCCTGAAATGGGTTAATGGTGTGAAGGAGTATCACTGCATCAGTTAATGGATCTGTAATGGCATCATACTCACCAGTCTCCTCACACCGAAAATCAGCTCCACAGTCTTGGCTCACAATACATTCTCCTGCTGACTGGCACGCAACTTCATCCCAAAAGTGGCCGGTACATATGCTCCCCTTGTATTTGGCTGGCTGTTGCAAAGTTCGATATCTGTGCTATAATATGCATTGAAAATAAAAATAAAAATGGATATTTGCCATAAATTATATATATATATATATATATATATACAAAATGATAAAATTTGAATTAAACATCAGGAGGCAATAAAAACAGATCTATACAATATATTAACCTAGCAAGAGCAAGCATTAATTATTTAAGTATTAAAAATGTAAAACAAATTAAGGCTTTATCAGTACAGCTATGCCTGCCAAAACCAAAAAAATTACTTAAAACACAATTTGAAGTTCATAGGGAAGAAATGTGAAGGGATGAAAAGGTTAACAACACAGCAGAAGTATTTGCAATTGACTTTTTCCATGCCTGTCAAATCATTCCCAATGTCTTAAATGGAAGAGTAACTTCATTGGTTGATTAAAAGCCAATCCAGTCATGATAGAATGTCACATGACTGAGAGTTCTACTGTATGTGTATACAGACTACTTGTCTGTGCAAGAGGCTTGCCCCGTGCACTCCATGTGTTTGTTGCCTTGCATATATGAAGCTGTCTCCATTCCAGCAGGACTCTTCTTATATTCTTCATGGGCATCCTGCATTGTTGAACTGCTAGTCACATAGGCCACACTCCATCTCTCAGCTTAGGCCCATTGGTTTTAATGGGCTTGGGTAAACATGCATCTGTTTTCAACTGTAAACCACTGGCTTGTATTCAGTGTAGTGTTAAGTCACCATTCTACCAGCGCAATGATTTTCACTTATGCGATGGGACACACTTCCCCTGATGCACCCCCCTCTCAAATCTGTTCCAGGGGTTCCCTAACCCTCTGGAGAAGATTTGGGGAAGGCATGGGTTGTACAAGGCAGAAGAGGTGGGAGGTCCCATTGTGCCACTGGAAATCCTTGTGCCGATGGGACTGAGGTTGGATACTGCCCTTTGTGTTCAAAGTTTGTGTCTATTTTCGCTGCAGGCAGCTATAAAGAACGCTTGGCTATATTAGAGTGGAGCCTTACTTTTCTTCCTTGACAAGGGAAACATTCAGTCCATCCTGACCACTGACTTAGGCGGCAATCGATGGGAGCAGGTGTTCCAGCTTGTCTTCTTGCTCTCCTGAGGAGAATAAAAGTGATTGGCAATGCTGAAAGTCCCTATATTGCATGCTCCCTGTGGAAATCAGTTTCAGCAGGATACGCATGGCTGCAATAGATTTAATATCTACAGCTGAGGGGCCCCAAGACACCTTTTGAAAGTGAGCACCTCTCAGACAGTCCTGCTTTAATTCGGGCCTAAGCACTGACTACAGGAAGTGGGGATTTAGACAGGTTCCTGAGTGTGCCTAAACCTTTTCCTCCTCTTTCCCTTCCCACTGAGAGAGAAAATGGGGGGGGGGGGGGGTTGAAAAAACTTAATGCCTAGAAACAGATGGAGCATTCCTCCACCCTCACAGAGCCCAGCAGGATGTCTGGTGAAGAGGTGGTTAAACTAGCTTCAGTCTCCCCAGCCTCTACATCTTAGGACCACAGTCTTATTCTCAAGGCCCCCGGGCAAAGAGCAACTTTTAAGAAATTAGACTCAGTTTACACACTTACACACACACACACACACACAGAGAGAGAGAGAGAGAGAGAGAGAGAGAGAGAGAGAGAGTCAATTTTACAGTGATAGAAATTTATATGTGAGGTTTCAAATGGACTCCCATGACATATTAGTAAATAAATGGTTGAAGTGTAATTATATGTGTTTTGATGAAAAGCTGTTATTTCTCAGCAGTCATAAGAGAAAGCACCAAATACTTGCAAATACCATATTTCCTCAATGCATATATGTGGGTGTCCTTTGTTGATGGTCACCAAATGTAAGAAAAATTAAACTCAGTCCCAATCCAGCAGAATAAATCTGTTTATGGAAGTAGGCATCTCTTGGGGCAGCCAGTGTGATTGTCCACCTTCTTATGTGCATTCCCAACTGGGGCCACCTGGTGATGCACAGAGAAGCCTGATGCAATTAGAATTCTAATGGGAGTATATTCACTGCCCACCACCCTGCTGCATCCCCACCATCGAGCCACATTGCCACCCACATGTGGGAAGATGAGCAGCTGCGCACCTTGCTGTACATAGAGGCTTCTTGGGTGCTTTTGAAACCTGACCATGCAAAATGTTGCAGTGTGGAGTGATGCTGTTCAAGATTCCAGCCACTCCATCCCCCCACCCACACACTCCAAAAACATCCCATGGACACTGAGCATCCTCAGGTCTCAGTGGGCTGTTTGGGGGTTCCCATCTTCTTCTCTCCCTTCTGAAAGCCTTTTGTATGTCTGCACACCTTGGGGTTCATCCAAGCCTACTGATGTCACCCTCTAATGCATGGCTCTTGCCCTTTTGGATATGTAAGGAATGACACTCACCTCTGAACATCAAAGTCTGATGGAGTGATAAGAAAGCAATGATAAGGTGGAGACACCCAGTTCAAAAGCCAGCAAGTTCATCAGTACTTCTACAGAGCTCTCTCTAACCCCACTTCTGCTGAAATGATAGTACATGGTAGGGTGATTACACCGTGTCCCCCCATTTCAAAAGGGATGAGTCAATGGATTTCTAGACCGGAATGCCACCTTCATTTGTAATCCAAGAGTGAAGATGCAAAAATATTTCCCAGTACTAGTCCTGGTGATCATCCAATGTTTATTGGATGGATTTTCCCTCTAAATTGATTTTTGAATTCTGAATTTATTGTTATTCACATTTTATACTGTATTTTATGCTGTTTTTTTGTTGCATCAATTAAGTGTTTTAAATTTGTTGTTAGCCGCCCTGAGCCCAGTTTTCTGAACCAGGAAGGGTGGGGTATAAATAAAAAAATATTATTATTATTATTATTATTATTATTATTATTATTATTACTGCTTCAAGAGCAACTTAAACTTGCACAGGTGGTAATGGAAGATCAATGTGTGTAAACATGCCTCTGCATGCAGGTTGCCCCTCAGTGGGTCAGAGACTATTATAAGCACAAATACATATGGATGTTACTGTGGGGTCCTATTATGTGCATAAATAATTTTGGATGTTAATTTCCTCCTCAGCACTAGGGGGAAAATATGACTCAGTTGTGTTAGGGGAAAGAGCAGCAAAACAACCTGAAGCACAGTGGAGAGATGCCAAAAAATTAGAAGGTTACAATCAAATCCTGTTTTTGGCTTCTTTCACAGCATCTCAGCACCAAAGTGCCAAGATAATGACATTTCCAAGTGCACGGCAGCCACTGCATTACAACAGCAAAATAAAATTAAACAGCAATTCACATTTGGATAATGCTTCAAAACATGTAGGTGAAACGAACAAACGTCAGTATGTGCCTGATTTATGCTTCAAGGGATGAACTACATGTCTACAATTTGCCCGCACACCTGAAATCAAAAGCAGTTCTTAGTATCGGGTTTGGGGCTGCATTAATTGTTTTACTGTTAATCCTGCCCTATTGCATTCTCCATTGGTTTAACTGGATAAGAGCAAATGTGATCAGTATACGTATGAGATGCATGTGGGAAGCTGTTTGCTGTGATAAACCTTTAGAAGTTCTGTCAAAACTAGTTCGTTTTTGGTTTTTTCCACAATACACAGTTGGCTATTTGAGATTTTCCTTTTGCACACACTAAGGGTCTTCCCCTTAGTTTGTCTCATTTTGGAGATAGAAGATTACACAGCCCCAGCAATGGCTATATAGTTAAGGCAAGTGGTCTTTTCTGCATTCAATCATTTTAAAGCCCAGCTATTTTATTCCTTAAAAAATCAAGATGATAGGTCCCATCACAGTATGCAATTGTCAAGGAAAAACTATTTAGCAAAAGTTGTAATCTGGTGAAAATTATCATGAGGATGCTTTCGGTTGCAGAAGTTTTTTAAATGGTCAAGTGAAGACTTGACATTTTCCTTCTATTTTTGCGACCATCCAAGTTTCTCCTTTTTGCCAGTTTATATAATGCCAAATGTCTGAGAGTATTGCATTGGTCTCCCTTCTACTGGTCTGGTGAAAATACACTATGTATTCCTAAAGTTGTGAGTTTTTAAAGTCAAGGCTTAGAAGTATGAACGCTGAAAAATTGTGTGAGGAGCACAAAACACACAATAGATAAGTGACTTTCATGTTTAAAAAATGGAAGTGGTTTTACTGTGGGTTTCTATTGATGAAAAGATTGGGAAAGGCTGCACTCATCTATGAACAACAAATTTTAAAATTTAGATTAGATTAGATTATTATATATGTGATGTTACAAAAAGTTGCCATAGTTGAGATATTATTCCTAATTAAACCTCCAGTAGAGGCATCCCTCATTACAACCTGATCTTATGCAGCCCCCAAACCAAGGGCATTGTACATCCCTGGGGCTAAGGTGGTGGAGAGACTCTCTGCTTTCACCATCTCCATCTCCTCCTCCCTTCCCTTGCTGCCTGATCCTCCCATACCTTTCTGACAACTCTGGATTTGCTCCAGGTGAACCTAACCCTATCTGGGGCTGCCTTGACCCAATGCAGAAGAGTCCTAATTTGGCCCAAATCATGTCCATTTGGTTTAGGATTTGCAATTTGGCCAGATATGTTGCACAGCCCTAGAATACCCTGCAAGTGTCCTGGAAAAACTGGGGCATCCTGTTTTTTCTTACAAGAGGGCAGCAGCCATTTAGAGCACCATGATCTCATGTACGGTAATTTCACGCTTTCTAGGGAGTGAAATTACATGAGATTGTTGAATGGTTTCTTTAAATGTAAAGGTTCATCATTGTTCCACCTGATGTGTATGTCTTTAAGGGGCCGGAGCAAGGGCCTGAGCAAGATAACGAGACCCAGCTTTACAGCTGTGAAACATAGCAGGTGCTGCTGAGTTGCATTGATTAAGGTGTGTCAGCATTTGGATGTAGTATATAAGGAGCAGCACCTAGCTTTCCCATTACCCTGGGGGTTGGGTTGGTGGTTGGGTCTGGTTTATTGTTAATGTATTTAGTGTATAAGGAGTTTTTGTTCTTTTGTAATTAAAACCTTGTTTAAGTTATTTTTGAGTCCCTTTCTTTTTAATGCATGGTCTCCCCAGCAAGCTCTCTGCAGCGCTACCATACTGCAAAAAGCCAACATCTTTGGTTATGGGCCCAGCTGCTGAGTGGATGACTGCATATTTTTGGACTCTGAGAAAGGTTTGAAAACTCCTTCTCCTGTTAGTGTAGTTTTTGTGGGTCTGGAAGATTTCCAGAATGGTTGACTGAGTTCCTGAAGCTGAGAAGGTTCTGGTCTTCCTACAGCTAACAGATGAGAACTATAGTTTATGGTCTTTTCGGGTGGAGGCCCTTTTGACCTCTAGGGAAGTATGGACCTATGTAACTGAAGACCCTCCTGACCCTGTAACTAATGCTTGGTCGAAAGGAGATGCAAAAGCCAGGGCGATAATTAATTTGGCAGTCAGCGACCAGCAAGTAGTCTATATAAGGAATAAGAAAACTGCCAAAGAAATGTGGGACAGTCTTGCAGCAGTGCATATTAGAAAAGAGTCAGCGTCTGCATTGACGTTTTTCAAGCAGCTGTACCAGACGAAGTTGCAGCCTGGTGGTGATTTGGCAGCACACTTGAGACGTCTGGAGGCAATACGCTGTGAATTAATTCGAAGGGACATGGAGATACCTGATATTCAGTGATATTCAGTATGTTTTTATCATTCTTTGTTCCCTTAATAAGGACTTTGATGGTATAGCTAGCCAGATATCTGCCGTTCCACCAGCACAATTATCTGTGGAAGGGGTAATGGCAAGATTAATGGGCGAGTTGGATAGAAGGGAGGCTTGTGCCATAAGCACTCCTATTTCCAGAAGTAATGAGGAACGCCATATGCAAACTTGTGGTGATACAACTGCATTTAAAGCTGCCAAGTGTTGTTGGTTCTGCAATAAGCAGGGACATTTTGCGAAGGACTGCAGAGCCAAAAGAAAGCAAAGTACTCCCAACCCTGTTTCTGCTAGTCAGTCACGGTTGTCATCTCAGCAGCCAACATCGTACCGTAAAGACAGAAACGAGCCGCGAGCTTTTCATGCTCGGACAACAGGTCATAAAAGAAAAGGTGCCAAGTGGAATTCTTTTATTGTGGACTCAGGAGCTTCTCACCACGTTTGCAACAATCGAAGCTTGTTTATTTCTTTCGAAGAGGAAGTTGGTAATGTACATTTAGCCAATTCACAAGTCTTGCAGTCACTTGGCAGAGGTACTGTTAAACTTGACTCTTTAAACATTACAATAGCAAATTGCATTTACTGCCCATCAGTGGACAATTTATTATCAGTAAGGTGTTTTGCTCGTCAAGGCATAAGTGTGCGTTTCTTAAATTTAATGTGTGAGTTTTTTGAGGGGAACAAACGTCTATTGTATGCCCGGGACTCTGATGGTTTATATAGACTGTATTTTCGCACCTACTCCAAATCGCCTATAAATTGCAGAGCAGCACAGTCAAGCCAGGGGTTGAGGAATGTAAGGCCACATTCTGGGTGTGTCCATGAGGTGCACGGAATTCTGGGACACTTGAATTTTGCTGATGTAATTAAGACAAAGAATATTGTTAATGGCCTCAACTTAAAACCATGTAAATTCTTTATGCAATGTTTATCCTGTTGCAAGAATAAGATTTAGGTTGCACGCAAGGGTAGGTGCTCAGATAGGAAAGTAACTGAGCCATTTGAACGTGTACATTGTGATTTAGTTGGGCCACTCCCACCATCATTAGGAGGTTCTAAGTACTGGCTTACCCTCATAGACCAGTATAGTAGATATTGTTGGACTTATGCAATATCTGAAAAGTCACAAGCATTTGAGAAGTACAAAGTTTTTTGCAACTGGGTAAAAACGCACTTTAACAAACCAATTAAGAACCTGTTTTCTGACCGGGGTGGGGAATTTGTTTCTGACGATTTTGAGAAATTCCTGGAAGCGCAGGGGACTACTCATGAGTTATCTTGTCCCCGAAGTCCCTGGCAAAATGGGCTTGTTGAAGTTGTGCAGCGTGACCTGCAAGCAGGGGTTAAAACTTATCTGCACGATGCTAATCTGCCCAAAGACTTTTGGGCTGAAGCGCTTAATGCATTTTGTTATGTCAGAAATCACAGTTATCATTCTGGTTTAGATGTCACCCCCTATGAGAAGTTGTTTAAAAAACGCCCTAATCTGAAATACCTACGCATTTGGGGTTCAGATGTAATTATGCATTATCCCGCTAAGCAGAAATTGGGTGAGCGTAGTGTTCAGGGAAAATTCATGGGATACCAGCAGGGGGCGTACAGAATTTACATACCAGCAACTGGCAAATTTCATATTACCAGAAGCATGATACAAACTGTAAATTGGAATGGAGTTGCTGTTTTCCAAGATACTGATGGGTATAGATAATACTGAGGAAGAAGAGGAAGAAGCAGCAGCAGGGAATAATAGTGCTTCTGAATTAACTGAAGAAGACAAAAAGCCTGTTGAATCTGATAATTTGTTTGATGATTTAAAGTCACAGGCACCCAAGGATAGGTTAGATTCTCTTGAGTTTTCTGATCGTGAGCTTAGCCTACAGGGACCTCTTCAATCTGACAATGATGATTTACAACCTGAAACTAGTACTTCACTTAGTCCCATTAAGTCTGAGGAGTCTGACTCTCCTTCTGGACTAAGACGTTCAGATAGAAAGAGGCAGAAGCCACAACGATTTGCAGATGAACATTTTAATACTGTGTATGCCAATAAGGTGGTTTTTGAGCCAAAAAGCTACAGTGACGTTCAGAATTTACCTAAGCACCAAGCTGTAAATTGGTATAAAGCTATGAACTCTGAGATAGCTTCTTTAAAAGAGCATAACAATTGGTCTCTTGTACCACAAACCCCAGATATGAGACTTATTGATTCAAAATGGGTTTACAGAGTTAAAATGAATGACAAAAATGAAGTTGTAAGGTACAAGGCAAGATTAGTTGCTAGAGGTTTTCAACAAATTCCAGGCGAAGATTATGATTTGTGTTATTCACCAAGTGTAAAATATGAAACAGTTCAGCTTTTGTTAAAAGATGCATCACAACGAGGACATTCTGTTTATCACCTAGATATAAAAACTGCATATTTGTTTGCCGATTTAAAAGAAGAAATTTTTATGCGTGTTCCTGAAGGCATAGACGCTGCTGAAGGTTTGGTATGCAAATTAAATAAATCCCTTTATGGTCTGCACCAAAGTGGAAGGAATTGGCACCAAACTTTAGCAAAAGAATTGCTGGATATTGGTTTTTCACAAGGAAAGGCAGACAATTGTGTGTTTATAAAGGAAAGGGCAAACTCTGTAACAAAAATATGTGTGTATGTAGATGACGTGTTAATTTCTACAAAAACTAAACAAGAATATGAGCAGGTAGTTTCACAGTTACAGAAGAAATTTGATGTGGTGGAATTAGGCATAGCTAAAAATTTCTTATCCATGCAAATTGAGAAAGGCAAAAATGGATCTTTTCTGGTTCATCAAACTGCAAAAATTGATCTTGTTGAAATGCTACATTTAGAAAATGCAAATGGGAAGGAAGCGCCTATGGTGTGTGGTTTCACCTTTACAGATGAAGATAAGCCATTTCCTAACAAAACGTTGTATCGTTCTGCTATAGGCAAGCTAAATTTCATTCAAAGAATCTCAAGACCAGATATAACTTATGCTTTTCACTTTCTGGCAAAATTTGTGGAAAAGCCTACTACACAATGTTTCTCTGCTCTTAAGAGAGTGGTAATGTACCTTAAACATACCAAACATTATAGGTTGCAGTTTACGTCAAGTATTGACAAAGGTTTTGAAATTTTCTGTGATGCATCTCATGCAGTGGAACAAAATAATTGCAGGGGTGTGTCTGGTATGGTGTTTTGTTATAACGGTTGTCCATTTGAATGGAAGTCCCAGACACAAACCATTATTTGTCTCTCCACAACCGAGAGTGAATTATGTGCATGCGTTCAGGCCACTCGTGATGTAGAATGGTATCTGCAAGTATTTGCAGACCTACAGATGCAAGTAACACTACCAGTAAAAGTTTACCTTGATTCCCAGAGTGGACTTGCTATCCTATGTTCAGAAACCAATACGCAGCGCACCAGAGTCTTAAGATTACGTTTGGAGTTTGTAAAGAAATTAACTGCTGACGAAATGATTGTATTTGAATATGTCCCAGGTGATAATCAAATTGCGGACATTTTTACAAAAGCACTTCCAAAGGTTACACATGAAAGACATGTACAAAGTATGCTTTATGTTTTTGTTCCACAATGATGAACCGCAGGGGAAATGTTGAATGGTTTCTTTAAATGTAAAGGTTCATCATTGTTCCACCTGATGTGTATGTCTTTAAGGGGCCGGAGCAAGGGCCTGAGCAAGATAACGAGACCCAGCTTTACAGCTGTGAAACATAGCAGGTGCTGCTGAGTTGCATTGATTAAGGTGTGTCAGCATTTGGATGTAGTATATAAGGAGCAGCACCTAGCTTTCCCATTACCCTGGGGGTTGGGTTGGTGGTTGGTCTGGTTTATTGTTAATGTATTTAGTGTATAAGGAGTTTTTGTTCTTTTGTAATTAAAACCTTGTTTAAGTTATTTTTGAGTCCCTTTCTTTTTAATGCATGGTCTCCCCAGCAAGCTCTCTGCAGCGCTACCATACTGCAAAAAGCCAACAGAGATTGCAGCGCCCAAAATGGCCATCATCCTCTCATGAGAAAAAACAGGAAGATGGAGTCCCAGAAGATGGCATCCTGTGTTTTGCCTTTGATGTGTTGCCTTTGATGTGTTGGAGGGTATGCCCTAGTATAGACAACCCTACATCTTATGCCTTTAAGATCCCAGTCTATTGCTCACAGATATTGTGATTGTGTATCAAAAGCTGGATTCTGTGTGTGGCAGTATATGTACATTAGTAGATGAATGAAGGCTGGGCATCCATTGGAGTTTTCGTTAGCAACTATACCTGGAAATGGCGGTGTGAATAGGCACACATAAGCCTGTCCATTCAAAACAAAATTAACTGATTTTATATTCCCATTGTTGAGGTATAATACAGAGTGCATTACTCACTCTGAATTCTTCCTGATCCTGTAACAAATTCCACATAAAACCAGGAAGCATTAGGCATAAGGCCAAATTTAACATTCAGGGCTAGAATGGATAAAAATGCATCAGAAATTCTCCATGAAAATATACTGTGTCCTGTGGGTTTCCTTTAAAGCTCAACAAAATCAATAATAAATTCCAATGCAAGCAGATTAAATGTGTAGATGCAGATGAATTAAATCCATTCCAATCCAAGTAAAATAGGCTTTTAAAAACAGTGCCATCTGCAATACAAACAACTGTTGGGCAGTCTTTGTGGCTTCAAAAGCCAACAGTACAGTACTGTAGCTAGAATGCTGGACTTGGGCCTGAAAAGTTGGCCTGTGAATGGTCTTTGGAAAGTTACTATTTCCTGCCTTCCTCCCTTCCTTTCCTAAAACTGGTGGACTGGCAATCAGCTTCACAGGGCCCATACACAATACATGACATCAGCTGCTTTTGTTACCCATCCTGAGCTGAAAGGTAATTTCTAAGATAATGTTTGAAGCTCATGGAAACACTTTTTAGAGTGATCTCTTGAGCCTTTCCATTACACGATAACTGCAACATTCTCCAGAGATATCCGACAGGATTGTGTCGGATCCTGTTCAACTCTGAAAAGGCAGGATGGGTGATTAATCCCCATTAAATCTTTTCAGATGAAGGTGCTCACACGATTCCTTTGAAATGCATGAGCCAAACATGACCCAAGACACAACCATTAATCTGGGCTATGGATTCAACAAGTTAGATAGATAGCCTGAGAGCCTGATAGATAGACAGACAGACAGACAGACAGACAGACAGACAGACAGACAGACAGCATATCTGCTGCAAGGAGGGTGAAAATTTAGGACTTACCCAAATAACAATGCAGCTAGCACCATGTGCTGAGTTGTAATTTATTTTAACCATGTATAACCTTTTTTCCCTCATAAAAAAGTAAGGGAAGCTAGCAAAAAAGTCAAACCATAATTCAATCGTTTAAAATATCAGCTGCAAAAAAACACTAAGGAGAACCGTAAAAATAACAAGACAGAAGCAGCTGCAGTAAAAGTTATTCCAAAAGATGCAGATAAGAACTAATACAATAAAGCAGCCATCCACCCCAAAGAAACCTTTAAAAGGATGTGTTTCTTTGCTTTTTTAGTAAGTTCTTGATGGCCATTAAAGGAGAAGTGTGGCTGTGTTTCCCCCAGAAGCGACTGCCTGAGTGCAGGTGAAGCCATGGAAAATGCTTTCTCCCAGCCAAGTAAGTACATTTCAGGGGATGCTGAAACTAATGGCATGGGAGAGGTGTTTTTTCCATATTTCATTTAATGAGCAGCTACCTATTTCACATTCCTCAAACCAATGCCTGAACTGAAACCCAAATATCCATTGCAAGGTGCACTTTGCTGAATTTTGTGATTCACTTATCCAATGTGCACCAATATGCATACAAAAGTGAAAGTAACATGCAAAATTGCACTGCCTTAGGGGAAACTGCTTCAAACAATGTGCATACTAGTCAAAAGTGCATACAAAAATGTGTTTATTAGGAGGAATTCACACTAAACTGCTAATGCATTTTGTGAGGAGATGGTAGATGATAGATAGATGATAGATAGATGATAGATAGATGATAGATAGATAGATAGATAGATAGATAGATAGATAGAGAATTGAATCTAAGAGTGGAAAAATGAGAAATTGAGAGAACTGAAACTGACAGATTCACCCATAGCTATTTAAGACATAAAGGCGAGCCTCAGTGAATGGACTGACCTGAGCAGGTCATCTGTCCATGACCATGGAACTATATCATTTTCCTCCACCCTCAGATTACCCTCATCCCATCCAGCACAAAGTCCAAATCTTGAGAGGGCACTGCTGAAATTATCTGGGACAGACCCATGTTTGCCATGGCAGACATGAACTCCTGAGCTGCCCCTGACAGAGAATTTTGGGCATGGAATATCAACATCCCCCAAATGGGATTAGGACTCTGGTCTTGTGTTTCTTGAGCAGGAACAATGGCACTCTTATCTCCCCCTGCCCCTCCCCATGCTGCATGGGAAACCACCTTTGTATCTTGACAAGACTTAAAAAACACTGTGTGATAGGAGAGGAACATCCTCCATATGCTGTCCTTTACTAAGTCAAACCCACTAGTCCATCTCAGAACCCACCCACCCATGAGGCTAGGTGGGATGGCCACCTCAGTCAGCATCCCCTCAAGGGGTGGCACACCTGTTCTGCTCCCCAGCTTTGCCACTGGTCTCCCCTGCCTCTAAGGGCAGAGAGGGGCTGGTGGCAAAGCTCTGTGGAATGCTGAAGGGCAGAGAGGGGAGGCATTCCACCATCCTGCTTTGCCACTGGGTGCAGATTTCACAGAGAGACTGACACAGTGGTGTGATGGGGCTTTGCACTGGTTTCTCTTGAAGGGAAGAGCTGGAGCAAAGCCCCGTTGCTGGGCAGGGGTGAGAGAACCCTAAATGACAACCACCCCAGTGGGGAGGACTTGTTACAGAGTTTGTGCCCCCATCACAGGGTGGCAGTGGGGAGTTTCACCTCAGGTGCCCCTGGTCCATCAAGCTCAATATTGTCTACGTTGGCAGACAGCATCTTTCCAGGGTTTCAGACAGGCAATCTCTCCCAGCCTCTGCTGGAGATCCTGGCAACCAATGGGCTACTGCCCTTCCCCTAAACATCTTGGTTCAGGCCCTGGTGTCTCCATTTAGAAGGATTCAGTATTAGGTCATGGTGTGCCTGGGATCCCCAAGATCCACTGTTAGTCAAATTAGAGCAGGAATGGGGAACCTGTGGTCCTCACATCAGACCCAGCTGGCAAGGCCAATGGTCACGGCTAATGGGAGTTGTAGTCAAACAACATCTGGCTGGCCACAGTTTCTCCACCCCTGTAGCGGACAACATAGGGATGTATGGACAAGTAGTTTGATGTGATATAAGGCAGCTTCCTATGTTCCTATGACATAAGTATCTTGCTATTGGAATGAGGAAGGGAGGGGGAAGAGGGCAAAAGTCCCAGTGAGCACAACTAAAGAAGCTCTTTGTATCTGTGGCCTTTGTGTTTCCCGCATTGAAATTCTGTCAAGTGACTAACAAGAGCCTGCAAGCTACAACAGTGCGAGGATGTGTCCCTTTGGGGTATATCCTCTAAAAGGAGCCTAGACAAAGAACAAAGCAAAATATGTATTTTCCCACTGTGAGACATAGCCATGATTTGCATCCTACATATTCCATAATAAGGAACACATCTAGTTTGATTATTCATTGATGGAGAAGGGGAGGAGATGGTCCCAGAATTACTTGTTATTGTTGAGTTTCTGACTAGAGCTCCATCATTATCGGTTATCATCTGTTAACACCAACAAGCAGAACAAAACAGCAAAGACTCCTAGGGCACCTTAAAAACTGACACTTTATCCTGGTAGGAGTGAGGTGTTGTAGGCTAGAGCCTGTTTTGTCGTGTGACAGACAGGCTGTTTTTTGCTTAGGAGGCTGTGTAATTTTTTTCTTTTTCTTTTTGCAGGGTTATGGTAATACTACTGATAATTAGAAGAGAGATTCATCAGAAGCTACAGAAGAAAGAACACTAAATGAAAAACTCAAATGCTCAGGAGATGAGCCTGTGGATATACATCAGTTGTGTGCAGGATCAAATTGCAGGGTGTCTGTGGACAAGCAGCAGTCAAACAAAGAGAGAGGGGTGTAGGGGTGTGGGTGTGTACATATATTGTGGTGGTAGAAAGATTTGATGCCTCTATCCTTCAGCTTTCCGAAAAGTATTCAGTGAGTTCACCTTCACCTAGATTTAAAATGTGCTTCTTCATTATCCTGCTTTGTTTGATAACTTCATCAAACATCAAAAATCTGTTCTTTATTTGGTTTCTGTAAGGATTACTAGAATAAGCCTTCATAATTAAATGTATCTTTTCTTTCCTCTGCCTCCCCCCTCCCTGCGTCTATATCCCAATTATTACTGATACCACTTTTTGATCTTTCTACATTATATTTCCTTTGGTCCAGTTTGCAATTAGCAGCTTGGGAAAAACCCCATAGAGTTTCCTTTAATACATGATTTAAATACATACAACCCAAACCCACACACAACATTATTATTTATTATTTATTATTTATTATCCAATAGGATATTGAAAGAGAAGAAGAAACGGCATCTTGATATATTTTCTCTCACTTTTGTCTGAATTACTTCATTATCACCGAAATAATATGAAATACCGTATCAGCTCATTGTGTTATGAAACAACGGCAGTTTAAAAGCTGCATATCAAATTAGAATATGTGAAAGATGAGAACTGAGGAATGAAATCTTGAAGAAAAAATTGTAGTGCAGAAGGAAATGTATTAAAAAAGGTATAATTATAAGACTTCAAATGGTTCATGTTTCAGCCCTCTCACCATATTGTGATGGGACTATTGTATAAATCGTTTTCTGCTAGCTGCTTAAAAGTAATAGGACCCACATGCCTCATTCTCAGTCTGAATTGATGCACTGACCAGATAGACAGCAATTTCTATATGTAAGGCAGTATCTTAAATTACATGGAGATAGACTTACCTCTGGGATGGCAATCCTGTTAGCTTACTGTGTGCTGCAACTGTATCCTGACATGATAGTAGATAAGCTATCCAGAGAATCATAGGAGGAAAAAGCCTACTCAGATGGAACCACATTTTCTTTTAATAAAAACAAATGCTTTTCATTTTTGGTTTGGAAACCTCCAGGTACCTGTTTTGGAGAGTGAGCTTTTTAAAAAAGAAGGTTGCACCCTGAGCTCTCATAGTATTGTGAATCATTAACAAAAGGCCCAGACTATAATCTGAAGGACATCACTGTTTTGGAAATAGATTCCCGAACATTGGGCAAAGGGGGAAATGGTTGTTTGCATGCTAAAGTCAATGCAAGTGCTATCAGTGGAACTGAACTGAAACCCTATGAGTAGCCATTAGGCAAAAATGGTTTCCTTTATAGAAAACTCCCCCTTGTTAAGGGAGCCACATTAAAAAATAAAGTTTTGGGTGCAGGTGGTTGGTTATTGTTTGGTACATTTTCAGCACACACAAAAATCTAAGCATGCAGTGATATCAACCAACTAAAACAGGATTAGACAAATTCATGGATAATATGGGTACCGGATGCTGCTAGCCATGATGACTATGTTCTTCCTTCACAGCTGGAGGCAGCAATGCTTTTGAAAAGCAGTTGCTGGAAACCACAGGAGACGAGAGTGCTGCTTGCGCGTTTCCCCACAGGCACCTGACTGGACACGGTGAGAACAGGATTCTGGGCTAGATAGGCCATTGGCCTGATCCAAAAGTCTGTTCTTATGCACTCTGCATGTGTGAGGCTAAGAAAAGGGAAAGCAATGTTACTGTCTTTTGCATCCAGATACTAGAGGATTTGTTCTCATTTTTCTCCTTTCTACACTGAGCTTTTAACACGCTGAGCACCTCCAGAGGCAGATGTTGCCTTTAACTATCATTAACTACCCTGAGTTGTCCATGTTGGTTAGAAAAATCTGGCTGTATGTAGAAATCAATGCATGCAATCTCTACATATGTATGCTTTGGGAGCTTGGTGGAATGCAGTAATTGAGTAGCCTGAGCCATACAATTTAACAGTGCCAAGAGATCTGGTGCTAGTAGCATTGCTTCCTTTTCAGTCAGAAGCACTGAACCTCATCCTTGACACAGTATCAAATTTACTCTAGCTTAGGCGGCTGGAGGTAGCTGCAGAGATGAAAGTATAACTTGATCTTTTAATGGCCTAGCATTCTGATTTAGGACACTGCCCAGGTTGGTGCTGTGGGCAGGGGGTACTTTTACGCAACATAACTTTCCAAGACTGTTCTACAGTGGGTGGGCTGATGATCACGTAATCACACAGCTGCCCTTGGTACACTCCGAACACTTGGCAGGAGAACGCTAAAGTCTTTTATGAGCTTCATAGAATTGGAATGGATCCTGAGGATCATCTAGTCCAGTGTTTCCCAAACTTGGGTCTCCATCTGTTTTTGGACTGCAGTTCTCATAATCCCTGACCACTAGTCCTGCTAGCTAGGGATGATGGGAGATGTAGTCCAAAAACCACTGAAGACCCAAGTTTGGGAAAGACTGATTTAGTCCAACACCCTGAAATGCAGGAATATGCAGCTATCCCTTACGGGGATCAAACCTGCAACCTTGGCATTATCAACACCACGCTCTAGCCAGCTGAGCTATCCAGCTGAGTTACCATTTGGCAAAGTTACCTTTTGGTAAATGGCTGTCTGCTCATGTCATGGGAGCCGCTAACCAAGTATCAGTACATGTGTCCACTGACTGATTTATTAAAAAGTAGGGTGTGAGGGTCCGGTCTATGTCCACATCATTCCTGCTAAACCAGGAGGCCTGTCCCGTTTAAGCTCAGATGAGTCAGGAAGGGAGAGTGATAAGTAAGTTGCTGAGGTTGTCTTTTTTATTCCTTTGCAGTTGATTCCTGACATTCAAACCAGTTCAGTGCTCAAGCCCTGGTGAAACCTGACTCAAATGAAGCCAAGAATGTATTAAAATGCCAGTTTGTTGGCACTGGATATGAGTCATCCTGCTACAAAAATACAAAATGATTGCACACACCTTTAACTCTTTAAACCATCTAGGCCTCATTGGACCTCTGCAAAGTCACCCACACTTACCACCTGGCAACCCAGGGATTGTCATGTGGGAGAGCTTTGCAAAATGGTGCACTGCATCTTACGGAAGAATTCACTTAGGAAAAACAAAATGTACACAGTACAGGGCCCTAAAGGAAATGGCAATTCATTTCCCCCCCATTGCCTGTCTCAATAAAAGAGTTTCTAGCATCCGAGGCAGAGTGAGTTATTGCTCAGCTCATAACGGCTGTCATGTTTGCCTACTCAGTCACTGCATCACTGGGATCTAAATCTTTGTTTTCTAAAGCAATTTGAGAGAAGAAAGCGGCAACTTAAAATATGAAATTCACCTTTAATTCTATATGCTGAGTGAACCCCAGCCATTGAGAATCTCTCAAGTCCAAAGCCTGACCGACCTTTAATATAAATGACTGCTTTGCACAGTCAAATGCCTCCCTTCTCAGCATCTAGAGATATTATAGAAGCATTATATCCATTTTCCGCCTCCTGATAGCAGCATCAGAAACATACCACATGTGATTAAAGTTATTTGTGGATCTTCTTCTAGAAATAAGGCTGCGGACAGCCTTGTGCAATCAAGCACATCTCCAATTTCAGAGTGCTGGTAGGTAGGTCATTGTAGTGTGTGTGTGTTGCAGGGGGCAGGAGAGGGTTAGAGCGATTTAAGCAGCGGAGCAAATTGCGGGTAAAATATAACAAGTCTCCCATTGCAAGGTGTTCCATATTGAAAATGATAGTTAAAAGTTATACTTCCACATACGTAGAAGAAAATGAGGAGCTGAAGTAGCCTGAAATACTGGGTGGATATCCTGCTATCAATCTGGCTGGCTGGCTGGCTGGCACAATGACCTTCAAGAGACTGTCCTCCTAGCTCAGTTTCCCACACCAAATCCAAAAGGCATAAAAAGAATCCATGCATGGTCACAGATCACAAAATTGCTCCCATCTCGGAACAGAATGTCATAAAATAAGACCCGTACCTGGATGAAACTTCAGATGTATGAAAGGAACAAAAAGGGAGAAGGGTGCTAATTCTGTCACACTGGACAGAGATCACGTATCTTGGCACAATCCTGGTAGCCCTCTTACTGCAACCCTTTGTTTGCGATAAGCATAAAAGGCAAACAACAGCTTTCAGTGGTAGCCATCAGTCACTAGAGGCACAGCCCTAAAGAGCCTTATAGGATGGCAGGCAAGAGAAACAAATGGGGAATGACTTAGATGTGAGGCAGAAGGCTTGAAGCTACCTCCACTGACTCATCAGAAATCTTGCATCCAAATGGCCCAGTTCTAGAGCTGAATCCTGGGAACCAAATATCACCCCCCCACACACACACAAACACCCCACACACTTTGCTGTGGTCTGTGGAAATGCAATTCTTTTTGTTCAATGTGTGGATAAATGCTATTAGATAGGACTCATCCAGACTTCCTTTTGTGCTCCACTTTCCAGGTACAGGTTTAAAGCTCTGTGTCTGAGCAGGGTGTGGTCCCCCCCCCATGCTTTCCCTGGGGGGAAAAAAAACATGGTTTACCACTGAATTGGAGCAAGTGGCGATCCATGGAAAACTCATTTGCCATTTGCTCTGATGTAGTGGTAAAATACAAGTTTTTGCAGGGAAAGCACCAGTACTATCCTCTATCTATCTATCATCTCATTCGGAGCACAGATTTAAAGCTCAGACTTGTGCCTAGAAACAGAGTACAAAAGGAAGTCTGGATGAGCCCATCATTATGTCATAAGAACACAGGAAGCCACTTTATATACTACATCAAACTCTTCATCCCTATAGTCCACATGGTCTACACTGACTGGCAAGGGCTCTCCAGATCCTAAGGCAGAGGTCATTCCTGGCACCTACTGCCCAATCCTTTGGGCTGGAAATGCCAGGAATTGAAACTTGGACCTTCTGCATGCACTACACGTGCTCTGCAACAAAACAATGGACCCATTCTCATGACCACAGCTACCCATGTAACTGGGTGGTTCCACATGCTAGGCATGTTAGGCACACGACTAACCCTTGTGCTCATATTGTTCTCATTTGCAGGTCGACACTCTTGATTGACCTGGGTTGTGAAACTAAATGGTAAAACAATGTCAAACTGCAGGAGAGATAGTTATTAAAAGTTGTGCAGGGAGAAGGGTCCTGCTTTTTTGCAAACCCCCCCCCCCATGGTCTATAGAGTATACTGGCACCTTTAGTGAAACCTTTAGTTATCGGGTAGCAGACTTGGGACCGTACCACGAACCCATCAGGAGGCATTGCTAATCCGAACAGACAATACGAGGCTGGATGAATCAGTGGTATGACTCATCAGAAGTTGCATTATGGAGAGTGGTATGACTCAGCAGAAGCCAGATTCAAATGCTTTCTTTGCTTCTCCCGTCTGGCCTGTTCAGGAGACAAGAGAGGAAATAAAACCAGGATATTTAGGATTTGAAGTGCCTATTAGAAAAATTGTGGGGCGGCTCAAGTTGGTTGGGATTGTCCTGGGCAAACTTGGGAAAGGTTGTTATCTCAAGGACAGCCCTATCTATGGACACAGCAAGCAGCATATCAGAAGCATTTGGTCAGGCATAGGGGAAATTCAGTGCAATTGACAGCCCAAAAAACACTTTCCCATTTGTTTTGGTTTTTTCATTGTCCTGTTTGGCTAGAGCTCTCTTAAAAATTGCTGAGGGGAAAAATAATAGATGTGCAATAAATTTTATTGGTCTGGCAAATAATTTATAAGTTGGCCCAGTAAAAGTTTTCATTACCCACCTTGTCTGTGTTTAACTTAAGGATCAATAAGTGCTGCAGATATTCTACCCCCCCCCCTTCCTTCCTCAAATGCTGGAGGAATTACATCAAAGAAACCCAATATGGGTATCGCTAGCTTAGCTCACCCTCTAGTGGAGATTTGCAGCCAAACCCTTTTCAGACAACAATTTGAACATGACTGGCCCTACCAAACTGGGATGAAAGGCACCTGCGGAAGGTTGGTGGAAAGCTGCAAGCGGGACATAGGAGCCTGGGGTGCAATCCTGTGACCCCTTCGGCAGCCATTCCCACTGAGCTCAATGAAACTTTCACTCAATAAAATATGCATATGGTTAGACTGTAAAGGCTCTTCCACAAACACAAAATAAAACAGTTCTTGCTTCAACAAGGTTTGTTATGTCCACATAAAATTTACATTCAACAAAACACTCATTCACTTGGTTTATTTATTGAGGGAACTCATAAAACTGCTTGATCAAAAGAAATTCCCCAAGTGGTGTGCAGATAGCATTATAAATAAATGAATGAAATGGCTAAAATACCTAAACCAATTAAATACAAATATGCCTAAAATCATCATTTATCACTAAAATCAAAGGTAGAATCAATAAGACACTGAGACAAATGCAAGTAACAAAATTAAACATCTGGATAGGCTTGCTGGAACGGACAGGTTTTCAGCAGGTGTCTAGCACGCAAAAGGTGGCATGTTCAATTCCTGGCATCTCCAGGTGGGGCTAGAAATGTTCCACACCTGAAGCCTTGGAGAGCCACTGCAGTCAGTGTAGACAATGCTAAAGGAGATGGGACAATGGTCTAACTTGGTATAAAACAGCTGGAGGGGTAACAGAGTGCCACCACACTCACCCTGTGTTCCTAGGATAAATCCAGGTGGACCTGTAATGCTTGTCTCAAAATAAAAGCAAATACTGCAAGAGCAAATCCCTTTCTCCAGTTAGGATGTCCCTCATCTCATTCCACACATCAAATTATATATTGTGGGCTTTTGCCATTCTCATGAGATCAATGTGTTTCAGGAATGACATTGATTGTTATTTTCAAAGGAGCACACAGTCTTGCTGAATCTTGTAGTAAAGCTCTCTTCCATTATGAGTCAGGCCTCAACAAGCTGATAAGTCAGTTTAGGAGTCCTTCCATAAAGCAAGAGGACAGAGCCATAGTTCAGCAGCAAACCATCTCAGAAGGTCCCAAGTATCATCTCCAGGTAGGGCTGGAAATGTCCCCTGTTTGAAATTCTGTAGAGCAGCTGACAGTCAGGGTAGACAATCTTGAGTCAGATGAGCCAACAGTCTGACTCAGTGTGAGGCAACTTCCTATGCTACTCCCTTCCTTGAAGTATGGGTCCTACTTTCCTTCCTTGACATTTCACATTCATTTCCTTGACATTTCAAGGTTGGATTGCTTTGAACGTGTGTTGAGGACGTTCCAGTGGGGCGGGGGGGGGGATGTTTTAGAGGATGGGGGTGATTAAAAAAAAACACTAATCCTCCTGTCAGACTAGGAATATCCCACCCCCCTCAGTTTAGGATATTCCATCATTCTTCAGCAGAGTTTCTTTTCTTTCAGCAAAGTAAGCAGCTCGCGTATATGTCAAACAAAGCTCCAGTAATAATAAAACATTGTAACACAATAACATACTGTCTGAGAGAAACTAAAACAACATGAGGCAAGAATGGCAGTTGGCCTCTCTAACTGAACTTAATTGAATACCCAAAGGGAGGGGCCAATTCCAGAGCACAACACAAAGCCCTGCCCACCAGATGCCAGACATTCTACTATTCAAATTAGGCCCCAGTGTTTTTCTAACAGAGAATCGGTCTGCTTTTCAGAGAGAAGCAGAGCTGCAATCAGGTGATGAACCAGCTCCAGGATTACAAGCTAAAGTAACAAATGACTTTCCACAGCTGGGTTTCACTCTTCAAAGAGTTGGGCATCAGCACTATGAAATAAACTGCACAGCTCAGGTGATGATGGAACAGAAACATACTGTTGTACACTACGCTAATCTCCAAGTAGTGCGAGATTCCTGGGGTTCCAGGCACTTACCCAAGATTCAGTTTCCTGGGAACAAGGGACAGTGCAGACTTTGGTGTCTTTATGATATATGGTTTATTTACACATATATACAACCTAAGTCTGTGATGGAAGGACTCGCAGCATTAACACCCCAAGAGGGCCTTTCTTCTCCGATAGACACAGCCTTGGATTCAAGCAGAAAGCAGGCATGGTTCTCATGCCCTGACCTCTTCCAATGGCCTACTTGCAGTTCAGCTCACACAAACAACTCAGCTCTGGTTATTGTCACTACCAGCCAGG
The DNA here is from genome assembly GCF_964106915.1 of Podarcis gaigeae. NCBI lineage: Eukaryota > Metazoa > Chordata > Lepidosauria > Squamata > Lacertidae > Podarcis > Podarcis gaigeae. The sequence goes on along the minus strand of NC_139682.1, from coordinate 58,378,604 downwards.
TGAGGGAGGGGGCCCACCCATGGCCCTCCAGCACAAAGCAACTTCCTTTCTTTAGACTAATGACCCATCCACTAGGGCCCTTTAACCAGAAGCGGCCTGGCTACTTCAACAATGGGATCCTCCATTAGATTTTAACCTTTGCTGGATCCAGAAATTAGAAGGCGTTTAGACATCATACAGCCTAATGCCTCCCCCCCCCCCAAAAAAAAACCCTTCACACTCTATGGTTTCACTTCCCTTTCACCAGTACAAGTGTGATTGTGAAAACTCATTCTCAGATTTGCTGAATTCACAGCCCTGTGCTTATAAACAATTATCCACTAGAGAGATATAAAGTAATTGCTATGTCCTGTCCTGTGGGGGAAAAGTGATAGGTCAGATTCTAAGAAGCAACTCACTAAAGAGCAGAAATGAGCAGCTTAATAGTCGTTGTTTTTTTAATAAGGCACCTTTCAGTGTACAAAGTGCTTTACAGTTCTATAGTTATTTACCCTTCCAATAATAACCCAGAAATGACGGATTGGAACCTGACTCTGGGTCTCCCATTGTCCTGGCTCCCACTTTCAGACACAGGCTCTCGACTCAAGAATTCCCAAAGGCTTTATTCCAAAAGTCAGCACACAGTTAAAACACAGATCAAGATACAGGTTACGCAGCCTATATAGTTCAGAAGCAAGGTTTTGAGATATGCCGCTAGGAGTAAGCTAAAGCGTTGACTCCACACCTGACATGCCCACTTTGCTCACCTTTAGAAGAGTGAGATAGGCACAGTCATTCATGTGATTCTCACCTCGAGAAATGGAGCTTGTCAAGCAGGCAGGCACTCCTGCAAATAGCATGAGCTATATTGTGTTGGTGCATCCAACAGTGGGTCGTGGGAGGTGGGACCTGGGTCTGCTAGGCCAGCTCAGTGTCCTATGCACTTCCGTCCTATGCACGTCCTATGCACTTCCTCAGTTGCCAGGGCAACCTCACTCTCAGGAGGCAGGGGGATGACTTGCTTGCACAATCCTCCCTCCTCTTCTGGAACATTCTTCAGCAGCAGGGAGGCGATATATCCAAGCACACTGCTCTGACCTCCCCACCCCTCAGCCATCTCACCCCATTCCTCCTCTCCCCTTGCCAGGATAGATCTTCCTTGCTTGCTGCTTCAGGACTCATAACCAAACTTTGCTCTCTACCCACAACACCACACTGTGAAGTGTTGGGGGAGGGCTGTGTGTGGGAAGGAACGTACCGATCTCTGTTACCTGGCAATAAAAGCACAGCTCTTTTGCTCTGGGGAAGTGTCTCTTCCCATATCTTAACTTTGCATTTAGGCTTCAGGAAACCTGGTTGTACGGCGAGATTTATAGCAGAGAAAGCACTGCTTGTATGATGAAAGATGATAGCTGTCCCTCCTCAGGCTTACTGCTGGTAAAGAGGAAGAGAATGGCATTTAAAAAGACAGCCGCACATCAAGGGTCAGCGTAAGGATGGGATGTTGACTTGGGGCTGAGTTATACATTGCTGCCGCGTCGAGGCTGCTTTAAATTGCTCCATGTGGTAATTGTCAGCACGTGGTCTGCCATACACAAAACAAGGAAGGGCATTTTCACCCCAGGCATTCTTATTCCCCACCACCACCACAATAAAAGAACCTGGGACAATATAGAAAAAACTGCCCATTCTCCTTGCATACAGAGTGGCTTAAAACTCCCTGCACTTTGAAGCTATAATGCAGGGATAGGGAACTTGTGGCCTTCCAAGTGTTGTTGGATTACAGCTGCCATCATACCTGGCCACAGACTATGCTGGCTGGGTCTGATGGGAGACTGATTATTTAATTTCCATAAAGCTTATTATATTTAAAATATCTCTAAGCGGTGTACAGAAAACCGAAGCAACAACTGACAACTTACAAAAATTCGCAGTTACATTTAAAAATGCTGCATGAATGCAAACTTACTAATCTATATAAAGGTAAAGGGATCCCTGACCATTAGGTCCAGTCGTGGCCGACTCTGGGGTTGCGGCGCTCATCTCGCTTTATTGGCTGAAGGAGCCGGCGTACGGCTTCCGGGTCATGTGGCCAGCATGACTAAGCCGCTTCTGGCGAACCAGAGCAGCGCATGGAAACACCATTTACCTTCCCGCCGGAGAGGTACCTATTTATCTACTTGCACTTTGAGGTGCTTTCGAACTGCTAGGTTGGCAGGAGCAGCGACCGAGCAACGGGAGCTTACGCCGTCACAGGGATTCGAACCGCTGACCTTCTGATCAGCAAGCCCTAGGCTCTGTGGTTAACCCACAGCGCCACCCGGGCCCCAGTACTAATCTATATAAATCAATATAAATTCATTTTCCTTCTGACACCCCCCCCCTCCTGGCCTCTGGGTTCTCACCCTGGGTCCAAACAAACTCTCAGCTCACCCACAAAAGTCTCACAATGAGAACAGTTCCTGGAAATAGCGGCCATCACCCTAGTCTCTCACTGTGGACTTGCTTTTTATGGGCAGGCCCAAGGCAGATGGTTCTTCCTCAGTCTGCCCTCAGCTGTGCCCCATCCAGCTGCACTCTCCACACCCAGTTCCAAGTACAGAAAATATGCAGAGTTTCCCAGGGGGTCCAAAGGGAGGGATAAGGGCCCCCCTGCATTCATAGTCCATCCCTCTTCATCTGGAAAGCTACAGGTTGGTTCCCCATTCCTGCTGCAATGCATAAACTAGCCTAGCCAGCATTCATTCTTATCCTTTAATATACCTGTTAAATTATGTCAAGGATAGGTTTGTACCCTATTTCCCCCTCAAACTGCTTGCTTCTTTCACACCTTTTCCTTTTTATCATTACTTCTTTTTCATCTAACTGATTTCCTCTCTTCTCTCCTTCCTTTGTATCCCCAGTGGCTATAATTAGGGGTTTTTTATTTAATTTATTTTGTATCTCTTTAATGTCTTACAATGACTTCTCTGGCCTTTTCCCCTCAAAGTATGAAGACCTCTCTCCCTGAACGTTTCTGTCTCCCAGCCATATTTTCTCAACATGGGGAGAGTCACTGGTGCTGACATCGGCCCAACGAAAAAAACTATATCTATGGCTACATCAAGGCGGGGACATGTAAGTGAGGAGGCACTTGATAGGCTTTGGAACTGAGGCCCACATGAAAGTAGCCCATGCCCCCTCCCCCAATTCAGAAAAGCTGCACCTGAATTTTTGTGTGCGTGTTTAGGTTGACTTCTTGCATTTCCGCAGAGAGAAATATAACCCAAACGACACCCAAATTATTGGTATAATTTATTTAGTCACAGAATCTGGGCTATGTGAGTGCAAAGCAAGTTTACGCAGCTGTGTGTATAGTGTGATCTCTGTTCCGAAATGCACAGCCTGCTCTGTACAGCCTTTCCCTCAAAATTCAAGGCTGTGCAGCCACAACCCACGATGACTGTAGCACACCTTTGCTAGACTAACAGTTCTCCAAAGACTGACATTTCCTCCATGGGCATGCCTGGTTCTTGTGCAACAAAAGGGGAGATCTGTTTGCAGGTGAAGCAAATCTGCCTTCTCTCTCTCTCTCTCTCTCTCTCTCTCTCTCTCTCACACACACACACACACACACACTCTGTGGGTTGGGTTAGGGAGGAGCCACGTCCTTCAGCTCAGGTGTGATCCTTCTGCATATGCTCCACCTTAAACCCACTGGCTCTTGCTGCAGGATTACTCTGAGCTGCCAGGAAGGAAGTTCCTTAAACTCCTCTGCTCTGGAAGCAGACTACTCATAAGCTCAAAAATGGGCTGCAGCACTGAGCCACGTCAGAAGGAGGTATGAAAGCAAGAGAAAACATGGAAATGGTAACTACAAATGCTGCTCTGCTGCTTTTTTATGTGTCTTTGTTTGCTGTTCAAATAGTTCTTCTTTGGCTTATCTTGTAACGTGGTGTGTAGCTCTACATGGATCACTTCAAAGAACAGGGAGCCAGTTCAACGCTGGGGGAGGTTACCGGATAAGGAGGCATAAATGCTTTCAGGATTTAGCTCCCTATTATTACTTTTGCTGGAAACTTGTTGTGCTGGTCTTATGGGGCTAAGTTCCACCCCACCCAGTCCAGAGAAAAGAGCAACTTTTTGGAGATATCACAGTTGTGCTATAACAGTATGGGAATGTTCAGGGTTAAAAACCAAGGCAGGGGGACATCTGTGGTCCTTCAGTTGCCATCAGCCCCAACCAGCATGGACTGTGGGTCAGGTTTGATGGGAGTTGTAGTCCGGGAACCACTGGAGGTTCCCAGTCAGTGGAATAACCTGGCCACAAACACACCTCTTTACTTTCTAGTGTTAGGGTTGAAACCTTATCCTTCTGAGGGAAACATGGGGTGCACAAAGTGCAGGATGATTTCTTGATGAAAGGTTGTGGTTCTCACATGCCTGAGACTACCTGAAGTGCTTATAAAAGGGTGACAGAGCGCAGCATGGGGCTGCTCCTTTCAGTAGAGTGTGTGTGTGTGTGTAAAAGAGAGACTGACTGACACACAGAGCGAAACTATACCCGTTGAACTCTTTCTTCTGCACAGCTCTGCATTGCAGGAGCCCAGTCTTCCTCCTGTCGATTTTAGTTCTGTTTCTTGGTTTTTCCAATCTCCATGTTTCTGCAGCAGTTTGCAATTTATTTATTTTTAAATCCTCATGAAAATTCTTCCGCATTTTAGTACACATTTTTCCTAGTAAGTGCACTTTGTGCACAGTTTTGACTAATGCACACATCTTTGCAAGCAATTTATCCTAATATTATGCATTTTTGGTAATGTAATTCATTTTTATGCACCCTTTCCCCATTTGGCATTTGTAAGCATTGGTTGGTTGGAGAACTGCGTTGTAACCTTTGGAGGAGTGTTAATTTCAAAGGGTGGCTGGGTTTCAGCTTCGGAAACTATGAATTTGATAAATCTGGCTTTAAATGTGTTTAAATTGAACTTTCCCCCCATCCTTATTTCTGGATGCCTCCTTTTAAACCCTTTGGGGGGGATCAGAACATAACCTTTAATGATTCTTTGTAACCATTGAACCATTTGTAAACACCACAGTCCCTTTCTTATTTTAAGAGTTTGGGCTGCAATCCTTAATCTACTCACTGAGAAGTACACTGAACACAGTGGGATTTACTGCTGGGTAAATATGCCTAGGTTTGTACTGCTAAACTAACAGCCCTGATCCTCTACTCTTCTCCCTCCCAAAGTCATTCTAGTGTCTTTGATTTGGCTATGAAACTACCTGGCTAAATTCTCTTTCTATTTTGGCATTTTAGTCTTTTGAGAAACTGTGGGTGGATTTGCAGGAAAACTTGCCTGAGTTTATACTTTCTGGATGTCATCAAACTTGATTGATGGTACCTGGAGCATGTGGCAAAATTCCAGCAATTGTGGCTGCTGTGGGTCAGAGTACTGTCTTGAGTAAACAAATGATATCTGCAGAATGTTCCTGTTGAGATTTACAAAGCCAATCAGTTCCATAAATAGGAACCATAAGAGATTCCTGTAAATGGCGCTTTGTGGAACTGCTCTTGTGCAAGGTATTAAAAGAAAAAAGGAAAGACTGGGAAAGCTGACTTGTATCCGGTATGCCCATCCCACCATGAAGCTCACTGAGCAAACTTGAGCAAATCTCACCTAATATAGACCTGGGCAGGCAGGGGTAGGGGTGGGGATGGGGGTGAGGTGCATGCTGCCTAGGCCTCTTTGGAAGGATGTGTGAAGAGTTGATGCAAATGGAATACCTGATCTGCATCCTTGATTGTGCAGAGTCAAAATTAATGCTCTCCACCACAAGTTTCAAAGAGTTTTTCTGCAGTCTTAAACCAGTTACAAAACAAACACTGCAAAATACAAAGTAACACATTGCTCTTAAACTAGCAATACAGTCCAGTCTTCCTAAAGACCTTAACTTTCCTCTCTCTGCTCCCAGAGAGAAATCCTGTACAAGTAACCTGCTTGCTCCAGATCACTGAGCTCCTGCTGCTGCAGCCTCTATTTTCTGCTAAGAAGCTGAGTTCTCAGGTGCTCCAGAGATTAGTCATCACTTAGCTGGAACAGAAATTTCTAGTGTCTCCTTCCGCATTTCCTAGATGCTGCCTAATGCAAACCTCTTTTTTATTTCCGTGCATACGACCATCACATTTTATGCTCATTAAAGTTACATTGTTAACAGGAAAAACGAGATTAAAATGTAATAAATAATCTGGGAACTCATTCCAGAGCATACAAACCCAGCATTGAGTCCTTCATGCCTTTTAGAGCTGAAGTGGCAAGCTTATTGCTGTACATACTTTTTCCCTCTTACATATAAACCGGGGACAGTGATCTGCCTGAGTGGCATAGCCTATGCCGCATAGGAGCCAACTTCTAGGGGTCGAGGTCCCTTTGCCCCCCCCCATTGATGGGCATTGGCATTCAAATGGTGTGCATATGCCACATATTTTGATAGATTATGCTGGGTGGGGCTTCCCTCCCCCAATTTTATTCAAGTTGGCATCCCTGCTGAGTGGTGATCTGCAAACTTGACTTAAGCACTTGGCTTTTTAAATGTTGGTAGCCCTGTTAATAAGAGGGACACGGGTGGTGCTGTGGGTTAAACCACAGAGCCTAGGACTTGCTGATCAGAAGGTCGGCGGTTCGAATCCCCACGACGGGGTGAGCTCCCATTGCTCGGTCCCTGCTCCTGCCAACCTAGCAATTCGAAAGCACCTCAAAGTGCAAGTAGATAAATAGGTACCGCTCCAGCGGGAAGGTAAATGGCGTTTCTGTGCACTGCTCTGGTTTGCCAGAAGTGGCTTAGTCACGCTGGCCACATGACCCGGAAGCTGTACGCCGGCTCCCTCGGCCAATAAAGCGAGATGAGTGCCGCAACCCCAGAGTCGGTTACGACTGGACCTAATGGTCAGGGGTCCCTTTACCTTTACCTTTAGCCCTGTTAATAGCTTCTACTTCCTGCTCCCTTCCCTTTCTTTCTGGGTGAGTTGTGGTTACAGCTGGTCAAGTGATCTGCTAGGAGCACACCACAGCACACTATTCAACTTCACAGCCACCCAAAATTATTAAATTCATTATTCCATTTCTTTGCAAGCCAGCTTTAATGGTAAACAAGATGCCGCTTGACTTCTCAAGGCCTATTGTGTTCTCCCTCCCTCCCTCCCTCATCTGTAATATAAAAACTCAGGGGGAGAAATGAGTTAATGTTGGTTAGTGGATTTTAGTAGTGCCCAAATGGTAGATTGGAAGCTAATTTCACCCTTTTTATCATCAGCATGCTCTGTGTTAAAAAACATACCACACTTCTTTGAGAGTAAGGTTATGTACACACCATGCCTTTAAAGCACATCCTGCTCTGCTCTGGGACCTGTACTTCACAGAGCTACTATCTGCAGCAACTACAGTTTGCAGCCTTCTTTGGGGGGTGAGTATGTGGGTTAGGTTCAGCAGCTGCATGGGGTTCAGCAAACTGAGCCTCAGCGTTGGCACAATCCCTAGTTTACTCTCTGTGCCACTCTCCACCCAGGCAGAAATAACTGGCAAATGATAAGTTGGAACAAATGAACTGAGAATGTCAAGGGCTTGGGTAGAACAGGACATTTTCAATGTTAAAATAATTAAATGGAACAGAGCAAAAACATCTGTCCTTGTTGTAAGTAAAAATAGTGAACTAAGGGAGACTGGAAACTTGAGCTTAAACTGCTACCGGTGGTAATATGTCCACCTTATGGAAATGCTTCCATGGAAACAGTCAAGCACTTAATGCTTCTGGCATTCAGGGGCGAAGTACCCCAGCGAGCTCCTGGATGCGCTGCCTGGGAAAGCAATAGCACCTGTGTTGCCCTTTCAGAAACAGGAAGAGCTCTCCAGGATTCAACTCTGTAGTTTTCAGCTGTGCTTTTAATGCATAATAAAACCACAAAGCAATTGTTACTTTAAAAAAAGAAGCTTATCTCTAGTTAGGGGGTGGCAACCTGGCAAAGGTTTTATCTTTCATGGTGGCTTCTCTCTGCAGCTCTGATGAGGAATTCGGTAATAAAAGAAGCACCTGGTTTGCAGTAAAGCACCGTAAACAGTGCTGTGCATTTGAGCAGATCTTCAAGTCCGCCTGCAGATATTGCACCCACGCTGAACAAACAATGGCATTTATTTTGCCTTGGCTTCCATTGGTTGTAGTCATAACTCAGTGTGAAGTTTTGGATGAAGATCAGAGGGGTTTTGGTCTGTCTTTTCCTTTACGGAAATGTTAATTGCATATACATTCCAGACTGGGCTTGGGCATAGTACTGAGTTGTATCATACAGCTGGCTGCTCCAGTACAATCGGAGCAATTGAAACATCTCCTAGGTGCTTTGCATCATGCTGTGTAATGTGAAAATAATAGCGTTGACTAAAAGGGGTTATTCAGGAGAAACTGTTTTGTATTTAATAAGTTGGATGCAATTACGCAAAATTCAATAAAATCTCAGGACAAGGCTCTGCTGTGTTGCCTTCTCATTAAAGGCATCTGTGTCTCTTTTTCAGCATAATGGCGCTTCTGTCCAAGGTTGTCTTGTTTCACCTAATTTTCTGATCCAACAAGCTGTTGCAGGAGAGCACAGTTCTTTGCACAAGGCTGATCTGCATGGCTGCTGTTCCTCCTGCCGAGCAAGCACATTCAGATTTTTATAAGGCAGCTCACAATATACAGGTAGCTCCAAAAAGAGAGCGAGTAGGAAATGGCCACATTTCAGGAGCTGTGGAATTTGACATCCAGTACCTAGTTTTTGAGGCTCCCAGGGTGTGCTGCGACATTTTAGATATGGGTGGGGTCACTACAGAGTAAACACTGTAGATGACGACGATCCTGTATTGTCAGATTTGTATATGGAAGAGAAGGCTATTGTAATCTCACCCATATCCTACAACTGTAAGTTTCCTTCAAGCAAATGGTGTCCTGATGCAATCTAATTGCAGAGTCTGGGGTACTGGGTGGGCTTGGGGGTTAGTTGGAGCAGGGGAGGGAAGGATTTGTTCTCAATCAGTTATCTGAATACACCTTCACATCTGCCAAGTATAAATCTGGTGGTCTTTCTCCCCCTTCCCTGAGCTGCTTTGTTCCAGGCCCAGGTGCAGTGGAACCATTGGGGTGGGGCGTGCACACAAAGAAGGCACAAGAAACCAGTATTGGCATCAAATAAGGGGACAGCTTTTATTGATTACAGATTGTTGATGGATAGCAGGGGTTGGCCATTGACAGAGGTCACCCTATGATGTGCACTATTCCGAGAAATCACCTGTGGTCACTGGATGGGGACACTAAACCCCTGAGATGGTCATCTGGACATGAAGCACCCCCCCAAATTCTAGGAATTAAGTTTTGGTACAATCTCATCCCACAGACACAGCTTCCTTGTGAAGTTGTCAGTACCCCAGCAGTGACCATCACTCACAGTATCCTGTGCTCCTCTTCAAGGGGAAAGCATCTGGGTCCATTTAAATTGCCCACACTGTCCCTGCATGATGGAACCAGATGCTTGGCAATGAATTGGACAGATATGCCTAAATCTATTTTGTGTCATTTTCAATAGAAGTCAGTCCTATGTCAGTTTGTCTCATTTTTGCAGCCTTAAGAAAGGGGCGGGCATGAAAAATCTGCATGGAAACTGCATGCATTTTGTACACACATATCCTATAAAATACATACATTCAATGCATTTTCAGCATAGGGAATATATATTTATGTGCACTTTTTAGGAGTGCAACTTCAGCACAAAATCCACCGTGCATAATCTGGCAGTCATATTCCAACCCACAAGCACATTTGGGAAAATTAAATAAGGCCAGCCCACTGTGAAAAGAGGACAAACCCAATTCCTCTCTGTATCTAGTTGTGCACTGTCATCAGGTAATCTACAAGAGGCCCACTGACATCAGAGGGGCCCCATCAGAATATACTTTTCACATGAACCTCCTCTATCCTGAATCCAGACTTGATTGCCAAACCATCTACACCAGTCTGGGTTCTTTCTCAGTTTGGGTTAGAACTGCTTTGTTAAAAATATGATTGATAGTTGTCTCTTGTATGCTTGGCTATTTTAGGAAAGAGCTGGAGACTTCCGAGCACTTCGAGCAAAATTTCAGAATGATTCCAATTTTTCCAGTGCATTGCTCCAGCCTGTAAAGAGCCTTCCTGCAGAAGCCCCCCCTCGGCAAAATACCGATGGCAGTCCCGCATCCCATCCTAAACCCAAACCATTGTGCCGACGACAAATTCCAGATCCCGAGCAAAAGACAGTGCCCTTCAGTTATTTATCGCAGAAGTCTGAAATAGTACAAATCAAGCCTGTCGTGCTACCAAGGGCCCGGCTTCACGAATTGCCTGAAGTTAGGAAGAATGAAGATAGAAAATGCAAAGACATTACAGAGACAGTTTGTGCAAGAGTTGTACTGGTGGAAGATTCACCAAAGCAACGTCCAGCATCTTATCATTGCCTTCAAGAAACTGCACTGGCAAGCAATTCTTTCCGCAATACTCTGAACATCTGGGAAAGTGCTTTGTTGCAGAGTGACAAAAAGGGCTCCGAGACTCCTCCTCAGCGGTCTAACAGAACAACGTCTCTTCCCCAGCCCAAAACTGTGAACGTTACTGTCACTCCAGAGGTTCCAGCAAAATCAGCTGAAACTGAGCAAGCAGTAGTGCTTTCTGCACCAGGCACCCCTTCTTGCCTACAGGTCGAACCTGTTCCATTTCCCACAGTCTCGCCACCTGTTCCACCAAGAAATCATGCAAGCTCAGAGACACTGGCCCACGGTGCCATTAAAGTTGCTGATTCCCCCCAAGACGCTCATGACTTAGACAGGCCAAGCAAGACCTCGCAATGCTCAAATGGTAAGCCATGTTACCTGACTATATTTTGTAGCCCTAAGTCAGTAGTGGACAACAATACTTTTGTGGTAAAGAACTTGCCTATGATGTTTCTAGTATCTAGCTAAAAGCCAGTCAGTTCAGGATAATGTGAGTAGGTTTTATATGCTTCCTAGACTTTCAGAACAGAACATGAAATGCACATGGGTAGTTCCTACATTGTTTTGAGCAAAAAATACCCTCACTGCTTAATTTTTCAGAAGGTGTGGCATGAAGAAGGGTAGTTGTCCAGCTGTGTTGTTTCAAAAAAAACCCTGGAGAAATGTTTAAAATGTATTTTTGATCAATCTTCACAGCTGGAGAGGGTTTGCAGCAAAACAAACTGAGACGCTGCTAGGTTATTTTAATCAGTAGCCCCTCTTATAATTGCACAATAAGGGCAATGATAAGTGACCTCTTTCTTCCTCCTAATAATCAGCTTATACTTGCAGGCACTGTGTAAACAATTGGCAATCTGAATGCATTCCTTATTTCTGCAATTTGACCAGTTCCCTGAAGTGAATGTACCTAGCTGCTAATCAATGTCCATTCTTTATAAATATTAACACTTGTCTGCTGTCATGGTAACTTTGGAGTAGACGTTTTGGGCCAGACCAGTACTTGGGAGTCCAAAATTGAGGCTGAAACTAATCTTTGCATTGCCTTTTTGCTAATTGAAGAAGAAGAAAAAACCTCCAGCCAGGAAGCTTCTGGTTTGACATGCTGTCTTTACAAAATCCAGGACCAATGCCAGCTACGAAAAACATCTTTTTTCTTTCTTTACTGGAACAAGCTGCCTTACAGGAACTTAGCATTCCGCAGCTGTTTTGCCAACTTACAATGAATTGCAGGTGACTAATAAGATAAGGTGTGTGTGTGTGTTCCATGATGTTGCTCTGGCTAACCTTTCTGTGCACTTTGCCAGCTTTGTACCAAGCCAAAGGGCTCTTCCTATTAGTCATGAGTGCAGTTTAAATTGTTGCTATGTGACAGAACAGTATATTTGCCAATATGCACAGGTTTCCTTTTCTGATGGCTTTGACATGTAGAGCAAGGTGGTCCACAGAGACCCCAGGAAGCCTATTACTTACACAGCCCTACTCTATTGGACTCCTATAGGTCAGTGAATGACAAACTCGGTAATTACTCTTGCCTACTGGGTTACAACTCTGCCAAGCATGCTCTGACAAGTGGGAAGGAAACCATTAAAGGAAAGGGAACTTCAGGTTTGTGGTTAGAATCCCTGTAGCTGGATAAATTTTTCCTTTCTTTCTCAAAAGAGCAATTAATTTTGTCTTGCATCCAGGTTGTCGGTTTCCCCACTTGAGAATAATAATAATAATAATCCAATATCTGCTGTGTGTGCACCTAAGCAATCAAGAACCCATTTCAACAGCCAAAGTGTCAATGTATGTCAATTCCATCATTTGGAAAGGGGCAACTGTATCTGCCAAAACCTGAAGAAAGGAACATTATGATTTTCGTTTGGTCTGTTTCACTCGGTGCTTTTTTTCTGAGGGGTATGCAGGGGTACACATACCCCTAAACATTTTATGAATCTAAGTTTGACCTCATTGAGGGGCAGTATTTCAATATGAGTAGGGAAAAGAGAGTACCCCTAAACAATTTTTTTAGAAGAAGAAGAAAAAAAGCATTAGTTTCACCCATTGCAAAATTCCAGCATGGAAGTTCATTCTCCCTACCATTAATATGCTTTCTTCCCTCTGTTACAGAAAGATGGCATGAGGTTGAAAAAATCCCAAAGCCCAAACCACTTCCTTCCATTATTTCACTTGGTCCTCCTCCAAAGAAACCACCAAGGCCTCCAAACGTTGACCTTGGTCCCTTCCAGAAGAACATTCCAGGTAAGGCATTTTCTGTTTGGGTTTTAGGCATTGTTAAAGCAATGGCTGGTAGATGCTGACAAGAAATTGAGATAATTTTCAGTCAAGAACAGGAAGGAGCGCTTATCTCAAATGTACGTCTTGGTGACCGAGAGTGGCTCAGAGAGTGTGTACATGGTTGGGCGGGCTACTTTGAGCAAGAAGAGGCATGATTTTTGTGTACACGCATCCCATCCCTTGGTGGCCCTTGGTGGGAGTGTAGACCAGCTTGAAGTCTGGAATCAATCCTGTCCATTTACTGCCTGGGTTGTCTTCTCCACTGTGACAGGCTTGTTTGAATTCAACGTCTTCTGGGACTCTTGCTAGGATCAAGGAATGGAACCACCAGGACACTACATCACTAAATTTCACTCTGGCATACTGTGTGGTTGCAGTTATTGTTTCCTTTACATTACAAAAATTTGTTTTCAGATGCTGTGGATGACGCCTACATGACTCCGGAAACGTAAGTGCACCTCTCTTTACGTTGCCTGAAAATCTAGACTCTTAAGCACGTCACGTGGTCTCTTAGAACTTCCTTGGAAGTTTCTGAGAACCATGGCTCTCTAGATGTTGTTAGACTCCAACTTCCAGCAGCTCCAGTCTGTGTGATCAGTGATCAGGGGTGGTGGGAGTTGTAGTCCAACCGCATCTGAAAGGCCACAGTTTCCCCATCCCTGCTTCAAGAAGGAATCACTAACTCTCTGGAAACCAGGAATGCAAGTTGTTTCATATTCAAAACCAAATAGCTAACAAAGGAATCTGGCAAAAGAGACTTCATTTCATGTACTTTCTTTACTTTTCCTATTACAAGACTACAGACCCAGTTCTGCCTCATTCTCTTTTACATCTAGCTGTCTTTTGCTGGTACTCCTTTGAACCTGTGGTGAACATAAACGTATGTCTCTGTGCAGCGATGTACTTGCTTTTCCTCCCTCTTTAAAGAGATCTGCTCCCACACAGTGTTTTCCCTATCTCTTCCTTGACATTTCTGAAGTTAGAAGCTTTGAGGCCTGTTCCTGTAAACACACACAAGCTAGTTTAATCCGCAGGTGCTGAGCACTAACTTTTATTGTTATCGCTGGCTGTCAGCAGGCGAGAGTTTTGATTGCATTTGCTAATGTTTAGGCAGCAAGCGTGGGCTTAAGCTGCATAAGTTGTTGTCTGGTGGCCTTTGTTTAGACAGCCTTTCGAGAACGGCTGGTGTTTTTGGACCTTTCTCTCTGTGTGTATGTGTGTCTTGGATATCTGGTGCTGTGGGGAGCAGATAAAATGTGCCAAAAGTAAATCTATACTGCTTGTATCAGTTCGGCAAGATGTGTAAGCTGGTGAATAAACTGGGGGATTGACTGCAGTGACATTTTGCAGCTTTGCTGAGGTTGGAGAGATGTGCTTCAACTTAGCAGGACTAAGCTTGGAGGAAAGACAAGTACCCAAGACTGAATGGTTGCATTCACACACACTTCTCTGTACAGTGGTACTTCTGGATACACACACCTCCGGCTGCATATCCTTCAAGATGCGAATGCGGCAAACCTGGAAGTATTTCCCCGGGTTTCACAGCGCGTGCATGAGCATAAGCAGTCCCTCTGGTTGTGGAAACCTCAGGATCCAACCGGAGCTCCAGAATGGATCCCATCTGCAACCGGAGGTATCACTGTATAGGATCCTGGGAACTGTAGCCTATGCCCTACAAATCTACAATTCCCAGCACCCTTAACAAAATGCTGTTCCTAGGGTTCTTTGGAGAATGGTGTGGACTTTAAATGTAAGACGTATATGCAAAGGTGCTGGGATGAGTGGACATTAGTCCCAGGCAAGTTGCCATTTAGCAACTGGTTCAGTTTCCATAGAAGCCTGGTTGTATTAGTTGGGTTAATGTATACATCAGAAATGCTGTCCTGGGCAACAAAAGTATCTTTTAAAAAAGACAAATGTTGGATGTAAGATTGCAAGCATCCCTGGCATCTGGCTGAGTATTTGGCAGCTTCTTGTCTTTGGCCCAGCTGACCATCTGCAAACCTAACACTGTAATACTTACACACAACAAGATCATGTTGGCAGTGCTACTTCATTGATAAACAAGCTGAGCCGCCTGCTTTGGGACCTGTGCACGACACATTTGGCTCTGCCGAGTCCATCTTTTGAGATGATTTATGGAGAAATTAGTCAGCAAATGTGCTCCTGGCTTGATGAGATAGAGGCGGGGATTTTTACCCCTTGGGTAGCTGGCAGATTCATTCATTTGCTTGTTTCAGTTTAATAGCATGCTCTTTAAAAATATGCCATTAAATGTGGTTTATTGTTGTTTGTTAGCATTTGTTAACAGTATGTTGGGAAAGTAGCCCTCAGCAGGAGACAGGAGGTTGACTTGCCCCATTGTCACTGGACCACAGGACATGCTCCCTAGTCATTGATGTCATCCTGCTTGCACCTTTCATGAAGCAACCCCAGAGACTTCTCTAAGACTGCTCTTTGGGCCAGTTTTCTCTCCAATACCTTCTGCTGCACTTACCCATTTCGGTGTCCCAACAGTGCTCCAAATGTCTGGCAAACAAAGTTTAGTCTTTATATGCAGGGCTGTATAGGCAGCCAGTAAGTAAGATCCAGGGCCCAGTCTCTTAATAGATATGTGTTTTAGAAGTTTTTTGCGGTATTGTGCATGCAGTTCTTAATATTTCAGAACTTACAGGGCAGTCATCTCCTGTTGTTACATATTCTCTCTCTCTCTCTCTCTCTCTCTCTCTCTCTCTCTCTCTCTAGCTAAGCTTGTATGGTTCTGGTCAGCATCTGGATAGGAACTTTAAAGTCTGTCACTCTGTGTCTTTTTGAGGAAGGCACCTCTTCAGAGAGATTCTAATCCTTTCATCTTCCCCAAGAGAGTCTCCAAAACAATAATGCTTACCCCTCCTCATTTCTCTTAGTCCTGAAACAGAAGAACTAGGCACTTATGAAGAAACAATGTCCTACCTGAAGCTGCCAGAGAGTTCCACCAATGCTGCTCAAGAAGTTACACATCGTAAGTCTATTATTAGTTGGTATGTGTATGCTATGCATGCTGTGTGGGCAGGCTTGGTACTGATGGCTGGCCAGGTCAGGCACCAGCTGGACCTTGCTGCACTGATATTCCCCATCTCCCTCTTCAAGTTCCCAGATACTTTTAAGGTGTGGGAGGGAGTGCCACTTTTGAATGGGAGCCAAGTTGAGTTCTGATCTGTGGTGGCCATATGCCATTTAAAGTTACTCAAAAGTCATTGCTTCTGCTTATTATTATTATTATTATTATTATTAATACCCTGCCCATCTGGACAGCTTCCACCATACATAAAAACATAATAAAACATCAAACAATAAAAACTTTTCAATAGCTGCCTTCAGATGTCTTCTGAAAGTTGTGTAGGATGAGTTTGGTTAGTGTTGGAGTGAACCACCTTTGAAAAGTTAGCTATGCTCACACAACAAAAAACTCCTGGCTCTCTGCTTTGTCTGCAATTCTTTGGTCTCTTGCTTTTGCGTAACTGGTGTCACAGTTCCTTATCCCTTGCTTGTTAACCTTTAACCCATCTTTCTAGCTTTCTTCCCCTCCCCCCCTTTTTAACCTTTTATCGTTGTACCTGTATGGAAAATCTCAAATACTTCACTTGCGTAAATTTTGAACCTGTCAATTATCAGGGTTTGAATGCAGGTGACAATAAACTATATCTCTAATTATACAAATAATCCATGGAATCTTGCATGTGTAACTGTCATTTAATAATAAATAAATCTAGGACGCCTTTTGGTATACTAGGCTGCAGTTATATTGTGGGATGGTTCCATAGCTTATAGCAGCCCAGGTGAGGAAAGTTGTGTAACCTACCATTGCAGCTTAAACTCCATATTATGATTAGTGGCTTTAATAATATTAAATGAAATGAAGATGGAACATACTAATTTTTACAAAAATATTTACTCTAGCTTCCAAGGCTGGGAAAAATGAGAATATCGAGGTATGTATTATCAAACTATGGTAAGTGTGATGTACAAAATCAGAGCGCATGAAGGGAGGGGAAGTAGGGAGTGTGTGAGCACAGGGCTCATATACATAGCTCCAAATCATTGCATCTGATGTAAAAATGGTTCTGTAACTGATTGGTCCTATAATACTGAACACTATATATAACACTGACCAACTGATGTGCCATCACTCCTTTTCAGCCCCATTTTAAGACATGAACATATTACCAAGTCTACTTAAATGGGCATAGTCACAACATGGGAGGTTTAGTACAGAGCTGAAGCTGCCTGTGACATTTTTAAAATCTTTTGCTAAGAGACCTGGTGACATGCTTTATCTATGTAAATGAAGAACACTGCCTGGGATCCAAAAGCCCACACACTGTCTTGCACATGGTGGCTTTTCAGCCATGCATTTCTCACCAGCTGACTGCCTCCCTCTGTGCAGACCCTTCAGAGTGGCAGACCCTCTGGAATGCCCATCAGTTTGTTGTCAGGGACTTAGTCCAGAAGGGAAAATTGGCAGGCATGCACACCTCTGTACGCACATGGAAACACACTGTAATTTAGTGTCGTCTTTGGATTCTGGCCATGTTTCATATTAAGTACGTGAAAGAACAGACGTAGATCAAGATATTTCTTGAGTAAACATGTTGCTTCAAGAAAAACAAAACTGCATTGTTGCCTGATTGACCTGACTTTTCAGGCCGTGAAAGCTGAAGTTCTCTTCTTTGTGTTTTGCACAGAAACAAAGTTTTCTCCTTGCCACACCTAGGTAAGTGTACTTTCTGGAGTTTCATTTTATATTTTTGCCCTTGCTTTCTGAAAGTAAGATACTTGGAGCAACTGGATTTTTATTATTGATTTATTTGACTTAAAACTGAAGCTGAATGAATAAGGAAGGTCTATCTGTAAATGTGTGTGAATTTAGAACCTAGGCCTACATACCACCAAACATTCTGTAGTGTATCCAGGAAGGTAAAGGAGCTAGACAGTGACCTTGGTGTTACACTATATTTCATCTTTTATTTCCTGACAGGAACCATTGTACCTTTATTGTTTGACCAGCCATCTAAACATTTTCCTGATCTCTGTGCCAAGTAGTGCTAGTCATAGAATTGTGGAGTTGGAAGGGACCCTGGGGTCATTTAGTCCAGCCCCCTGGAATGCAGGAATTTCAACTAAAGCACCCCTGACAGATGGCCATCCAACCTCTGCTTAAAAACTTCCAAAGAATGAGAGTCCACCACCTTCTGAGGGAGTCCGTTCCACTGTCAAACAGCTGTTACTGTCAGAAAGTTCTTCCTGTTGTTTAATCACAATCTTGTATTTTGTACCTTGAATCCATTGGTTCAAGTCCTATCCTCCAGAGCAGGAGAAAACAAGCTTGCTCCATCTTCCACGTGACAGTTCTTTAGATATTTGAAGATGGCTATCAGATCTCCTCTTGGTCGTCACTTTACCAGGCTAAACATACCCAACTTCCTCAACCGTTCCTCATAAGGCTTGGTTTCCAGACCCTTCACCATCTTGGTTGCCCTCCTCTGCACATATTCCAGCTTGTCAATAGCCTTCTTATATTGTGGCACCCAGAACTTGACACAGTACTCCAAGGCAGAATAGAATAGGACTAATATTCCCCTTGATCTGGACACTATGCTTCTGTTCATGCAGCCCAGAGTAATGTTAGGGGTTTTTTTTTTGCTGTTGCATCATACTGTTGACTCATGTTAAGCTAAGACCCTCCCTAGATCCTTTTTGCATGTACTACTAGCAATCCAGCTGTTCTCATTTTACATTTGTACAGTTGGTTCTTGCTGCCTAAGTGCACTACCTTACATTTGTATTTATTAAAAATCTTTTTATTAGTTTGGCCCAATTTTTTGATCTGTTAAGGTCATCGTGAATTCCGATTCTGTCTTCAGTGGCATTTGTTACCCCTCCCAGTTTGGTGTCATCTGCAAATTTGATGAGCATCCCCTGAATTCCTTCATCCAATTTGTTTATTAAGATGTTGAACAACAATGGGCCCAGGACAGAACCTTGCAGCACTCCATCTATCACTTTTTTCCAGCTTCTCTGCAAGAATATCCTGGGGAACTTTGTCACAAGCCTTACTGAAATCAAGATACGCTATGTCCACAGCATTCCCCTGATCCACCAAGCTCATAACTCCATTAAAAAAAAGAGATCTGTCTAGCATGACTTGTTTTTGAGAAACACCTGCTGGGTCATAGTAATCATATTTTTTTGTAAGTATTTTTATTGATTTTACAATACCATTCTAATAGCAGCCTCATTATAACAATGCCAATTTTATCCAATTAATACAATTATTAAGACCAATTATTTATATACTGAATTATACAATTAAGTTAAAGTAGCCTCCTCATGTGCTAGATTTGATGGGTTCCTTTTTTATTATTTTCTGTGTTCCAAAATCTTAATAATTTTCATTACATCCTCTACAAAATAGTAATCCCTTATACAACAGCTACAATCTTATGGTTTCATGTTGATGTATTAAGTAATTTATAATGTTTCAAGTGAGTTACTCAGTCTGTAATCATTGTTCTTTCCTGTGTGTGGTATTCCCCACCCCCACCCTGTGATGTTGTCCCAACCCTATATGGTGCTGTGTCCTTCATTCTTCCAACTGTTGATATTTCCCATCATGACTCTGGGGAAGCAGTTATCTCAGTTTTCCAAAAGCCTCTGTGTCACTTCATCCCATGATTCAAGAGCTTGTTAGAGATCCCTCTGTTCCAACAAATAAACTGCCCTTGCCATTTTTTTCAACCTAGGAAGAGTGGTCTGATTCCAAACTCCAATGATTAATATGGAAACCTCTGACCTTGCAGCTGGCAGAGTACTTTCCTCCTTTCAGCTGAACATTTATAACCAGTTATCCTTCCAGTTAGATTACATTCAAAATTGTCTCAGTCTCCTTCACTTTCCTTTGAAAATAATGGAGAGCAGGGGTGTTTTCTTTCTATATTCCAACATAGTCCTTTCAAAGAGTGAAACTTCCCTCCCTTTCTCTCTCCCTCCATTCCACTCATACACGCAGTTCCAGTTTGATGCTAAATTCCATGATATTAATCCAGTTCCTTCCAACCTCACATTTTGTATTATATTTTAACGTTGCAATCCAAAGAGGGTTGCCAAATCAGAAATGTAGAAGAAAAACTTTGAAATAAACAACCGTGGAGTCCCCTCTCCCCACCGTCTCTGGCACCGAATGAAACCTCAATTCCAACCTTTAAATCCTTGCAGCAGAAATGTTCCGCAGTTTGTCATCTCACCGCTCCTAGCACAAGCCTGTACTTTACTCCAATTAAAGCCCAATTAGCAGGATTTCCTGTTTCCAGGAACGGATCCGGGGGGGGGGGTGTCACAGCAGTCAGATTGCCCCATGCACCCAGTGCCTTTGCCTGCCCTCACATTCCATAGGGAGTGCCAGACTGCAGGGCAATCCACAGGTGAATGCCCATACCTCTCCCACCTAGAGAGGAATTCAAAGAATGAGTTTTCCCCATCATTCTTTGTTTATCTCTGTCTGTAGCTCCCTGAGATGTCAAGGAAGACCTCCATTCCTGGCACAGGCAGAAATAGGAAGCCTGGGTCATAGCATTCAAATTATCCTTTTCTAAGTGCTCACAGACCAACTGTTCTAGGACCTTTCCTGGAATCAGTGTCAAGCTCTCCGGTCAGTAGTTACTTGGGTCTTCTTTCCCCCCTTTTTGAAGAAGGGGACAATATTTGCCTGCCTCCAGTCTTTAAGGATCTCACCTGTTCTCCAAGAATTCTCAAAGATTATAGACAGAGGCTTGAGATTACACCCACAGGCTCCTTTAGTACCTTTCGGTACCCTTTAGTACCCATCAGGCCCTGGAGATTTGAATTTAAAGGAGCTAGGTGTTCCCTAACCACCTCCTTTCATATCTTGGGCTGCAGCTCCCTTCTTCCATCATTTATTCAGTTACCTCTAGGTTGGGCACTGCGTGTTCTTTCTCTTGTTTCAAATCTAGCCACAAAAACCATTATTATTATTTTTAACCTCTTTTGCAAGCCTAAGATCATTCTGAGCTTTGGTCTGCCCAACCATCTCCCTGCAACTGTTGGCTACTTATGTATACTCTTCCTTCATGGTTTTCCCTTTCTTCCATTTCTTATACATTCCTTTCTTACATCTCAGCTCATCTGGATGCTCCTTATGCAGCCACACGTTGCTTTAGGTGTCTCTCATTTTTCTTTCTTGTTGGAATTTTGAAGGCCCTTGTGCCTTCAATATTTCACCTTTAAGAATCTCCCATCCATTTTGGACTCCTCCTCTCTGAGCATTTCTGACCATGGGATCCGTAGGTACTTAAGCTCTTTGAAATCAGCCTTCTTAAAGTCCATAGTGCATGTCCAACTACATTCAACTTTCTCTTACCTGTGTATAATGAAACCCAAGAGATCATTATCATTTCCTCCCAAGGTTCCCTGTAGTTTCACCATCAATCAGTTCCTCTCTGTTGGTGAGGACCAGATCCAAGAGAGGTGGTTCCCTTGTTGCTTTTTCCACCTTCTGTGGAATGATATTGTCAGTGAGGCTATTAAGGAATTTGTTGGACGTTATATTATTGGCAAAGTTTGAGTTTCAATAGATAACAGGGCCCTGTGACTACTACATCTTTCCTTTTGGAATGTTTGGTAATCTGCTCTAGACAGACTTGCATGGCACAAAAATAGCAGTGGTGCCAAGTCACTGTAAAAATTATCCTCCCAAATTTAAGCACATTTGGTGATATTCAGGCAAGTTTTAATTAGAGTAGCAACATTGACATTGATTAACATGACTAAGTTAGATCCATTAATTTCAGTTCACCTACTCTGAGTAAAACTTGGTTGACTATCGCTCATTAATTTCCATCACTTTTGAACAAGTGAACTTGATTGTCAGCAATAGACATAAGTGAGATCAACAAAGGCAGAACTGGCTTGACTGCGTTCACTGATGATGATGGGCTTGCTGGTTCCTTTTTGGGTGTGTGGCAGATGTTGCTGGGGACATTTAGAAGCATCTTGCTGAGCCCCTGATAAAATCTGTTGCCATGAGGGAGTGCTGCCATGAGGGAGGCAGATCAAAGGAGTAATCTACAGGTATCTTCTGAGTTTGTTGGAAAACTCTGAATAGATTTCACCCTCATTCTGTCAAAGAACTAGTTCACCTAATGCAAATCTGGAGCATTATAAATTAAAATAGGTTCTGTGAGTCAACATACACTGGTTAACAGCATGAGGGAGCAAACCTCCGGTAGGTAAAAGTTTCTGTTTTGCCCTCTATGAGATGCTGCTATTTCAGTGCTAGAGCATATAGCCTAGAACAGGGGTTGGCAAGGTTTACCTCGCCTGGGCCGGTTCACTCCAGCAGAGATCCCTCTGTGGGCTGGATGCGCGTGAGCACGCATGACCGTGATTTCTGGCGTCTGTGCAGACACGATTTCCGGAGTCTGAGCATGCACAAACACGATTTCCGGCACTGCAGAAGCGAGTCCCCCTGCCACACTGCGCTGGTTTAGTGCAGCACATGGGGGCTCACTGAGTGGGTGGCTTGGTTCGGGGGCAGCTCATGGGCAGGTTAAATGACCCCCATGGGGTTGCCTACCCCTGGCCTAGAACATGGCTATGCTACATAATGGTGTGCATGCAACCTTATTGAACTGTCAATGAGTTTTGTCTCCTAATAATGGACAAAGCAGAATGAAACTACTGTGGAACACGTTACAGAGTTAGTCCACTTGATTACTCATCAGATTTTGTATTTTCATATATTTTTGTGATTCAACTCATTACCACCTGTTTTTATCAGTCGTACTTTTTACAGCTGAAACACGAGAAAAATGGCATTCTATAGCAACTTAACCTGGGTGTTTCAGTGGCTAATGCCTTTGTGAGGAAAAGACAGTGGTGGCTTTGACAGGTCACTGAAGGAGGTGTGTACCTGTCAGCAAGGGCCAACAGGAAAAGGAGTAGCTGCCACAAGAAGGCCCAGTGGGGCATTGGCCAAATAGCAGGTGATAAGACAGCACTGCAGTTCAAACAAACTATATGGATTGTTTTGAAAGTTGCAAGATAAATGTAAACTCCAATACACAGCTGCTCTAGGGAATATGTATGACTCTTGATCATTCCCACCATTTTGAAGTCCAGACAAAATTCCCAAGCAGGAATGTATATCTATTGTACTGAATAGGATTGAAGATATATGTATAGTCTTATTCTAAAGCTACCTTAGATGTCCACTGAAATATATTTTGGATCTGTGTTAGTGCAGATTACATTTATAATATTGTGGCATGAGTTAAAATATATGTTGAAATTTCAGCTCTAAAACAGAGGACACAGAAGAGAGAGGACCACCCTGGAATCATGAAACGACAAAACGCCAACAAGCTAAAGAATCAGGCAAGGTATATTTAAATAGAAGCACATAAGAGAATACCCTGTGGTGGTTCTACTCTTTTAGGCCTTAAAGTACATGTGCATAGCAAACATCAAGTATGACTCTTTAAAATTAGTCAGTGGAAATGCTGATGATCTTTCGTTAGGAATAACCATAGTGGACCTCAACCTTTTCCATATTCCCTTTATGTTAGTCTGTAGAGCAACCACCACCATCAGATGATTTCTCAAACCTTTTCACAGCCTTGATTTCCAAGCTGGAAGAAAGGTGGGATGCAAACATGCACAGATAATGACTGTCATATCATTGTTTGATATAGCAAGAATCGGGGAAGGAATGTCTTGAAAAGGCTATAACCTGAGTTTCACAATGTTTACTGTTAGATTTGTGCCTCAGGAGCTATGCTGGCTAAACCAAAAATCACTGGAGAATACAGAGGTGAGAAGGGCATACTTCAAGAGGAGACAACACCATCTTTCCCTAGGGCACAGCTGGCAAAAGATGGAAACGGTGAGTTACTTCTCGCTACTACTTTAATTTAATCTGAGATCAGTATGGTTTACACTGTGCAGTTACACCCCCCTGGGAAATATGGAGATGATGATTCTGGTTTTGTCTTACGGGGTTGTTGTAACAATCACAGCTAGATAATTCATGCTTTAATTGCTCCATAAGGTGCAATATATATTTTTTCCATGAGAACAGTTGGAGAAGAACCCAGAACTTGTATTAAATAGATAAATGGGGTACATGGCTGCAACTCTTCCCCCCCCCATCAGGTTTGTCTGATCAGCTAAGAATAGAACAAGACCTTGTTTTCTAAATTATTCCAGTCCTGCTGTGCAATGACTTTAGTTTGAGCTTGTCTTGTCACTCAAACAATGAGCCCCCTCTCTCTTATGTATGCGGATTCTCTTGGCAAAAAGTTGATGCTGCCTTTAAATGTTGTGATGACACGTGTGCTGTTTGTGAATCTTTTCTGACAGCTTCCCTAATGTAACCTGTTCTGCTTTCAAATATAAAAGAGCCTCGCCACAGTGTTTGTGAGCTGGAAGCTGGGCTCGTTTCATGCTGTTACATCTCTTCCAAGTATAAACACTGCTGTGTTAAAGCTTAATCCAGCCGTTAGATGCATTTGCGACTCCCACAGAAAGCCATTAGCCTGCCTCAGCAGGGTTTGTATGATAGCGGAGAGAAAACAGAATGGAATAGTTTGGGTGGGTGTGGGTAGGGTTTGAATGCTCAAGGGCCAAATGTGGCTCTACCTGAAGAAGATGAATGGGGAAACGCTTTCAAATAATGTTGCTCTCCCTTTCAAGGAAAATATGAAACACATCCTTTTCCCAGTTTGTTATCATCATTTCAATTCTTTTCAAGTTGCTATCTTCCAGAGAATGACATATTCGGATTAAAAATTTGGAAACTAAAGAATGCACCTTTTCTTTCTTTTCATAATAAATGACCTCTTGTTGAGTGTTATCTGCCCCAGTAGTTCTCAACCTTTGCAAGTATTGACTATGCCCTCCATGCTAATTGTCACCATTTTAGGCTCTTTTAATTGAAAAAACACATAATGGCAAACAACTGTTATGACCTCAATAATGCTTTTAAATTAATTTGTAAATGTGCCAAAATCAAACGAAGTGGCAAAAAATATTTATTTATTCCCCCAATGTACCCCACCAATTAGCAATTCAAGCAATTAATTCTAAGAGGTATTGAATATAAACTTGTTCATAACTATAAATTCATTTATTTCCCCAATGTACCCACCAATCAACCCTATTAATCAATTGCTAAATGTATGGAATATATTTTTATTTATAATTAGAAATTTATTCATTTCCCCAGTAGACCCAATGATAACCCAACTAATCAATCAAATTACAACTAAATACAAATTTATTTATATCCAACTGAACTTAAATGCAATCCATTTGAAGTAATCCTCAAATGAATTAAAAATGCAAACTTTCATAGTTACAAATGTAGCATATTCTGTACAGAATCAGAACCATCATTTGTATACTCCAGTGAAATCCCTAATCTCTGTAAATAAAGCTATTTATATATACAGTTCATTTAATAATCTGTTATATATATTTATTATTTTATTTATTTTCATTTTTTTTAATAAGCTAGTAGGCATGAGTAGCAAATCCTAAAACAGCCTCCAAAGATCTGCCCCTAAAACTTACCTCATCCAGGCCCCCACTCAAGAATTAGGCAACCCACATCCATAGAATTTATTCCTACAGAGCACCAGAAATAATCCCTGATAATGCCAAAACTCAGGCGCCCGAATGAAATCAGTAATTAGGGTGAATGAAGCCCATCAGTGGTCCACAGTAAGTAGTCTGCTAAAATCCAATGAAGGGCCTTCAAGCCACCATGCCATGTATTCTACCTCCCGCCAATAAGCCCTATGTGTAGTGCAGTATCAAAGTCCAGAAAAACCTAGGCACAACACACCTCTGCAGACAAACCAGCAGAAGCATGGAGGGCAAGGTCAAACTCGCTGTTTCCATGCCTTGCCACCACTTGTTCTTTTAAATGCACCTCACACTAAGTACCAACCAAGAAATAACAGCAGGGAAACCAGGCAAAAGCCACTCAGTGGCAATCTTGTGCTTGCCAATGGTCATAAATGCCTCAGTGATAACACAGTGCTCCTAGAGATGCCACTGTGAAGCAGAAGAGGACAGCAGAGGAAATGATCGAGCCGTTTAGAGGAACATTCTTTGTGGATGGACCCCTTGGGTAACTCCACATCCCTTCCCAGTGGCCAGTGTCTCCCAGGTTGGGAACCACTGATCTACACATCCATCCTCAAGGTTGTGCTTTTGTTGTTGTTGCTACCTCAGATCCCACCCAAAGTCACCCTTTTGATTAGCTACTGTAACATTATGGTCAAACCTTAGGAGAGAAATGAGATACAAAACTGGATGTTGTTGAACATCAGTATGCTGTAGCTTCTCAAGCACTATTGAGTCCTAAGAAGGCTGGAAGCATAGCAGGCAGTAAGGACTGAGAATGTTGGTTGGCTGTAGAGTTTTGAGGCATGCGTGGAGAGGCTGATACACTCATGGTAGTCCTACCTGAGAAACGCAGGATTCTGCTTTGCGATTTCAGCATTAAGAAGTTTAGGTAATGCATCAATTTTGTATAGGCTCGGGAAAGCTTGTAAGCAGGAATATTCCTCTAGTTTCAGATGATTATGTGTGCCTGGAAGCTTTGAAAACAGATGAAGAGAATTCAGGTCTGGCTCCAAGGACTCCCAAAGTGGTGCAAGTTCATGAGGAAGTGTATGATGACGTGGAAGGAATACAGAGAGAATTGTGAGTACTAACAGAGTGTCCAGGTGTAGATGTAAGTTTTGGAAATGTCTTTCGAAATCTGAAGCACATATTCATCACAACTCTTTTTAAAATTGTTTCTGTTGCAGTCAAACTTCTGATGCCCACAGCTCACTGACTTCAGAGACCTGTAAGTGTGAAAGTAACACCATCCTTTTTCTTAAAAAAAATAAAAAATAAGTTATAAAACAAGTATAACAAGGGTGATAATAGATAAGTGGAAATAGCGTGCATAGAATGCTTTTAAAAAAGCATTATAATCCTAGTTCAGAACACCTTTGCCAATCCAAATTTGTGGTCTCCTGATAACATCTAGTTGATGAGTAATGTACAAAATAGGAATTGGTGTTCAGTCTGTTTTCTTATTGTACAGGGTATAACCCTCTAGGAATCAGAAATAACGGTTTCTTCTCCATCCATTAAATCTGTTGAGGTTGCATGGCAGGAACAAGGGCCTTGTAGCCCTCCAGATGTTGCTGGGACTACAACTCCCAGCTATGCTGGCTATGGCTCATGGGAGTTTAGTCCAACAACATCTAGGAAGACACACGTTCTGCATCCATGCTGTATGGAGTTGTTCTAATGTGCCTTCCGAGTCTGAGGCATGTCTAGTCCCCGCTAATAGGATGCATGCTACATTCTGCCAGATCCCTTTGGGGCTCTCCCCAATGTTTTCTTAATCTGCTTATGCACCTTTTCAGTGATTTGAGAGGTTCTTGTTCACCCTTATTTTGATGGGACCTTTATTATATAGCTTTTTTGTATTACTATAGTTTTCTTACTAAAAGAGCTCAAGGCAGCATACTCCCTACTCTTGTTTTCCCAAGTTAGGCTAAGTGATTGTATGGATCCATCACAAAAGTTTACTTGAGTGACTTTGGGTCAGTTATTATCATACTTGGAACAGGCCCACTGAAATCAATGGGGCTTAAAGTTAGTGGCTAAGTGTCTCCAACTAGGCATGAGTCAAACCCCTTGTGAGGGAGCAGATTCAATTTGCCTGCTTAACTATATTTGAAGCAACTGCATTTAAAATGTTCAGGGGTTATAATCGTACTGTCAGGGACAAAAATGGCCCTTTTATGAGAGACTGATTAGCCCACAATAATACTTAACAGCAGCCATTCTGTGTGTGATGGTGGAAGTCATAGTTATCCCTGTTTTTAAAATGTGTCTTTATGTTGAGGTTTAGTTGAGGGGAAAGTGCTAGTTTCTAATCTGGTCTTCTGGTTCAGTTATTTTATAGACTTCTCTTTTTTTGCTCTGGAGTATATGGGCTGTATAGTATTAGCAAAGCTTATTAAAATAAGTTGGTATTTTAAAGACACTAGTTAAAGCACCATATAGGTATAGCTCATTTAACATGTCCTCATGTAGAGGTTTATAGGTTGAATAATTCAATGCTTATTGACCTTCCAATAGTGCCTTTCTTTTATGTGGAAGTAGTCCTGTGGGTTATTCCCCTTGTATGATGTGCTGAATTTGAAATTCACTTGACCCTTCCTTCTCCTTCACAACCATTTACAAGGCAATCCATACACACACACAAATCTGCCATGCTGGAAGGGGTTTGGATGAGGCAGAGGTATCCCTCCATCCAGCCCTGCTCTGTCACTGCTTCTGAAGAGTGTCCCACTTCTCCATACCCAAACAGTAGGCAGGCAGAAGCTACCACAGGTGGTAGATAGTGGACTCCCCACCCCCATGCCCAAACAGGGCATTTCAGGGGAGAGAATGGAGCTAGCCTCTGTTGGAACAGAGATGTCCCTGTGCCATCATGTGATGGCAACAGGTCTGACCCAGGTGTCCTTGCTTTACCAACTGGGGAGCTGGTGCAGGGAAGAGGCATTTTTCTTGCCCTCCATCTGCCCTGGCCAGCTTGAGCACCGTACAGGCAGCAACCATTTTGCATAGGTGTCCCCCCCACATAAGCCCCCCTATTCTGCTCTCCCCCACCCCTATTCTGCCCTCTCCCAGGCCCAAAAGGACTTGCAAATCGGCGATTGCGTTGGACATGCAGAAAATTCTTGCTGTCTATCGTACTGTAGTAGCAATGTGGATGCAGCGGTGGCTGGCCACCGAGTTTGGATTGCAGAGGGGGTTTCTCCTTAAGGCTTCAAAGAAATGCTTGTGCTATGTTAATAAGGTATAATAAAAGATCTGTTGTACATTAAACTTCATTGCTACATCCCTTAACATCTCCAAGCATTTGACTTTCTGTTCAGATAATAATTCACTGCTGGGAATTGTGTTATTAAAGAGATCTAAATGTATATCAAGTTTCAGAGTATGCCTGTGAAGAAACCTATGAGGATGTTCGAAGTGAAGGCTATAGTTCAACCAAGTCAGAGTGAGTGCTTTGTTTCCTGTCTTTTACCTCAGAACTGGCAGCTTAAGTAGGTTTTCACACACTATGAAGGCAAAAACCTATGAATTTTCACTTTTGAACACCATTGGTGAAAATGAAAGATACTCATTTAAATAAATAAATAAACAAACACCCATGTTCCATTTAGACCTCTATACCATGGATTTGTCCAATCCCTTTCAAATACCTCTTAAGTTAGTAGAAATGACTACATATTGTGGTATTGAATTCCAGACGATTATGAATCTGCCGTGTTCAGAATGACTGCCTTTTGCTAGTCTTAACCTTATTGCCAATCAACTTCACATTCATAAATGGTGATAAAAGATGAATATGCATAACTTCCCAGTTCTGGGTTTAATCTGATGTTTTTAACCTTCTCTTTACCTAGTGATGTCAAAGAAAAGTTAAAGGGACTTGGGAAATTTTTCAAGAAAGGAAAATTCAAAATGAAGAATTCACACTTAAAAGAGAATTCACGGTATGTAGTCTTAATTTAAATCAACAGCTGCCCTTTATCCTGAAAACAAAGTACCGTAATTTTCCTTGATTTACTAGCCGGCTTCATATGCATGTGACTATAAAGCTGCCTGGAGCCCAGGACTGTGTCTGTACTGAAAAGGTGTCAGCCCCCAATTCTGGCATTTGGAGAGAGGAAAGGGCAGCTGATAACGTCAAATGCTTGCCAATACTCAACAGATAATTACATTTTATCTATTTTTGTATCTCTTTGGGATCAAAACATGGGGGAATATAGGAAGCTGTCTGAGACAGACCATTACTCTATCCAGTATTGCCTATACAGTGGTACCTCGGGTTACATACGCTTCAGGTTACATACGCTTCAGATTACAGACTCTGCTAACCCAGAAATAGTGCTTCAGGTTAAGAACTTTGCTTCAGGATGAGAACAGAAATCGTGCTCCAGCAGCGTGGCAGCAGCAAGAGGCCCCATTAGCTAAAGTGGTGCTTCTGGTTAAGAACAGTTTCAGGTTAAGTACGGACCTCTGGAACGAATTAAGTACTTAACCTGAGGTACCACTGTACAAGTGTTTCCCAAACTTGGGCCTCCAGCTGTTTTTGGATTACAACTCCCATCAACCCTAGCCATCAGGACCAGTGGTCAGGGATGATTGGAGTTGTAGTCCAAAAACAGTTGGAAACCATGTTTGGGAAACACTATTCTATACTGATTGGCAGTAGCTCTCCAAGGCTTCAGACCAGAATATGTCCCAGCCCTACCGCAACATGCTGGGGACTGAACCAGGGACCTTCTGAACATAGGGCAAATGCTCTAGCTACAGACCTTCCCTCTCCCCACCCTTGCCAGGATTCTCAAAAAAATGATTATGTAACTCGTAATTCCAGGATCTGTTGTGCAACCTGCCAAAGGAATTCTAACACCTTGAACAGTTGTTTCATGCTCAGCTGCTCACTAGTACTCGCATTACATTTCAGCTGACTTCCTTCTGCATCAGCCTCTCTGCATCGCTGGCTCACCTTAGAATAGTGTAGTCATGTTAGGCTCTCCTCTTTGCCCATTCTTCTTCCACTGGTCCTATGATCTTGTTGCTGCTCAAGTCGGTAGGAGCTCTATTGGACAAAACACCCCCAGGACTTTACATATGTAACTCTCTTATAATTATGTACCTGCTGTTAGTTACAAAATGGTGTTAGCCGTGATGGATATATGGATACGTAAGGATCCCAGTAGTGATGTATGGAAGTGAGAGCTGAACCATAAAGAAGGCTGATCGCCGAATAATTGATGCTTTTGAATTATGGTGCTGGAGGAGACTCTTGAGAGTCCCATGGACTGCAAGAAGATCAAACCTATCCATTCTGAAGGAAATCGGCCCTGAGTGCTCACTGGAAGGACAGATTGTGAAGCTGAGGCTCCTGAAGATCCTGAAGATGGAGGGCACAAGGAGAAGGGGACGGCAGAGGATGAGATGGTTGGACAGTGTTCACAAAGCTACCAGCATGAGTTTGACCAAACTGCGGGAGGCAGTGGGAGACAGGAGTGCCTGGTGTGCTCTGGTCCATGGGGTCATGAAGAATCGGACACGACTAAACGACTAAACAACAACAAAGAATTTTTTTAAGTGCCAAGAGTTGGGTTCAAAAGGAGTGTATGGCATAGATGGAGAGACTGCAGCCCTCTGGGTTGGGCTCCAACTTTCATAATCTCTGATTAACACTGGTTAAGACTGATAAGAAACAGAGTCCTATGTGTAGAAGTCAAATAGCTCATGAACTCTTGAGGCCACCTTTCTCCTTGTCTTTTCATATATTCTATTCCTCCCTGCAGCATTGATTTATTCTCGGTGTTACTTAGCCATGTTAGCATAATACTGTAAACAGTACTGGATATGGTTAGGTAGCAGATGTCTAACAATTTGTTCTAATGTTCATCCAAAATGTAAGTGTGATGAGAAAGCGGATGTGTGCATGCAAAAGCCTTCTTCAAAGTCTTTAATTGCATACAACCAGTACTGAAATTTATGAACCATGTTGAAACACACAACTTAGATTTTGTTTTGTTTTTCTCCTCAGCATTCTTTCCAGTTCTGCACCAAATCTAGGTAAGCTGATGTGTCCCATACTGGAAACTGCCTCCCTTTTGAACACATTGGGGTTGTGGAGGTGAGGTGTCTCTGACACTGAGGATGGAGAAGTAGACAGGTCATGAGATGTAATTGCTGGTTTTTATAACACAGCCTATAATTTACATCATAACAATTGTTTACAACTAAATGCAGCCCAGACATATTTTCATGCACCTACTGCCACTGATCTTACAGGATGAATCTGCCTTTGTGTGCACTGAAAACCCACAGAGCTATATTTCATACAAACCAGAATTTAGTTTTCAAAGGTTACTGCTTGCTTAGCAATTTTAAGGCTTATTATACAGGTGCTGGGAAGGCAAATAACCCTCATGCCACAAGCAAGTTGCCTAGGATTTGAGAGGTGGCAATTTCCCTGATTTGAAGAGCAGGTTATCCACTTTCTGGATTTTTGTACAATTAGACGCTTTGTGAATTGATTTAGATGTTGAGGCAGCTTTAATTTCCGATTTGTGCATTAAATGGCTTGTAGAAGAGAAACAGGAGCTGGAGTCCAGCAGTGCCCCTGGATTACAGTATTGTTTGTAACTGAGTTAACTGCTGCAGTGCTGAAACTTTAATGGACAGTTGCTCATCTGTGTGTGTTTCCCTTTTCTCCCATATCCTGCTCCAGATTAGAGCCGTAGCTAGGTGATCTTGCGTCCCTGGCAGAACCAACTAGATTGCACCCTCATCCATGGACGAATTAGTTCTTCTTTTCCTTCTCCTCAAACCCCTTCCTCCACCCATTCATTTCACCCAATTTTAAAAGCCTTTTCTTATGAGGCAATAATCAATATTTTTATTTATAGACATATTTATGGACATATTTTAGCCAATTTGGCACCCCCCCCCTCTCTCCTGCGCCCTTGGCGGGGCCTCTACCTATGGCCCTGCTCCAGATCACTTTGTCTCCTTTTGTCTCATGTCTATGAGATTATAAACCTGTAGGCAGGGGATGTGGCCTGTTTAAAAATCTTTGTACAGCACTTAGGAAAGTTTAGGCACATTGTAAATGACAGATAATAACATCCATGTGTGCTTTTGACAACAGATGTTATGGCCCCAGAAAGCATGGTGTATGACAACATCGACGCAGAACAAAATGATACAAAGTAGGTAAAAACTGTGATAAATGACATTTTGCTCTCATAACCAAAATTCTATTGCCAGCAGTAGTGTTATGTAAATGCTTCTGCTGCTCTGAAGATGGACCTCCTGGTATGCTTGCTTAATACATAGTCCACAGTGAATTTATTTGAGCAAGAATATCTCTAGTACTCCATTTTGAGCCACACCATCTGCCTCGGAATATGAAGGATATGCATTTGGTTTTATTTATGCTATAGTCTCAATAGATCTTAAGAGCGTTCCCTTTGTGCAAAGGGAGCTAGCGATTTCTGAAAATTATTGGCATTCTCCCCAAGCAACACATTTCCAGCAATCTTTGGAGGGGCCATGATATCAGGACAAAAACAAAACAGGTTTGCAGCATAGATGTATCCCATAGACTGCTTTTCATGTGGATCCAGGATCACCCCCCTCAGTTTGTGAATTGTGGCAATGGCTCTAGGTTAACAGATGCGATGACAAGCTTGAGTCTTGAATCCATGGTGGTGTGTGCGTGTGTGTGCTGGCTGCTGGCACCTGTGGTCACATCCTGCCTAGGAGGCCTCCCCATGTGGAGCTCTGCAGCCCGCCCCCCACAACCTCCCACACCACATGTCAGCTTGAAAAAGCCTCCTATTGAATGCAGTAGAAGACTTTTCTCAAGCCTAAATACAGAGCTAGGGGGCATTTTGGAGGGGAAGACTTGCAGCTTGGGAAGGAAGGGTTTAACCCTCCTGTCATCATTCACAGTGACCTCCCCCAAACAAAACCACCCTCTGCCGCAGTTAGATTGCAAATAAGCTTCAAGTTTTCAAGTTTAATTGCAGTTGGATGAGGTGGGGAGGTTATAGAAAGTGTGTGTGTGTGGTGTGTGTGTGTGTGTGTGTGTGTGTGTGTGTGTGTGTGTGTTTGAATGTTAGTGAGAATGAATGGGTGTGTGCACTGCATGTCTATATGAATGTATGTATGTGTGCAGTGTGAGAATGTGTGTGGGAGATAGAGATGGTGCAAATGAGCATGATAAAAACGAATTAGTTTTTCAGCAGCATGAGAATAATTGACTACTAAATGTATAACTGTCTCTTCGTGGGGTAGAAAGCCATGGAGATGAAATTCATGCGGCATTCGAGGGAAATTTTAATTTTTGACATCTGTTCTATGTTTACATTTTTTATATATAAAAAAAGCCCTTTCAGCTCTACAGCTGAATAAAACTGCTTGGTTCTCCACTTGCAACCTATTGAACTGCAAGTCTGTGTACTGCTGTAACTACATGATTCCTATTGGAAAATGTTTTTGTGATTCAGTGGTGCATGAAATGAGGCCTGTTTGTGTGGGGTATTGTGGCTGATCTCACTGATACTCATTGTCTCTCTTTGGAGCATCAGCATTTTTTGCAGCATGTGTGCCATCAGGAAACCTGGTGTTTCCCCTTTTCTCGGGAGAGAAAAATGAGATTCATAAAATGGGAAGTTAAAGTTCCTCAAGTCAAAAGAGAAGGGTTGGTGGAGAAATGGTGATGGCCCCAAAATGTGATGAAAAGGTGTATTTGTTGTTATTTCCTATTTGCTTCTTGAAGCTATAAGAATCTATCCTAAAATAAATCCACTCTCTTGGCTCCTCACTATATATTAGTAATGGAAAGCCTCAAAGCAACTGTAGTTGATACCCCTCTCCACAAACTATAATTAGTGAAAATAAGTATGGTTCTGAAACCATGCTTTGACCGTATCTTGTTCTCTCACTAATTGTAGTTTAAGCAAACTGGAGGTTCCTGTGTTTGGACATCAAGGGAACCATGGTTGATTTGAAATCATGTTTGATAGAATAGAGGGAACCCAAGACCAAGGCTCTCCAAAGCTCACTTCTGTAGCAACAAATCATGGTTTCTCATTGCCTCCAAACTAGGCTGTAATTTTTTATTTCTCTAATATTTGCTAGTGTCCTTTTGTTCTTCTGTCCTTTTGGTATTTAAAAATTTCCGTGCATATGTAGACACAATTCCTGTATTGTAAAGCTAACGTTTAGAGATGCAGGATAGAAATAATTTAAATTGGATATAAAGTCTATGTTGACTAGAAAATACATTTGGCTTAATAAATTTTCTCCCTTAATAACTTTTACAAATGATATCTTCTAAATTAAATGGCATTCTTACAACAGACTCCTATGCATGTTATTCCGAAGTATGTTCAGTGAGATTTGTGACATTTTCCTTTGCATGTCTATGCAGAAGTAAGTTCCTTTAAGTTCAGTGGGACTTGCTTCCAGATAAATATACTCAACACAGATGCTTTCTTCTCATTTGTGAAAAGTGCTCTTATATGTCTCCATCTTATTCCAGTACCGCCCCACTTTTGTTCTGAATTGCTTACATTGAGTTGCTGGTTTATCATATGTATATTCTTTCTTCATAGGCCTTCCTCAAGAAATTTCTTCAAACTCAAGAAACATGCTTTAGAGAAGAATAGCAAGATGACAAAAGAAGAAAAGCTGTTTAGGGAGAGGTTCATGGTAGGTTTCCCTATTTTATTTTTACAAAAAGCTTGGAATATGTTGGCATGGTTACCTGCAATGCAGAGTCAACTCTTGCATGTGTATGGTGCATGAAAGTCTATTGCACAATCTGTCACCTCCTGTCATGTACAGAACTGTGAGCTGCAATGTTCCAGAAAGCTGTTCTGTTTAAATTATTTTGTCATTTGTCATACTAAAATAGGGCTCCAATACAAGGAAATGTTTTCTAGATCTGATGCTGATTTTTCAAATCAGCTGCTTGAGCCCAGTCAGGAGTTATTTCCAGCTACTTATATGATGTCTCTGGTAAGCCAGGACATAAACCTCCTAAGAGGTTATCCCAGTTTTGATGCTTGACACTTTCCAGCAGCTGAACACCCTCAGGAACTGTTTGTATGATCTTTATAGTGTTTTAGGTGGTGATGGTTAGGATTTACGATGCTGGAGACAGCACTTGTTACATGTTTCTAGCTGTCCCCTCCCAATGTTTTCCATAGTTTATTATTTAATGGAGTTGAACTGAAACAGTCTAATTCTTTTTTTAAAAAAATCTAGTGTTCATTTTCATTTTAAATCTGCTTCTGAGACTTTGGGGAAATCAACCTTGCTGCTGCTATATTTTGGGAGCCCTAATACCTGGTAAACGGCGTTTCCGTGCGCTGCTCTGGTTTCGCCAGAAGCGGCTTAGTCATGCTGGCTACATGACCCAGAAAAACTGTCTGCGGACAAACATCGGTTCCCTCGGCCAGTAAAGCAAGATGAGTGCCGCAGCTCCAGAGTTGTTCACGACTGATCTTAACCGTCAGGGGTCCTTTACCTTTGCCTTTAATACCTGGTGGGTTGGATACTAGGATTATTTTTAAAGAAACAAAAACAAACCGTAGGCATCATTCATGTATTTCATGGTCTATTCAGAAGGCTGCAGATCCTCCTTAATAGTGATTAGAAATGTTCAAACTCAGGATATAGCCTGAAATCCAAATAATAATACAATTAGTTCTTCTGCATGCCCAATGAAGGTTTGGCCTTGCATTTCTCAAACATTCATCCATATGCTCAGTCATCCCGATGCTGTGTGGCAGCCTACTTCTGAAACATGAGACTTTGCAAAGCAGCTTGTGATGTAAGTTTGTGTATATCTTTTGTTCAAAGGACCATTCAGGGTGCCCAAGCCCTTTTAGCTACCTATGCTTAATTGAAAGTAACCCCATTATTTTCAATGGGTCTTTTTCCAGTAAGTGTACTTTGGATTGCATCTTTATTTATTTTCTTATTCCCTTCTCTCAGTATGATAAGGAGATTGGGGTAATCAATACCGCAGTTGCACACTGCTCAAATACTTTGACCAAAGGGAAACTTGACTTGAGGATCACGGCAGGCGAGCAACTTGAAGTCATTGATATTACGGAAGGGAACCAATTGATATGTCGGAATTCTGAAGGCAAATGTAAGTTTTCCGAGTGGTGTTGAATGGAACGGCCATGTTTTAAGCAGAGTGTAAACAAAACAGTTTGGGTGGGTAAGAAGAGAGTTGGCAGTCTCAATTATCACAATCTGGGTATTGGGTATTGCAAGGAAGCAATCTGAACGTGTAAGTAGCTCAAATGAAATTCTGGGCTTCCCAGACCCTTCTACAGCTGAGAACCAGACTCCTTTTTCTCGAGAAACCAAAACTCTACCAGTGATGGGCTATGGATTATTTACTTGGATCAGTATTTGACTCTGGCAGTTTGAATTAGGAAAACTTATTCTTGGCATATCTTTAACTATTCACCAGTTTTAAGGCATTCACCGTATTTTTCTGTGTATGACTAGGTTTTTTCCCCCTTAAAAATGTCAAAACGTAGGGGGCATCTTATACACAGATACATCTTCCACCATTTTCTTAAATCTGAGTCCCCCCAAATAAGGGGTGTCTTATAGATGGAAAAATATGGTATGTTTGGAGGATTTTGCATATGCCTAAAATATTAAGATTTATGAATATAATTTATTTTATTCTTTCCTAGATGGATTTGTGCTACTAGAACACTTGAATTTCAGGTACGTTTTGTGCATTTGTTATCCTGATGTTAAGAGAACAATTTCATAAGCATTTTTGCTTGAGGTTTAGCGTGGCAGGATCTGGTAGTTTTGTTTGTTCTTTGAGACAATTAAAGTAAGAGGCTCCTTTATAATTTTATTTTGAGAATGATTCATGTTCTTACGTAGCTGCATTGTTTTATACTTTCTGGATGCCCCATGATCGTATTTTAAAGTAGCTGCGTTCTAAGTCAAACACCAGTCAAACACTTAAGAGTTGCTTCTTTTGTTTCCCAATGTATTTATCACCGATAAATAAATACCTATGTGCAAAGCTGGGGTAAACTTGTGCCTTTTCTTTTGTAGCAGACATTAGTACTGTACATCTGCAGTGCAACTGTTCCCTATGAAGTGATGATGTATCGATGGCATCCACCAAAAATAAGCACCAGTAAGAAACTTCTTTGCGTGGGAAGAAATGGAATTGAGTTGTCGATGGCAAACTGAATGCTAAGCTTGAATTCTTCAGTAGCTCACAGTTAACAGCTGCCACTTGCTTGAATGATAGACAAGGAGTTGAGCATGGTTGCTTTCCAATATTGCAAGTTCAAAATTGTTTTTCAAGTTCATGCTGTGCCATTTGTGTGACTTGATAATTTAGATTCTAGCTAACTGCAGGGATCCGAAGACCCTCGTGCACACGGTTAATGAACCTGCATATGTATAGGAGGTTTTTGTTGGATTTTGTTTCCAGCTCCCGTTCCCTCCTGAACAAGAGGATTTTCAGTTATGACAGATGGAGAACATGTAAAGTTCCTGTGCATGTGCAGAAATCACCTTGGTTCCTTGGATCATGGCCAGCATACTTACCATTTTGTGTGTGAAACAGCTGGTCTGTGTGTGTGTGTGTGTTGTCAATGATGAAAATGTAAGCCTTGGCATTTGTCCTGTATGCTCCTATATTAAGTCTGCATCAATCCCTGTACATATTAGATGTGCTGTTGGCATACTTGAAACATTCCTTGTAGATGTAAATAAAATGAAGTATGAATTGACATTTAATAGATTGTTTTTGAAGGCTTAAAACTTGGCTTCCTGTTTTTATTTAACTTCATCTGTAAGTACTGTAGCTTAAATAAAACAAGGCAAGTACCTTTGAGTTAAGAACAAATGGCCATGGGGGGGGGGGGGAACCCTAGTTCAAAGATGAGAGGCCTTGACACAAATGCATGTTGGCCTGTTCTACTGGTTTTGTGGTAAATGGGCTGGTTCCCTCTAGATTTACAATATCTTCATAGCCAGGCATCCCATGGTAATCTGTGCAAAGAAGGGTTGAATGGGAGTATGTGCAATGAATAGCTGAACTTATAGTAGAAGACTCGCCAAAGAAAGTAAAACTAATGCAGATTGGTAAAAATAGGCACCGTGTGCACAGAGGCCTTGAAAACTACATTATTTCAAGTTTACACAATCAAATTAGAGTTTCTGTTTGTTTCAAGATGTTATAACAATTAATTGGTTTTGTTAGAAAACATGATTTGTTATGGAAAGCCAATTGTGGAAATGGCACTTGTTATAATGACCAGATAGTACAGCATGTGGGGGAAATCTAAATAAAAGCCAAATCCCAGTCTCAAGCAAGAACTTCTTTAGAATTTGATACCTTGGAGTTTTGATTTTCTAACATGTGGACGGAATTAAGTGTGCTGACATGCATGCTTGCTTTCAAAGTGGCTTAAGCCTACAAAACACAGGTTTGTCAGCACAAAATATTGAACTTCCATAATCTCAGGAGAAAACTCTGAAGAAATGTGGATTTGTGTAAATCAACAGTTTCCACATTAGATAAACTTAACGTTAATTACTTTGACTTGGCTTGTCAGTCTCTTTGATATGCAACCACCGGAGCTGGATTGTAGGAATGAAAAATGGATTTTTTTGATGGCAAATATTAAGATATTTCCTTGATAGTTATGTCAGTTAGCAGAATTTCCCTACATTGTGCTAGAATCTGGGACTCTTTTTTTTTTTTTTTTTTTTAGCAGAAAACCTATTTCAGGCCCGGTACCTGTACATGGTGCCTGAAGTTAGTGTTGGGGAAAATACCATTAAATAGTATGTGAGATAGTATGTCCTTATTTCTAGTGGGCAATACGAATGGGCTTTCCTTAATACTGTGCCTACCTTTGTGCCACCCCGTGATTATTTTTCACTTTTAATGGCAATTCTCTGGAAGCTCGCATTTTCTGATAACTTGATAAGCATTTTCTTCCACACGCTGCTCCCTGGTAATTCAAGACATACCTCACTTTGCTATAAGCAGACAGGAGGTATCTTAAGTCCTTTGATTTTATCACAAGAACAGCTCAAGCATGTAGCATTTTGTAAGATTCTCATCTCTTTATTAAAGTGCAAATGTCAACCATGGAGTAATAATCACAAACAGTGTGGTACAATAAAAGGGGAGGGGGGAAATCAACACCAAAATAGGTCAGTGAAACTGCAGCCACCCAACCTTCATTTTCTGCTAAGTTACAAAACTAAATGGGCAGGGATTGGTGCCTTCCCTGCAACACTGTCATACATGCAAAACACTGATCGGTTTTAAGATCATCCAGACTTGCTCTCCTATCTGAACAGGGATGCCAGCTCAGATTGGATTTGGACATGAATGTCTGAGAAGCGAGATTGAATTAAAATTTGAGCCATAAGATTCTTAGGCTTCTCACCCACCCTTGCCAGCTCTTGCAGCCCCCAAAAGACCTTTCCCCTAGCTCCTGCTCTCCAAAACTGAATCCTGTCTACTTTTCAGGCAGAAGTGGTAGCATGCAAGGGCCCTTCCTACTTTTCCTCTTTCTCTCTATTCCTCCTGTACTGATAAGCAGCATCCTGGAAGCTCCAGGGAACCATGAAATATATTATTTCTCTCAAAGACCAAAAGGAAAGGGGAAGTTAGTTTCAGTAAAGTGGGTTAGCAGGTAGGGCATCTGGGAACTCTGAAAACTGGCTGGACTGGGATAATTCTTTTGAGCCCTCAGAATAGCTCTAAATATAATAATTTGGGGGCAACAATTGGGAGATCAAAGTTAATCCACAGGTATGTTTGAGAGAGCTTGCCTATCTCCACTTTTGTCCGCTAATGAAGTTTGGGTATCCAGAGTTCATGGCATTCCTCCATTTTTACATAAGAGAAGCTGCACGACACAGGCTTCCCTGCTATTACCCAAGTTACAAGTAGTTCAAGGACACAGTTGTCAGGTGGCTTGCAGTTTTGTTGTGCACACCAAAGAAGAAAATGCTGCTAGATTTACAAAATATACATACAAAGGTTTCTTAACACAGAAAAACTGGGTTCACTTCCAAAGTAAGAATAAACACTACTGTATCATTGGTATTCATTTCAGAGCTTTGTGAGGTTAGGATACATTCACCACTTAGGGAGAGAAATGCATGAATGAACATGGAGACACCAAATAAATAAATTACATAAATAATTTTGATCAGTTAAGGCATTTTCAGCAGGAGATTCAAGGCTTTTTGAGGGGAGAATATACTTTATCTGAATGCAAGGGTAAGAGAGAATTAGAAGATTTAATATTGTGACCAGGTTTCTTGTCTACTAAATGTGTGTAAAGAAATATTGCTGTTCAGTGCATAGAAGACTGCATTTACTAAGGGTTTAAATGCTTAATTTTACAGTAACTTAGAATTTCCACAACCAGAAAAATCAATTTACCGCATAGCTTCTGACGTTCTTGAGTCAAAGTCACTTGCGTGCAAGTAAGAGAAATTACATTTGGGATATAAATTCTTCTTGAAAGCAACTGTCACTCCTGAAGAGACAAGACAACGTTTTGAACTGAGTAATGGCTTGCCTTTTTGGGCATAGGAGCTGCTTTGGAGAAACATCAAGGAAAGGCATAAGAGCATTGACTGTTACTTTTTGCTTGTATGCTGACTTGCTTGTAGTGTAAGCCATAGCCTGGTACCTGATCTAGTGTGCACAGAGGAAGTTCTCCTGCCCACAAACATTTTCTTGCTCACTTCAATGGAAGGGCAGCTCTACATGTGCAAAGAGCTGTGCCTGTGGACCTGCTACTTGCTTTGAAGTGAACGGGGCATCCTTCAGAATCTCCTCCTGTACATTGTATGTAGTGGATTGGGACACACTTTAGCTTCCTATAAAAGCATGCCAAATCTTAATAGCAAACATGTTAAACACTGGATGGGATGAACCTGAAGCCCAAATAAGTCATGAATAACCTGGGGCTGGAGTGGAGAAAAGAAAGGAGTGACAAATTATTTTAAAAAAATAGCTGGATAAAATAAATGTTAGGGTAGGTGCCACAGAATTCAGCCCCAAGACCTAGGAAGCTGCCTTATACTGAGTCAGAAAATACTGGCTCAAATAACTGTGTATTAACTACACTGAATGACAGCAGCTCCGCAGGGCTTCAGTCAGTCGTCTTTCCAAACCCTATGCTGGGGATTGACCTCTGGGCCTTTTGCATATAAAAAGCATGAGAGCAAATACTGACCTACATGGCTCTTCCACAATGGCATCCCAGCTGCTGCTCTACAGGAGGTTTCCAACAAGAAGTTTTATCCCATGCAAATGCAAACACTGAGGCAATGTGAGAACACAGCAAGCACACTTCAAGTATTTAAAAAATCTGCACCTAGGGTACTGAAGGCAGCGCACTAAATGAGTGGAAATGAATCGTTTGTGATTTTTAGCAGCTGATATGAGAAGGCACCGTTTTTGTATTCTCTAGCTCAGGCTGATCTTCCTCCTAAAAACAATATGCTACCACTGATAATAAACAGCAAATTGCCTAGACTTACTAAGCTACGTCTGTAAATTACATCATATGACTCAGTGTGTGGTGATGCGAAGAA
The DNA here is from genome assembly GCF_964106915.1 of Podarcis gaigeae. Taxonomy (NCBI): domain Eukaryota; kingdom Metazoa; phylum Chordata; class Lepidosauria; order Squamata; family Lacertidae; genus Podarcis; species Podarcis gaigeae. The sequence continues at coordinate 58,336,509 of NC_139682.1, read as the reverse complement.
ATTGGTGCGATTCTACCACAGATGCAGCAGGGACCACTGGGGGGAAAAATTCGTGCAAGGTTAGTACCCTTACTGAAAACAAAGTTTAAAGACTACAGAATTTATCCTGTATTATATTGTGCTATTTTAAATCCTTATCCAGTGTTCCTTCTAGAAAATAGCTAGTGGTTTCTTATCTGCAACACGCCATTAAACCAGCAGCTGAAAATTGCGCTTTAGTGCTCAGCTTTGCATAAATGCATCTATTCTGCTTGCTCAAATACATATTTGCATGTGTGTGTTGGCTATCTGGCATACATTCCTTTGCCTTACTGGAATTAGGCTTGAAATAAGTCTTCTCTTGTAGTGTGGTGTGTGGATGGTGCCCACAATGATTTGCCCACATGGCAAATGTGTTCATGGACCCCCCCAAAAGGTTAGCACAGCCTTTTTAAGGGTAGAATAGCAATTAGTCTTTAATGTCGGTGATCACTTTGGCAGATGTTTTGAAGCACCTGACACTCAGATGCTTCTAAATTGTAGTTCACGAGATGTGGCTTTTTATTATTGGCAAGCAACGTCTGTGGTGCCAGATCTCGGCCAATGCTCCCAGGTGCGACTGACATTACAAATAATTTATTACCACTCAGAAATACTAATAAAACTATTCTTCGTCTCTATCCTGTGGTAGTATCAAATTATTTATTTTAAAGTAGCACTGATTCTCCCCCCCCCCGCCCCGCTCTCAATATTAGTAGTGTCTTTCTTAAAAAGAGGTAAAGTGCAATAAAAGTGCTATATTTAAAAGTAGCAATTTAAGAATTTATGTCTGTCATATAAGTAAAGGTTAAGAGTTGGCCAAGGAAACCTGTTCCTATGCACTATGCATGGGAAATATTTTAACAGCCCAGGAAAAGACAATGACATTCCACTCAACTGGTAGTGGAAATAGTTATATTGCTAACTCTTCCCTAATGCTACCTTTCTTCTCCCAACTATTTCCTTCGGCCGAACTGATGGGCTCCCTATATGGAGTGAGCTTTCAGAGCATTTCAAGATGAAGAATTGGGGGCTAAGTCAAAGAAGCAGAATTGCACAGAATATAGCCTGTATTTCATGTATTAGTCATGTGAAGAGGTTCCGTGAGATTAACCCGATACTGCACAGCTTACCCACACTGGCATCCACACACTGAGCATGGGTGTGTGGGTGGGGTGCTTGGGGGAGCCTACAGATGTAGAGAGGTACGCACAGAGGCTTCCCCACTTACATGCCTGTGTTCAGTGTCTGGGACAGGAAAGCTGTGCAATGTTGGGTGAGCGGGGCCAGCGGTACAGCCTGCTACTCCTTCAGTCAAGGCAAGTCCTTTCCTATGACTGTGTGAAGTAAGCCATAGTGCCTCCTAGGAAAATGAATATCCTGCAGTAGTTCAGAACAAACGGGAAACTGAAAAACAGTTTTGATAAAACGATGCTGTAACAATGATGGAGAAGACTTGTTTGGCAAATGTTTTCCGACAGAGGCTTTTGACTAAAGCTGTGCCAACTGTTCTCCAATTATTACTATTTATTTATTTTTAAATAACTGTTTATGGCCCCAGTGTAGTTTTTTGGCCCTCTTGTCTTGACTTGGAGCCTATTCTGCTTCCTTTTAGTTTATCAGGTAATTGATATCAAGCCCACTATAAAATTAAACAAAAGCAGCTAATACTTATTAAGAGAAAAGTGACATAAAAATCCACCCCCCAAATGTTACTGAAACATCCACACAAGCTATAGCTTTGTCATCCTAAAAGCAAGGTTTTTACTCTTTAAAAATGGCGTGTTATTGCAAATTTAGTAAACCTGATTCCTTCAGCTATCCTGCAGAAAAGGAACAATAAAATAATAATAATATAATAATAATTTATTATTTATACCCCGCCCATCTGGCTGGGCCTCCCCAGCCACTCTGGGTGGCTTCCATAGAAACCAAAAATACAGTAAAAACACAAGTTATTCCTGCTTTATCAGTATATCAGTAGAGGTCACAGTCAATTAAGCTTTGGAGGTACATTGAAGCCCTGAGGTCTGGAACAGTATTGTCAAATTTACATTCCAGCTTTCATGAAACAGCACACGGAAGGGATTCTATCCGCTCTTATATTAGAAAGGTAAATTTGGCTGCTGTCCTGTTTTGGGTGGTTGGGGGGAATAGCCAGTATCTTTGTCACTAGGAAGAACATTCAAAATGAAATGCAAAACCCAAACAAACTCCTTAGACCTCAAGGGCACTGGCCTGTACCATGCAGGGAACCCCATATGAGGCTGCCAAAATATATTTTGGTCAACGTAATGACAAGTCTGTCCGGTGCAGCCTCCCTCTGTATTATAATTTCTCATTCAGTTGTGACTATGAGCCCCTGTGATTTGTGGAGTATGAAATACCTTTCTTTCTTTTTGCCTAATGAAACAGTACAGCCCACCAAGATGTTATATTTACTACTGTAAATATACAGGGCTACTTCAGGGCCAACCGTACGCCATTTGTGAAGAAAGTGCATCCTGAGATGGCATTCCAATGTTGGGTCAGCATGGCTGATGCACTGCAACATTCAAGACTGATTATCTGCCAGCTGCCCTACTGCAGAATGCACACTACACATGGTCAGAAAACATTCAAGACACAAAGCTCGTCCCACTGCAGCTCTATGTTGGACTAGCTTTGGCTCAGTCATTAGGAAGAAGGAAAGCGGAAGCTGATGTGTTTATAATTCAACAGAAGTTTGAATAGAGGAAAAGGTCACGGAGGGCGAGGTATGGAAACAATGAGATGCATATCTTATTTTTTGCAGATGTGAAGAGCTGGTTGGAAGCAACAAGGTGAATTGAGAAAGAAGGGGGCAAAAGGCAACATAACCATGGTTCAAGCACTAAAAGATGTTGACGATCTAACTGTAGAGAGAAAAGGAGCAGACTGGGAAACACTCCTGACTCCTAGTAAATTTTCAGATCTTGGGGATTACAGAAGCCTGACCCAAGTCCCAGACAAAGTACACACCTTGAGGGGTTGAGTCCACTGTGGATTCCTAGTTATCTCTCTTAGGACATATTTCAAAAGACAATAGGGCCCGGGAGCAACTGGTTCTTCCTGAGCACAGAATGCCTGGTCTTGATCAGTGGGACACAGATTGTCTAGCCTTTATGGCAAGCACAATCTGTCCTGCTCTTGCTCCCACAGCTGGCTGTGTAGCGGAATGCCAACCAGCTGGACCTTTTGACAAGAAATGCACTCCCGTATCTGAATTTTTAAAAACTTATTTGGTTTGGTTTTTAAGGTCATGGATTAAACATTTTTAAAGCCCTTTTTTATGATTGTCAGTTATATACATTTCAATAGTTTTACAATTATTCTAACATTTCAAAACTCAACTTCCTTCCTCCTCTTTAATTTTATTTTTATCATTCCCTGCATATTCTAAGTTAACTTATTCTTTTACTCATCTACTTTAAATATATACTCTTATGAAACTGCAGGTTATTACAATAATCCTGCCAATGCCCTTATCTGTTTACAATTAAGAAGTCATTTCTTGAAGAGGTTATGCTGACGAAGATCTGTGTTGGAATCAGGATCAGGCAGATAAGGTTAAAAAAAGAGGAATGAAGCCACAGCAGAAAAAAAAACCCCAGGCTCAGTCCTGAACGGAGGTCCATTCATCTTGCGAGCCAGGATATTCTTCATTTGATTCTTTACCTTAATGCTCCTAATTTTATCCATTACCCTCTTTCCTGCTGTATTGCTGAATACACTCTCTAATTATCTTGCTTTATACTGGTGAACAAGGGTGTTATCAAAGGACCTCACTCCTGAAGAAAGATATAATTTTTTCTCCCCATCCCACTATTATGAGTTTTACATAGATGGTTACAGCAATCTTTATCTGCTCTACAGCTGCCATGGGGTTAATGATTGCTCCTCATTTAAATATACAGGCCTTGCGCTTTGATATTTCTGGTACAAGGCAGGGGCTGCAGTGATTGATGGAAGACTAATAATGTGATTAAGAGCAGGCTGCGAGTATTGCTTATGGGATATAGTAGGTGGTCTGAGCTTAACAAGCCCAGGACAATGAAATGCAGTGAGCACAAAATGGTTATGAAAGGCTGTAGTGGAAAGAATTCCTTTGGAGGGAACAGAAACTCCCAAATGCAAAACTTTAATTAAAGCTGTGAAAAAATGTTGCTGTGGGATGTTTACCAAATGAGATGGTAGCCCTGTGCAACCATGTCACAAAAGGCTTTTTCCAGCATTCAAGTGCTGACTGACTTTTAGTGATCGCCAGCTAGGAGATTCAGTATCCAAAGAGGGGAGAGTAAAGGATACATGTACACACACCCATCAGCCACTTCTGGGCAGCAAGAGAGGAGGCAAGGTGGGTCTGGTACATGCACTGCAAGCATATATTATAGGGGTGTGTGTGTATACACACACAAAATGGTGTGTCCTTTTGTGCATTTTGTTGGCACTGTTGCTGTATAATTACAGACTTGCACTCTGCATACTGACCCATCTCTTTCATTCTAACAGATTTGTCTTTTGAGGATGTACAGCAGGGGTGGCTAACCCGTAGTCCTCCACCCTTTTTTTGTTTGTTTGTTTGGGGCAACAGCTCCCCCTCATTCCCAGTCACAGCAATTAGGGCTGGAGTCCAACAACATCTGGAAGGCCTCAGGTTAGCCACCCATGATCTACAACTCTCTACAAGGGTGTGAAACACCCTAGCAGTAATCACAACTATGTTAAGAGTGTGCTGAATTCAGAAAAGGACTAAATCAAAGGATATATTGGATGGAGAACTGCCTGCGCATTGTTTCTCAATGGTAATACCCGATTCTCTCTCTTATTTTGCCACAATATGACAATAATATAATAGAGTCAGGCCACTGTTGTTGACTATAATGGTCAGCAGAATTTAAATCCTGCTCTCCACTGTTTTAGGAAATTGTGGGTTTTTCCTGCTGTGGTGCGTTACTTTACAGTAGTGTGCTTAGAATGTCATCAACTGTTTCCTAGCCAGAGATGCCTGAGACTAAAACCTCAGGCCCACATATTTGATATGTGGGATTGAAAACATTCAAAAATTGCACTTCTCATCGAGCTACGGTCCTTCTACAAAAGGTGATTTTACATGTTACAGTAGGTGAAAGAACAGCAAAGGTGAAAATTTCTTCCACATGTGTAAAGTGAAAATCAACCCCATCAGAAGGATAAAGTATATATTTTCTGAAATCATTTTTTTCAGAATCCTTTGGAGAAATACTCAAGTATTCAGGAACATTATTGCACTGATATGTTTACAATGGCAGGGGCACTGTGGGTTCTGTGACTGGATACATTTTTCAGATTTTTGGCAGACGTTGCTGTTTCCTGCATAATTGAAGCTTAGTGTGGCAAGCGATGAGACTGGACAGTGATCAGCTGTTGGACAACGGGCCCAAAGCCCTCCTCCACTGCTTTCTACCTCCACTTCTACCACAACTTCTAACACAACTATTCCAAATTCCTTGCAAAAAGAATGAAGCAAATTCTGCAATAAGGATTACATAAAATCGAACACATTTGCCTACTTCCCTTAATATACATCATATATTCTGGGTACCGAATCTGGGATTTCTACCTCAAGGATTAGGTTCCTTGCTGCACGTGCCCAAATGATCCTTTGACATGCAGCTTTTGCAAAGAAATCAAGCTTCTGAATGATACCTGTCAGCGAGCCAGCGCCATGATGAGACTGGCACACATTTCAAAGAAATCCATGGTGTGGCTACCGAGACGAGGTGTCACAGAGGTCATGCTCCCGGTCAAGGAGCCCATGAGAGACCCAGGAAGCGACTGGCAATCAGCGGTGGCGGAATCGAGACTCAGCCTCGGTCTGTGCAAGCGGGCTGCGGAGCAGGAGCGCTGAGGTGTAGAAGAGCCTGACCTTTGCTCCATGACATCATCTTGAAGGCACAAACAGAAAACAAAGGTTTTAAACATCTGCTCAGGCTGATAGGAGGCTACTGTTCCTTTCTCCGGCAACTGACTTTGTTCCTATGCTTTATGGCAGCCTCTCTTCAGAAGGTGTGGCTTGCAAGAAGAGACTGAGATAAGCTTGATACGTGGAAGACATATCAGGAAACATACAATAAACTACAGCAAAACCCATGCAAGCATTGCTCACCCATCTCCCCCATCCTTGGGCCATGGGTCTCTCATATTAAGTTTGGGGAGCGGGAAGGAGCCACAATGCAGGAGTTCCTGTGCCACAAAGATCGCATGAGAAGTTTAGGATCATAAAATTGTAGAGTTGGAAAGGACCCCGAAAGACATTTAGTCCATCCCCTGAAATGCAGGAATCTCAGCTGAAGCATCCATGACAGATGGCCATCCAAACTCTGCTTAAAGACCTCCAAGGAGAGTCCACCACCTCTCATGGGAGTCTCTTCCACTGCTTAACAGCTCTGCTGTCAGAAAGTTATTCTTGATGTTTAGTTGGAATCTTGTTTTTTGTAACTTGAATCCATTGGTTTGCTTCCGAGCCTCTGGACCAGGAGAAAACCAAGCCATTTCTGCCTATCTCCTTCAAACCACACTTTCTCTGCAAACTCTTGATGAGGTAGCTGTTGGATCTCCTTTTTGTGCTCTGTACACTGCCAGCTGACTCTCTCTTTTGCTGCATCTTTTAAAATATTCTAAATCAAGCCTAAGACTATCCTTTCACTTTGCTTCACCTGCCTCTCTTGTGTCCCTAAGGTTGTAGCCTATTTCAATGGAATTTAGTGCTATTCAAGCTTCCATACTGCTGGCTTTAAAAGGACGCTGCTGTTGGACAGCTGCGTTCCATGTGTATTCACTCAGAAGGAAGTCCCACTGTGTTAAATGGGCCTTGCTCCCAACCAAGTATGTATATGACTGCAGCCCAAACTGCACATTAACTTGGGGAAGGGGAATCTGTGGCCTTCCAGATGTTGGATTTGAATCCCCACTAGCCCAGATATCATAGCCAAAGAGCAGGTGGGAGTTGCAGACTTTTTCTTTGGAATGCACACTTAATAGTTCATATTTGCATTGTTTTATTGAATATTTAAGGCCCTTTGTGTTTTACTGTAAATTGCTTTGGGATGCCTCTGTATGTGGGAAGCAAATTAGAAATATAATAGAGTAAACATATAGAGAGCCGCAGATTGACTATCCCGTATTTAACCAGGCTAGTGCCAAGGAAGAGACTGTACCGCTTCTGAGTTCTGAGGGGGGGGGAGCACTGGTAGTAATTAGCTGAATATTCACAAGCTTTGACTGTCGTGTTGAAATGTGCAGCAATGATGAAGAAGAACCTTACGTAAAACAGCTAAGAAAATTGCATAAACATCTACAGTATTATTTTGGATACAATGAATAACTGAAGTGATTCTTAGATGTAATGAAAGTGAAATTTACTGTACTGTAAGACTGCAATGCCCCCAGTGGCGCAATGGGTCAGTGCATCCGGCTGCTAACCAGAAGGTTGGTGGTTTGAGCCCACCCAGGGATGGCTGTGGGCAGGATTTCTGCATTACAGGGGGTTGAACTAGATGACCCTTAAGGTACCTTCCAACTCTACAATTCTATGATTTTATGAATTCTTAACTGGGTAAAAGTCCAGGGGGCTTACTTCTGAGTATGTAAGGGACTCCATTGTAAAAAATATATATTGTGTCTCAACTAGTAGCAGCAATTGTAACAATTCTACAGAGGTGGGGAAGAATTTCACTGCAAAAGTTCATTATTCGGAACTCCAAAATGGTTTATGGTCAGAAAAGGTTTGCAGCAGAATTATCCATTTAAGCGTTACTGTGAATCCTGCTAGGAGTAGAATTCTCTCTTAACCTACCCAACTGCAATTAAATTGTCACAGTTAAGATTAGAGGTGACAAAAAGATTAAGGTAGTACTGCTGGAACAGCAGTCCTCACTAGGAGATATCATAAAGTAAACTAAAAATAAAAAGAGTAGATGGAGAAAGCGGGTTTAAAAAAACAAGGAAAAAACTTCCTTCGCGCTTGTGGTTTTATTCTACAACATTTCCTGCTTACCATCAATGCTTTTAAAGTCCAACAGATAGCTGCGATTGTCAACCTGATAAAGCTGCAAACTCATTTTCACGTAATTTCCCGTCACTGGATTCTTTCTACGGACTCTAAGATGATAGGCATTCACCACCTAAAACATGTAATTGTCTTTCAGGAAAAATGGGTTTATGGCACAGGAGAAACAGTCTTTTTTCTTTCTTTCTTTGCAATTTCACATTTCAAGAAAACAACTCTGCCTTAAGCATAGGCTGGCAGTGCAATCCTACACAGGTTTGCTCCCAGGTTTGCAGGTCAACTGCTGGCATTCCAGCAAAGGTTTACTCAAGAGTAGACCCACTGAAATTCATGAACATGACTATGTTAGGTCTACTCAGAATAAACCTTAGTTGACTATTACCATCAGTGTCCAGAAATGCTTTTTGTGCAAGGATATCAGATGCAGCCCCTCTTTCCACTTCTGTGTAATCAAGGTTAGGTTTGTCTCACCTAATACACATTTGTAGACTGGGGGGGGGGGGCAGGCTGCACACCAGTCTAGCCCACTTCAGTTCTGTTCTGTGATGACCCATTTATAGCTACTCCAGTTTATAAGAGACCTGCAAATCTCCCCTTCAATACAATGGTTTTGTTCATTCATGGAATTGTCTTTACCTCCTTGTTACGAAGCATGCGTGAGTTCAGATTAGAAAGGCTCCATTAAATAAACAAATATTTGGCCCTGAAGTCAGCCCCAAAGCAATCACTTGGTTAAATAAGCCTATATGAATAACGGGCCCTAACTACAGACTCAGACTTTTACGTTTTCCAGTAACGCAGCACACAGTATTACTACAAAACGAACAGAAAGGAAGTAAAATGCCAGATCGATCAAGGTGTTCCCTTCTGGGTGACTGTGATTGTGTGTAGGTAGACAGTGGAGTCTCGCCTGCCGGGCCCTCCCCACTGCCCCTTCTCCATCACAGAGGATGGAGCCTATACACATGCACCCAGATCCCCCTTTAGAAACATTTCTCTCCGTCACACCACACTGTTCAGATAGGGCATGAACCTCAGGGGTGTAGCTAGCAGGCTTTCTATTCAGAAAGTCCAAACTGGGCTTCTGCATTGCATGCTAAACCTTTGTTATGTTCAGGCACAAATGGATAACCTGCAACCCTTTGAATGTAGTTGGACTATAAATCCCCTAAGCCCCAGCCAGCATAGCAGGGCCCTTAATGTGCTGGTTAACCCATCCCACTCTCTGATGCTGCTTCTTAGTTTTAAAAGAGACGTTCTCTGAGGGGAAGGCATTCCTGGAAAAGCTCAGGTATGGAACACAGCAGGCTGTTATAGACTCTCTTCCACCTGCTCCATTCCTTCCTGTGTTTTTCTTCTAAATATCCTTCCTGGAAACTCTTCTCAAGCCTTCTTCCCTCCATCATGAAAAGGAGGGTTTTCAACATGAGGAGTCAGGTAATTAGAGCAGCAGTCCTAGTCCCTCCCAATCGAGTATTAAAAACAATACAGGATTAAATATTAAAAACTTCCCTAAACAGGGCTGCCTTCAGATGTCTTTTAAAAATAGGATAGTTGCTTATTTTTTTGATATCTGATGGGAGGGTGTTCCACAGGGTGGGCACCTTTACCAAGAAGGCCCTCTGGTTCCCTGTAACCTCACTTTTTGCAATGAGGGAACACCAGAAGGCCCTCGGCGCTGGACCTCAGTGTCCGGGCAGAACGATGGGGGTGAAAACAACTGCAAGCTTCTCTCCTATTGGGCTTCTAGTTAGCAGGGCTATGTATTAGTGAATGAGAAAACCAACTGTACAAATGCGGAAACTGGCATTGACCACATTACTGGGAGAGGGGAGCGGTGTCCCACTGATTATTTCTATAAGCAACAAGTTTCTAGTCATTATGGCTCTAACAACAGACAACGCATGGGACAGCTGAATTGCGATGATTAGGAGGCAAGGTTTTCTCTACCTATGTAGCTCTGTGCCCTAACAATGACTAGAAGAATTATTCCATATAAGCAAATTGTTAAATTATTTCAAAATAAGCAAAGACATGCAATTTTGGCTTCGTTTTAAAATGTATAGGTCACAGAATTCTCTTTCCTTGGCATGGAATGTTGGTTCAGTTTATACAGGATATTGGAAGCAATCCTATGTACACGTACCTGGGAGGGAGCCCGACTGAAGACAGCGAGACTTACTTTCAAGGGTACATACAGAGGATTCACTGAACATTTATTCATTTTAGAACGCCTGTACCTTGCTTTTCTCATTCGGCAACAGGCAAAGCAGCCAAGAGAAACAAAGAATCAAAATGCACACAACAAAACGTAATAAAGGCAGTAACAAAACAATAGCAGCAGGGAAATAATCAACATCTAAGCAAGCAGAACAGGCAAGGAGCACAGGTTCCTTAAATTAAAATTTGTATGTATTTATCTTTAGTGCATACACGGTTTGTTTTTTAAGCAGCTGCTTCAGTAAAACATATCGAATGTAGCATATGTCAGTAAGCAAGGCAGCAGAAGACTGCATTTCCATTTCTTACTGAGGACTTGAAGTTAAATCAGAACAACGAAAGAAAGTGAATCTAATGATGCCTCAACACTAATTCTTGCTCATAAACCACTAGCTCAAAAAGGTGGGGTGGAGGCATACATAGGAAAACCGAAAACCTCACGAAGATAACCATTAATCCCCAAGATCAAGCTCACCCCCCAAATGTGGCTGGAAGTGACTGACATTAGGATTGTGAAATTAAAGCACCTTATGTACAGGGAAATACTGTGGAAACCAGCAACTACCACAATCCTGTGGCAAAAAGAAGACTCAGCTAATACCAAGTTATTTAAGACAGATTTAAGGGAACAATATTGCATTTTGCCCCTGACCACACAGTTCTTGGATACTATGTAGAAATAACATCTATTTATTAGGAGCTTTCAGTAAGATTATTTACCCAGAAGGGAATTAGCTACTATAATTAGAAATGTGGAGCTCCTGTTATCCCTACCACTGTGCAAGGCAGAATTATCTGCCTATCCTCAAGCTTAGGAAGCTTAAAAAAGAAAGTATGTTTTGTTCCCCGCCCCCTTTAGGTCAGTAATTAAAAATATACATTATTTAACTGCTTTGAAGGTGCTAATATTCACAAAGAGGATGATGTGAGAGTAAGCTAATAATAATTAACGATGAGACATGGCGAATACTATCATGGCCATTGGAAGACTGCTCATCTATAGTGCAATTCTAACTCCCAGGTGCTGATGGCTGGAAGAGGCTAGAATGGCTTTCGGATGCTTCACTGCCAGCCACTGAACCAGAGGTTCCAGCTGTGCTGGGCAGAAAGCTGTGGATAGCAGTTGTCCCAGTGGTGGTGAGGCGGCCAGATCCAAAGTCCTGCACAGACCCAGAGGGGACCTAACCTCAGGCCCCTCTGCTGCACCAGCCTGGGTCTGAAGTACAGAGAAAGTAAGAAAATGAAAACCCATGTGTGTGTGTGTGTCTGTGTAAACCGTGTGTGTGTGTGTGTGTGTGTGTGTGTAGGGCAGCGTGAGCTAGAAAGGCTTGGGTTTCAGTGGTAGATCTGCAGCTCCACTTCTCCTCCTCAACCTCATTTAGGATTGCTATGCCTGTTATTATTAATACAGCTGGGGACCTGGAGAGTGCCTACTTGCCCATGTTCTGATAGTTGCTGGAGGCCTTCTTCCAGGTGTCCCCACCACCAGGTGAGGCAGGTGGTCACTGGGCCTCCTTGTTTGTCATGCCCCAGTCCTGAAACTGCCTCCCTGGGCAGTCTGGCCTGGTGCCTATTCTGCTGTCCTTTCTGCACCAGGCAAAGACCTTTACACTCTACCAGGCTGCGAACCTTTTAACTCTGATTGAATCTCCCTGTTCACTTTATCCACTGTTTAAATTCCTTAAATATTTCTTGTGCATTTTATTTGTCCTGTTCTCTTGATCTAAGCTGCTCTGAGAATTATTATATTGAGGGGGCAGCATTTGAATGCATTAGCAAATACATAAACAAAGCCAGTTAACTGAGAACTTACCGAAGGTATTAATTAATTAATGCATTATTAAATATTATTAATAATGCATCAATGCACAATTAATTAATGCATTGTTTAATCTGAATGTCATTTAATGCCAAAATAGGCTTCTAAGTTGTTTACAAAGTATTAAAAAACCTGGTATGCAGATAGTAAAATATAAACTTCCATTATCAAACGTGGAATAGCATTCAAAGAATTCGTATTCCTTACCTTCCACTCAAAATCTAGCTGTTTCATAGCACGGTACACTTCAGCCATGATGTCATAAGGCCTGCTTTGACTCCGTATTCCTAAATGCCACTTGGCTTTTTTCACAGTCAACGGCTTTGGCTTAGTGGTATTCAGTGCATCCAAGGGACACTTTCCTTTGGGAGTATCTGCTACGAGAGGAGGCATCCGTTCCGGGTGGGGCTTCACCCCCGGAGGGATGTGCATAGTGTCATCCATGAAAGAGCCAGTGGGAGGGCTGGAAGCAAGGTAGAACTCACTGGCTTGGTTCATGATTCTCCGATTGTCAATAATAAGGTGATAAGCAACCGCAAGCTGGTCTTGAGGATCCCCACTGTACAGGCTGGTCATCACCTCTGACTCAGTGCACTCGAATTTTTCACAAACTTCCCGCACGGCATCGTCGTCGATAACATTGGCGTCATAAGAAGGATCCTCTGGAAACAAGTAACTGGGCAGTTCTTGTTTGAACCACTCGTGTTCTCTAAAAGGAATCGTTTCTCTAATGAATAATAATACTGTTTATGCAACATCCTAGATCTGACTCATCATAAAAGACCAAGCATGGCACTAAAATGTTAAATGATAAGTGTCAAGCTGGTGTATGTATTCCCGTTTATCCCTTCTGAGTTCAAAGGGCTGAGGTTTCGAAATGTACTGCACTGAGAAACTACGGACCCCAAGAGTTGAGCAGGAGTAAAACAAGCTGATTAAAGGAAGAACTATAAATTATTTGTCCCTTACAGCACATGGTGTAGTGACCTATGTGCTATAAGAAACAAAGCAGTCTCAACCACATTCTTTAGTCATATACTACACTGCATATTCTCACAATGGCACCCAAGCCTTCAGGATATGGCATTCCTGGTGATATTGGGATGAGCTGGAAACAGGAGATGAAAGAAGCACAGACAATGCTATGGTGGGTTGTAATTTTGCACCATATACATAGTTTGACGTGTACTGCTTAGTTGAGGGATTTTGGCCATCCTTGTGACGCTTCTGATTATTCAAATGCTATGCATATCTCTTGCTGTTTCAACAACTGAGGTTGCATTAGGTGATGTTTCATCATGCTTTCTCCCAGTCACTCCTTATGAAATACTGTAAAGAACATAGCAATAAAGAGAACATAGCAATAATGTAAGCTGGTTAGATTAGATGTTTTCCAGCCTGTCAGCTCTGTTACCTGTTCAGCCAATTTCCTTTTTTAAAATTATTATTTCTTAAGGACATATTGGCTGATTTTCTCTGATGGTCTTCTCAGATACAGATAGGTAGCCGTGTTGGTCTGCCATAGTCAAAACAAAAAAATTCCTTCCAGTAGCACCTTAAAGACCAACTAAGTTAGTTCTTGGTATGAGCTTTCATGTGCATGCACACTTCTTCAGATACACACTGTATCTGAAGAAGTGTGCATGCACACGAAAGCTCATACCAAGAACTAACTTAGTTGGTCTTCTCAGAGATCATCAAAAAAATATTAGTAAGGGACAAGTTGTAATTTTGGCACCAGACCTTACCGGATGTCCTTGATAGTTGCTCGTTTGAGTGGATCCACCTGCAGCATGTGCATAAGGAGGGTGGCAACTGAACGGTTGAGGTATTCGGGAATGTAGAAGACACCTCCACGGATCTTTTTAAAGAGGGTTGGGACATGCTCATCGTCAAAAGGAAGAGTCCCACAGAGGAGAGCATAGAGAATAACACCACAGCTCCAGATATCAACCTCTGGGCCAGCATACAATCTGAACAAAAGGAAGGTGCCATTAACCAGTTCCTTAAGACATTGCAGTATCTTGCCTGAAGTTCCAAAGGACACCCTAAGTAGCTGGGAGAGGGAAAAAGGAAGCAATGCTAAACAGTCGCCTTGAATCCAAGTGACAACTGGAAGAGCATCTGATTACAATAACATCCTCCTGAACTTTGTGCAGAGCCTGTTCACCATTCCAGAACGGCTCAAGCCTCTTCTCTTTGATTGCTCTCCCCTACATTCTCCAAAAATCCTTAACATTTCTCTCGAGTGTTGCTTAGAAGTGTCCACTCTCTTTCGACTTGCCTTGGTGCAGTCAACAGAAATAACCTCGGTGGTCAATTCCTGGTATCTACTTTAAATCCTTTTGGTGCTATTGTTTCTTGCTTAAAAACAAACTGTGCAACCAGAAGGACAGAACGCTGCCATACGAACATTACCTAAGCTCATATAAATGACCACGAACTACTCAGCTATATGAATGAATCCCATGTCAATAACATGCCTCTGATCAAAAGGGTATCCATTGGTCTTTAATGTTCTACCTTCCAGAGATGACTTCTGGTGCTGCATAGTTGGGCGAGCCACAGCTGGTTCGCAGGAATTCGCCATCTGACATCATGTTGGACAGTCCTAAAAGGTTGTGGAGGGGAGAGAGAAAGAGAGACTCATTTTTTGGCATTGCTAGAAGAGAGAGAAGGGTGTTTGTGTGTGAAATAGCAAGGGAGGCAGAAGGGAAAGATATAGATTAATTTTTTAAAAAAGGCTCTTAGAACTGTGTTGCATTATTTGCTTAAGAAATAATTTCCTACAGGTAGAAAGGTCTATGTAAAGATCTACTTCAAACTGAAATCTAGATTCTCAAAGCTTATTCTAAGCATTTCCCCTGGAGAGAATTCAATGGACCATCTTTCCTCAGGTTCCTTCATCTAGGTTACTCAAGAGCTGGAGTAAACTCTGTGCAATGGAGGCCTAGAGAGGGAAGGCATCTGTACGCCCCAAGGGGAAGAGAGGAGGACCTCATGTTTCTATATGTCTAGCATGAAGCTGAATATCAGTGCAATGCAATCAGTCCTGTCCTGCCTGCTTTAAGGGGCAGTATTATGGTCAATGGGACAAAAATAAATAAATGAAACCTGATAGTATAAGAAGCCACACGGAACTGCATGAAATATTGAGAGGATATGTTAAAAGTGGCAAAGATCCAAAATAATTTTGTAAATGATTTCTATTCTATATCTATAATCACACTGACAACACCATAACAAGAAAAGCCTGCTTCCCCTAGAGGTGATAAGTGAACATATGAATTGTATTGTTTCAATCTGCAGGTGAAGGTTCATATGGCTGAGTGTTCCACCATATAAGAAAAAGATGTAGAAAACTAGATGCCAGGGAAATGGCAAGGCTAGGACCCTTCTCCCTGAAATGAACTTATTACATGCCAGGATTTCTTTAAAACTTTGAGTATGGAGAAGCATCCAGTTATGTAAACGTCCACCTTCAGGTTTAATACTCAGTGAAGATGAGACTAATGTTTTCAACTTGTTTTCACAGTAGCAAAGAAACTGCTAATGGTGATGAAAACTGATGCTGGGTTCTTTGAAGGATGTTAGCCCTGAGACAGTTCAGCAATTGGCATAGAGCTGGTCACATTTCTGGAATGCTGCTGGGGTCACATACCAAAATCAGCTATCTTGGCATTCATGTTTGCATCCAGCAGCACATTCTCTGGTTTCAGGTCTCTGTGAACTACCATATGCCGATGACAGTAATCTACAGCTGACAGAATTTGCTGGAAAAGACGCCTGGCTTCGGCCTCTTCAACCTAGAAAAATGCACAGGAAGGGAAACAAGGCTCAATTTTTTTTTTGTTTATTTGTCCTGAAAGGATATTCAGCGAGGCAAAATGTGCCCTCTTAATGGGCCACAAGAGACAGAATTACAGTAAGCAACACTAAACAAACAAGTAAACAGAGGCGAGCCATCCCAAGGAGACATTCCATTTCACTATTCTCTTATAATTAAGTGTGTCAAATAATTAAAGGCCATTTAAGCTTTAAAACTGTGCTGCTTTGACCAATCAATTGTTCAGCTCTGAAAAATTTCTCTGCTACAGACTGCAGCCCATGGCAGTAATTTTCGAAAGGCCTCTGCAAACTGAGGAAACTAGATTGCCCTTGTTACTTTCCCCTTCTACTCCTTGACAGCACTCAATTTGGAAAAACCAAACATGGGGGCCAAAGACAGAAGGCCCTGCCTCCTCATATTACACTTGTGAAATCAGGACTGACCTCTAAAGGTGACCATACTTGGGCATCGGCCAAAGCCCAATCCTTGGCCCTGTTGTTGCTCCTCTCCACTGCTGCAACTGGCTTGTTTACTTTTCGTTTAGGACTGGAGGGGGATGAGGAAATAAGTAATGGTGGCAGTAATAATTAGGATCAGCAGGTGCTGCCACCTGCTTGCTAGCTCTTTTACTGGCAAGTTAGCAAAGTGTGGAGGACAAAGCCCACTCAAGGAAACTTGCCCAGGCCAGAACCTTAAACCTAAAGCCAGCACATTTTAAGATCCACTCCCCTCCTCCCCGCGCGCATGCTATTGGGGATGGATCTACAGTAGAATAAAATAGGAATGTGCCAGAGTGGGGTCACATTTTCACCTAGTCCCACAGCTCCATAATGTACTAGTGTTGTTGAAATGAGCCTCATGGCCCCTGTCCCTCATGCATATGAGGAGAGCACCAACTAACTACAGTTTCCTGTCATGCCTGAACTTGAGAAACTATGGTTTATTCAAACTATGGTTTGTTAACAAAGCGGAATATCATATCAAGGTATGATCCTGGTTTGTTTAAACTAAACACAGAACAAATCACAGTTCCTTCAGTTCAGACATCACAAACTAAAGCAAAAGTGGAAGTTTTTAATCTCTTCTTCTTTGTGCGTATCTTAAGGGAAAGAGAGTAGAATGAGCTATACCAGACCAAGTGAGGGAGATCATATTTTTTTATGGCACCTACTAGGGCCGGATTTAGGTTTGATGAGGCCCTAAGCTACTGAAGGTATTAGGGCCCTTTATATGTCCAGCTGTCCTTTGTAAACAACAAATTGTCACTGTTTTTTGTGTTGAATATATGCTATATGGTAATTTATGGACCTAATAGGTATCTAAAGCCATTTGCACATGTTGCCATGCAACCAGTCCATGCAGAATGTAGGAACCCTATATATAGAAATGAGCAAACCAGTGATATTTTAGGGAACAGGCTAGCAGGCGGGGTCCATTACTTACAACATAGGAACCTACACAACACAAAACACTGTTGCTGTATGTAGGTTTTATTTTATTTGGTTTTTTATCTTATATTTTGGAAATGTCCATCCAATTGTTGTTTTTTTTCCTTGGGGGGGGGCAAGAGAGTGGGGCCCTAAGCTATAGCTTGTTTAGCTTATACGTAAATCCAGCACTGGCACCTACCAATACACCCTGCAAAGAAAAAAACCCTAGGACAACAAGGACCATTCCAGGCTAGACTCTTTCTGATGTCCTAGTTTTTATACTTGCAGGGAAGTCTCATCCCCCAATTAGAGAGCATTCAAAAATGGCACCCCTAGCTGCAGTCTCAGTCTGCAAGATCCTAGCAGTTGTTGTGAAACAGCCTGAGTTGACTAGGTCTGTTAATAGAAACTCTATTTTTAAACTGAATTCAGGCCATTAATGGATGCGCCTCACCACTTAATCATAGTGGTAAAACAATGGTAATGATAGTACATACTTAACATTTTACATATTTCTATAACAAGTATAATAATATAGCAGATTATAATATCCTCAATAAATTATGAACAAGGGATCAAATTAGGAAATATTATGACTACAGGGTACAAAAATTCAAATACTGAATTTTATGCAGTCCAAGTGGTGAGGTGACAATCAAATCGCATGCAGCAGGGAGCATTTCAGTTCTGCTAATAGCTTCCGAAGGATTAAAGAAAAAATAGATATGAGATCCTCTCTAACCTGTGAATTGGCGCTATGGAAAGAGCACAATCCTAAGCACGTCTATTCCGAACTAAGTCCTGCTGAGTTAAAATAGACTTATGTACATGTGTACAGGAGTACAGTCAAAATCTGTTTATTATTACTGCTTTTGCATAGAATTTAGATTCTATGTTTTAAAAAGCATTTAATAATTTCTATTTCAGGGAAAATCTGGGCAACAAAAATACTGTAAAACACTGTTCAACCATGAATTGTGCTGATTGGCTGTAAAATGTAAATTTACAGAGGCAAGCACTTCTGTCTTGCTTCTGAGCTTGAACTATCACCTACACTCTAGGAAATTCTGTGGCTCATTGTCTTTTCTGGGCAATTATATAGTAAACTGATAGTTATCACTAAATTATACTGCAACAGCAAATAAATGCTCAGCGTCGTCTGAAATGGCTGTTCTACCAATGCAATGTCACCCAAAAAATTGCACCACCATTACAAGCACACATCTCAGAACATATTTAGGACTGGATCACTATCACCAAACTGCTTTCATTTGCTAGAACGCATTCAAATATAAAGAGCCAGGAAGCTGCTACTGGTTATTGCCTTGCTTCTTACATGTTTATTCAAATGATATGCAATTCAAGGCAAGATGGATCAGCAAAATGGTTGCACTGTAAGACTGTGTAGGACACCGCAGTGCCATCAGGCCAGTTGTAGGTCATTCCAGATAGGTCTGTGATGAAGCCAGTTCTATTTTTGGCCTTAATAACCTTAAAAAGAACCCTCATTTAACAAAGATATTATAGATCGGTAGAATTCACTTCTCTCCCGCCCACACATTTATCCTTAATGGAAAAAGTCACTTACATGTCCATGTCTACAGATGTAATCAAACAATTCCCCACCAGACACATATTCCATTACCATGAAAAAATCTGTTGGTGTGCTGATGACCTGGTACCTAACAAAAAGACACACAAAAATTATGTTGTTTTTTATCTGCATCTTTTTCAATAGTGAGACAAGAGCTAGTGCTTACTTAATCTCACTAAACTAACATTGTCCTTAAAATTAGCACTTCACGCATAACTGCTTTCCACTTCTAAAGGTGAATTTTATTATATTCTTTATGATTAAAGCAGATATAAACTATTTCTGGGCTCTGATGGATTTACCTTTCTTCTTCCATAAGCTTATTGATTCTCTTGGAATCTTTGCACAATAATTATACCTCACTTATGACTAACCCTCTTTTCAAATTTCCATTGTGGCTGCAGATGTTCAAGAATGTTTGAAAAGATGGGAGATAATACTCAGACTCGAGTAATATGGTAAAACTGAATCGTAGTGGCAAGAGGATAGGGAAGTCCAAGTATAATAGTCAAAATATTTTACTTTTCAGAAATCCATTTTTGCACAGAACCACAATATCCCAGAGAGTGAGATGCACATCTAACAAGCAGACTCAGTTGCTTCGCCCAAGAAATTGCTCAAATGTGCATCAAATCCTTCCATAAAATCCAGGAATTTACTTCAAATCCATCAGCTAGTCCAAGTTTTATTTCTGTTCCTCAGAATCCAGCCCTTGTATGTTACTATCACAAGCTCCCAGATGACGAGATGAACGTTTTACAACAATATTTTATAACTTTCCCTCTACCCTAATCTGGTAGTCATAAATTAACAGAATCCCAATAGAGATCCTGTTTACTGTGGTACAGAAAAGCAAAGGCTGTAGTATAAGTAAAGGTAAAGGGACCCCTGACCAATAGGTCCAGTTGTGGCCAACTCTGGGGTTGCGGGGCTCATCTCGCTTTATTGGCCGAGGGAGCCGGCGTACAGCTTCCAGGTCATGTGGCCAGCATGACTAAGCCGCTTCTGACAAACCAGAACAGTGCACGGAAACGCTGTTTACCTTCCCGTCACAGTGGTACCTATTTATCTACTTGTACTAGCATGCTTTCAAACTCCTAGGTTGGCAGAAGCTGGGACAGAGTAATGGGCGCTCACCCCGTTGAGGGGATTTAAACCACTGACCTTCTGATCGGCAAGTCCTAGGCTCTGTGATTTAACCCACAGCACCACCCGTGCCTAGGAAGTAAACTCAGTGGAGTTCAGTGGAATTTACTCCAGAATAAATGTGCCTGGAATTGCATTGCAGGTTACCTTTGAAAATATTAATTCAACACACAGTAAAGTAACAGGAGCACACAGGGTCCCTGAGGGCAGTATCCCCATTTCATGCAACACACAGCAATGGGAGTAATGGCAGCAGTACTTACAATTTGATAATATGGGGGTGTCGGAAAAGCTTCAGATTTTGGATTTCTCGTTTGATCTTCCCAACCACATCCAAACTGCGAATTTTTTGCCTATTTAAAATTTTGACCGCTACTTTGTGCCGTGTGAGCTGGTGTTCTCCAACTAAAAGAAAGAAAGAAAAGTTTCATGTTTTATTGAAGTACGTATAATGTATACTGGATAATAACGACAGACTGTCATGAAGGGGTATTTGGCCCTGAACAGAAACAAAAGTAACAAAAGGTAATAATATAATTTTAAGTCTAAGGTGAAATGTTCTCCCCACCCCAATTTCATCATCCTCTTCGTACATTGTGAAGAGGGATGTTAGCTGCCAGTGATTTAATTTTTTTATTTTTATTTTTGCCAACAAGGGCAAATGGTTCACTCCAGTGAGCAAATATGCTCCCGCTGCAGTTGAAAGCCACTTTCTCTCTTTTTTCTCACAAGACACAAATTTGAGATCAGAAATGGCAATATTTCAACCTCACAGAATATGTGTCTGTGACATTAGAGTGGCCATCTTGGGGGCAGAGGAACTTTAAAGGGAGACTGCAACTTGAAACAGTTGGATTACAATGCATCAAGAGTTCAGTGCTATTATTTATGGACTGCATTAAGACAAAGGATTTTTTTTTTAGTAAAGTCATGTGTTAATTGGCTTACAAATGCCAGCATGTCTGAATTAACATTTTATGAATCACTGCTGCTAATTACGTAATTATCACTGTCTGTGCTTTTCTGCATTTCATTTCCTCTGACCTTACTGTTTACAGCCCTCCCTGCAAACCTATCTGTAACTCAGAAAAGTGTGTGTCATGTTGCAAGAGACCAACGTGGCCACCCCCTCTGGAAACGAAAAACAAACAAACGGGAGTTTTATAGAAAGTCCCAAGCTGTAAGGTTCTAGTAGAAGCCATTATGCTTGTTACAGCAAACAATGAAATGCCATTTAGGATACAATTCACTGAACTCTCACACAGCTTAGCATTCTAATTTAAAAGTCATGGAATGTTAAAACTAGGCAAGAGACTATCTGTGACAGTGACTGTGGCCCCGACTAAAGAACGGAGCAGAGTCGTAAAAGCAGTAGCTGTATGGGGTGAGCAAGTTGCTATTATTAGCAGAGATAAGAGCAGTCTGAAATTCTTTCCTCAATATGAGTGTTCTAAAAATAAAGTGCTTTGCCACACTTCCAAATAAAAACACTTGGGCTTGTTTCCTTTTTATGTACTCGGCTAGGCTAGGAAATGTTAACAGGATGCTATGCTCTGCATCGCACAAGTGTATTTATTTATTTTACAGATCAACCATATTTTTATCCTGCCCTAATAATGAAGTAAACTACAAAGCATAGATTAAAATCCATATAACAAAAAGGTTTCAGCAACAAGAAATAAACGAATCAGGTTTTAAATTTAAAAATCAAGAGGTTACATTTTTTTTTTTTACCTGTCACCAAAAAGACTGCAAGCCTCTCTGCAGAGAGCATTCCACAGCTGGGGTATCACTGAAAAAGGGTTTTTCCTCTAGCTATATGACCTATGGAGCAGTGAGCATTTATTCTGATTTGTTTGCAGGGAGGCTAGACAATGGTACATGAAGGTAGCATTATCCACCCTTTCTAGTGCATTTCCCCATCGTGTCCCTTTTTGCAAGAAGTCTGGTATTTGGGGAAGAGGGTTTGTTTCACAAAGGCACTAAATCAAACCAACCATAACTCTGCAACATGAATATGCCCGTATATGGTTGAATCCCACTTGACAATGGGTGCCTCTAGTGAAAATCTATGCCTCTATCTCGACCTTTCTCTGGCAAACATAAACCCTAGGAAATGTTCCCAACCAATTGCTGTGAAACGACAGGAGGGCTAAATACGAATTATCATTCCTTTTCCTGTTATGGAAATTCACTCTGCTCCATATCCCTCGATTGCCTGCTGCAGCCACTATGCTATTTCATAAACAGCCAAACACAGAGTGAAACCAAGTCCTTCAATATGTTTCTGTGCAAAATTGAGGTATTTGCTTCAGCAAAATGGGTGCACATCATATAGCTTTTCATGCCTTGGGTGACCAAGTGTGAAAGAGGATTTGGCTTTTGTGCTTTATGCAGCTGCATAAAAGAGGGGGGGGGTCTTTTCTTACCATTGCTGCAATATGATGCAGATGCCAAAATAAGAATATTTTTCTTATATCTACACAAACACTAAAACATGCAGGGCCATGTCAGCTTTAGCATCTGGATACCCCTTCATATTCCAGGTTGTAACTATGCTCCCAGGATCCTAGCAAACCCATGTTTAGTAACTTTTGTTCCAGCACCCTATTGCAGTGCCACAGCCAAAAAAATATGGGCCACAAATTAGTCTAGTAACAGTTATCCTAGTTTGATCATTCCTATACCTCTAAGCAGCTTGTTCTGCATACATTAGCAGGCAATAATGCATTCATCTTGAGCCTCTAAAAATCTTTACCTGCTACTTCCTGAATGCTACGTTTGTATTGTACAGGAGTAAAGCACGACATGTTTCCTGACAACTGTACTGCTAATATTTTGCTCTGGGAGATGAAACAACAAAGATGCCAGCTGTATATACACATGCATGAAATAACCTGGGCCTTAGAAGTAGTGGGAACAGCACTCACTGAGTTCACAGCTTGCTCCTGCAGCTGAACTCACACACATTACACGTTCTTTTGAGGATGCAGCTAAGGCTTGTGTTTTTATACATGGGGGGGGGGGGCAGAGTGAGGGCCTAATCATCCCTTGATATTTTAGGGACTAACTGAGTGGGAAAGAGACTAAGCACATGATAGCAATGCTGGAGATCACTGAGTGAATGGGTGATAGCCAACGTTAGTCATACTCAAAGTAGACCTATTGAAATCAGCAAGCAAATTACTTAAACTTATTGGATTTCAGCGGGACTACTCTATAACTAAGGCTGAATATCACCCAGCGGGTATGAAACATCCTTGAAATTGGAATTTTCTCTCTGCTATTTCTGTCATAAGGAAGTCTATCATCTTATGCCAGTGTGGGGTATTGGTTAGAGTATTGGGCTACGACCTGGGAGAGCAGGGTTCAAATCACAACTCAGCCATGAAGCTCACTGGGTGACCTTGGGCCAGTCACCATCCCATGGTCTAGCCTACCTCACAGGGTTGTGATGAGGACGAAATGGGCGGGAGGGAACCACGTACATCACATTAAGATCCTTGGAAGATAAAAGGTAGTACTGTATATAAATGTAATAAATAAATGCTTATCTGGCATCTCCCAGATCAACAATGCAAATATGTTCCAATGGGACAAAGTCCCAGTTGTATGCTTTGGGGACCACTTTAGGATGATCTATTCTACGACCTGCTGTAGTTCACACAGAACATTTGCTAAACTCCAAACCAGCAAAGCAAACAAACCAAAGTATTAAGCTGCAACTGAGTAGCCCATCTTTCATTTGTTATCAATTAAAAAAAAAACCCCTACATGTGTCTGTTTGTGGTTTTCTTAGTGCCGATACATTAATAATTAATAATAAACAAGTCTGCTTTGTAATCCATCGTTTGCTTACAGCAAGGAACTGATACAGAGATATTATTGTTTCGCTCCCTTGGGACTTGTTAAGCTTACTTGAATGTCTTAAGAGATGCAGGCAAGAGAGACAGTGTTATTTGTTGCGTAGTGCGGTAACTCAGGTTCCTAATATAACCATGAAGCAGAGGCACAACTCCCTATGATACACTATTTAACACATTACTGTGTGTGTGTGTGTGTACGCATCTGTGTTTTAATTAAATGGTATAAGGCAGGAATGCTGAAAGACAGTATTTCCCTCTGAGTAGGTCTACTCAGAGGGTGTCCTTAGCAACATTATAGGAAATGGTTCAGCTCAATTATTACAATGGTTCTTAAGAAAGTTAGATACTAGCTACTGTGTGCTGCGCCCTAAACCTTTCATACCCACTGAAAAACAGTGTTTTTCAACCTTGCAAATGAGCCCATTAAAGTTACTAGCCCTAAAAAATGTTTTACTAGCCCACCCACGTTAGTAGTCTGTAGCACACCAATGAATGATGACAACAATCCTATACATATTTATTTAAGACTAAGCCTCACTGAGCTCAGTGGGACTCATTTCTGAGTAAAATATGCATAGGATCAGGCTGTTAAGGGGAAAAGAATAAAAATAATTTCTTGCTTGGGAGCAAATCTTGCTCCCTACAAACAACTTGGCAAGTGGCAATTGACAAGCCTGGACTTTATTTTGCAATGATTGGGATATGATTTGGGCAGAGTATGACAGATGGGAGGGTCTGTGTGATTAAGAAATCAGTGTGGCTCTGGACTTAAAATGAGGAAACTCAGGTTCAATCCTCATCCAGCGACTGGGTGACCTTGGGCAGTTCACTACTTTTCCGCTTCAAGCTTTTTGCAATGATAAAATGGGTAGAATTAACCATGTATGTCATCTGAGCTCCTTTTAAAAAATGTAACAAATATGGCTGCAATCCTGTGCATATTTACCTGGGAGAAAACCCAACTGAACGCAAAGGGACTTATATCTGAATAAATATGCACAGAATTGTGTTGCATTAACTTCATGCTAACCTTGGAAAAAATACTTCACGATGTGAAGATTCTCCATGGATTTGCAAAGAATCAGACTCATGTATGAATGACACTTTCTGCCAGCCAACACTGGAAAATATCTCACAAATATCTCACAACAACTTCATAAATAGTAATAATAATAGAAATAGCTTCTAATAGTTAGCATCTCTTTGGTGATAAAACAAGCTTTTGTGGACTACAGTTCACTTCAGCTTTAACACCTCAAAGTCTGTTGAATTTATAACAGTATAAGCTTTCGTGAAGTACAGTCCATTTCAACTGATGATGCCATAATTAAACTGTTAGCCAGGAGTTTTGTGACCTAACACAGCTATTCCTCTTGAAACTGTTTCTTTGGTGACAGCATGCCCATGAAGTTTATTCTAAAAGGCTACTACAGGGCAGCCAAAGACCAAGGTTATGTGAGCTGAAGATGTCCAATGTCATTGAACCTTGTGCAAATGCTGGAGGGAGCAAAATGTGTACATGCCAGAGCAGCCAAAGGCAGGGCTCACAATGCATTGCACATCTTACAGGAAGGAAGGGAGGAAAGGCTATGTGATTCATTAACTGGAGGCCAAGCAGTGTGGGTAACCGCATTCGGCTTGCACACGTTTTGCCTCTATTTATCCCCTCCTGTCCTTTCCACAGTGTCACGTTCCCTGCTGGAAACTCATCATGGCAGGGACCCCTCTCCCTGGCACTTTTATTTTGCTAAAGCATATATACACAGCTCATGTGTACTGTTAGCGCTGACTGAAAGAGAAAAGAGGAAGGTATGTGTGCTGGAGGCTTGCCAGGTGTTCCCGATCTCAAGCCACAAGCTTTTCGTCTTCTAACCCTAGGAGAACTTCCAAATAACTCAGTTGGTAGAGAATGAGATGCTTAATCTCAGCGTTGGCCAAAAGATTCCTGCATTTCAAGGGGCTAGACTAGATGACCCTCTTGGTCCCTTCCAATTCTACAATTCACGAGTCTTTGAAAAAGACCCTAACGCTTCAAGCCAGCATCCTATTGCGGGTTTCTGAAGGCAGCAGGGAGAAGAGTGCAAAGGTGTTTATGGGAGGAGCTGAGGGGGAAGTCTGGACTGGGTGCCTGGCTGAATGGAAGGTCAGATGGAAATGCAAAGCAGGGGTGCCAACTTGAATGAAATATTGGGGGGGGCAGGTAAGCCCTGCCACACATAACTGATCACATTCCATGACATAATTGATCACATATACACGTGTGTTTGTGTCTGAATGGCATTACCAGGGGTGCCAACTTGACTAAAATATTGGGGGGGGGGCCAGGTAAGCCCCACATAACCGATCACATGACATCGATGCCATTTGAAGGGCAATGCCCATGAACTTTGAAACGGGGGGGGGGGGGCTCAAACATTTTATTGTGAGTTGGCTCCTATGCCGGTGGCTGCCTCAGATAAAAAGGGATATACTGTGGGGTGGGGGACACCGGGGTGGGGAGGGGGCTCTGGGGAGGAAAGGTGCAGGATGGAGACGGAGGGATAACTGAGCCTGGTGCCTGCGGCGCGTGTGCGTATATTGGGGGGGGGGGGGTGCGCGCTGCGCCTTGGAGAGGCGCTTCCTCGCGCGCGCGCTCCATCTCTCCCTCCCTCCCCTCCTCGGCTGCAGCCCCGAGCCCGCCCCTCCCGCGCCCCATACTCAGCTCTTGACTTTGCCGAAGGTGCCGACCCCCAGCGTGTCCCCCAGCACGTAGTGGCCGATCTTCACCCGCCCGTCGTGCTTCTGCGGCTGCTTCTCAGCCATCTTCGCTCGGCGCTGCCGCCGCCGCCGGCCGGGCCGGACCACAATGCAGCAGGGCAGGGCCGGGAGGGGAGGCGAGGCGGAGGCAGGCAGGCAGGCAGGCGGCGCGGAGAGGGGGGGCAGGAGAGGGAGGGGGCCAGGTAAGGGACGGGGGGCGCTGAGCTTCTGGAGGCGCCGGGTGGCCCCCAAGGTAAGGAACTTATTCTATAAAATAGCATCGAAAGGAGAAAGGGCTCGTTCCCCCACAAACCCCTGCAAGCTTCGCTGGACTAGACTGTGGGTACGGCCTTGCACTCGGCACATGCTCAGAGACAGTATTTCGGTTTTAGGTTCTTTTCGGATCGTAGAAGCGCAGAACTCAGGATCATCTAAGTCCAACCCCGCCCCCCGCCCCCGCAGTGCAGGAATATGCGGCTGCGTTATCAGCACCACGCTCTAACCAAGTGAGCTATCCAGGCTCTTCTTTCCTTATTTTACTGTTACTGTTTTATTTTGGTAAGCCGCCTTGTGAAAGAATCATAGAATTGGAAAGGAGCACCGTGATCATCTAGTCCAGCCCCCTACCATGCAGGAATCTTTGGCACAATGTGACCCTGAGATTGAGAGTCTCGTGCTCTACCTACTGAAAGGAGGTCTATCAATTTGTCACCGATATTGCAGAAGGAACATTTTGTCCACCTTGATCTTGTGCAAGGGAACACAAGCAGAGCTGTCCTTCCGTTGTTCCTTGAATAATTGCCAAAGGAGGAGCTCATTCTAAGTCTCCATGCTTGGGGGTTTTTCTTTTCTCGATAACTTCCTGAGCTGAAACTTTGCAATGCAAACCGTTTTAGGCTGCATTCCAGTTATACACACTTAAATGGAAATAAGTCCCGTTGAACTCAAAAGAGACCTATTTCTGGGTAGACATGTGTAGCATTGCACTGTTAGACCCTCACATTAACCCTTGACCAGAAGAACAGTGGTATGTATATATAGTTTTACCACCTTTTGAAAAATATGTTTGGCACGCTGCTGGAGAGGAGTGGTGGCTGCCAAATGTGTGGTTTTGGAAGTATCCATAGGAAGTTGAGTGAGACGGCTTCTGGCGGGGAAAAGGCAAGCTGGCGGAAGTAGATAAAAATCTGAAACGACATTAAATGTGCCAGGCATCTATTTTCGTTCATCAGGTTTGCTAGTTTTTAGCATTGGTGATCAAGGACGATTGTTGGCTGCATTTCAAAATTTCATTTTTCATTTTCATTTCACTTTTAATTTGTATACCGTCTTTCTATTTCACAATACCCAAGGCGGTTTCCAAGCTGAAGAAACAAAGAATGTACACCTTATAACCATCTAATCCAATACAAAAATGTGATAATAAAAAAACTTTAAAATAAGCAACTTATATCAAATAAAGTAATATTCAAAAATCCATTAGAATAGCATAGAATATTAAATATCAGCATATAAAAATTGGAAATTATTATAATTAAGAGTGGATTTCTGTTTAATCAATAAAACAACGGCAAGTTACAGCGCATAAAGTAATACAGTACAATACAAATTGAGAAGCAGAGACTGGAGGGTGGGGCAAGGCAGGTGGAAGAAGGCCTTGCCTGATGAAGACTTTCCTCTCACAGTTCTAGATCCAAAGATTCAAAAATTATTCAGAATCTCATTCTACAGTAGAGGAAACATATAGGCCTGTCTGATGGCAGCAGTTGATATCCTGTCATTTAGAAAATGGGATAAAAGCTTAATTGGTTGGGGGGGGGGGAGCCAGCAGTAAGAGCAAGTGAAGCAACAAGGGAGTGTTAATGGCAATAAATGTCAGCCCTCCTGAGTTAGTATTAAGCACAGGGACTTTGCAATTTAGAAAGAATGACTGCTACTTGTTGGGATATTATTAAACACTCTGGTCTAGAGGGAGATAGTAGGTAGCAGAAGACAACTGCGTGTTTTCAGTTTGCCTATTTTGGCTCTGTTGCCTATTTGGGCACTCAACACCTGAATTCACTATTATGGGTAGTGCTATCAGATGACTTGCTTGGAGCACAGTGTTCTTAGACAAATGAATAGAGGGAAAGGTCAGGGGGCTAAGCAGAATTAAGAGTTGGTGCCTTTCCTTTTTAAAAAAACAGCTTTGCCTACAGGCATGCGATGTTGTTGGTTACCAAATATCCTCTATTAATCAGGGTAGATTTTAATATTTCTTTATTTATTTTCCAGCTACCTAGCACCCACGACTTGTAAGTTGCAATTGAACAGAAGTCTGTCTGTTACAATGCAAGGGGTCTTAAGTATATTGGCAATATAAGGTGCATTATTTTTAAAAAACACTGTTTCCAGTTCAGCCTGAAACCAAAATCAGATTAAACACATAACTTTCTTCCTCAGATATACCTTCAACGTATTTTTCGGGTTCTTTGCCTTAAACGTTTTAGGTTTGATTGTTCCTTCTTATACTCCCATCAAGATCTTGTCACTATCTCTTCACATGCTTTTTGTTAGTTCCTTGAACAGATTTTCTCATAGATGATCTTATGCAGAGGTTGTTTTATGCTCCCACCATTTCCTATCAATTATTCTCTTGAAGAATGCTGATCCATCTTCATAAATATTCTTTGACATGTCCAGAATGCACAGTGACACACATGAGCCCTCTCATTCTTTGATTACTTCATAACCTATTTGTATTGTTTATATTTTTATCCCACCTTTCATCCAAGAATTCCAAGGTGATGTACATTGTTCTCTTTCTCTGTGAAGTATGTTAGCTGAGTGATTGTGATTGACCCAAGGTCACCCAGGAAGTGTCATGGCTGAATGGGGATTTGAACCCTTACCTCCAAGCTGCCAGTCCAGCACTCTAACCACGTTTTAAATTTTGTGAAGCACCTTGAAGCCATTGATATAAGCCAGTATATAAATAACTCTGAAGGGAACAAATGCTTTGCAGCAATGCCTTCTTCTATACTTGCAGGGGCAGACTTTGGCAATATGGCACCCTGAGCAAGGACAAATCCCCACTCCCCCTCAATATTTCTCATTTTCACAATAATTCATTTTTGTATATTTGAATTTTTAAAGGATCTTTTCAGTAGGTACTCATATAATATAGGGTGGGTGGAGGGAACCACCCACACTGCCCTAAATCTGGCACTGATACATGCACCTCCTTTTAAAAGCCAGCATCGTTAGGTTTTGTTATTTGTTTCTTAAAAGATGACCTTAACATATTGGAGAACTGGGCGCAAACTAACAAAATGAGTTTCAGTAGGGACAAACCTAAGGTTCTGCACTTAGGCAGAAAGAACCAGTTTCACAAATATAAGATGGGGAACAACTGGCTTGCCAGTAATGCGTGTGAAAAGCATCTAGGGGTCTTAGTAGACCACAAGCTGAACATGAGTCAACCATGTGATACAGCAGCAAAAAAAGCTAATGCTAGTCTGGGCTACATCAACAGAAGTATAGTGTCCTGATCAAGTATAGTGTCCCACTCTGTTCTGCCTTGGTCAGACCACACCTGGAGTACTGTGTCCAGTTCTGGGTGCCACAATTTAAGAAGTATGTTGACAAGTGCAGAGGAGAGCAAGCAAGGTACTAAAGGGTCTAGAAATCAAGCCTTATGAGGAATGATTGAGGGAGTTGGGCATGTTTGGAGAAGAGGAGATTGAGAGGAGATCGGATAGCCATATAAAGGTCTGTCACATGGAAGATGTGACGTGGTCTGTCACAAGTTTGTTTCCCCCCTGCTCCAGAGGGTCAGACCCAAACCAGTAGCTTCAAAGTACAAGAAAGGAGATTCTGACTGAACATCAGGAAGAATCTTTTGATGTAAGAGCTCTTTGACATTGGAACAGACTCCCTTGGAACATGAGAGATGCATATAAAATTATGAATGCATTTTAAAAGGGATTAAACAACTTCATGGAGGATAAAGCTATCAGTGACCACGATGGCTGTGTCCACTATGACCACTATGGCTGTCAGAGGAGTATGCCTACGAGTACCTGTTGCTTGGAAGCACAACTGAAAAAGTTCTGTTGCGTTCATGTCATGTTTGTGGGCTTCCCATAGGCATCTGGTTGAACACCATGAGACAAGGATGCTGGACTAGAGGGCTTCCGGTTCCCTTCTGCCTTAATGGAGGCAGCACCCATGACGGCGGGATATCATTGGCAAAGGAAAAACAAGAATGATTGTGGGTAATCATCCTTACAAATTCCCCCCAGGGATGGGGGGGGGGAGAATGGGCTTCACTCACAGTTCGTCTCGGTACCTGGCTCTCGCTATGGGATGGAATGGGGGGGCAGGGAGGGGCTGAGTGCAAAAGCACATTGCCTGTTGAAAACCTTCCAATGCTGCCATTCAGAAGCAGAGGTTCTCCTGCTAATTAGAGCTTAATTGGGCTAAAGTACAGGTGTGTGCTTGAAGAGATGAGGTAAAAAACTGCAGAACAAACTTAACTGCAAGGACTTTTAGGTTTGAACTTGAGATAAGATTTCATTCGGTGCAAAATACGGTTGGAGGGAGGGGAGGCTATGGTTTATTCAAAGTTTTCTTTTCTACATTTATGATTTTGTAACCCTCTGAATGTTAGTTCAAATTATATTTGTACAAGCGAGTATGGAAGAAATGGGATTATAAATATGGAATATAACATCAAACAAAACTGTGTGTAAAAAAAGGAAAAAGGAAAGGAAGCTCTATTTTGCAAAAGGTTAATGATGGAAACTTAGAGCTGACTCTCCCTCGGCCTTTATTATTTACAAAGTGACCTGAATAACACTAAGAAGACTTGGAATTTAATTTAATTAGAAGTATAATTGCTCATATATGTTCAGCTGGATGGAAGGATGAAAGGAGTCTGTGAACTGTCAAGGAACTGAAGGTTCTTTATCGAGTCATCTGCAATTTCTTCCCAGGCTGAGAGGGAAAATGGTGACAACAGTTTATTTACTGGGACAGAGTGACTTTTGCAGTTGTTGTTAAAGTTCTTGGTGCAAAACAACGAAGCACAGGACGGAGTGATGGAGAAAAATGGCATATCAGCTCCGCCCAAAGCATGGCAGATAACAGTAACAATTGGGTGAAAGACATAACATCTTACAAAGACAGGTCGAAACACCACGGACAGAATAGTTGACACACAGAGGAAGAACAAAGATAGAGTCTGAGTTCCTCACTTTCAGTTTTATAAATCATTTAAAGTGTCAACACAAATAGAAGTTACGGTATTAATATTGCAGTTGTATAAGGGATTGCTATTATGACTAATAAGATTGAAACTAATAAGATTTTGGGATACAGAAATAAAGAAAACCATCAAATCTAGCATGTGGGAGGTCACTTTTAAGTAAATTATATAATTTGGTATTTGAATGATTGGTATTAATAATTGTATTATAAATTGGTATTGTTATAACAAGGCTTATAATTGAACTGTCATTGAAAACTAATAAACAATTATTACAAAAAAAGGATGCTGGACTAGATGAGCCTTTGATCTAGTCCAGCAGGGATCTTATGCTCTATGTTCTTGTATCAACATTGACTAAATATGAAGCGAAAGCCAGTGACTATTCAAGATCACAATTTACAAAGTAGAATTTTAAAGAGCTTTTTTTTTGGGGGGGGGGAGCAACTTCATTTCACCAAAAGTTTATAGCAAAAAAATTATCCCACATTTTTTAATATACAGTCGTGGGAGCAGGGCACTATCACCCATTCAAACAGCATGCACTATCTCGAATTTCCTTCTCTTTAGGATTAATACAAAAGCTTCAGAAGGAGCACACATGTTCACCACAAACTGAAACCTGTTTTATAGCCATCCGCTCTTCACAGGGAGGCCTGCGGACTGACATTCTGTGAGAAGTGCTGTCAACAAATTATCCGCCCTCTTGCCAAATGACAACTCCTGGGTTTCTTTGAGGGAAGCCGTTGCAGTTAAACTGGTAATAAAAATCAATAAATATTTGTAATAGAGATCTGCCCCGAAAGTACAGGAAGTCTTGTACAATGTCTATCTTAAGCGTTTCAGAAATGGAGTGGGGTGGGAATATTCTTAGGAAATAATCTTGTGAACGGGGTCGGATTTAGGTTTGATGAAGCCCTAAGGTACTGAAGGTAATGGGGCCCTTTATGTGTCCAGCTGTCCTTTGTCAACAACAAATTGTCGCTGTTTTTTGTTTTGAATATATGCTATACGGTAATTTATGGACCTAATAGGTATCGAAAGCCATTTGCACATAACTAAATATGTATTTTATCAAAGTAATTGATGTAGAAATGAGCAAACCAGTGATATTTTAGGGAGCAGGCGGGGCCCATTACTTACATCATAGGATCCTACACAACACCAAACACTCTTGCTGTATGTAGGTTTTATTTTATTTTTATCTTATGTTTTGGAAATGTACATCCAGGTTTTTTTTCCTTTAAAATTTTTTGGAGCCCCCCAGAGAGTGGGGCTCTAAGCTATAGCTTGTTTAGCTTATACGTAAATCCGGCACTACTTGTGAACATACCTTAATTGGTTCACACCTACCTTATTTAAACTTTTTTCTTTTTCTTTTGTGATGCTAAATTCAATTGTCTTGTAACACCCTATTTCAAGCTGATTTAGCCAACTCAAATTACTGTTTGTTAGCTGTTAATTGTCTGGATCTGTTTCATTTTTTGTCCCAGCACAATTGTGACACTGCTTTCTGTAGTAAAAAAAAATTTTTTTTTAAATGAGCCCTTTTAAATGCAGTGTCTCTCTGCTGATTATTTTAAGTGCCATTCCCCCTTACTCTCTCAAAAGAAGTAGTTCTTAAAAAAAAAAGTTCACCTTTAGTCAATGGGGTGAAAAAGGATTTATGAATTAAATAAAAATAATACACATTCCTCCTGGAAAGACACATTCCAACTTTTCCCTCTTTGCTCAATAAAGCAGCATTTTTGTGGCAGAATGCCAGCATTTTTATGAATAGAAGCCTTACTTTCTTCATCTGCAAGGAACAGCTCTGAAATATTAATTAAAATGAAAGCCCCACATGAGACGCTCCATAGCTGTGCTATTTTTAGTCAAGGATAAGGCGTTTTTGCAATGCGAGTATTTCTTTGAATGATTTCTTCCAAATATTTTTTTTTAAAAAATACAGAAAAACTGAAGTATAATTTACAGTAATATGCTTACTATTGTTCTCATTATTTCTGCTATCAACGCAACCCCCTCAAAGGATTGTTCTCACAACAGCCGATATAAAGAACATTAGTTGCCTGTTTAAATCCTCAGTGAATATTTCACAGCTCAAGTGAATGGCGGGGGTGCAGGGAAGCAAGCAATAAACATGTCAGTCTAGAAACTAGCTTTTTAAATAAAAAGGTTGAATATAGTGACATTCAGTAGGCTGGAAATGGGTGGGAAGATTGTTTTCATATGTAAACAATTCCCAGCAACCTTTTATACTGTATGACAGTGTATTCACTAACTTACATTGGAAGACAAAGTAGCATCAATTCTTATTAAAATTGTGGTTTCTCTCATAGGATTTGGAACAGATACCTACATTATTACTCTTCCCTCTGCATCAATAATAACCACGTTCAAGAAACCACTGTTTTCAAGGCAAGATTTCTCAAGCGCAACATTATCTTTCCAACAGTGAAGAAACCATGTGATGACACAACTTGGTTTTCTGTTTTCCACTTTTTATTTTTAAAGGTTGCTTGATTTATCACCGATAGTACATATAGGATAGCAAAATGATTTTTTTAAAGGAACCCTGTTATTTTTTGTTATTTTTTTATAATAATATTTATTAAGTTTTTTGTTTACACAATAAAAAACATACATAATAACATAGTATTTTCCAATATCCACATTTCATTCTCATCTTTGGACTTCCTCACATCTCTTGTTCCTGCATCCTAAACTCATAAATTTTACTAGCAAATTATTAACTTGTTTCAATTCATATAATATATTTTTCCAATATTTAAATCTCAGATTTTAGAATTTAAATCACTCTTTTGGAGACTTAGTTATAACAATTTATCCAAAATTTGTCTTTTCTTTCAATTACAATTAGATTTGTATTCCTTGTAACTAATTTGTTGGAGCCATTCTATTGCTAATCTTACATCTTTCTTAACATTCATACAATTTACAATATTTTTGTAGATAGTCCTTAAATTTCTTCCATTCCTCCTCCACCAGTTCTTCTCCCAGATCTCGGATTCTGCTAGTCATCTCCGCCAGTTCCATATAGTCCATCAGTTGCATCTGCCATTCTTCCAGTGTGGGCAAATCTTGAGTTTTCCAGCTTTTGGCAATGAGTATCCTTGCTGCTGTTGTAGCATACATAAAAAAGGTTCGATCCTTCTTTTGCACACTCTGGCCGACAATGCCTAAAAGAAAGGCCTCTGGTTTCTTAGGGAAGCTATACTTAAATACCTTTTTCAACTCATTATATATCATTTCCCAGAAAGCCTTCACTCTAGGGCAAGTCCACCAGAGATGAAAGAATGTTCCTTCAGCTTCTTTACACTTCCAACATTTATTGTCAGACACATGATATATCTTTGCAAGCTTGACTGGAGTTATGTACCACCTATATATCATTTTCATAATGTTTTCTTTCAAGGCATTACATGCCGTAAATCTCAAACCTGTGGTCCATAACTTTTCCCAGTCCGTGAACATAATGTTGTGCCCTATGTCCTGTGCCCATTTTATCATAGCTGATTTGACTGTTTCATCCTGTGTATTCCATTTTAGCAGCAAGTTATACATTCTTGAAAGTAACTTAGAGCTGGGTTCTAACAGTTCTGCTTCTAGCTTTGATTTTTCCACCTGGAATCCTAACTTTTTATCTGACTTAAAAGCTTCTTTAATCTGAGCGTAATGTAACCAATCTTGCACTTTCCCCTTTAATTTCTCCAAACTCTGCAACCTCCAATTGTCTCCATCTTTTTCTATTATTTCCCAATATTTCGGCCGGAACCCTGTTAAACCATTTGAAACAAACATACCTAAATAAGAACAACTGAACAAAGTTGCACTAAAGAGATTGTCCATGTGTGTGCACTGGCCAAGTCAACATGTCAAGTCCCCAGTCCAGGATCAATCCACATGTCCAAAGTTCAGCAGAGAACCTGGCTCATCCAAGCTGAGGACCACCAACGGGCAGTTGAACAGACACAGCATCTCAGCTAAGCTGCCCTTTTATACATTGCAAGCTGATTGCGGCATCTGGGCCTGATGAGGCAGGTGACCCTCACCTGTTTGGAGCCTACTCAAACTGAGGAATCACAAACCTCTTCACCAAGCCAGTGATCCCCAGCTGGCCAGCTAGGGAGCTGTGCTGTGGACCTTTGCCTGCTTCAGCCTCCTAAAGCAACCCCTCTCGCTGCTCCCTATGCCTCAGAGCCTGCTGCGTCCGTTGGAGAAAGGGGCCCTTATGGCTCTGGTGATGGGTCCTGCTTCTCTGGTTCCTGTGCATTGACCTCCATCCCCTCACCATCCTCTGTCACCCCATGAGTACTTCCTACACCAACCCAGTCCCCAGCTTGCCCCGGTGTGTTTCAGTCCCGGCTAAACCCCTTGCCAGGATCCTCTTCCTTCTCTTCCAACTCCCCATCATCCTGCCAGTTCAGGGCATGCAACTTATATTTGTCCTATATCCTGCTGCAGTCTTCTTGTGATAGATTTCACTGAAAGCCCAGTCTGCAATGAATTCTACCTCCAGTCTGACTTTCCTGTGCTAGGTTTATATGCCTTGCTTTCTCAGTTCTGCCTTGTCTCTCCTGTGGTTGCTTAGCATAATTTTTTAAAAAAATTACCGTAACATTTTATGTAGTTTGATTGCAGGCATTATATATCTATGCATGTATTTCATATGATCACCCATCAACAAATGTACCCTGGGTAGCTTACAAAGACGACAAAATTACAAAATAGAATATAAAATATAAAAGACAATTGTGTTGGCTACCATTCTAAACTTCCTATTTTATACACAACAACCTTCCCCAGCCTGATGCTCTCCCATTGTTTTGTACTATATCTCCCATTAGCCCTAATCAACACACCATCAACACCAGCCAACATAGTTATCCTGGCTGGGGTTGCTGGGAGCTGAAGTCTGAAACATCAGGAGGGCACTAGGTTGGGGAATATTGCTACAGCCAGCTACCATTGAACTCAAGGGGATTTTTTGCACAGGGTTGCACTGTGAATGCCACTTGATGATAATAAATGAAATATTTGATTAAGGTTCCTTGATTTAATGCCTTTTTCCCCTTCAAAAGATGGTGACTATTGATTTTTTAAAAAAGAAACAGGCTGTCTATCTCCTCAACAGCTCATAAATCATAACAGGGTATATTTGGACAGTGTAGTTATTGTGCCCTAATAGGAAAGGGAGAGCCTATTATCTCTGACACTTGGTGTTAGCTGACATGAATGGAAAAAGAGGATGGTTGTTTTGTTCCCCCCCTGTAAGCAAGAGTGACTAAGGAGGACTAAAAGACAGCAACTTGTCTTACTGCAAAGTCAAGGACAGCTGTGTCACTCTGGATTCACAGCCTTCATGCTGCACAAGATTGATGTGTCCTGACATTCCAGAGATAAATGAGTATACACTTAGATTATCTCAAGCATCTGTGCAGCAATTCTGGAGAAACGTTCGTGTTCTGATAGAATTCTTTGACTCATTGAAACTTGCATCATAGTGAACATGTTACTGAACCATGAATGATGAACACTAGATGGAGCTTCCCCCACACTATAATTTAAAAGAGCCTGAATAGAGTATTTTGGGTGGATTTAATTTGTAAAAGCATGCCTAATGTAACAGAAGAATGCATCCTGTCCCCCCATTTTTTGCCCGATTGCACCATCTACACCTGTCCCTTGCTGTCTTAGTTTTTTCAGTTCAGTTTTCCACATTTCCACATCAATTTTCAATTTTAAAAAAGTTGTCATGTACATTCATCAGCTTTTTAGTTTGAACTTTGCCTAATGTGTACATTTGTGCAAAGTGATTTCCCTTAATATATATATATGCATTTGAATGCATACTTTATTCCCCGCCCCCAGTATAACCATTTTCAGGTTAAGAACAGTTTCAGGTTAAGAACAGACCTCTGGAACGAATTAAGTACGTAACCAGAGGTACCACTGTACAAATCTGGATAAATATTAGGTGCCATGGGAAATAAATTTCCCATGGTTCCTAGTTGCCCTGGATGTCAGCACAGCTGTGTCTAGGGCTTAATAGAAGCCCCATCATGAGCCCCTGCTGCCATGTAAAGGAAGGGGAAATATGATGGGGACAGTGCTGTCAATGGAAAGGGTTCATGCCAGGTTAGCCTAGAGGCAGTTTGCTTTTTTGACTGCCCTGAAGTCAACAATTCTCTGTAAACAAAAACTTACCAACAATTCCTGCTGCTTGTGTGCATGGGAGATCACAGCTCATATATGTGCAGTACTAGGAAAGATAGTTGGTGGAGACTGACCTGGTCTCGAAGCACGTACAAACTATAGGCTGGTTTATTTTTTAAGACCAAGGTAAGGCATCACATCACAAGGTAAGGGACGCGGGTGGCACTGTGGGTTAAACCACAGAGCCTAAGACTTGCCGATCAGAAGGTCGGCGGTTCGAATCCCCGCGGCGGGGTGAGCTCCCGTTGCTCGGTCTCTACTCCTGCCAACCTAGCAGTTCGAAAACACATCAAAGTGCAAGTAGATAAATAGGTACCGCTCCGGCGGGAAGGTAAACGGTGTTTCCGTGCGCTGCTCTGGTTCGCCAGAAGCGGCTTAGTCATGCTGTACACCGGCTCCCTTGGCCAATAAAGCGAGATGAATGCCGCAACCCAAGAGTCGGTCACGACTGGACCTAATGGTCAGGGGTCTCTTTACCTTTAAGGCATCACATAGCAAAGCACTGATTCAAGTCGCGTTATTCCCCCACCCCAATGTTTCAAGAGAGATGCATAACTTGGAGAGTTACTTCTACAGTCTAGCATACAGCACTCCACCTAGGGCCTTTACTGAACTGAGATTGCAGACAAAACCATCTCAATATCTATCTGGTCATTACTCTGAGGTTCCAGTAAACCAACATTTTATGTTTTGGGGAGATATCTGTCATTATTTGTTTCATTGCTCTATTTATTCAGCCCCCAATGATACATGTGTTGTCAGGTCTGCTAGTGAGAACAGCAGAGGCAAATGACTTTTTGAGGAAAGTAAACCATCTGTTGTGCAACCATGGAAAATAGATTACCTATAGGGGAGCTCAATTTGCTACTGCAGCACAAAAGCTGAGAAGAGCCTTTATAAGAGGGGGAGGGGTGGGTTGTCACGAAGATTGACTTTCTTCTATTTATGTTACTACTGCCTACCATTTTCACGGTATTTCTACAGTCTTATTTTCCTGAGTTCTGTTTTAAGTGAAACTCTTGCAATGGCTATGCTTCAACTCTTATTTCTTTTCTTTTTTTTTTGCTATTATTAATGATGTCACCCATCTGTTTAAAAAATAGATAGAATTGTTGTGAAGACACATTACATGCTAATGTGCTGTAGAAACAATGGTTCTGAAATTAACAAATCTGAATTATGCAGACTCAGCTTGCAGTGGGTACTATAACTAGAGGAATACATAAGGGATATATAATTCAATCTGGGATGCCTTTAAATCTCAGGCTTTTTAAAGCACAGCCAGAGGCACATGCATTTTGGTTGCATGCCCTGAGTAGCATGGAGTTGAAAAAGGAGTTGGCCCTTCAAGAATTGGAAAGGATTCCAGCAGTTCTTTGGATCAGGAATGGGGAATTGGATTTGGCTGGTGGGCCAGATACTTATCTCCCTGCACCTGCCATAGACCAAACATGGCAGGTGGTTGGGGTCGCCCACCTGTCAATCATGCAGTGATGTCAGGTGGCCTGTTTCTGCCTGCAGCAGCCATCAGCTGACCATCTGCACTTGGGAGCTTTGCGCGTCGAACTCTGCAAGCCTCAACAATCAGCTGCTTGTTAGAGCTTGGGTGCTTTGCACACTGAGCGACTGTCAGCTGAACGTTGGGGCTCTGGAGTCTTGAAGGCTAAACATCCAGAACCAATTCTTGTTCTGCTTTTCTTTGACAGCTTCCTATGAGGTATGGTCATCTATTTAAAACCACTCACGTTCCTGCCCCTAAACATTGTGTCTCCTGCCCCTATACAAATAATTGATAGAGGAGGTGGCATTGTCAGCACAGGATTGGGCTGTCTTTAGAAACCCTAAAGACCTATTGGTGTAAATATTGTACATATAAATTCATTCAGTAGAAAGTAACTAGTGAAGCAGCACTGCTTTTTGGGAGAGCCATAGCTTAGTGGTAGAGCATCTGAGCTGCACTGGTAGAGAAAATCAGGACATTCCAGGATCAGATCAGAAGCCAGGATGACTTTTGTAATTTTGGGAATGTCCCTGGAAAATTGGGACACTTGGAGAGTATGTCCTTTTGGAGGTGTTGGCATTGGCCAGTTTGATGTTTTAATTAGGGACTAAAAAGCTGCCTTATACCGAGTCAGACCAGTGCTGGATTAAACCCTGTGGAGGTCCCTAGGTAGTTGAAATCTTGGAGGCTCCCTTGCAAATTATTTTAAATATTATACTAGGATATGGAGTCAGCAGGAACTCACAACCCTCTAACTCAAAGAAAGCTTCGTATCTGGAGCTTTCATGTGTGCTCACTCTAGTGGGATAACATTGAACTAAGAAAGCTTGATTGGAATTTTCTTTCAAGAGAAAATCAATATTATTTTGATGCATTGTTGTGGGGCCCCTAAATGGCATGGGGCCTATAGGCCAGGGCTTACTCTGCCTATTTGGTAATCCAGAACTGAATCAGGTCTTTGGCCCAGCTAGCTCAGTATGCTGTACACTGACTGGCAAGCAGGGTTTCATATGGGAAGAAGAGTTTGGATTTGATATCCCACTTTATCACTACCCGAAGGAGTCTCAAAGCAGCTAACATTCTCCTCTTCCCTTCCTCCCCCACAACAAACACTCTGTGAGGTGAGTGGGGATGAGAGACTTCAGAGAAGTGTGACTGGCCCAAGGTCACCCAGCAGCTGCATGTGGAGGAGCGGAGACGCGAACCCAGTTCCCCAGATTACGAGACTACCGCTCTTAACCACTACACCACACTGGCTCTCCCAGAGACATTCCCAGCCCTGCTTGACCAATGTGAGGGATTGAACCTTCTACATGCACAGCAGATGCTCTACCTCTGAGCTACAGCCCTCCAGTAAAGTCTGTTTTCAAACAATTCCCTGGCAAGATTGCAAGGTACCAGGCTATCCTTACAGTGACCTGAAAATGCGGCCTCCGCATCCCACTTTATTCACTTTCCAAACTTTACTCCTGGAAACCGGCCAGCCTGTAGCACAAAGTCGGAATTTACCAGCCTTTATATAGACTCTTGCACACATACTATTTCTTTCATTGCCAGCTTACTCCAAAAATGCCTGCTTTGTGTACATAACACATAGGGTAGTATACACACAGCTCTCTAAGGTGAGCTATAGCCACATGAAAAAGAGTTTGAAAATATATACATATGGCAATGTTGTGATTTTGAAATACTGTTGTTTATCTTCTGCTGGAATGTCTAATAATTACTCTCCTTTTTGCTTTACTTAATAGCCTGCCACACTTACTCTAATTTTGCTCCAGACACTTACATTTGACAGTTAAGCCATTTTGGAAGCCACAAGATAATAATTTCAACTTTTATATCCCATCTTTCTATCAACGTTGAAGCTCAAGAT
This sequence comes from Podarcis gaigeae, assembly GCF_964106915.1. Lineage (NCBI taxonomy): Eukaryota > Metazoa > Chordata > Lepidosauria > Squamata > Lacertidae > Podarcis > Podarcis gaigeae. The sequence goes on along the minus strand of NC_139682.1, from coordinate 58,294,921 downwards.
GTATATATAACTTTAGGTGATTTAAGTCTGCATTTATGAAGAACTGCTAAGACCTACTGTTAAAGTCTGCTGTTATATATATATAACAAATCAACCTTTCCCAGATACTCAAAAGCTATGCTCAAACCACACATTTGCCAAAATAAATATATTTTAACCCTAGTCTAGCTTGAGTGTGGGGATTTGAATCAAACAGAATTTAGAAGCACTAGGCTAGGGAAATGGCAAGAGATTATTTAAGGGCAGGGTAGGGAATTTGCAGTCCTCTAGAGTTTTGGGGGATTCCCAGCTCCCAACACCCCAGCCAGCCTGTCTAATATTCAGGGATGATAGGAGCCATAGCCTGGAAAAGAGGAGACTAAGAGAATATATGATAGCCATCTTCCAGTAACTCAAGGGCTGTCACATGGAAGCTTGTTTTCTCCTGTTCTGGAGGGTAGGACACGAACCAATGGCTTCAAGTTCAAAAAAGATTCCAGCTAAACACCAGGAAGAACTTTCTGACAGTAAGAATTGTTTGACCATGAAACAGACTCCCTCAGGATGTTATGGACTTCCTTTCCTTGGAGGTTTTTAAGGAAAGATTGGGTGGTCCATCTGTCAGGGATGATTTAGCTGAGATTCCTGCATTGCAACGGGTTGGACTAGATAACACCCAGAGACCCTTCCAACTCTAGAATTCTATGATTCTAATATCTGGAGGGCCACAGTTTCCCCACCCTTGATTGAATGCCAACTATTATTTACTATTTCAATGACTTTCAAAGCAGGAGGCTCACATTCATGTGAGTGTTGCCACACCTAGGAACTGACACCTCTCGTTTAGAATCCTAAAGTCATAAATAAACATGCAAAGGTTTCATTATCTGGCCCACATCTCCTCTGGCCCGGTCAACATCCCTCTCATCTGTTGAAATGAACGGATGCCTCAGCAGGCAGGGACTGAGAGTAGGTGATGGAGCTGAGAAAGGATCAAGAACAATACTTGCTTTTTTTTATTAATAATAACAAATGTGGATAGTTTTACAGGTTATAGTCTGATGCCCTTACATTTTATGGAGGTGAAAAGATTCTTCACTTTTCCCACTTTTCCCAGTATTATCTCATGTTTGAGCAGCAAAGAGGCACAGCTTTCTATTTTATTAATGCAGCTTGAAGATTGTCTGTAGCAGGGACGGCAAACCTGTGTACCCTTCCCCAGATGTTATTGGGCTACAACTCCCACCATCTCTAACCATTAGGTATGCTGATTTGGTTCCTCCCCACTGACATGTACCAGGAACTCCACACACAACTGCCCACATCCCAAATATCCTTTCCTGTTCTTCACTTAAAGCTCTCGCCCTGCTTTTCCCTGATTGGTGTGTATAGATGTGTTGTACTGTGCACAACAGTTTACACACACAGATTCACACACACACACCCTCCTGAGATTTCAAGACGTGGGTTTGAAATTAATATGCACATGAAGCCACTCATCTGGAGTTTGTTTTTAATCAGAAGGATACAGACAGAAAACACAGTATCCCATAGCACTGAAAAGTTGAGGACACCATTGTACCGGCATAAAAAAGCATAATACAATTTACAAGATGAGGTTCCATATGTTCGAAAACCCTTAACATTTTGTTTGATTGCAATACCTGCCGAAGGCACTAGATGGTAGCATCTGCTTCTGTTTGAAAATGCAGACACCTCAACCTTCTAAGAAAGCAGAATCAAATCTGATTCACTTTGTCAGGCAGATTATCAGGGAAACAGCTCAATAACTTTCCAATTACCTAACTGCTTATGAAGAGTCATTTTTCACATTGCTAACCCTACAGGCAGCTTGGCTATCTTTCTGGTAACAATAGCTGTGCTTTGCTGCACTTCGACAAACCTTAAAAATAAAATGTACAAAGGACACCAGTAAAATGTTATTTCATTATTTTTTTAGGAGAGGACAGCATTGGCAGCTGGGTGCTGTTCTGTCAACGTGACTTCAGAAGATGGCAGACAAAGATATTCCTTGCAAGTCTGGCCTCCCTAGAGCAGAGAAAGGAAAACTGCAGGTCACTAGGTGTTGTTGGACTACAATCCCCATCAGCCAGTGCAATCAATGATCTGGGATGATAGGGGCTTTCATCCAATAATATCCAGAGGGCCACAGGTTCCCTAACGCTGCTTAGAGGATACTAAATCTTGTATGCAATTTCTGAGCATGTGCAGTAACAGCTTCCTTTAAAAAGAGCAGATCTGAACAAGTGGAAATTGGATTGATTTGTCCAGGCATGATTGTACATCTCTACTCCTATCCAAATTTATTCAGATTTAATGCTAATTGGGTAGTAATTCCTACTGGACTGCAGGACTTACTTCTGAATAAACACAAGCATGCTGCGGGTTCCACTTTCTTCACAAGCCTTTGCTCCTTGGAGGTTTGCCTAGGGTTACAGCCGTGCAGCACGGTCCCACACATTCCGTTTACGTCCAAGCAAATACTACCGAGTTCCATAGGATTTTACTTACTAGTGAGATTGGGACTGCAGAGGGTCTGATCAACTGCCCACTTACTGGGCCAGTAGCCACAGCAGAGGACGTATCTCCCAATGAAAACAGCAACTGGGTTAAACATTTTGGGTTTAAGCAAACTGTGCCAACAGCACAAGGATTCCTTCTTATACAATGGAAAATCCTCTCCCGTGGGTCCTTAATCTCTTCTGGGTTCCCCCCAAAGCAGATTTTAACCAGCAATGGCAGCAGGTTGCCCGTGTCCTTCTGGTCCTAATTTAATGTGCTGGTAGTGATGGCTTTCTAATCCCTAAATCGTTGCAACTAGGTTCGTTAAAGGACAACTGTCAGGGGTTCAGAAGGAGAGACACAGGAGGGGGAGCAAATGGAGAGTGAGGAGGAGGAGTACGAGGGGGGCGCAGGCAGTGACAGTGGCCAGAGTTATTCCACAAGCCTCTCTAGCGAATCGGAGGACTCACAGAAGGGAGCGCCGGTGGCCAGAGCAAGGGAGATTCCAAGGGAGAAACCTCAAGAGGGAGGGGCCAGCGGGGAGTCCCTGAGCAGCAGCTGGAGATCAGGACCAGCGTCTCCACCAGAGCGCAGTGGGGAGGGGGAGTCCCAGGAGTCGGGACCAGTGTCCTCACCACCAGAGGGAGGAGAGGAGTCAGGTTTGGCAACACCCACATCAGGAAGCGGGGAAACGGTCAGAAGGAAAGTCACCGGCTGGGCGCGCGCGCCAAGTTCAAATGTACAGGAGCGCGGCACAGCGGGGAGCCCGGGAAGGGAGCCAGGTCCTAAAGCCCGCCGGAGGGAGGGGCAAGACTCAGGAGGCTCCGCGTCAGAGGAGTCCAGGAAGGAGGGAACCCCAGAGGGCAGAAGGACCCAACGCAGGAAAGAGCAGCGCAAGAGGTGGAGCCGGGCTAGAATCTTAAACTGGTGTGGGTGGAGCAGTGAGTCAGAGGGGACTTAGCCGGTCTAGCGTTAAGACGTGGGTCTGCGCGCCCAGAGCTTGGAAATGGAAACTAAACTTCAATAAACACTTTTGTATATAATATCCACTGGGCGTTGGTCCTCTGTGAGCTGGGACCTAGCGGCAGTCCTGACAACAACATACTTTCATATACGCCAGGCTGTAACTTGAAGACTGTTTGGAAGCCCTGTTGAGATGCCCACTAGTGACAGAAGTTTGGCGTGGGCTTAGAGTTTTGTTTTTCTGTCTGTGGTCCCACAATTGTGTAATATGATCCCATGGGCCACCACACCACATCTCTTTTGCCTTTATGACACCTGTTGAAGGCTTTCCTCTTTCAGCTAATTGTTTTATATGTAATTCTGTTGGTTTTGTCTAATTGCATTAGATATTTTTATTATATTGCAAATCGCTTTGAGATGCTGCAGAAGAAATGATTCATAAATGATATAAATGATTCATCACCTTGATTCTATAATTCTATAGCAGGCTGCATCCCAGAATATCTTCAAATAGGCATTAAGAACTAAGGATTGAACCCAGCGTTTGACTTATTCAGAGCAGACTCCCAAGAAAGTAGGTATTTGTTTGTGATCAGAGCCCTGCATTTTTCTGTTGTTGATTTCTGTAGAAAGGGAGGGCAGGGCATTGTTTCAATAAGAATCCAGGACAAATACAAATGGAAGCCTCAACTCACAGGGAGCCCTAACCTTTGATTGAGAATCAGTTGTGGACTGTCACTCACCTAACATTCAGTGTGATGCAGGATTGACTCTTAGGTAGAGGACGTCCGCCCCGTTCTTTCAGACTAAACATGGTGGACCTTGGCTTTGCTGACAAGGATGAAACTTGCATTAACTTCAAAGGGAATGCAAGCCAAGCAGAAATTCAGAGCCTTCCATGTGGATCGGAGAACAAGATTTTCATGTACGAACATGCTATGGTACAGAAAGACATATTATATGGAAGAGTGTCTTGCGCAGCGGTTTCCAATAATTTGTGGCAGCAGCTGCTTCCTTAGGTTCAAGTCCCTTCTTTCCCAACAATCTCTTATTTCCTTGATAGTAAGATTTTTATTTTATTTTTTAAAGTAAGAAATAGTACTCCATACCAGAAATGAGTGAAGGAGAAATGGATCTGCAGAACCACTCTATTGACATTCCATTGGGCTCTGTCCTCTCTTGCTCAGTTATCTTACAGCAGCCATTCCATCAAGCTGTGGCAAAGGGAGAGATGGGACATGAGTGAAATAAACATGGGAAAGCTCATTGTTTCTCCACTGAGCTATTGTAGTGTTTATACAGATTCAGTACCACCCTGCCTGAAGTTCTGAAATCATGATGGTCCCCTAGATGACTTGTCCATCAGATTAGGATGACTCCTGAGTCAAACTGGGTCACTTCATTGGCATTGGGTGGATTTTATAGGTAGGATAGTATATATTTTACCATTTTTCTTTCCCATTACTCACATATGTGAGCAGAACGTTTAAACTTAGCAGAGTTTAAAACACCATCGCTTGCAGCATTCAAGTGGAAACTTTGGGACTAGGCTATGTAGTAGTGTTATTACAATTAATACAAGCTGTGGTAAGAGAGTGATTTCTGAGGTAGAGGGAAGTAGAAAGGCTTAAACCCATTTTGTCTTTTTCCAGGTCAGAAAACTCAAGGGAAGTGACATCACACAGTGCCCTCTTTAGTCATCTTGAACTCTCCACCCCTTCATATTCTTATTTAGCAAACACACATTGTTAGATTTTGGCAGCAAAATATATACAATGAATGGATGACAGAGAGCTACATGGGATTTGTTGCATTTTACTAGATAGAAAGGGAGGAGGGTTATGAGTTGGCACCAGACAGCTTTTTTACAGTGGCAGACATATGTCAGTCATCGCTGTGATAGAGAATTATGTAAAACGGTGGGTGAGCATATGCACTTTGGCACAAGAGAAGGGCTATATAGAGCCTAAGAAGACATTAGGGTGATATTTAATATTAGTCATACCCATAGCAGACTCAATGAAATCCATGGGTCTTCTGTGACTATGACTAATGTTGGATATGAGTGTGACTAACATTGAATATCACCCATAATTCTTTACAAATATTTCCTGACATAAAGAGGGGTTTTTTCTGCAGGGAGGAAAGAGGGTCAATCACTGGTGTTTCCCTAGAACTCTTGCCCAACTCACTTTCACATTAATGATGCTTAAATACAAGATACTATAGAACCCTTTGTGTATGAGCAACTCTCATTTGTATGGGGGGAGGGGGCTTTTCCTGTGTGTTGACACAAGGGTGCATAAAATCACTGCAGGATTCTATTCTGTTCTCTAAAGACATAATTATACTTTTTGACTTTCTCAGTTGAACTGGACATTGCATCCCCAAAGAGTTTTTGCAAATGCAAGCATCACAACTTCCTTTGTCGGCTTTGGTTTTTTCCTCTTCAGGACAGGTAAACCACTTCTTTTCCCATTGTTATGATCATAATAAGAGTTTTTAAACAAAACGTAATAAAAAGGCAATTGAATGTAACCTATCACGGCTTTAAGTACCAGAATTGGCAGAAGCTGGAACATCTGGAAGTCAAATATGAATCACCATAGATAGCTCTGGCGGTTCAGCATGAGCCTCTTCATCTCAGGCTCATAAGTCTGAGACCCACATAGGGCAAAAGATTCCTTCATTGCAGGGGGTTGGACTAGATGACTATCATGACCTCTTCCAACTCTATTATCCCATACCCCCAATTCCTTAAGGGGCAGCGCCAACTGGATTATCTAGCAAAGTGGATCTCTAAAGCCTTTCCTCTACCTACAGACTACAGTTTGAATCCCAAAGTTAGCCACATCCATTTTCTTCAAGTATGCATGAAAAGGAGTGGCCTGATCCAGTATTTTCATGATACAGAAGCCTTTCCCATTCATTTCAATGAAAGGGGCTGATCTTTTTGAATGAAGACAGATCTCTCCACAGGCACACAAAACCTGTGTGTGAATTTGTGTACATACAGATCAGTGTCAATCTTAATGATTGCACCAACACATACTACATTATGCAAACCATCTGACACACCTCATCCTGGAGCTTCCATAACTACTGTAAAGTGGTACATCGGGTTACATATGCTTCAGGTTACAGACTCCGCTAACGCAGAAATATTACCTCGGGTTAAGAACTTTGCTTCAGGATGAGAACAGAAATTGTGCTCCGGCAGTGTGGCAGCAGCGGGAGGCCCCATTAGCTAAAGTGGTGCTTCAGGTTTAGAACAGTTTCAGGTTAAGAACGGACCTCCGGAACGAATTAAGTACTTAACCCAAGGTACCACTGTATCTGTCTGGCTAGCGCAGGATGTTCTGATTTCCCTGGTTACTTGGACTTACCTTTCTAATTTGTGCTGAATTCTGAAATTCCAAGTTTTAGCAATTTAGAAACATGGTCATTTATGATGATGACAACAGCAACAACAACAACAACATGGCAGTACCTGTCTTCCCCAACTTGATAGCACTCTCCAGCTACCTTGAAGCCCAACTCCCATCAGCCCCAGCCCCAGTGCCGGATTACCAGAGGAGGCACTGGCCTATGGGCCCCATGCCTTTTAGGGTACCTGCGACAATGGGCTGAAATAATATTGATTTGATCGTGAAAGAAAATTACAATCAAGTTTTCTTAGTTCAATGTTATCCCACTAGAGCATGCACACAAGGGCTCCTCTAAGATTTTGACTGCCTAGGGGTCTCCACAGAGTTTAATCCAGCACTGCCCAGCCAGCATAGCCAATGGTCAGAAGCAAAGGGAGTTGCTGTCCTTCAGTATCTGAAAGGCCCCAACTCAACGAAGGTTGGTCTATGCACGCCTTGGCACTTATAAGGTTGGCTCATGCAAAAAAGGTTGGTTCATGGAAAAACCCACACTATTTATTTATTTAGGCTTGTGGTGGGAAAATCCCCCATTCCTGTACCAATGATGAAAACAGTTGTATTCCTTAAAAATTCAAAGCCAACACATAAGTGGTCAGTTACACGGAAGCAGAGTGAATATAATGATAAGGGGATTTTTTTTAAAAAAAACCAAAAATAATCTCTGTAATTTCCCAATAACTGATAAAAGCTGTTCCAGGACAAAAGATAAATAAATAAATCACATATTAACAGTCTCAAGCTATCACAGCGTTAGGGAAGTGTTCCTGTTAATAACCCCACTGTTATAATAATCAATCATTCATGCAGCATTTACAAGGTATCCCAGTTGTGGTCCTCTTGTTAAGGGTGAGTCAAGGCCGACCCACCCATGAGGCAAGGTGAGGAGACCACCTCAGGTGGCTGGAGAACCACAGGGGTAGAAGATTCTGAGGTAAATCTTTATTCCCCCACCCTTGTTTCTGATGTAGATCTTCACTCACCCCGACTTTCCTGGTGGGGAAGGTGATGCCAGACTGTTTTGGGCCAGCCCTGGGCGAGTCTTCTGAATCACATTTCACCATTATAATGAGAAATGGGGGCTGGGGCAGTATGTTCTATGGCTTAGAGTTCCAAAAAGGCTCAGCCAATTGACTTGAAATTTGGCATTGTAGGAGAGGAAGGAGAGGAAGGCTTGAGGCGGTCTGTGCTGAATTAGGGATACAAAAGATTTTGATCAAGTTAAATGTTTGATGAGAGACTCTGGCACGTTGACAGGTGCTGTGTGTTCTTTCATCGACTTTGCTGAGGTGGTTTTTCTGAAAACATTTCCCAGTTTGTCCTGCGTGTTTTAAGAAATGGGCCTCTACTTTAGGTCAAAGGGGAATGCTTAGTATAAGATTTTTACCCAGGAGTCGTGAAACAATGGTAGCCGTATGAGACTCTTACTCTGCTGTGGCCATGCAGCCATTTCTGGTTGTTGTTTGGAACCTTGCTATTGCTAGGCAGGATTCTCACAGACCAAGGCTTAGTTTGAAAGCTCAAGAGATTGGTTGACGCCTGGCACCTGTAAAGAAATGGCGATGCGGCCACTCCTACAAATAAAAGCTGTGTGGACCCTGAGTACTTAACAAATACCATTCATCCACAAACACTCCCTTTTGGGGATAAGGTGCTCAGAAGGATGTGGCAGGCCAGATACAGATACTCCCTCTCTCCCATACTGTTTTTTTTTTAAAAAAAATAAAAAATATAATATTGTTCTACTGTTTTTATGCTTGCATCTGTGTTTTCATTATACTGTTTTACTGAGGGTTTTGTATACCATTTAAAGATTTTTAAAATATTAAGCTGTTTAGAAATATGAATAAATAAATAAATAAATGCACAAATTCCTAACTGCTGCTCATGTAGGCTGAGAAAGGTTAGGTATTAAAGGAGATGGGGAGAAGAAACAAGGGATGAGTATAAATAGTTTGAGACATGGGCATAGCCAAGGGGGGTGGGGCAGAGGGGCAGCTGCCCCCCCTAAATCAATATAAATCTGATGTTTTGCCCCCCCCCACAAAAGTCTGCCCCTAACAAAAAAACTTGGCTACACCCATGGTTTGAGAAGTGTGTGGGGAGGGAAGGTAAAATATCTCAGAAGTACACAGCAGCTGGACTTCTGATGGCCAGATTTTAAAGGAACAAGAAAGCATTTAGGAGAATGAAATTGGGAAGAGTGTTTTAGGGGGCAATTTTGTGGCAGTGTGTGCTTTATCTGTTGAATTTCCCAAAGCTACTCACAAGAACTTCGTTCTGTGACTCATGCCACAGAATGACTTAATCTGAAGACAGTTGCTACTTGTAAATGTGACTTCACTTGTACGCAGGGGCATTGCTTAATAGACTTTGTGCTCGGGCCCATGACACAATTTATCTCCAGACAAATTAAGAGAACAAATGGCTGGGGTCTCATCAGGACTGTACTTTACAGAGCACGTAGCCACTCTGTTAGTAAAGAAAAAAATGGTTTGAAAAGAGGGGAAGGGGCAAGAGATACGTGGTGGTGCAAAAGACCCAGGACCATTTCTGCCCTGGATGGATTTAACTTTATGTTGGTATGCCCAGGGCAAGTGTTCAGTTGCTGGTGGGACATAAACAAAGAGCACAATAATCTAATTTCTTGGGACAAGGAGTTGCACAAATGAGATTCCTGTGCACTATCACTGACTAATACTGTATGTTTACCCATATTTTGATCACTTGCCGCAGGGTGTCATTGGAGGGATAGGAATCTGGAGTGTCAGAAAGGCAGGCAGGGAAAGTGTTGAGCATCAATCTCCCAAGTGGCTTCATCCTTATTGCTAAACCATACTGAACAGCCACTTCTTCCACTTGCCCCCCAAGTCAATCAAAATCAATACAAATCTGAGGTTCTGCCGCCCCCTACCAAAAGCCTGCCCCCCTAACAAAAATCCTGGCTATGCCCATGTCCTGTCCCTCCTCATTTAGCAAGATAAACTCATAGGTGGAAAATAAAAAGAGGGATGGATAAGGGAACTGTAACCCATGCAAGAGTTTACAATGCCATAGACAAAGAGTATTCTCCTAAGCAAGGAGGCAAAAACTAACTGCATACTGTATCTGAAAATTATGAGTCATGAATCACATGAATTATGTGCAGCTAACCCCATGATTTTGGAATAGACCATAACCGGCATATCTTCACAAATTGGCAGCTATGCTATGCTTAGAGGTCAATTTCTAAAGACAGGGTTAGTGAGTTGGTCTAAAAGTCTTCTCCTCTCAAGGGAAATTCATTCACCTTAAAATCCCAGATATGTGTTGTGTGTGTGTGCCTGCAGATTGGCTGTAGTGGTCAGGGAACGGAATTCTGCACATGCTCAGAGGCTAATATATGTCCCGGGGATGAGCTCTATGAAAAAACAGGGCTGAGTCCTACCAAACCCGATATTTTCGCAAACTCTGTTTCACTCTTAAGGCTTCGAAGAGTGTTATCTACAGGAGCCCAGTAAGAATTAAATCCCACGCTCCGTCCAGGATATACCAAAAGGCAGCGGAAGTTTTCAAAGCAAACTTTTCCAGCTTTGCTTCCAAGCAAAGACTGGGAGTGGGGAGGGCGGGGGCGGGGGGAGAGAGAGAGGAAGAGAGGGCATCGTCAGAGAGAAACCCAACCTTAGCAAGATTTACGCCCTCGCTGAGCTCAGCAGGCTTGTTTTGAACGCAAGGGGCGCTAGGGGCATATGGAGGATTTTCTTTTCATGGGGGGGGGGGATGTGGGGTTAATTATCATATGTATATGTCAGTTTCAGGAAGGGGGTTGTACTTGGATAGCCCGTAGCAACCTTTAAAAAAAGAGGGGAAAGAGAGAGGAGTGGAAAAGGACCAGAGGAATTAAAAGTGCAGAAGTAACCCCGTCGGATCACACAAGCTCAGCCGGAGCCTGACTTTCGACGCGGCCGGGTGTGCAAGTTGCTTGCCTCTCTCTCCCCATTCATTGGCAAGGGACTGGCCGAGTTGCAAGCTCCGCTCCTGCCGCCAGCCGGGATTGGTTGGATTCCTGATCACGCTGCGCCAAACTTTCCCAACTTTTTAAAAACTTTCGCTTCCCTCCGTGTTGTGCTCTTTTTGCATGGTCTTCGCAGCCGACGAGGGAGCTGCTACTCGCGCGCTTTCTGCTGCTTGAGAAGAGGAGAAAAACTTCCCTGCGGACGCCGAAGGGCCCTGGCCAAGGCAGCCACAAGGACAAAAGTCTGCAGCCGCCTGCAAAACCCCTTCTTCCTCCTGCTCGCTCTTCCGACGTGAGCAGGCAGCGAGCAGCCCCAGCCTCGGCGCCCGGATTCCCCGGCTGCTCCCGGCCCAGCGCGACCCCAGAGCCGCAAGAAGGAGACGCAGCTGGGAAAGGCGATTCCCCTGCCTGCCATGCAGAACTACAAGTACGACAAGGCGATGGCTCCCGAGAGCAAGAACGGCGGCAGCCCTGCCTTGAATAACAACCCCAGCAAAAGCCCCAGCAAGAAAGCTTTGCTCATTTGCCTCGACCTCTTCTGCCTCTTCATGGGTGAGATTTAAAACTTGAGCGACTCTCTCTCCCCCCTTCTCCCTCATCTTAATTCACTTTCTTCGGATTTTATAAGAAGCCGTTCCAGAGGGTGGCACAACTATTTTTTCCCCTCCTTCCAGCAGTCTCTCTGCTAAAACTAACCAGTCTCCTATTCTTCTTTCCACTCTTCGTCTTTACTCTTTTGGTTGCTCACTTTTGCTCTCTCCTTTCTTGCTTTTTTTCTCTTAAAGAAACCCAAACACCACAAAACTTTGTGACTGGCACATAACAAATCTTCTGGAGCCTCTCTCTGCTTTGCAAGAAGACAGTTCTTCGGAATAGATTCCTCTCCTCTCCCCATCTTGCATCCTGCAGGCTTTTTTCCCCCCCTTTACCCTGACCTTTTCTGCTTTCATGATGGGTTATGATGCCAAAGGATAAAAATGTGGGAGGAAAAAGCAAGCAGAAACAAAGCAAAGCGCTCCACTGTGTTGCAAAAGAGCTCTTAAGTAGCAATATATGCCGTACTGTGTGTACAAAATGCACTAGCTAGGGCAGCCGGGCGTTGTTGATGCCAAGAAGTTTTTTTTGTGTTGTTTTTTTAAGGGCTTCATTTTACTCTAGGAAAGCACCCAGCAAAACCACAGAAACGTATGGAAACCCAGAGCAGCCCTGGTGCCCGTCCAAATAAAATGGATGTCCCAGCAAATGAGCTGAGCCTCATATGTAAACAAAGCATCTCCCATCCCAGCCGGCCCCTGAGGAGCAGCCAGAGAAACAAGTCATGCTTTTCACTTGGCTGCTCCTGGTTAAAGAATAGGCTTCAAAGGTGCCCTCCAAAGGATTTTCTGTAGTGGGAAAGGGAGCGAGGGAGTGTTTTGTGTGCCTTTCAAAAGAAAAAGGAGAAAGGAGCTGCAATGATCTCAAGAAAAGATCCAGTTAGCAGCAGTTGTCCTGAAGCTGATTTTGCTCTCACACCAGTTTGTGGCTGAAAGGTCCCCAGTTTTCCCAGGGAAGGGGTAAAAATGTGGCTAGCAGAAAAGCGAGGAGAGGTGAAGTTTGGCTGTGCTGTTTGGCACACACAGAGAGGAACACACATCTGTGACCTGTCAGTGTTAAAGAGTGGAAAGCATGTGCTGCAGTACTTGATCTGCTTTGAATTCTACCTTGTGGAGTTCCAGGGAAGTGTGTCTTGATTAAAACGGGGGCACTCCTTCAAACGAGGGTTCCTGTAGTTGTCTGAAAGGGTATAGGAAACAAAGGAAGAACAAACTTTTCCTCTCTGTTAGGGCTCTTGTTTCTTTTACCCAACAGGAAAGCCAGCAGCGCTAGCTCTCCATGCCTGGAAAGGCTTCACCTTTGACATTTCTGTCTACCATTCAGCTGTTAATGGCATAGAAACCCTGCCTGAGGAAATGTTAAAAGGTGACAATCCTAGCATGTAGCTATGGTGTCTTAGCTACCTTATGGTTGCTTTCATGCCACCATTCTTGATCGGAGGCATAGAGTATTCCAAAAAGGTGGCAAGTGTGCAGAAGCTTGGGCTGAGACACTCAGGTGGATCAGCCAACCTGGTGCCCTTCAGATGTTTGGAACAGCATTTCCACAGGCTGTGCTGGCTGGGGCTGATGGGAATTGTAGTGCAAAGGATGTCTGGATATCTGTTCCTGACAAATATCTGTCTGCTTTAGGAACACTGCAAACCATCCAGGGCAGAAAGATGCTCTCTATCTGAAAAGATTGTTCCTTTCTTCAGACTGTCAGTGCTCCAAAGAACTTTACAAAACAAACAGTGTTGTTGTCATATGGCGCCCGTTTTCTCTTGATAGTGAAGATACAGTGCTGAATTGCCCCTTTAAATAGATCGCCATAGGGAAAAGTAAAAATGCATGTCTCAAACTTCTTACTCTAAGTAAGCTTGGAGACACTGAAAGGATTACTCCCTTTTGAAGTTCTCTGAGTGTCCTGGCTCCAGTGATTTATTATGCTTGAGGGGTTGTGATGTTTAGAGAAAGAACAAAATAAGGATGTCTGTTCACCTGACTGAATCCAGATCAGGGCCATTTCACATTCAAGACAAAGGTTTTCTAATGAGTGACTTTACGTGTTTTCAAAGTTTTCCTCCTGCTTCAGATGTTTAGGTACCCTTAAAAATGCAATGTGAGAAGCAACATAGCGATTGGCATTAAGAGGCTGTGGAAGGGAATCCCAGCTGGTACAAAATGGAATGAGACACTGTAGTTTACACTAGTAGCATCTGGCTTTGTTGGGATCTGTAATAATGCTGACTGCTGTCCAATCTGCACAATTTGATGTGTATATAATAACAGTGCGTGTTAAGAGCAATTAAATCCCAAGAGCTGACTAGCTCTACTATAGAAGAACTTCAGTGTAAGTGGAATATTGGTGTGTTCCGCGGCACTTGAGATGCTGCATAGGTGTAAGGCTTTGTTTTGGGAAAAGAGAATCTTCTCTCATTGTTCTCTTATGTATCGTATGATGAACATTTAGTGAACCAGCATCTTTAAAAGAACTTTGTGTCTGCTGCTCATTTCTCTTGAGTAGAAATCCATTGTGTTTGGTGAACCAATCAATATCCACTCTGTATCACTTAAGAAATTCTAAGAGTTTTTGAATGTGGAAATCTTCTTGATGGGTTCACGGTCATACTATTTCAGTTCACGTTAGTTGGTGTTTTGTCATTAACTTTAAAAGACTCAATATGAAGAGGGATTGTGCTCAATGAACATTTTTTAACACAAAAAAAAATTCTCCTCTGTCATCATAATGACCTGTTTATAGGGCAAAGTGCAAAAAAGAAAAGGGATATATCTGTAAACAGAGTCTAGGGGGCACTGTGGTGTAGTGGATGGCGTGTAATTCACCAAGGAAATTCATGATGGTACATTGAGTCAAGGACTTGAGTTCCAATCCTGAGCATTAGTTATTGGGAGAGTAACCTAACATTTGTGTGCTATACCAGCTATGCATTGTAAACAACAATGCTTATTAATTTTTGAAGCATTAAAAAAGCGGAAACAGTATTGTGGTAACAGCAGAGGGGGCAAATCACAGTTATAGGAAAAAGTGCGTAAGAAACAGTAAGCTGAGTTTGATAGCTGGATTACATCATTTATAGTCCAGGGACAAATCTGAAAGATATAACAGATCTTTGTCTTGGGACACTCTACTCAATGAAATATGGCCATAGATGGTGCATCTTTGTACAGGTATATTACAATGAGATGACTGTGGCACCTTAGCGGCTAATTAGTTTACGTGATACAAGCATTTATAGGCAATACTTACTTGGATGTCTGAAGTTCACTGAGAAAATGCTAGGTAGGTAAAACTCACAAAGATCAATTTAACAAGGTGAGAGCTAACAACAATAACAAATCTCTTGACTACTAGAGCTTCAGTAATCCTATATTGTCATGAAAGCTTATGCTATAATCAATTTCTTAAAAAGAGTTGAGATCTTCTGGAAAACAAGAGAAAGATAAAAACAAGATACCATAAGACTATGGTTTTTGAAGGCAGCCACCCCTCTGGAAACACATTAAGCTTACTACAAATTTCACAAAGTGAAATTTTATGCACACTTGCTTGGAAGTAATGAATTCTGGGAGCTTTGCTTATTTACTTACCCAAATAGGATCAGGCTGTGAGTTTTAACACTGTGAAAATTAAAGAGAGTTGTGTCTTCTCCTGTGCTTCCAATGAGGCACTTGCCTCAGTTGTTAAACCAATGCACCATATCTTGTCATTCTGCCCCTGTACTCCCAAGTAGCTACCCAGCTGTGAATATTTAGTTGTAACATTGTATGAACATCTAGCAGGGTCTGGTATTGGAAGAAAGCTACAGGACTGCAAACAACTTTTTCTATGAATGGTTTACAAGCTGAAGAATCTTTCAGTTACACTAATGTTACAAAATGAATGGATTTCCAAGAAAGAAAAGAAGAACACAACAGCATGTGACTTTAATTATCCAGATACCACAGCCTTTTAACACTGATTGTTTCTGCTTAGAGCACATTTTTCTTCATACTGTCAGTTTGGTTTAATTTTTGCAGTTTATCGTTCATCTGTTCTCTATTATCAGGCACAAATATATTAGGCAGAGAGAGAGAGAATAATAGCTTTTTGCTTTATAATCCCACATGAATATGGACCTGTGGAAAAAGTTTCATCCTCTAGTGTCTGGAGGAAATGAACTATTTGATATGTACAGCATAAAAGTGATTAGTAGAAAAATAGGATCCTTTATCCTAAGAACATAAGAGGAGTCCTACAAAAGCAGACCAATGGCATATTTATTCCAGAATTCTGTTCTCACAGTGGCCAACCAGATGCCCGTGGGAAACCCTTGAGGAACTGGTATTTTGCCTCTTATACTGGAATTAAAAGCCTTATCATGCATGAAATTGTCTAATTTGCTTTTAGATCTTTCCAAATTTTGGTGGCCATTGCTACATGCTGTGGTAGTAAATTCCTTAGTTCAATTAAGGTGCTACACGAAAAAGTACCCCTTTATCTCCCTGCCTCATCTTTTCTCCAAATTAAAAGCCCCAAAAGTTGTAGCCTTCAACCCCCTTGGTTACTCCTTTCTGCATCTTTTCCAGCTCCTTTTTTGAGGTGCAAAGAGAGCATGCAAGGGATCAGACTGCATGACTTTACTCTATTTATCCTTGCCTAGGGATAGCCTTGTCAGCTTTCCAGGAGTGCACAAATCATAGAATTGCAGTCAGAAGGGACCACGAGGGTCTTCTGTTCCAACCTCCTGCAATGCAGCAATCTTTTGCCCAATATATGGGACTTGAACCCACAACCTTGAGATGAAGAATCTGTTGCTCTACCGTGGTGTTTCCCAAACTTGGGTCTCCAGCTATTGTTGGACTACATCATCCCTAACTAGCAAGACCCGTGGTCAGGCATGATGGGAACTGTAGTCCAAAAACAGCTAGAGACCCAAGTTTGGGAAACACTGCTGTGCCAAATGAGTTATCCCAGCTGCCATCAATATGGTGTGGGGACCAGGTGTGAGAACCTGCTTGCAGATATTCACAGCTCTGTAGCCAGTGCCTTGTGGTCCCCATCCCCCCTAACTTCACTTGTTCACCGTGCTATAACAGTGACTGTAGGCCTGGACATATCAAACAACATCTTCAGAGTCGTAGTGATACATGTGCACATGTGAGAAGAACAAGGGAATTTACCACCTGCCCTACGTTTAACTATGCCATTAGCACCTAACGCAGGCAAATGCATATCTTCGGAGAGATGCACGTGCTGTTCTTGCATTGGGAGACTGCCAGCACTCTTTCACACATCGATGCTACTTTGCTTTTAGGAATGTTTCTAAGAGCATTTAGCCAAGCATGTATAAGCTCCCTTCAGACCTCTGCACTCAGCGCAGGAGGATGGATGGACTGGGTGCCCCTAGCGCACCTGGAGACATTGGGGGTTGGTCCAGCGTGCACACTGCCATTCCTCTCCCTAGTTTGAGCTCTCCATTCCTTTTGAACACTTGAAGAAGACTCAACTCATTCAGTCATCCAGATATGTGTAGCAAGTGCACTACAATTACATAGTGTACTATCAGTGATGGGAATGAATGAGCTTCTTAAATACCTGGTGTGTGGCAAAATTATTCTGTGCTTCAGACTTTAATCCCATGGACACTTACATGGAGTAAGTCCCCTTGAAGGTTTTTGGATTTATTTCTAGATAAACATGGGTAAGATTGTGCTATCAGCTGCATGTCAAGAACAAAGGTTCTTGGGAGCTTTTCAGATGATGTATTGTTAGAAGTGCATTTTCTCCTCAGTGCAGGTTACATATTGGAGATATTCCTGCAAGATTGCAAAAGCACTTGATTCTGATCTAATCCTAACTTGACACTTCGCTTTTCACATGGCTGTTTGAAGCAACAAGTGCTTTTTAGTTAAGGAAAACCAGAGCTTGTTGGAGAAGATCTAGTGTTATGTTAAATAACTTTTGTTCACAGTTAATGGATTATTGAAAGTTCCACCTGAGTCATAATACTGAGTGGCAAGTTGCTGTTCCTCAGCCTCCAATATCTAAAACAGGAACAACAACGTTGTGAGTGAAAATTAAATAAAGATGGTAAAAGACTTTGCATATTCAAATTAGTTCTCTTTTATTACTTAGCTAGAACATATTTAGCTTTCAGATAGAAACCAGGTATAGAGATGCTAGGCTGGTAGAATATAAGGAATTTACAGTGAAATCTTCTACACATGTACTTAGAATCCTACAGATATTTTACCTGGGAGTCAATCCTGAGCAAACATGTATGAATTGCACAATTATACTTACAAATTTGGAATGATGCGTCTGGTTTGTATACGTCTTCTTCTCCTTGCCATCTTAGTCATAATTCATTTTCTATGTCTCACAAAAGCACCTGAATGTTCCATTTTATTATTCGCAGATGCAGAAGAAAAAATGAAAAAATAATGATTATAAAAATAAATCCTGTGTTGGATTATTGTTTTGCATAGACTACCTGGAGCCAACTAATAGCAGGAAAAACTGAGTCTTAAATTTCTTATGATTGGATGTCAGAAATAAATGGCTACAACTGGTACTTACAAACTACTCCTAGTGTGAATTAATGTTTCTTCTCATGTTCTACTCCTAATCATTAAGAAAACTGTTTAGCTGAATGGTGGAACAGTTGGATATTGATTAAGAATAATTAAAGTCATTAATAAATCTCCAGGCAAGGAATTTATTTACTTTTATTGATGAATTGGTTGAATATCTTTTGTTTCTGAAGACCTTGTTTCCTACCAGGATTATTCTTCAAATAGACCTCATCATAGAAATGTTTGCCCATTTGGTTTAGGACTGTTTACAACCTTGTGAGAAGTTACGTCAGAGATGGTTGATTAGATTAAACTTTATTTTTTCCATGGTTTTGCTTTTATTTATATCCTGAATAACTTGAGGTATTAATGGTGGCATTAGATATTCTCCAGGCTTTTTACAACTCTTTGTAATACAAAGCATCTTGCTTGATTTTGTCTGAGGCTTGCTGAAACACTTTCAACGTTTGCTCCTCTTAGAAGGGCAGTATTTGGACTGGCAGCTTTGTATATCCATGTCACAGTTGCCATCCAGATTCAGCTACTGAGCTTTATTTTATTATACCAGCCAATTACTCAACAAGAGCAACTGGGGCAATAACGAGCTGATAATGTGCTTGCTATCTCTTCTGCTTGTGTGAGCTCTGCTGGACTTAGTGGTTTGTAAGAATAACTTCCAAAGTAAATGTCATCCTAAAGAGTTGGTGCCTGGAACAGAGGACAAATGCTATATGGGGGATGTTGAGAAATAACGGGTCTCCTTTAAGAATTTTGGATTCCTGAACTGATTTAATAGCCAAAAGAGAAAGAATAGTCTGCAACCTGAAGTATATAAGATCTCATGAAATCAATAATTCACTAATCTAGCTTGTTTTCTATTACATAATAAATCCATTGCTCATAGTTGGTACTGGAGCATATGAAATATTAGTTCTGCTTAGCCCCTTTCTATGTTTCATCATTAACTGCATCTCACCCTAAGGCATAAGAAATGTTCTTCTATTGAGATAGCCCTTTGGTTACTCCAAGGCTGGGGAGCCTATGGCCCTCCAGAAGTTGGACTCCAATTCCCATCAGCCTCAGCTAGAAGGGCCCCTTCTCTATGCTCCATGGAATAGAATGGACTCCCCACTTGCTACTGATGTTGTTATAGCGTTTTTGGACTGGTGTTGCCTGCAGCTGTACTTCCCTACTGTCAGTTATTCAAGCTGTGATCAACCTGGAGAAGCACTGGCAGCCTCAGTCTAAGATTATGACAGATTTGGTATGTTTGATTCAGCATTGATTGCTGGTTCCATTTACATCAGCAAATGCTTCTTCTGTATCATAATAAAACAATCTTTTTAATATAGATATTGGTTATTCCTGAGAAGTAAGGCTTGTGAAGGACAGGAAAGTCTCAAAACAGTAAGGAGGAGTTGTGCAGCCCCTGGCAATGTTTCCCAGTTTCCCTTTTTTCCTGCCATTGCCATTTTTCCAGTGCCTTTTCACCCTTCTGTGTACCAGATATAGTGGAACCACAGGATATAAATAGCCCATGCTCCCAATATTCACTCAAGATGTAAGGGAAAGGACTTATCCTATAGGTAAGCCTGGAAAAACCAACCCTGAAATGCTGGCGAGCATTGCCAATCCTAGCAAACAATACTAATTTCCCAGTTGGATCAATGGTCTGAATTGTTTTAAGGCAGGTTCCTATTGGCACCGTGTTTCCAAGGTGACAGGCTATTTGCATGCCTGATTTGAAACCACACCTTATAATAGGTCCTGATAACATCCCAGTGGGCAATCCATTATCAACATTTCCATTTTTACAGGTTGGAAGAAGGTGTTAAAAGACAGGTGTGTTTGAGTGCTCATGAAACAGACTTTATACTTCTGTCAACCAGCTTAATTCTCTACACATATTGCATTGCCACCTTTGAACCCTGAATGGTGTGCCAATATGGTTGCCACTAGGAGAAAATAAAGTCCTTCTTGTTTTAGAAGCTCTGATGCAGTATGACCTTATATGGGAATGATGACAACTCCCCGATCATCCAGATTTTCCTTTTTTGCTGGAAGGAGAATGGACCACTGAAATACTGGGGAGAATGCTTTAACACCCAGGGTAGTTTATGTTTGCATATTTGAAGGCGATATCATGAAATAATCTTATGTACTTACATGAACTTTTGAGGAAGAGTCCTGCAATGTCACTGTTGTCGAAATTGATCTGGTGAAATGGGATCAGCACCTGAAGGCCTACATTGCAGAGGCACCGCATTTTGCCGTATTTCAAACATGCTTTCATTTCATTCTGTTTTTTAATCCCTTGCATATCTTGCAACTTTCAGCATACCAGAGTTTATACATTCCCACAATGTGTAGGCTCTTTTGCTGGTGGGAAACTAAGCCCCTTAATCAGGCTTCTGTGCATGAGGCTTTTGTTTTGACAGCTGTCAAAAGAAATTCAGAAGGTATAGCTTTCACTTGATTGGTGGATGATTCAACTAGTTACAAGTCTAAGGACTCTAATCAGCAGGAGAAGCATGTGAAATTGCCAGAAGTTGTGATTGCTTTGAAAAAGTAGGCAAGTGATAAAACAGAGAGTTAAGCCACCTTTAGATGGATTTGGCTCACAGTTTTTATGCTCATAGTTAAGGAAGAAAAAAACCCCCTCTAGTGACAACTTGAAATTAAAAAGAAAATCAAACTGGAGTAGATCAAATGAATCAGTCACTTTCTCAGTCTTGAGCCCCATAAAACTCTACTACTTATGTTATCCAATAAGCTTTTTTTAAAGATACTTGTTTGACTGGGTATTAGGCCTGTCAGTGGAAGCTAACCCCAAAAGCCAAACTCAGTCTCCATTTTGAGATTTTTTTTTCAGAGCTAGAGCTGATGGAAATTGTAGTCCAAAATGAATGGACTGCACCAGATTGGCAGGTTGACTCCTTTAGCTCATACCTTGGGCTGGAGTGTAACTATTAGGAATATATATCACTATTATTATGTTCTGATTGTGAATCTGCCTTAGGCATCTTGTCTGATCTTTTGTCAATAAGTTTTATGGACCATTGATATATGACTCAGCCTGAAAATTCTTACTTTACTTGTTCTTGATTTTGCTGGGGAAGTTAATTGATTCAACTTGCAAAATAATGAGCTGTGTGTGTATATTGTATATGATTTCATCACAGAGTGTTTGCTTAGCAAGAGGACTTCCTCAATAAATTATCTTGGGACAATTCGAATTAGCTCTCCTCTGCATTATCAGTGCCTACAGGCAATGTGCTGCTGACAAGGTTTAGCAACATCTGACAAGTGAATCAGTGCATGATTGTGTTATCATTCCGTTAAAAGTTGCATTGTGTTAAAAGGAGTGTTGGTGAAGTAACAGAGTGCTTCTAAAATGATGGAATCAGAACCTATTGGTTAAACGTCAGAAACCTGTGGCTGACATTAGTGGATGATGCAAACCTCTCCCTTTCTTTTCATTACATTCATTCCAGACACCAAAGATCAGACGAGTCTTTTACGTACCTTTTGGCCGAGTTTTAAGAAGCAGCATGGCGCAGCCTGCAAGGAATAACAATTTTGATGAGACTGGAAAGAGGCGGCCGTTTGGATATCATTGCAGAGTGGCCAGTAGAAGCAGGAAGGAAAGGAGTAGGGTAACTCACCCTTTACAATGTTGTATGGAAGGTCCTATATTTTGAAGACTTTGTCAGCTGTAGTCCTGATGAATCCTGGGAAACTAAATGGGTGATGGAATGTTGAGGAGGGCACAGATAGGCAGGGAAATGACAGAGACCCTGGACTGGTGAATTCAGGGACCTCACAAATGAAGTCTATTCTCACCCTGGTGCATTTGACCTGATGCTTGTTTTTAATGAACTAGCCTGCCATGTTAAGTTAGCAGGTCCCTAAAAGGGATAGGTAAGCTAAAATGGTGAGTAGGTGGGCAATTGTTTTGATTCTGAGGGACACTTGCAGCAGTGGGCAGTCAGTTGGAAACTACATGCCAGTGGGCACTGCCTAGCAGTACCCCTCACCACCACATCCTCTCTCTCTCTCTCTCAAACACACATGTCTTTGTATGCCTCGTACACAGATACACACCCTCCCTGCCTCTGTCACACACTTAAGAGACATGTAACCCCACTCTCTCATACACAAACACAACTCGCCCCCCACATATGTGCATTGTAACCCATCCCCAGCTGCATTGGAATTGGTAGAATTTTTAAAATATGTGTGATATTAAGTGGAATATTATAGTCTGACTTGTATTTTGATTTATGTAAACTAATAAAAATTACGCATGAAAAAAAAAAAGAAAGGGCGCTGCAAGTGAAAGAAAATAATTGTCACAGCAATCTTGTGTCACTGATGCAGCTAACCATCACTGATGCAGCTAACCATCGCTGCATTGCTTAGCGTCTAGTTCACACCTGGACAACTTGTGGTCCTTGCCCTAATTACTGGACAAAACAGCAGACCTAGTGCTAGACAAAACAGTGTGTCCTATCCCCTCCCATGCCTCTCTCTTTTGAGAAAAGGGAGTGTAGTTTCAGTCTTTAGTAACATTTTTCAAAGTTTCAAGCACATTTATGCTTATCTACGTTCTCTTGTATTACAGTCTGACACCAGGAATGGAAGGGTGCAAAGTGTTATGACGTCCCTATATTGCAGGGAGTACCAGAATAAATTTTAAAAACCACCCCCAAAACCAACAACTGAGCTTATTGGTACATCTCTAACCTTCCTCTGATAGCACGGAGAATGGGCTCAGTTGTTTTGTCTGCCTTCAAGGATCTCTGCATGCTTTGCTGTGGAACAGGGTGCCCTGGGTTGTGTGAGGAGGGCAGAAAGTAGAAGGCAGTCAAGGTCACAGAGTCTGAGAAACTTGTCTAGAGAGGATCCTGTATTAGTGGTGGTTCAGAGAGATCACCTTCCATTCCTTTCCAAGTTTCCCCTCTAAAATAAATAAATAATACAGACACCTGTCAGTTGGAACTTCAAGAGAAAACAGTGGTTCTTCAGAAGCTAATTTTGTGTTATTTGGTTCAATCAGCTGCCTAGACTGCTGTGCTTCTGTTGATCACCAACTTGAGGTTTTGTGGACAGTGGCTTTAGGAACTCTTGGCCTTGTAATATACTAGTATTTTGACAGATTGCTGCACACACACACCTTTTAGCTACCCACTGCACTATACAACAAGTGAGTGGCAAAACTGTATCCCATGTTTAAATCCCAAAATGTTGTTCTTCTAAACTGGTCCTTAGTGCAATCATGTTGAAAACCTTTTTTCTTTTTTCTTTTTAAAGAAAACCATTGAGTTGCCCAAGGGTCTGATTCTGCCTGTGCTAAAATAGTGTCCAAAGCATGCGAATTAATTCTGTTTCCAGACCTAATGGAGGCAGATTCCGCCTCCTTTTAATGAATTTGGTTAAGCATTTAATTCAAAAAGGGCTGAAAAACGGACAGAACGTGAAGTATGTGTGTGCTCCAGCTCTTTGAAATTTGTTTCAGTCCTGGGGAGGGGAGGCATTCCCCAACCCCCAACCCCCCACCCCAGCCGCAAAAGTTGTTAGCAGAGGTCAGTCCCTGCTGTCCGTAATTTGCACAGAAGCCCGAGCTCGCTGTCTTTCCCACTGTTGCTTTTCAGTGCAGGCATTGTATAAGCCTGGTATCCATGGCAACCGGCCAAGAACTTCAAGCTAAGATCTCCTTAGCAAAAGAGAGTCTGTCGCCATGGTTTTGAGGAAAGCATTGAGAAAAGAATACCATAATCCCAGAAGGTTTTGGTAAACTGGTCATTTGAATGCAGTTAACAGTATTTCTCGCTCAGGCAGCCTCATAGATCCTCAGAGGATAAATGCTTCGTTCCCCAAAAGTCTCCCCCCTCATAAAAGGGGGGGGGGAGAAAGAATTTTAATTGATTACAGATAATTGATGCGACTCACTAAATCACTTGGGAGTAGTCTCACATCAATTATCAGTGGACTTTGTTCCATTGGGGGGGAAAAATCTGTGGATCCAAGCCAAGTATTTGCCAGTTTTACTTGAGGTCCACTGAGGCCTGTGTGGAAATCCTTCTCCTGCATAATCTCACACCCCCAATTATTGGAAAGACATATGAAGACTCTAGCAGAAGATGGCAGGTAGTGGTTAGTTGGTTGGTTACTTAGTTAGTTAGTTTGTGGCAATTAAGCATCTAGAAAAGTTCTAACCCTGCCATACCTTACATCTGTCCAGTTCACTACTTCAGTCATTTCTGCCCATTTGTAGCTCACTTCTCGTACTGGGGCCAGGAATGGTGGAAACCTGGCTGGAGCAATCAGCTATCAGGAGGTAAGGCATAAGAGAGCTCTATCCCCTACTTTCCATTTGAATAGGGTGGACACATGAATGATAGTCATGTCCAATTTGGCCCACTGAAGATTTGGGTTAAAATGCTGCTAAACTCAGAAAATGCACCAAGACTGCAGCCACACTCATTTTTTGCCCTGGTTCAAAGAAAGAGGGAAATTGCTTTTTCCTCTCCTTACATTCTGATTGGCACTAATTTGATCAATGCATGCACACTGAGCAGTAGGGAAAAGAAGACAGACTCATTGCATCTTGGGGAGCTGCTTATCAAAAAACAAGTAAGAGAGAAGGCGAATGGGAAGTTTGGAGGTGGCATAGAGTCTGCTACCTCAAGTACTTCCTATTTTAACAAGACAGACAAACCACAAGCCACAAGTCACCAAAGGTAACTGAGGCACAAACCACTCTGACAACTTGGTGAGCTGAATCTTTTTAGTGCCTGAACTTTCTTCTTTGTTGTGGGTTTGTTTTCTGTTCCTCTTTTACTGAAGTCTATGATGGTCTGAGAAGAACGGTAAGGTAGGACAGAGGTTTAGCTTGGTCCTGCTGGTGGACTTTGTTCTTTGAATCTTGCTCATGGTTCTATGTAGAATCCATCTGCCCTTAGTAAGATTGGATGGTGACACTGGTTTGTTCCCTTATTTTGCCTTTTGACATGGATTTCCTGACAGAATGATTTGGGTGCATCATAATAACTGTCACTTCTTTTCCTGGCACACTTTGTACCACCTGGTGTTTGATTAAGATAGACCAACTAATGCATTCCTTGTAGTTAATGAAAGTGGGGATAAGCAACATGGTGCCCCCCATATGTTTTGGATGACAGCCCCCATAATTCCTGACCATGGGCTATGCTGGCTGGGGCTGATGGGAGTTATTGTCCAACAAAGTCTGAAGGGCACAATATTGACTACCCCTATAGGCACTATTGCTGATGGTGGGAGGCTAAAGTGATAAGTAATCTGAAAGACATGGAAGCCCTGGTTTCACTCTAGGATCCCTAAAGACTGTCTTGTTAGCATTGATCTTATTGAAGGTTTCGCTCTACCATCTATGAGACAACACTTTTCAGATTTTGGAAAAGCCAGTGCTCAATTAAATAAATCTTGTGAAGTTTATAAGTCCAATTTTGTCTCATTATGATGTTTATGCTTCTTCAGTCAAGTAGAGGAAGGGCCCCCAGAGACCAGGTAAATATACACTTTAATGACTGTCTCATGAAAAACTAGAACCAAGGATTGAGGGCCAAATTAGACATCAATAAGATAAAATGCTGTTTTCCTCCTGCACTTACAATTGTCAAAATACGGAACAAAAACTTGTACACCATCTGTGAAGAATGCACATTGCTATATGTCTATTTTGTCACAGGTACACATTACTGTGTAAAACCTTGTGTGCAGTTCTTCCTTCCTACACAGAGCTGGTACCTATTGAGGACAAAAGTCTTGTGTGTGAAGGAGCGCTTGGTTCTGTGTATTTCAAGGCCTTTGTTGAAATGCCATTAAGGGTTAGAGTAGCGTGTGAGCCAGCTTCTGAGAAAGAATACTTGCTCTCACCCTCCTTTCCCTTAAAAGGATAAGTTTTGTGACGTCCTTTTTAGGTTTTTTTTTACTCATTTGGCATGAATCTTTCACAAACACAAACCCATGGAAAAGTCAAATAGAGTTTTGGAGGGAGCCCATTTAAGGGGAGAGAGAAATATCCTCATACGTTTTAAGGTTACAAAGAAGCTTTCTGAAGATTTGGCTATGTCTGTCCTAGGCAATGTATTCCAAAACCCAGCCTTTTCTTTTTCTGGCATCACAGAGCAGACTGCACACCAGCAAGCATCGTCTTCAACTAATTCCCTGGCATGTGCATGATTAGCCTTTAAAGGTGATCAGTCCAAGGGCCAAATTAGGCATTAAATCAGGCTTTGCATTTAACCCACATGGTTGTTGTTTTTTAATGCAGATAATAGCTGGGGGAGAGCTAATAATTATCAGGATAGCAGCCAGTGGGGAAAGGGATTTTTAACTCTTTCATTTCATGCTGCTTCCCCATAGAAAATATTTCATCTGGAGGTACTATTTGCATTGGGAGACACTGTCCCCTTGGTGCCAAGACTTAAATTGCGCCCTCCGTGCAATCCTGATAATTATCACTGCCTGCCACATGTTGCTATTTTGAAGCTTACCTCTTGTTTAAATGAACCACATAATTCCTGTTTATTTGGATCCTGGATTAGGGCCTCTGCAGTTGGTCACAAACCAGTGAGTCTTCACCACTGCAAAATTGGCAGTATGGTGTGGATACCAAGAGCGATTAAAACTGTTGGATGTGACTTGGATTTTTCCCCTTGGCTGCGGTTGTTCCTGATTCTCTGTAATTATTAGAGCAGGGAGATTCAAAAGCACAATTCTTTGCAGTGAGAACTGGTATGTGACATCAATAGGCTTTGCATCAGCTGATAAATTAGTTTCAGTGGGAGTAGGAAATGCTTGGTTCCGATGAACTGATTCAGCGCATCCACTGGGGTGCATAGCTCACATCGCTCCCCCAGTAGTTTTGATAGCAGAGTGGAAGGATTAGGAGATTAGCGTGGCAACGCCCGCCTGCTTGTACTTAGAAGGATCTGTTTATAAACCCACTTTAATGTGCCCTAGCTTAGCTTGGACAATTGTTTACATTTAACCATTAGTAAAAATGATGTTAGTGCTGCTTTTGTTTACAAAACCACCATAGCAGACTCCAGCTATCACCTGTGAATGCTTCTTCCTGATTTTGATCTTCCACTTGTGTCACTGGGACCGAAGTTGTTGTAGTTTTGTTAAAGGGTTCCTAGATAGTTGGATCAATGGTTCAACTTGTTTAAGGGCTTTTCATGTGCAGGAGAGTGACAGTTGCCCTTCCATGTGCAGCCCCACCCAGTAGGAGCAGGTGGCTGGAATGGAAGCAGGCAGAGTTTATGCATGTAGTGTTAGAAGTGTGTACCTGGACTCACACGTGAGCATCCGGCACTCGTGTATGTTCATATACATGCTGTTGTGTATTGTAGAATTTGCTGCCTGCTTAGATTGCAACTTTGCTGTCTGAAGCAGCATTTTAATATATTCTGTCACTCCTATTTCATATAATAAACCAAGCTTTCCTTATTCCTCTGCGTTAGAGCTTCCTGTGGGCATAACAAGCACATGTCATTACTCCAGCAACAGATCCTAAAGCTCTCTCAGTATATGAACATACATGCGTGCTGGCTGCACACATGTGAGTCCAGGTACACACTTGGAAGAGTAATTCAGCAGAGTTCCAAGCTGAATGCATATGTTGAGCTTTTTATTGTTGTTGTTTAGTCGTTTAGTCATGCCCAACTCTTCGTGATCCCATGGACCAGAGCACGCCAGGCACTCCTGTCTTCCACTGCCTCCTGCAGTTTGGTCAAACTCATGCTGGTAGCTTCGAGAACACTGTCCAACCATCTCATCCTCTGTCGTCCCCTTCTCCTTGTGCCCTCCATCTTTCCCAACATCAGGGTCTTTTCCAGGGAGTCTTCTCTTCTCATGAGGTGGCCAAAGTATTGGAGCCTCAGCTTCATGATCTGTCCTTCCAGTGAGCACTCAGGGCTGATTTCCTTAAGAATGGATACGTTTGATCTTCTTGCAGTCCATGGGACTCTCAAGAGTCTCCTCCAGCAACATAATTCAAAAGCATCAATTCTTTGGCAATCAGCCTTCTTTATGGTCCATCTCTCACTTCCATACACCACTACTGGAAAAACCATAGCTTTAACTATACGGACCTTTGTCGGCAAGGTGATGTCTCTGCTAGTTGACCTTAATTAATCCTCATATTTAGTTTCCTATAAAAGATGACATTTCACGTTTGTGACCATTTCTTGGCCTGCACTCACTCTGTGATAGTCAAACCCAGTAATGCAAAAGACCATTTAGAAATGACAACTTAATAACTCATGGGAAATTTGAACTGTGTGTTGTTTGGATTTCAAACCCTAAAGCATGTATTTATCAGGTTTGCAAGAAATGATAAGGACTTGAAAATTAATTCAGGGGAAAAAAGCAAACGACTTCAGCACAAAGACCTTGGGCCAAACACATGGTTGCTACCCAACATGGCATCTTTAAAGAAACAAAACAAACTATTTCCATCTTTATGTTGCATCTTCAACAGATGCTGCTAGAGGCTGGTTACCTCTTATCATTTAACCTGGGGTGAAAATGCCTTTAGATCTCTGGTAGTAATTAAGGATAAAAGTTTTTGAAGTCGTTCTGTAATATTGTCTCTTTCTTCCTACTCTGTTAATTTTTCTGTTCTCCCTGCCTGCACACCCTGTCCCCCGCCTCTCACCGGAAAGAGTTCCTTAATAGTAAATATACTCCGGCATTGAAGTTTGGAAAGCTATTATGGGAACCATAGACCTGCTAGCAGACTCTCCAGCTGCCAAGGCCTGTGAGTATTATACTGTACTGCAGGGTTCAGTCACAGGATATGCTGAATTGGAAAGAGGTGGCAAACAAAGAAGCTTTTCAGTGGCAAAGTTGAGGTTTGGCTTTGCTCAAGAGCAGTTTTGGGTCGAAGAGGCATCCGGAGCTCTGGGAGAGGAGCAGAAATATATTGGATAGATGCAATGAAGTAGTACTCAGAACAGCATGGTTTTGTTTGAAAGCTTATAGAATCAGCTTTAGGGAGTTTTCTCTCTATTCTTTTTACAGTTTAGCTTCTCTCTTCTCTGCTTTTTGGTGCAGATCCTTCCTTCTTCCAAACACATGCTAGTTTTCTATTAAAAAAATGTTGACTCATTGCATTCTGGGCACATTTCAGCAAACGTTAGACACGATTAACTTACACAGAAATAGTTGGCTTTAGGTTACTCTTGACTGAGTCCCATTCTGTTGATTGCAGAGGGACAGGCTAAGGTCTGCTGCATCATGGCAAATGCATTTGCCATTCTTTTCAATCTGAACCCAGTTAGCAGAACTTGGAAGCATGGTGAATGTAAGCAGGGAGGGAAAAGTTTAATTGTGTTGGGGAGGAGCAAGTAACTAAATTGCAATAGATTATGGGGGGAAAGCCCCACTCTGTTTTGATTTTTTGTTTGGGTAGGGATGGGGAAACTATTGCCCTCTAGATGTTATTGGACTCTCATCCCCAGCTAACGTGGCCAGTGGTTGGGTTAATAGCAGTTGTGTCCAGCAACATAAATTCCTCATCCCTGATTTGGGTATACAGTAGTTATATTCTTCTAAAGTTCTGTACGCATGGCAAAATGGTTTGTAGAGCATGCATCATAACATATATCTGATCTACTGTATCTGGTACCCTCCAGACGTTTGGGACTGGCTGAGGCTGATGGTACTTACAGTGCAAAACATTTGAAGGACACCAGATAAGCAAAATCTGCCAGAAATTCATAATATGGCACTTGGCATTACATGAGCTTAACAATATTACTTGTAGAGATTAGCAAGACTACAATTTAGAGAAAACTGCAAGCTATCAAAAAAAGAAAAGGGGGAAAAAAGCCAGCAATAAAATTCCAGGCTCATATTTCCCTATTTCTTCCTAGTTTATTTTAGCAAATCTTAATGGTGAACAAAACCCTTTTAAGACTGGTTAAGACTTGCTTCTTTTTAAGCACGCGGAAATGTTCATTTAAATCAAAAGAGAAAAGACGGAAGGGTGTATTGCTCTGAAGGTGTTATGAGGTCAACAAACCATGCAGTGCAAGCTGTTTCTGCGATTTTAATTTATTTTAGAATGTGCAGCTTAAACTGCCCTCCTCCTGGAGCATCTGAGGAATGAAATGAACAAACATACAGATATTAAGTGTTATCTTTGGCAGAAATTTTCGAGCTCTGTAAAGATTTGTTCTTTGTTCAGTCTGAACTCTTCTGAAGGTATTTATATTTATTCACAATTCTATGTAGTGTTCTGAGTTAGACAGGGGCCAGGCATATGTGATCCCAACCATCTTGCCAAGACTCTTAGAACTGTAGAGTTGGAAGGGGTCCTGAGGGTCATCTAGTCCCCCCCCAGCAGTGCAAAAATCCTGCCCACATTTTCACAGATGTTTCACCTGAACAGGACACTGAATTAACATGTTTACTAGAAACCCAGGACTGCACTGCTGTTCACCCTCTGGGACCTCATCATATATTTCACTCTAGCTTTAGCTGCAACTAGGACAGGAGTCACCCCTGTGGCACCTATGGGTGCAGGGCACCCGCAGAGGCCTTCCAGGACACGGTCCCCACGCTCTGCTGAATTAGGTTAAAAAGAAGCATTGTACTGTAACCACTAGAATGGATAGCAGTGTGTGCGTGCATGCATGTAGGGCCCATGACAGCTTCTCCAGTTTGCACATGGGCTCTAAAAGACTGCTGACCCCTACACTAGGATAAAAGCTGTTAAGTGATGTTACATTGTTTGGAAGTCCCCTGTTGAGCAACTGCCTTTTCCCCCTTTTCTTTTTCTTCTTGCTGCTGGATAGATGCTGACAGGTTGCACAATTTCACTTAGTCATGTGGATTTTGAGTCCACTGGATAAAGGAAAAACGAACTCGATATGAATTTCTGTTCTGTCTTAATGTTGGAAAAGCAGTTAGAAATGAATCATAGAATTGTAGGGTCGGGTCCTGAGAGTCATCTATTCCAGCCCCCAGCAATGCAGGAAGCTGATGCCCTCTGCACTTTTTAGAATCTTGTTTGTATCAGGAGATGGCCTAGCTCCCCTCACTCCTTATTTTCAGCTTCTGTTGACGCTAAAGACGGGGAAAGGAACCTTTCTCAGACTCAGGGCTGCATTTCCCTAGTGTGGAGCTTTCCAGGGGTCACGTACCAGTGGTGCGTGGATCCAGAGGCAGCAAAAGTGGGTGGAGCAACAGATGTGGCTCATCTTTGTACAATGTTCAGCCACAAACGTCAGAGGTTTCAGAACATGCCACCACATACCTCTCCGTCCACCCATTCCAGGCAGGCAAAAGCGCTCAAGGATGGAACAGAGCAAGACCGGCGAATGGTACAGCCTGGGGAGGCAGCATGGCTTAGTCTGATTAAAGGTAAAGGTAAAGAGACCCCTGACCATTAGGTCCAGTCATGGCCGACTCTAGGGTTGCGGCGCTCATCTCACTTTATTGGCCAAGGGAGCCGGCGTACAGCTTCCGGGTCATGTGGCCAGCATGACTAAGCTGCGTCTGGCAAACCAGAGCAGCGCACGGAAACACCGTTTACCTTCCCGCCAGTGGTACCTATTTATCTGCTTGCACTATTTATCTACTTGGCAAAACCAGGGACCGAGCAATGGGAGCTCACCTCGTCATGGGGTTCTGAACCGCCGACCGTCTAATCGGCAAGTACTAGGCTCTGTGGTTTAACCCACAGCGCCACCCGCATCCCTTAGTCTGTTTAGAGAGGCTTAAAGGCCACATTCAGCCCCCTGGCCTGAGGTTCTCCACCCTGTTCTAAAGATCATTTAGATCCTCAAAATATTGGACTATAGTTTAGCACTATGACCAAGCCAGAGTGTCAGATGTGAAAGACTATAAGTTTTTAATGTTTTACTGAGTGTCTTTGGTCAGGATAGTCATTCTTATCCTCTACTAGAAACAAGTTCATAAGACAAGAAGACTATAACAAATCACAAACAGAATAAAAACGACAAGTTCCTTGACTATTTTAACAATTATCTGTTTTATATAAAAAAAAGAGTAGTGCCCTCCATACAAGTGGTTTGCCCTGCTATATACATAGGCACTCTTTCTTTGTTTCCTTGACTGCAGAACATCTGCAAGATTGTTTGAATTGTTTGCTTAATGTTAGGGCTAGCAAACATTCTAACCTGTGCTGAGCTTCCACTGATCTGTCTAATGACATCCCCTCCAACTCCACTGGGAGTCCAAGGTCCTGTCTATAGCAACACTAATCTGTAGGGAGATACATGTTATCACGCGTCCATTCTCTTGCTCCCTATCTCCCATGGTATTTTTGTTTACAGGCTTCAAGAATAGTCTGCCTCTCTTAGCTCCGAGGCTGGGCCAATTCCAAGATAGCAGTGGAGCTATTCACAAACCAGGCTGATTGGAGTACTGCGGAAAGACAATGGCAGTGTGACCTGTCAGCACGCAGTTCTCATGACTTACAGCTCACAAGCCAGATAACAGATTTCCTTGCTGTATTTCTCTTTCATCATTGGGTTGATGATCCCTGTTGAAGTGGTTGGTAAATGCAGCATATGGATTGATACGGGTTATCAGAAGAATGCATTTGATGTAGGTCAGCTGCAGAAATACTATACACTTGTTCAGAGAGCATCAGCTCTGATAAGGAAGAAGATCCTTTGACTTCCCCCTAGGTGGAAACTCTCCTAGAAAATGCACAATTCAGACAGCATAAAAAATAATGGACAGATTTGTGCAGGGTTGCCTTTAGCTTTGAACTTTATACTTTCCCACTCAAATATTTCAAGGATTCATATATTGTGTATTATGAAGATGGAAAGATCAGAGCAGAATCCTTTGTTTCAGATTTCTGCCATCGATAACAGCTACATTCACTGTTGTACATATTTTTCTAGGCCTTCAACAGAGTGTATATATAGTAGATATGCTACGTTATTAATAAAATGCTGTATGAGTCTTGGGTCACGCAGCCTCATTACATCCCTCTAAAGAAAGGCATTTATATTCCTGTTTTGCCAATGGGATGTTAAAACTCACTTTTAGGGACTTTCCCAAGCCACATTCCCCCTTTACTTCTTTTTGCATGTACAGAGAGAAGTTCAGTGTGTACACGTAAAAATGTAAAACCTGTGTGCATCAGAAAGGCATTTACAAAGATATGTCTCATGCATGGGGAGTTGCTTTATGATTTAAAGAATATTTTGCATTTCCACCCCCATCATTCAGCCCAGACACTGAGGTCCAGCTCCGAGGGTGGTTCCCTCATTGCAAGAAGTGAGGTAACAGGGAACCAGGCAGAGGGCCTTCTTGGTAGTGGTGCCCACCCTGTGGAACACCCTCCTGTCAGATGTGAAGAAAATAAACAACAATCTGACTTTTAGAAGACATCTGAAAGCAGCCATGTTTAGGGAAGTTTTTGATGTTTTATGTGTTTTTAAAATTCTGTTGAGAGCCGCCTAGAGTGGCTGGGGCAACCTGGTCAGATGGGCGACATATAAAATTATCATCATCATCATTAAACTGTGATTTTTATAATCTGCTATGGAGCCACTCTGTGAAAGGCAGGCTATAAGTACAAATAAATAAGTAAAACAAGTGCATCTTTTGGGGACCCATAATTAGCCAATGCTTCCCCATATGTACACACTGAATTTACTTGGGGTTCTTGAGTGGTCTACCATCCAGGCATTGGATGAGACCTAGATCTTCTTAGCTTTAGCAAGGTGGCTGCATAATATGCCCTTAGTTCATACTTTCTCTCAGTAGAAATCTATGCTTGTTATTATGTAATGGTGCAAAAGAGTCTTGTGTTTGTGATCAGAGATTTGAACCTAGCTTTAAATATAGCACTCCCTCCACTTTCGATAATAGGGAAGAACATGTTCATCACATCAGCATTTAACTGTTCTTAAATCTGGGATTTCCAAGGGATTTGTCAAGTATATTCTTCAGAGGGTCCTGGGTTTCAGCTCTTGCCCATTCTGCCAACCAGCCCCTCACTAGTGTCTGTGTCCCCTTCCCACACCACCCACAGGGCTTTATCAGTGTTCGTTTTGTGATCCACCAACTATCGGCTGATTCCTGGTGCTTCAGAACAGCTTGCAGCTGCAGTATCCTCCAATATCACTGTTCTGCCTCTGAGGCTTGTATGTCCTGCTTTGGCATTGCAAAGCATATTTTCCCCAGTGTCGGAAATTCATAGCTCCATAATGAATTAATTCCCACAGTATCCCACATGTCACAATTTGCCTGAAGCCTCAAACTGAAAACCGTTCTGGGGATGGGGGAGACCATCTGTCTTCTCAGTGGGGGAGGTGGCAATTAACACTGGGAAATGGAGGATGAATTAAAGAAACAATTGGATTAACAAACACACAACTTTGGTTTGGGAAGGGGGGAAATATTGTTTGAACTTGTGAGAAAACAAAGCCAAGTAGAGAATAATACAACTTCCTGTGTTCTTGAAGTCTATGTGGTTGAGCCTGGAAGCATAGGGTTTCAATATGGTATTTCATTGAAGTGGTCACTAACTTAGATAACTTAAAAAATGGATTACACAAAACCAGAGAAGATAGGCCTATCAATGGCTGTTGGTCATGTTCAGAGGGAGTGTGCCATTGAATACAGCTGGTGGAGGATAAAAGCCAGGAAGGGCTATTGCACACCAACATAAGAAACTGCATTATACCACTGGATCATCCAGCTCAGTCTTGTGTACACTGGCAGCAGATTTCCAGGGTTTCAGGCAGGGATCTTCTCCCAGTCCTAACTGGAGATGCCAGTGACTGAACCTTCTGGGACCTTTTGTAGGCTAATAAGATGGTCTACCCCTGAGCTAGGACTCTTCTCATTTCTTTGCCATCATGTCTGGTTTAGTGGCTTTTCCAGACCCATTTGGAAACCAGGGTGCTTGGTTAGACAGATCTTTAGTCGGATCTAGTAGGGCTTTTCTTATGTTCTTAGTCTGTAGAGAACAAATGTAGCAATTGTCATCCTTCCGATTAGTCATTTCATTGGGATTTACCATAGATTGATCATATCCAAAGATATATCACACTGAAGCAAAAAAAATTGCTTACTCGGGTGTCTCAAAATCTCAGATGGTGTAGTATGTATCCCTGTGGAGCACCAGGAATATATATATATATATATATATATATATATATATATATATATATGCTTTCGTAGATTTTCACGGGTACAGGAATGCAGGTTTTGGTGTCCTCGGGTGTCTTCCCGTGTAAAAGTTGGGGTGTCTAGGCGACGTTTCGACGAGGTCTCACTCGTCATCTTCAGGCTGGTGCTTTCGGCTTCTTGTTACTGGAACAGAGCGGGATCTCAATGTTTGAGTTCCTATAAATACTGTAGAGGGGGTGTGGTGTCTAGCCTCCAATGTTCTGGGCAGAGAGGAAGTTCCCAGGCTAGTGTGCCTTTTCTTCTTTTGTTCCTTAATTACTTGAGAGATACCTTGAGTGATTTCTTGAGTGATATCCTGAGTACCACTTAGGTGGGTCATTAGGTGTGGATTAGTTGCTAAAGTCTTTGTGTCTTGACCTCTTGAACTTTGTGAAGAGTTTTCCTGAGAAGATGGCTGTATTGCACTTAGTTGTGCTTTGGCTTGGCTTCGTGTATAGGGGCGAGCTGTGGTTTTGTGGCTTGTGTCAGCCAGATCTGTGTAGGGATTGCAGGGGGGTGCAGCATCCGGAGGTGCCACCATGGATTGGCTACACCATCCAGTAGCCAATCCATGGTGGCACCTCCGGATGCTGCACCCCCCTGCAATCCCTACACAGATCTGGCTGACACAAGCCACAAAACCACAGCTCGCCCCTATACACGAAGCCAAGCCAAAGCACAACTAAGTGCAATACAGCCATCTTCTCAGGAAAACTCTTCACAAAGTTCAAGAGGTCAAGACACAAAGACTTTAGCAACTAATCCACACCTAATGACCCACCTAAGTGGTACTCAGGATATCACTCAAGAAATCACTCAAGGTATCTCTCAAGTAATTAAGGAACAAAAGAAGAAAAGGCACACTAGCCTGGGAACTTCCTCTCTGCCCAGAACATTGGAGGCTAGACACCACACCCCCTCTACAGTATTTATAGGAACTCAAACATTGAGATCCCGCTCTGTTCCAGTAACAAGAAGCCGAAAGCACCAGCCTGAAGATGACGAGTGAGACCTCGTCGAAACGTCGCCTAGACACCCCAACTTTTACACGGGAAGACACCCGAGGACACCAAAACCTGCATATATATATATATATATATATATATATATATATATGCTTTCGTAGATTTTCACGGGTACAGGAATGCAGGTTTTGGTGTCCTCGGGTGTCTTCCCGTGTAAAAGTTGGGGTGTCTAGGCGACGTTTCGACGAGGTCTCACTCGTCATCTTCAGGCTGGTGCTTTCGGCTTCTTGTTACTGGAACAGAGCGGGATCTCAATGTTTGAGTTCCTATAAATACTGTAGAGGGGGTGTGGTGTCTAGCCTCCAATGTTCTGGGCAGAGAGGAAGTTCCCAGGCTAGTGTGCCTTTTCTTCTTTTGTTCCTTAATTACTTGAGAGATACCTTGAGTGATTTCTTGAGTGATATCCTGAGTACCACTTAGGTGGGTCATTAGGTGTGGATTAGTTGCTAAAGTCTTTGTGTCTTGACCTCTTGAACTTTGTGAAGAGTTTTCCTGAGAAGATGGCTGTATTGCACTTAGTTGTGCTTTGGCTTGGCTTCGTGTATAGGGGCGAGCTGTGGTTTTGTGGCTTGTGTCAGCCAGATCTGTGTAGGGATTGCAGGGGGGTGCAGCATCCGGAGGTGCCACCATGGATTGGCTACTGGATGGTGTCAGTAATTCATCTGTGGAGAGGGTCTGGGTTTGGGTCTGGTGTGGTTGATTGGTGTTGGCGTTCTGTGTGCCTCTGGATCTGGTGTCAGTTTTTGTGGGGAGGGCTAATTTCCAGATGTCTGGCAAGCGGGATGTGTCGTCACGCTTGTTCATGTTGTGAGGGTGTTTCTCTATCTCGATGGCTTCCA
The DNA here is from genome assembly GCF_964106915.1 of Podarcis gaigeae. Classification (NCBI taxonomy): domain Eukaryota; kingdom Metazoa; phylum Chordata; class Lepidosauria; order Squamata; family Lacertidae; genus Podarcis; species Podarcis gaigeae. Next base: position 58,257,811 of record NC_139682.1, on the reverse strand, counting down.
TGATTATTCTCTTGTGGTGATGTTCCGTGTCTATGGAAAGACATAGGCAGCTAGTGAACTTCTGCCAGAGAGAGAGAGAGACCCCTGCTCAGTTTGTGAAGTTTGACAGGCTTAAAAAAAGGGGGGGGGGAAGAGTGACAAAAAGCTCACTTTGGCAGGATTTAAAAAGGGACTAGTTTTCCCAACAGTTAATGCCTTCCTGGATTGCACGGAGAACTAAATATCCATGTGTATATTCTAAAGTAAAGCAACAGTGGCGGACTTTGGTGTCTCGAATATCAGCACTAAAATTCGACACTAAAATTCAGTGTCGTTGTCCCTGCCCCCCTCACCTTCCATTCAATAACTTAGTTGTGGCTCCCCTGCGGTGCTCCTGAGACTCTCTGGAACTTCCCCTAAATCCACCTCTGCAAAACAGCTTTTAAGCTTAGCTAGGGAATGGGGAAGTAGAAATAGATGACAGTGACCTGTCATCCATCCATCCATCTCTTGGTCTGTCAATCTGTTGGTCTGTCTGTCGGTCTCTTTCTCTCTCACACACACATGCACATGTATATCTTAGGATGCTCAGTGTCTTGGATGAGAGGACTGCTGAAGCTTCCAAATCAGCATCAGTTGAACCAATTTATTCAGTGATGCGGAAAACATTCTTTGGTTAAGCTCTTGGGGCTCTTGTTGTAAAGTTATTTACAGTTCTTGCTCTATATCGGATAGGTTTATAATGTTGGCAGTGTTCTAAGGTAGGCCGTGAGAAATTTCAGAATGTTACTGCCTGCGAAAGGGATCACAAACGTACTTTAATGAACCTGGAGAGCTATGAACCCGGAGAGCACCACCCACTTAAGCCGCTCCTTGGGCTCCTCTCAGTGGCATTTGCCCAGTGCCGTGTTCCCAGTTCTGATGATTAGATTTCATCTGAGCGCTTCTCCCTTTTCATGTCTATTTTGACAAAGGGAGTTGTTGAGTGAAAACCATTTCCATGAAAAACCTGCGATTTTGAGGCAAACATACCAGCCTACTCTCATGGCAGTACCATGGTGAAGGGGAATAACGTTATTTGGCACCAAGCCCTGAAGGAGGAAAAAAGTGCAGAGAACAGGGGTGCCTTTGTCGAAAACCTACCGCAATAAAGTGCAAAAGTGGGGGGTGGAAGGAATGAAAGTGAGAAAAAGAGGCTGCTATTCCCTTAGGTTTCTTTAACCTTTTTTCTCCAATTTATTCACACATTGCCTGACAGCAGGGCACTGCATTGTTACAAGAGCTCTGAAAAGGGAAGCTGGGACTTCTCCATTTTTATTTGTGAACGAACACTATACACATTGTGCCCCAAGAGAACAAATGAACTGTAGCTCTGCTACTGCCTGCTCCACTGAGGATTTATTAATAGGGTCCAGATTGGAACTGCATCTCTGAAAAGCACATACAAGGAATAGCAAGAAATAGTTACTGGAGACTCCGCGAAGCCTTTATTTGGTGACAATTCAAGGCTTGTAAACGTTTCCCTGCCCTGGCTTACAAGTACGACAACAGGATGGGATGAGCCTGCCTTAAGAAGTGTTACCTTAGAGACTCAGACATGGAAACCCAACAGACAAGAGACTGGCTTTCCACCTAATTGCTTTCAGGCGACTTCTACTCTTCTCAAGATGTGAACCATGAGGAAACATTCTTCAATATTCTGTTATCTTTGTGGGGAGGGCAGCTTAGGGAAAGTCTTTGGAAGCTCTAGGAGTTTGCAAGGCATAAAAAGTTACTGTTGTGAGTTGGGAAAAGGATTAGGGTTAGCATTTTGTAAAAATAAAAATAAAAAAAATGTGCAGCTTCTGTTCCTAAGCCCCAAAATGAAATAGCCTGTCTAAGAGGAAATGATCTTTTAAGCATCTTTTGTCTTGATCCAAGAAGCAGATGCATGTGTACATAGCAGAAAAACTCATGTGCATTTTAGGTATGGATTCAGGTGTCATTTGGATGTTCATCTGAGTCCCCTGAGTTGGCAAGATGCATCTTTTGTTGCTATGGGGATGTACAGTGCACACAACTAACCACAGCTGCTAGTTGTTCTTCCTGAGAGCTGGATTGGGGTTTCCTATTTGGATTCTTAGGGTTAAGACTTTGTCAGAAGCTAATGAAAAAGCAAGTGACTCCTGGGTGGTAGTGGAATCTGGGCAGGTGTGGGGGAAACAACATTTCATTGGGGGTAGCCAGCATGGTGCCCTTTATATCTTGTTGGACTGCAACTTCCATCATCTCTCCTGGTTGGCCATGCTGGCTGGGTTGATGGGAGTTGCCCATTGGCTTCCCCAGTTTACCTGAACAAGTTTCGAACTATTCATAGCTAACATGGAGAGCAGTGAAAAATTGTGGCTTTACTGGTAGGATAATTACAAAATCAAGAAAGAAATCCCCTCGCCTTAGAATGGAAATAAATGTAGGATCCTTCATGCTTCTCTTTTTAAAAAGGAGCCTGGATTTAACATGCCCAGCCATATTGCTGTCTTGGACCCATCACAATTTCTCGTACCCCATCTGTTCTAGTGTATGAAGACACACACACTTTCTTTCTCTCTCTTAATATATAAGCACCACAATTTTCTTAGAATGTCAAGAATTGAAACTGTAGCGTGCATGTTAATAAAAAGTGCATAAATAGGGACTTAATGTCCTATCATGAGAACATTTCACTTACTCAGTAGTCCACTTTGCTTGCCCAAACAGAACAGCCCCCCCCCCAAAAAAAAACAGTAGAAAGGAAAACCATAAGAATAAGTTGATTTTGTTAACACCATAGAGCAAATAAGGCTCAGGTACTCCCAAGGTCCTTATTCTTGTTGCAAATTATACGTCACTCAAACATCTGCAGTGAGTACTTGGAGTGAAAAAATCTGGAATGTTGCTTAAGCCAACCAAAATAATATTTTTGTAACAAAAGACCATTGGTTCAGATTTCTGCTAGATACCCCTGATCAGAGCTGAGACACTCATTTTAAATTCCTAGGCTGCAGCATCATATTTTAAGAGCCAAATCTGCAAAAATATCAAACTGTGAAGGTACCAATGGTAAGTTTATTGTGATGGTTTTAGGAGCCCAGACAGTCAACCAACTAAGACTTTTTCAGCCTTAGCTGTACTCAGTGCAATAAGTTTGGTAGCTATTTTCTCATGACACACACCAGTTGCTGATGTATGTGAATTCATAAAGGCCAGTGTAGTTTTCCACAGAACCTGTTCGTTTCATAGAAGGTTATGGATAGTGCTAATTTTCTAGAAAAAGAGGTGCCGGAACTCACTATGAATGCCTCCCTCGTTCTCTTAGAATGGCAGGTGCCCACCTGAGAGGTGCCAGAACTGAGTTCTGTTGAGTTCTAGCTCAACTCTAGGGTGAATGGTCAGTACATACTGAGCACTGGTTAGAATCTAGCATGAAGTGCTGCTGAGTTGCAGGAAAATTGCATGGTGATAATCACCTTTATTAACAGTGATGGTTCACAAAATACAGTAGTAGACAACACATAGATATATTGGCTTTGGTAAGCCAGTAGCCACATGTAGTGTGATAAAAATCCATTGTGTCAATTTAGTCCACAATGGATAGCACTGAATCTCTTGATGCATTGTAATTCAATGGTTTTACATTGCCAGCTTCCCTTTGAAGTTCCTTTGTTCACAGATAGACAACATAAGGTCAGTCACGGAGTTGCCAGTGCCAAGTTGTCTGTTCTTTTATTAGTGGCCACTGTTAATAGGGTACTTATTTCCATCTGTACTTCTCTGACTTTCATTTCCTTTTAACCTCACGATTTACAGTATTTTGGTCCCTTCCATCTCCACAGTTCTATGATTTTATACCAAGGTGTGACAAAATTGTTCCCTGCTTTACTAAACATGTACACACAATGCCCCCCCCCCAAGAATTTCTGCTTGATTCCAATCTTGTCTATATGCAGAGTTGAGCACAGTACAGAATGGTTTCAGAGGTCTGTTCCCTTGGCTTCTCAACCCAAATTGACAGCATTACCGTGGGTATGTTTGCACGAGCAAGAACTCTGGGTGATTTTAACCACCAACTTTGCATACCGCTCAACTTTGCAGAGCACTCAATCCTTGTTTTAAATGATGAGTTGTACTCACATCTGCCCTACTGTACAATCAGTTGCCTCATGGTAAAAACAGAGATAATGCAATAGTATTTTTTCCTCAGTAGAATACTATTTCTTCTGTTTAACTCATTGTCTTCCATTTGTAAAACAAAGCAATGTATTAATTATATGCTGGGCACATCTACCCCAACTCTGCCCTGGGGTCACTCAGAGGGTGTGTAAATATTGGACCCCTCTCCACCAAATGGGTCAGTTTAGGATACAAGCCCTGCTTTCCCCAGAAATGGCATTAAGATTGCTCCCTTAGTTAACAACGCTTAGAGGCCTCACAACAGAGTGGTAGCAGTTACTGAAAATTAGCTGAGGTGGTTTTGCTGGGCTGTATTTCTTTCCGTCTTAATATGTCTACAAGGGGCTGAAGAGGCTGGTTCTTCAATGCTTCATTCCAAAACAAAAAGAAGAAACTTGAAAGTGGGAGAGGCAACTGTGTTTAATTTAGTGCAAAGGTGAAACTTCAGCTGGGAAGATCAGAGCTGCCTGTTTGGGTCACCACAGTAACATATCCCACATGACTTTATCAATGGGTGGCCAATGAAAGCTTATCCTGTCTTATATCCTCCACGCTCCCCAAATCTGCCCAACTCTTAGGTTTTCAAAGGTTCAATGTTTCAAAGCATTGAATTCAGCACAAGAGGCTTTTGATTTTCAATCAATTGCAAGCTGCTCAGTCAATGCCCCCCCCCCCACCTTTTAAATCACCTCCTGTGTCTCTGAGGTTGTTAGGTTTCCTAGGAGGTAAAGAAAAATTAATTGATTGTTGAGGAAGATGTTAATAAAACAACGTTGCTTCTTTTACATTTAACGTTCAAAGCCTGCCAAGTTCCAGCCCAGCTGCAGTAGCCCTTATTAAAATGTAAAGCAGAATGCAATGTCAGCTCTCCACTGAAGCAGCTTTGCATAGGACACCAGCCGCGAGGAGTCAGAAAGTCATTTTGACTTCCTCCAAAGAAAAGCGGCATCCTTTTCCTTTTCCTTCCCTTCCTCCTCCAGTGTATGTTGCAGCAAAAGCAGTTCCTACAGGGCCTAGCTGAACTCCTTAGTGCCCACAACCTGTGTAGTCCAGCTACTTATTAATTGATTCCATTGGAAATGCTTCTAAACCAGCGTTCACCAACTTGGTGATCTCCAGATATTTTGGACTGCAGCTATTTTGGACAGCATATCTGTACCTGCTAGAGCTGACAAGAGTGTGCGGAGCACATCTGGAGGACATCAGGTTGGTGAAGACTGCTTCAGACTGCCCTTCATCCACATAAAGAGAAATAAAACACTCAACTCCCATATAATGCAATTAAGGATGAAACAGCATCATTGTCTTTTATATAATGAGTGAGTTTTTAAAAAGCAAGAGGAACAGGCAGGATGCTCCTCAGTTTTCAGGCTTTGGAGTTTCAAACATCTGGGCAAATAAGTTTTGACCTGGCACTGAAGCGAAAAGTCATTTCTATCATTTGTTTGTTTACTTACTTTGTTGCAAATGTAATTTTAAAGTTACAGGTTAAAGCAAATCTGGATACGTCATTCAAGTACTAAAGAAGAGTCAGATAGTTAAAAACAGCCAAATGGAGCAGGTGTTGTTGTTGTTGTTTAGTCATTTAGTCGTGTCCAACTCTTCGTGACCCCATGGACCAGAGCACGCCAGGCACTCCTGTCTTCCACTGCCTCCCGCAGTTTGGTCAGACTCATGCTTGTAGCTTCGAGAACACTGTCCAACCATCTTGTCCTCTGTCATCCCCTTCTCCTTGTGCCCTTCATCTTTCCCAGCACCAGGGTCTTTTTCAGGGAGTGTTCTCTTCTCATGAGGTGGCCAAAATATTGGAGCCTCAGCTTCACGATCTGTCCTTCCAGTGAACACTTAGGGCTGATTTCCTTAAGAATGGATACGTTTGATCTTCTTGCAGTTCATGGGACTCTCAAGAGTCTCCTCCAGCACCATAATTCAAAAGCATCAATTCTTCAGCGATCAGCCTTCTTTATGGTCCAGCTCTCTGGAGCAGGTACCACTTCCTTTAACACTGCCTTACTATAACAGGAAAGCCTTCCTACAACCCTTATTCAAGCTGCTGAATCTGGCTCTCCAACGGCATGCTTTAGTAAGGACACTTTAGAAACACAGAAAGAGGCCAAACTGGAATTGGAGTTACAAGAGTGAATGAAATCATGGGTTTATCAATTGTGGCTATATAGGAGCTTTTTGTCCCAAGGCATTTATCCACTGAATACCCAGAGGATGTCCTGAACTTCATCTGGTTGGCCACTGTGGCAAGCAAGATACCGGACAGGGTGACTCTGGTCTGGTTCATGGGGCTGCTGTTTTGACTTTTGCATGTAAAAGGTCCAGAGTTATCCCAGGTTCCTTGTGCCATTACAGAGGCAAAGGGATACACTGGGAAACTAAGCAAGCATCTCTTCTTAGCTGTATCTTTCATGGAGGAGAAAGGCTGGGAATTATAGGATCCTAAAAGCTCTCCAGCTCTCCACAGTTGTTAGAAGAGAGGTGTGGCATGGCTGCTCATCCCATGCCCACCACCCACGTTAGCTGAGCTTGTCTGTGAGGATCCTGCAGGGCTGTAAATCACAAGGGGGTCTTTCAGGTATAAAGCAGGCAGGCACCCCACACTGGTTATGCACCCCAACACTTGAATCTCACCAAACAATTACAAATGTGTGGAGAATAATGCCCAGAACCGGCCTAAAGAGATTAGGTCTCAGAGATAAGCTTCTGAAATGGCTACAGCTGAAAAATCCAGGGTCACATTTCCCCCAAACTCAGATTACTAAACTTTAGCCCAGAGACTGATATTTCAACCACCAAATCCAGTGGGGAACCAGAATGACCGGGAAATCCATCTTTTCCAATTTGGTTGGAACTTTGTTTTGTTTTTTCCTGTCAAAAACTGACACCATCATTTATACTGAAACACTGTCAAGTCTTGTTGAAGTTTGGTTTCAGCAGTGTTGGCAGTGAGTCTGAGAGAATGATTTTTGCCTGACTAGAACCTGATGTCTCGCTGTACGGCCATAGTAGGTTGTTGCTGGCCTGGGAAACTGATTGAGGTGGGTTATGGTATGAGATGTTGAATGGCCACAGTCTGATCTTACGCTTCATATTTACCATTTTGGTGTAAATGAAATTAAGGCCTGGAGCCTTTCCTGTAAACAGTCATGCAGCTAGAGCTATTTCCATTTTGTTGTTCCTTCCCTCCCCTCCATCCTTGATTTTCATCTGTGGCATTCCCACCCCCTTTAAGATTTCTAGTAGTATCTTTTGTAAACCCCTTTTCAGGGTGGCCATTGGCACCAGCCCATGCTGGAACCTCAGCGCCAACCATTTCCAGAAGATGGGGTTTGTGCCTGAAGTTGTGGGTGGTGACACAATTCATCAAAACAATCTGTGCTCCAAGAGATCTTCCTTGGAAACAAGACTACCTTAGCAAGGGCTCTGACACCACAGTGCTCATTTTGACGGCAATGTGTGCCCTGGCCTGGACGGTGACCTTGGTGAAGCATGGCCTCCAGCCCAGTCCTCAGAGTCTAGGCATGCCGCGGGTTTTGTGAGCAATATCCGTTCGGCTCCTGAGGGTATGTTTATTTTTCTCATATGAAAATAGGGAATCTGAGGTTACTGTTGTGCTGGAAAAATGTCAAGACTCAATTGGCAATATCCCACTAAACCACAAGTTTGCAGGAGAAAAAAACAAAACCCTCACATTTTCAAAACCATGTCTGTATGCTTTTAAAGAAAATATATACAATCTTGGTCAAGTCTTGCTCGTATTATGGTGGTGGCAGTCCTGAAAATAATTGAAATGTGGAAATACTACTCCCATGCTGTTCGGTGAATGAAGGGGGAAACAAATCTTTATTATTTCAGAGTTCACATAATTTATAGGAACACTATTGTCTTTCCTCCTCCTTAACCCGTGTCCCCTATTTCTTTCTTTTTCTTTTTTAAAAAAGCCCGATTTAGCTCTCAGATATGTTTTATTGTTTGAGGGAACATGTGTTTTACAGACTTGTCATATGAAAACAATTAAAAAGAGGAACTGGAGCAATAACAATAAGTCACGTAACCATGGTATGGTTAATCCCCAAAGTTTGACTATTAAACTGCTGCTTCTAGTGGATGTGAAACCAGATCTCATCATGCAGTGTTAGCTTTTTGGCAGCAATTTTTTATTGGGATGCAAAGGAAATTTTTTTTTGTTCTTTTCTTTTTTCTAAAAAGGCTATTCATATCATATATTGTTGGCTCAGAAAACAGATTCTGTATCCAAATTGACTCTGTTCCAACAGGTTTTAGATAGTGGAATGAGGATGGCCTGGATCTGTACAAATATGCTAAATTTTGAGTTGCAAAATCAGAGGTTTGTTGATGCCTCTTAACACATTTATTCACTATTTTATGAATGTGTTGCAAAACACACACTTCTGTGTACAATGAGTCAAGCATTAGACTAGGCTTGTGAAGGCAGCAGTGCATCAGTTCCCTTTATGAAGGTGCCAGTAGTAGAAGATGATCTCACTAACTATGTATGCTGCAATTCAGCAAAAAGGAAAACGTAAAGTTATATTTTAAAATTTGACTTTTTGCATAGGGTCGTTCCACATGCCAATTCATTGTGGACTCAGTGCTGCTTTGTGTAGTGTTCTCATGGCACCTTTAGGAAATCAAAATGCCACCCCTATGCCCCCCCCAATTTTAATTTGCATTTAGTCTTTCAATAGTGTTGTTGTTGTTTAAAAAAAGACTTTTCTACATTAATAGTAAAAGGGAAAAAAATATGGGGCAGCATTCTGATGAGGACAATGTTAAGAGGACACTGTGCAAAACATACATGCACGACAAGCACCAAGACCACAATTAATAAAAGGTAAAGGTACCCCTGCCTGTACGGGCCAGTCGTGTCCAACTCTAGGGTTGTGCGCCCATCTCACTTAAGAGGCCGGGGGCCAGCGCTGTCTGGAGACACTTCTGGGTCACGTGGCTAGCGTGACGAAGCTGCTCTGGCGAGCCGGCACCAGCGCAGCACACGGAAACACCGTTTACCTTCCCGCTATAAAGCTGTACCTATTTATCTACTTGCACTTGGGGGTGCTTTTGAACTGCTAGGTGGGCAGGAGCTGGGACCGAAAGACGGGAGCTCACCCCACCGCGGGGATTTGAACCGCCGACCATACGATCGGCAAGTCCTAGGCACTGAGGTTTTACCCACAGCGCCACCCGCGTCCCCTATTAATCATACAATTAATACTATTTAATTTAATTTAATACTATTAAATACAATTAATAGCTATATGGAAACATATATAGTATTAGGCAGGTAGAAATAATCTCAAATCCTTAATTACCTTTGGTTTTCTTCCAGGTTGAAAATATTTTCAGTGATTGAAATTTAGCTTTGTAAAAAATAATGATGTGGCTTTGAAATTTGTTACAAGTAATTGAACCAAAGAGCACAGTTGGTTTCATCCTGTGTTCCTATTATTGTGCTTTGCCTCTGACCTCTATCTGCTTTAGGAGATTTAGGGTTGTGACATTTTAAACAAGCTGAATCAGAGAATCTTGTGAATTTGACTGATTTTAAATGCATAAGTCTTTTTCTTTTGGGGGAGGGGAGGTGGTAGTTCAGTGTTGAATAACTTTATGCAAACCCCCACCCCTAGTATCTGTATGGGATTTCCCGGTGCAAGTCCCAATAAATAGTATTTCCCAGTGTGCCATAATCATGACTACTAAGGTCCTTGTTTAATTCTTACTTGTGTTTCTGACCACACTCTTTTTCTTTTGTTCCTCTTCCTTTTCTCCCTCTAGCTGGCCTGCCATTTCTGATAATCGAAACAAGCACAATCCCACCCTATAAGCGGGGATTTTACTGTAACGATGAAAGCATTCGCTACCCTCTGAAAAGTGGAGAGACCATCAACGATGCTGTCCTTTGTGCTGCAGGCATTCTTATAGCCATACTTGCTGTAAGTAGGACAAAACGACTGTGGTTTTATTTCAGCTCCCTGTACTATAAAAATAAACACCCAGTACCAAACAACATGCCTATTTTTTTCTGTTCTGTTCTTGTTTTATTGATTTTACATAAATAAAAGTTAGGATGTCGACTAATCAAACATTAGTGGTTCTAAATACTTTGTTACTGAAAAACATTGGTGTCTTTGTGGAATTAACGCAAACCAGATCATACCTTAAGTGGCAGCTCTTAAACTGAAATCTTCAAACAACTTATTATGGAATAGTTCCCTAAACCCACTACAGCGGGGACCTGCCTTTTGTTTGTTACCCCATCAGGGTCATGTGCATTGCTGATAATACAGCATTGACAAGGATAAACTTTTGAAGGGAGGAGCTTGTGGATTCACTGGCTTTGAGGAAATAGCTTTCAGTATAGCCACCACTCAAATCACACTGCAGACCAAATTAATCTGTATATCAGTTGATTCAAGAAGCTATGATATTATCCAGATAGAAATTAGCCAGGTGCCAGGTGCATTTTGTGACTGGCACAAGTCCAATTGCAAGCACATGGAGATCTCTGGATGCCAGTTTGGCGACTGACATCTTCATTTGGCTGGGCCCTCCAGCTTTCTTAAGCAGGTAAGCAGAAGAGCTCATTTATTATCTTATATCCCATCCTACAGGGTACAACTCCTCCTCAGTTAATCTCTACAACAACCCTGCGAGGTAGGTTAAGAGGCTGTGACTGACTCCAAGGTCACCCAGTGAGCTTCATGACTGAGTGGGGGATTTGAACCCAGGTCCTAGTCCAGCACTCTAACCACCCCACCACATTGGCTTCCTAGAGTTCTTCTGCTATGGGGCAGCTCTATAAATTATGTAAATAAATACAGGGAAAGCAAAATGTCGCTTAGAGAAGGATATGAAATATTTTCCTGGAAGCTTGAATTTGTTTTATATCGGATTGGGTTTGTTTGTTTTTATGTTTCAATGTGTTGTAAACAGCTTGGAGATTTTTTCTTTAAAATGTAAAGTGGTGTAGAAATGAGATAATAATAAGAACCACAATAATCATAACAAACACCATTGCTGGGGGGGGGGGGGAGGAATGGCGCCTAGACATAACATTGTGGTGACCATAACCCAGACTTAAGGTGCCATTTGGCGATTAGCTTATATATCTGAGTTTCTAATACTGCACCCATCACATGCTTATCATGGTGTGAATGGGGAGGCTGTGCTTGCTCCCACTACTGCCTTGGCCATGACCCTGGTGGTTTGGCCTTGCTGCTGCCTATGCATTGCTCTGAAAGTTTGAAGCAGGCAGCCTGCTTACATGCGTAGGCCCTGTGCATACTTTAGAATGCCTGAATGATCAGGACGGTAAATTGTGTGAAGATATACACCAGGTGCCATAGTTCAGGCAGTGTGAATGACAACAAGGCTGCACCAGGCAGTTAGAAATGCAGGGATGAGGCCACTGGGGCCTAACCCTGCTCTCCCAGTCCCTAAAATTAACTGTGTGGGCCATAATATCTGAAGAGGGCTCTTCAGCACAGATGTTGTGAACAACAGCTCCCTTCAGCGCCAGCCAGCAGAACCAATGGTCAGGGACGGCCAGAGTTGTGGCGTGCAACATCTGGAGAACACAACAGTTGTTAGGCAGTCTCTACTGTATGAAGAGCATGATTAGTTATCTAATCCAGAAGTACTCTAGAAACAAACTCTGAGTTGGGGACAAAACGTTCCTTCCAAAACCATACAAGTGAGCCAAATCCCATAAATTTCATTGAACAACCAATGTAGGAGACATGTTCCAGCTCAGCAACTACGTGCTTGTTCGGCAAAAATTTAGCGTCTTGAAGGATTTGGTGTACATTGTCTGCATTCTGGTACGCTTTGTGGTATTTACATATCCCGTATTTCATGTTGGGTTGTGAAGTATGTTCTGCTTTGCAGCCAGCCACTGACTGCCTGGAAATGTTTTGCAGACAGTATTAGGTTCTGATATCTACTAAGGAGGCAGATTTTGAAAGGAAATTTGAAACTTGGGAGGCCGAAGGGAAGGGGCAATGTCTGTGTTCCCAGTATCCTTTGCATTAAGATAGATAATTCTGTTTGCATGTTCTTTTCCTTTGGATCTCTGAAACATTTTCTCATTATTGAAAAAGATGCTGCGTCATGGAGTATTTCTTTGTCAGTAAATGGAGGCATATTCTCAGCCCAGGCTTACAAATGGAGGTTGCTCATATGATTGCATTGATGACCACTTTACAAACTGAGTAGTTCAGTTCAAATATGATGCCAAACTATGATTTGGTGTTGGGCTGAAAACTGTGGTTTGTTGTTACCTCCAACCTGACAAACTCTCATTTGTATTTTCTCTACAAACTAGGAATAAACCCTGGTTTGCATGGCAAGTCGAAGCTACGGTGTGGTTGTATTGGCAAGCTATGGTTTGTTGAAAACAGGAAGTAATAAGGGAAGAGGATGAGAGGGAGCAGCTGAACCTGAGGTTTTTTTCCTAGCACTAAACCGTGGTTTGGTACTACATTTGAAATTAGGCAAAGGGAAGATAGGTTGTACTTCTAAGTAAACCAAGAGTTTACACATAGTTTCCATGAAGGTCTAAATTACAGTTGGCTTGCGGAATGTAAGAGTGTTCCTGCCCCACAACACCTGCATTGGTGACCTTTCTGAGGTAAGAAGTGGGATTGAAAACCTGTTCAGCTGAATGCAACTGGGAGCCCTGCACGATGAGCTGGACGCACCTCAGATCTTATTGCTGAAAGCAGGAACCTCAGGGGTAGAATGGGGGCAGGGGACTGGCACATGCAAGGATGTTGGGGAGGAGAAGGCTGGCACATGTTCCTCCTGCACACTATCTCATGATTGGAATTTCCTTTTTTATGCAGGAAATCATTATAACATTCTTATAGAATTATTGTTATTTGCAGAATAATTGTTTTAAACAGGTCTCAGATTTGTTAGCGTCTAGAGAGGAGACCATTTTTGAGCTTCCCAAATGAAGAGTGGGAATAATAATAAATGCCAGCAAGTATTTCAGTTGAAAATTTCTCTTGTTTCAACTTGGCCTACTCCTGCCAGTTGTAGGTTCTGTCCTTCAGGACTTTGAGGACATTCTTCAAAATCTAAGTTGTATAGCAGGCTAAGACCATACGCAAGGCCCGGCGTATTAAGAAAATTAATTTCATCAGTCACATAATTTTAACATGCAGATCGCATATACTTTTGATTGTGACTTTTAGCCTAGCCCCACTTATTTCTCCCTCTGTCTACAAACCAAGTTCCTGCTGCTTCAAGTGATGTAAAATAAAAACAAAATAAAACACAATGACAGAGGGCAATCTATAGCAAAACCCTTGGTTGTAGCGTCCAAGAATTTTGTGTGCTTGGGTTGGCCAACCATTGTGTTAGGTCTGCCCAACCTTTATGTGACTCCCCAACCCCCACATCCATTCTAGGTTTCTTTGCTTCACGGCTATTAAAACTTCCTCCTGCCATTATTTGTCAACAAAGTCTGTTCCTACTAAGTGCTCTATCAACTAAATAGCCCCAATAACCAGTTATTTTTGCATTCAAAGAGAAAATGAATAAACCTATAAACAAGAAGGAATTTTATCCTGCAGGGGAACTTTCCCATTATAGAAAGGCCATAAATGAAAGTGAAAAAGCTTTTCATTTCCATGTTATTGCCTAACATACCGTCATTTGGGCTCCTTGCAGAATCTGCTTCTGATCAGGAGCAAGCCAGTGGTGTGTATTATTAGTGCTGAAAATGTGGCTGGAAACATAATCAGCTGACTATATAATCCGTCAACTTTCTAACACAAAATGGCAGGCTAATTAAAAACTGGGGGTGGGGTGGGGAAGAGAGAGAAAGAAAACCCCAGCCACTCTGACGTAAAATAGCTGATTCTCTGCCATATTTGCAGCTTTCCCAACAAAAGCAACCGGGTATGGAAAATACAAAACAATATAGCACTTTTATTGTGGAGGATTGCCAATCTTATCAAGCAGGCTAAGAAATGGATTTCGAATTTTTATTTTTTATTTATGATGGGAGAAGATAGGGAAAATTTGTCGTATTTTTAGTATTGTATCAATAAATATACATGTAAAATTCCCACACACCAACTGCTACATCATTCAGGCATACATGCAGACCTAGAAACAACAAGAAAACACCACGCGTGAAGTAAACGTTCACTTTCTCTCTATCAGAAGTGGGCAACATGTTTTTGGACTCCAACTTCCATCAGCACTAATCAGGATTGGTCAGGGATGATGGGAGTTGTAGTGCAGCAACATCTGGAGGGGCACAACATCCTCATTCCTGTTCTATTCCATAACACCAACAATTTTCAGTTTATAAAGCTGTTTAAATCCATATATATGATACCATCTAGAAAAACAGTTTTCCACCAAGTGGCGACCAGTGGTGAGATTTTAACTCTCATTCTGCACATACAGTACATATATTTCCCACCACCACCCAGAAGGCATTACTTAGATGCCAGGATTATTGTAGCACAACTGGAATTCACCCTAAATTCACTGAGTACTAATTATCCCCTTTAAATTTGATGTCTTTGCTTTCCAAACACTCCATAGCTGGCATAAGGGCATTGGGGGACAATAAGCAAGACAATCATTTTCACACTGCTAACCCTTTATTTTATATAGTGTCATCAATAGACTCCCTCATCTAGACCAAAAGGTCTAGGTCATGTTTTATGGGGCTTGCAAGGCCCACAAAGTTCTTGTTAAGTAAATACCAGAGGCTGTGACCTTTGTCTCCATCAGTACATGGGAGGATATGAATGCACAAGACCCTTGAGATACTAATTGCCTTAGGGGATTGTGCTTTCCAGACCTCCCCTAAATATTCCCAAATCTTACCCCACATTGTATTTCTTTTACTTTAGAAAATATGGCTTGGTTTGACCTTTCAGGACCTCATGTTATCCACAAGTCATGGCTGCAAACTTCTATGCAAACTTCTACTTACTGGCCATCTAGTAAAGTCTCATATTTGTGACTGATGGCCCTTCTCTCTGCACATTTCAGTAAATAAGCAATGCCTGGTCCCCTATTGGCATCTCTACCCAACTTCGTCTCCTGTAAGAAAAGGTCATCTTGTACAAAGGAGACATGTGACCTTCTGCTACTTAAGAACACAAATCCTATGCATGCTTACATGGGAATGTATCCTGTTATACATAGTAGGACTTGTTTCTATGTAAACATGTATCTCCTCAATTATACAGAGCCGTTTCTGTTCTCTAAAGAGGTGAATTTCACCTTAGCAGAGGAAAAGGCACTACCAGTCCACTGTAAATTTGAACCAGTGACCTAGTTAAAGTGAAAGTTAGCCTGCTTCCTCGTGTCTCTCTTTGCATGCACTTGCATGGCATCTTAAAAGTTTTGTTTAAAGCAAAAATAGAAACACTTGCACTTAGTAGAGTCAAAACCAGTGCAAACAAAACAGAGAGAAGTGTGTTTAATTTATTTAAATCTCCTCATCCTATTAGATGTTTGGGGGGGGGGGTGTTTCACAGTAACTTGAAAATGAAGTATGGTTGGCGGTGATCAGGAGAGATTGCAAGGGTGACTGAATAATAGAAACTAATTGCACAGAGACCTTTCAAGGATTTGATGAAAACGGATTTGCAGCCATGTTTTCCAAATACTGGGCCATTTTGCACTTTGTCCCTTACCAGCTTTGCTCCCCTTTAAGCGTTTCCAGCAGTTCACACCACATGCATACTACTTGCTGGAGACACAAGTCAGAAGAGGAGCTTAATATCTTTAAGACTTGTTTATTCAGGATGAAGTTTCAGCTTTTGCACATCTGTGCTGAATTAGTTGCTTGAGCTTTCTTTCCCCCCCTTTTTTTTAATCAGGGACAGCATTGCCAAAAGAACAAGTTTATCCTACTTCAGCTTCTCATTAAAGGTCCGGCCCTGATTTCAGCTAAAGCAGGACGGGTCATGGCTACACACTGTTGTGCTGGTGGGGGGCTGAAGTCTCCAATTTACAGTCTGCTACATCTGTGCAATTACCAGGACCACCAGCAGCGAGAGAAAATATTAATCCCTAGCCTTTGTTGGCCCTGGTCAAAATATTCCCATGTCTATCTCAGGACAGGCATCTATGGTTTAAGAGGCTCCATGTGTTAAGAATAAAATGGTGAAGCACTTATTGTTACGCTCTTTCCTTAATTCAGTTTGTTATGCTGACCCACGTTCGTATGGAACGGCTCAACCACTGTAAAATGCAGATTTCCAGTTGTTGTTTTTCGTTTTTACATTGATCATTTGCATCCCCATCCCAGGACAGCTGGGAAGCATAGAATCTCCTCTGAAGCGGCTGAACACATGTGAATCTCCCTTATACATATTTGTACTTTTTGAATGTAGTGCGCCTACAGGCCACTTTTGCTTGTGCATATGTGGTGGAAATGCATTCCCAAGTGTCCACAAAAGCCACAGGGGATTTGTAAGAGACTCATCCTCCAGTAAATGAGCAATAGGGAAAGGAAACTGATGCTACGGTTGTCGGAGAGAGGCCCTGGCTGTAAATAACCATTAGAGGCCATCTGGCAAATTAATTGCGTTCTGCCAAAGGAGGAGATGCTGAGATTCATATGCTTTTATTCGCCCCACATGCAAACGTAGACTCTGGCCGATCGCCTGCATTTGAAGATGGTCCAACAGTCGAGATAAGCCATCAGCTGTGCAGCACTTGTGTTCTCCAGGGCTTGCATGTGATTCTGGAACAGGTTAGCTCCTAAACCTAGACAGCCTGGGTGAAGCCCCAGGAACCGCAATATTAATTTCCTGTGGGGGGGGAGGGGAATGTGACAACGCAGCTCTTCAGTATGTGCTGTTTTTCTGCCGACTAAACAAAAGAAACTGAACTAGCAAGCCCACACTTTTTCTAGACACTCTTCCATGAAGTAGCTATGAATGCTTGTAATTTCAGTGAATCCATGTCCCTTTCTCCTCTTTCCCATCCCCACCCAACTGTCTCATTCTACCTCCATTTCTGAATATTCATTCAGTTTCAGGTTTTGCACCTTACAATACAAACCTTTCCAAACCAGGAAACCCAGTTTCCTGTAGTTAGTCTCCTCAGTACCTCTTATGTCTGCAGCTTTTAAACTTTGTAATTTTTTTGTCCTGTAAACTGGATTGCTTGCTACCTTCTAGGGTCTTCCTTTTCCTCACCACCATGGGGTTCTAAGCAGAATACCAAGAATACTACACTTACAGCTTGTGACACATTATTAATAACTCTTATTTTTGTAAATCTTATAATCAACAAAACAGACATCCCCATTCTATGAAACATCTATAAGAGAGCTTGCCATTCCCTTCTCTCTTTTGTGGATAAACCTGCAAGGAAGCTGTTTGGTGGTGTGACATGTGGAAAGCAATTCTTTCTGAACCTTCTAAGCATCCTTATATTAGCATGTTGCCTGCATGCCATTTGTGGCTGGGCAACAATATTGAAAAAAACAACAATACACCATCCCCCAGAAGCATTACAATATAAAAAATTGTGTTTCCGTATCTAGTGAAGCAGGCTTTGTTGCTCTTAATAGTTATTTCCTTGTTTTGCTTAATTAATATATTAAGCTAAATAGCTTTACAGATTCATTTTAGTGATAGCTGGTACACAAAGACTTTGTGGTGAAGGGGAGAAAAGTAAATTAGAATGAATTTGTGTGTTTGTGTGTGTGTTTGTAATTGGCAATGTTTCCATGTTGCGAGTAATATTACTGGCTGTTTCAGAGATTGATTTGCATGAAGGCATTTTTCTGGCCATTGAATGTGTATATTCTTCTATTGGCCAGAATAAAAAAAAACATGTAGAAGGAGAGGGAGAGGGAGGAAAGGAACCTATTTTATTACAGAGGTATAAAAACAGTGAAGTAATTAATAAAATCCTAAAAATGTAAAACCAGAGCTCAAAAAATCTACTTGGGTAACGTGACAAAGAACAATTTAAGCTTTTTGCCTCTTTCCTGGAGGTGTGACATTTGGAATTGGTTTCACAGCCTGATTTTCATTAAACTGCCTTTAAAAGCTTGAGATTATAAGAAGCCAGGAAACCAAGTTCATAATGATGATTGATAGCATTAGTGTCAAGTCTAGAACATTCCCTCTAGATGTGACACAGGAAATACTTACAGTGTATGGTTCAAGGGTTCTTGGGTTGTGCTCCCAGAAACATGCTACATTGTAGGAAGAGCAACAGAAAAGTGTGTGCAGGTATGAACTGTGTTTCCCACAATTTTAAGACATTACAACGAGAACCATTTTGCACTTTATGGGAGCATGCAGTCAAGCAAGGAGCTACAGCTAATCCTGGAATCTGGCCATTTGTATCTATGTTGATCACATGCAAAGGTGTACATTTAGACAATTTAGGATGACATCTAAAATGTAATAGCTGAAGCAGAAAATTTGTACTTATTCCCACCCTCAGCAACCTAGGAAAAGGTAAAGCAACCCAGTTTCTTTCTTGCTCACTGACTAGTGCCCTGCACACAACCTGGGATAACTGGTCCTATAGCAGTCAGCCGCTTGTGACCCTCCTTTTCCTCCTTTGAATGATCCCAGTGGAGTCACAACAGAAATAAGCTTGCTATCTGTGAGATCCACAAAACTGTTTGCTCCATCTACCAGAATCCCATGCTTAAGAAGTTGAGGAACACTATGCTCCCCCAAGAATGCATATGCAATTCCGACCTACCTCGCCTAAGAGTTGAGAAGGAGCCTATTCTTCCATCCGTCCAGAGATTAAATGAGAAACTTGGCTCTGAAAAGTGTGATATAAATTAACAAAATATTATTGGACAGTGGCCAGACATAGACACATCAAAGAAGTGTTTCAGTTAAACATGCCGTAAACTTTGTATGAGAAATCAGGTTGGCGAAAACGGAACTCCACAGCACTGTCTGGTGTCACCATGTTATAATGCATATACAACACATATAAAGCACTTTTTCTTTGCCAGTATAGCTGAGACTAATGTTTCAAAGATCATACTTGGCTAAGAGGGAAATCTAAACCCATGGTCACCAGTGACAGGGTTTAATGAGCATCATGGTCACCACTGCACCACAGCCCTATCACTTGTGCTGACCAGGAGCAAAGAACCACCACCCCACCTCAAAAAAATGTTTTCTTGCTGTGCCAGCTCTCAGGCTAATACAACAAATTGCGCCTGTTGCTGTCACGTGATGGCACCAGGACTGGCTCTCCCAACCCCTCATGATGTGTTTATCCCAAAGAAGCCATGAATGTCAGCCAAAGAATAAAACCTTGGTCTCCGCTTGTGATTTATCTGGAGAGAAACTACGAGCCTGGGATCAGATGACACAAGCTAGACCATAGCTTGCTTCCCAGCTATGGAGAAGAAGCAAAGTGTCTGTGATTTCAGCAGCGCACCTTAGCATTGTAAGCTCATTTGCATTAAACCATAGTTTATTTTAACTATAGTTTAATGTGACATGTGAACTAGCTCTGTTTAAACAGAGAGGGGAAAGTGCCTTTGTAGTGACTTCCTTTCAAAAACATGTGAATTGGCCCAGGTGTCTTGCATCGCTTAAGGTTTTGCTGCAATTACTAGAGCAGAATTTTTAGAGCTCTCCGTTCAGGTGACAGACTTGGAAAAGCTCAGCTTAGGAACTGTTGTGCTTGTGGAATTACCTGCTATTTTTGGCTACACCTGCAGCTTATTTCCAGCTTTGTCTGAGGTGCAACTGCCCAATGACTCATATATATAAAGATGCCAAAAGCACCCACATCACTTAGATTTGATTCTGTTCCTTTGGTGTTTAGAAGTAGATAGGATCGTCCAATGAAAGCAGCTAGACAAGTTCTTTCTAATGATATCACTGGGCTTGTCATCATTGCCTGTAAGCTAAGGCATGGAATAACAGTTACTATGATTGCTCTCGTTTTGCAGCTTTTGCAATTGTAAGAGATTCCCCCAAAGCCTTCAGATTTATTATTGCATTCCAAGTTGTACTTATAAGATAGTCTCTAGTAATAACTTTGGGATGTGTAAATTGTTTGGGGAATGTTGTCTGTCTCTATACTAATAAGTACCTTCCTTGTCATTTTGGCTGCATTCACAGGGGAGTTACTAGGTGCCATTTGAATGTTTTTCTCAAATAAAGACCCTAAATAATTACTGGGGAGAAGAGGAGGGAATCCCAGAAACTTGGCCCAGCATAGCAAAGCAAGCCCATGAACTTCTTCAAGCTGACGCAATGGAGCACAAGTGTATATGTTTTGCCCATTTCAACAGTGGGTGGAGACAGAGAGGCACCATGATGCTCAGTCTCCCCCAGATTAATCATACAGTGAAGTGGGATTGTTTCTGAGGGGAGAAATGGAATATCTAAAAAAGCTACACCTGTACGCTCTTTTCCGATAAAATTGTATTGACATGTGGCCTGCTCATGAAGGATGCATAATTTCTTATCTTACTTAAACATATACGTATCTTTCCCTTACAGATCATAATAGGAGAGTTTTATCGGATCCATTGTTTAAAGGAAACATCCCGATCCTTCATCCAGAACCCCTATGTGGCAGCTCTGTACAAGCAAGTGGGTTGCTTTGCCTTTGGATGTGCCATCAGCCAGTCTTTCACAGACATCGCCAAAGTGTCTGTTGGACGTTTGAGGCCCAATTTTATTGCGGTTTGCCGGCCGAATTTTACACTAATCAACTGCTCTCAGGGTTATATCCAAGAGTACCAGTGCTTTAACGATGACGAAAGCAAAGTTCAGGAAGCCAGGTGAGAACTTTTTCTCTCTCTTTCCATCAGAAATAGTGTGTTGTGACTTGAATAAAAATGATACCCTTGTTTGCCTACATAATCACCTTGAAAAATGGCAGAGGAACCTGAATGAATGAGCAAGCAGGTTGACTTTCTCAACTGTAAATTTAAAGACGTAATAGCTCTCCTTTAGTCTTGATACCTCTATGCGAGTTTGCATATTATTTGTCCAATTTTTATTCCCTTGCACTGGGTGTAATAATATCACTGTAAGTCCTGTTTCAATGATAGATTTGCAAGTATATTTCATTAAACAAACAATGGATAATTGTCCAAGGGAAGAACTTAAGAATGGAAAGGTGAGAAAGATTATAAAAAGCTGCTGGGTGGTGGTGGGGGACAACTAAAAGAATTTGATACACCTAACTTTATAAAGGGACGCGGGTGGCGCTGTGGGTTAAAGCCTCAGCGCCTAGGGCTTGCCGATCGAAAGGTCGGTGGTTCGAATCCCCGCTGCGGGGTGCGCTCCCGTTGCTCGGTCCCAGCGCCTGCCAACCTAGCAGTTCGAAAGCACCCCCGGGTGCAAGTAGATAAATAGGGACCGCTTACTGGCGGGAAGGTAAACGGCGTTTCCGTGTGCAGCTCTGGCTTGCCAGAGCAGCGATGTCACGCTGGCCACGTGACCCGGAAGTGTCTCCGGACAGCGCTGGCCCCTGGCCTCTTGAGTGAGATGGGCGCACAACCCCAGAGTCTGTCAAGACTGGCCCGTACGGGCAGGGGTACCTTTACCTTTTACCTTTAACTTTATAAAAATCACTGCTCCTTACAAAGGAAGCATTTTTTGAGGAAGATGTAACTTAACTCAGATAAGCTATGTAGCCTTGTAGCAAATAGATTTGGCTGCTTAAGCTTGCAAATATCTGAGTCCACTTATAAAGATAAGCACCCATAGTTTTGTCACTAATAACAAAAAAAAGTAAAGGAATTTCAGAAAGCTTTTCATATCAAGAAAGACAGATTAAATTATAACTTTTTAAAAAAACTTGCTGTTCCAAACTGCCTCAAGAAGATAGGCGAGACCAACTGATTATGCACTAGGAGATGGTAAAACCTGCTACGTAAGTGCCCTGGGCCGCATGGCTGCATGCCAGAATTTTCTTTAAAATTGCCATCTCTATGAGTATATATGTGTAGGGAGGAGGAGACATCTTAGAGACATATAAATAAGTAAATATAGACAGGCAGTGTGGACCTTTTAATTTCATATCCTTAAGTAATTTTAAACTGCTGTTCCTGTTTTGGTATTTTAGGGGTTGAGAGTTATACTTGATTTTATTGATGACTGTGCAAAGGTGTTGTTCAGAAAACCAAAGCATTTGGCCATTTGCTCCAGTAACAAAACAGGTGTGCTACTTTGCTTCTTTTGTTTTGCAGGAAATCATTCTTTTCTGGACATGCTTCCTTCTCCCTCTATACCATGCTTTATTTGGTGGTAAGTAGGAGGTCATGTATCTTTAAGAAATCATGTTTTATCAGTGTTTCTTAAGGCAGTATGAGAAATGAGTAAATGCTTATGCTGGGCCAAAGTTTTCAGCCCAGCTTTGTTTTTTGACATTACATTGGGTGGTAGTGTTCAGGTGACAGCCCCTGCCCCGGACCAAAGAAATCAAATTTGAATCATTATATATATATGGGGGCAATTCTAAGAGCTTTTTTGTACACCTGGCCATGTGGCTTACCTTAATGAAAGGTGACTGGGAGGTTTTTTTTAAAAAAATTCTTTTCTTTTTTCTCTTTAAACCCCTTTTCCCAAAATGTGAAAATTGCTGGGCCGAATACTACTGCCCAACATTAGCAGAAACCATGGTTTATGAACAGGGCTGTCTTAAACATATGTGGCGCCAGGCTGTAAGGATCCGCCCCACCCCCCCAGGTTGCCCAGTCCCAGGCGCGCAGGAGGGCGGAGCTGGCCGGCCGCCTCAGCGTCTCACTGGCTCGGTCGCCCCCTAACTCGTGGCGCAGAGCCGCCTGCAGCAGAAGAGCCCACCATGGTGCTCCGACCGATGGGCGGGCTCTTTCCCAGACTCAACTCTGGGGCCCCATATTGGCACCCCTGAGAGCCCAGTGCCTAGGTGCCCCACACCCCAAGCACCTATGGGTAAGACAGCCCTATTTATGAAGGTAGCAATGTGTATTGAATGTGCATCAGAGAGTAACAACAGACATCAGCCTGATTTGTTCCTCATCTTCAAGTTGGGAATTATGACCTATGGAATGGGATTATGACCTATAAAACAGGTATGCTACAGAGCCATTTGGATGCTGTGGTTTTAAGAAGTTGGCGTGAACAGCCATAGCTGAAAGGTAGGCAGAGCATCTGCCTTGCAAGCAGAGGGGACTAAATTGAATTCCCCAGCCTCTCTAGGTACAGTTGGAAAAGACTCCTAGGCAGTGTAAGCAATAATGAGCTAGATAGACCAGCAGTTTCTTGTTCCTTTGCAATGTTTATCCTGCCAAAAAAGAACCACATCTGCATTACTTGTTTCGATCTCAGTTTCACTAGAAAAAGCAAGAGCAAGCAAAGCTCAAGGAATGTAAGCCTTCGTGTATTTCATTTTGCCAAGCAACATAATTGAGATAATGTTAGGCTGCTTTATTTGTCATTTACCTACATTGATTCAAAATCATAATTATCTGTTTCATTAGTTTTTTTTAAAAAAAGTAATCTGCTTTCTGAGTAGCTCTTCAGGAAGCAGGGCAGGTGGACTTACTAGCCCACATAGTTTCATCCAAAACTATGGGGCTGGTCTTGTTTTTCTTTGTCAATGAAAAATGGCTCTGCCCTTCCTTTCCTCAGCTTGTTATGCCAGAGTATTTCCTGACTGTAGCTGCTGGAAGCATGCTTGATAGAGCTTGTGAAAAGAGCACGGCACAGGTCAATTATGGGTGGAACTACCCTAAGCTCTTTGGAAGGAAAAGGGAGAGAGATTTAGGGAGTGATTTGTGGTAAATGTAATTAAGGGAAAGCTTTTTCTTCTTCTGAGAGTATTTCAAAAGATCTGTGGGCCCTGAATCTCCTGTAACCTTAGATATGAAATTTGGGGGCAGGTGGGGGAGGAGAACCCAGACCTGAACTTATAAAAACATTAAACATAAGTAAATATATATGTGTAGGCTTTCTGCAACACAATTCCTTCTCTTTGCTGCCGCAAAAGATAAATTAACACACAGCTCCCTGCTGTTTCCCCTCCCCTTTCCCTTTTTCTCTTTATGATGGAAGCAGCCTCCATAATTTAATTACCATGCCTTTCAGACTGTTTGGGAGTCTGCATGAATTTATTTCCCCATATTTTTCTCTCACTTTTCTTTAAATGTTTCAAAGTTATTCCGTAAACATTTACACCATTTCCTCTCAGCGATGGTAAAATAACATTGCCAGTGAACTGGAGGCGGGTGGATTTGCAACATGAAAAAGGCTAAAGCTCATTTTTTTGTCCCCCCCCCCTTCCTCCTTCTTAAAAAAATATAAGAATAATCATAGCAGTAGTGAGTGAGTGTGTGTCTTTTGGTTATAGCAATGGAGCTGGTCTCGAGGACTTCAGAATAAATGGTTTGTTTTACCTATCACCACTTCCATTTGCCATGAAATGGTTCCACCATTTCCCACCCTGTATGTGTACACCCCGCTAAACTCTCCAGGACCTCTTTAGAGGCCATTTATGTTCACTGATTTTAAAATTAGAGGAACAGTTCTGCATCAGGGGAGCCTATTCTGTGGCCCTGCAAATCTTGTTAGACTACAACTTCCAGCAATCCCAAACAACATGGCTGGTAGTCCGAGATAATGGCAGTTGCAGGTCAACAGTAATCTAACCTACAAGGTGCTCAGGTAAGCTCTAGGTTAGATTACTGCAATGCCTTATAC
The DNA here is from genome assembly GCF_964106915.1 of Podarcis gaigeae. Taxonomy (NCBI): domain Eukaryota; kingdom Metazoa; phylum Chordata; class Lepidosauria; order Squamata; family Lacertidae; genus Podarcis; species Podarcis gaigeae. Next base: position 58,232,936 of record NC_139682.1, on the reverse strand, counting down.
GTGGGGCTGCCTTTGAAAACAGTTCAGAACTACAGCCAGTGTAGAATCCACCAGCCAAATTGTTAACTGGGTGTAGGATGTTTGATCATATAACACCAATCCTAATCTGCCTTCATTCACTGCCAATTCGTTTCTGGACTCAATTCAGACTGCCGGTTTAGACCTATAAAGCCTTATGCAGCTCATGACCCAAATACCTTCTGGACCACATCTCCGCACATGAACCTATCTGGACCCTGCCATCATCATCTTGAGTCCAAGGGAGCTGCAAAGAGTGGCTAGACAAGAACAAGTCTTTTTTGTGGTCGTTCCCCAATTGTGGAATGTTCTCCTCAAAGATATTACACTTGGCGCTGTCGTTATACACATTTAGCACCTGAGGGTGTTGAGGTGAGGTGCTATGCTCCTTTGCTTATATTCACAGTGCTACTCAATTGCTTATTTGACACCATTTCCCCCCCCCCCCGCCCCGTCCCCTGATGTATTCAGTGAGAATTAGCTAGTTGGTGATGTCACTCAGGACAAACAAATCTAACACAGATATTATTTTTTTTTAAGAAAATGTCCTCACTCTGAATTTGCTTCACTGGTAATATCATCACATAGCCAATTCTCACTGGCTAAATGGCAGCTTCACTGCTCTATTAGAGGATGGCTGATACGAGAGCAAGTGGCCATTGGGATTGTGAAGAGTTACCTCCCCCCCTTTCTTTCTGAGTGTATTGTGACCTGAGGAGATAGGATGGGCACCACATCTGCCCAAAATGTACTTGGAAGAGGCTCTTTTTATTTTTGGCTGTACTGGGAAGGGGCACTTGTCAGGGGAGAGCATGGTAGTCCTGAGTACATTTGGGGGTTTCTGCAATCATTTAAACACCTTTCACTCTCCTTCCACCAAATAACGGTCAAAGAAAAGGAGGGGCGCTGGCAATAGGGGGAAAGGTGTTCGTGAAATGTGCCCAGCTAGTTTGGCTCATAAATGTTCAAATTTGATTCTTGGAAATTGTTGCTGCAGAAAGTAGGAGGCTAGAATGTGGCAGGGAGCTCCCCAAACATTCAGAGAAGTCACCTTTGACTTAGATGAGTCACTATTGGTTTTGGATTCATTAAAGAAAATGGCATGTACAGACAAGCATGTAATTTCTGCAAAACTGGAGGCTGTCTGTGTGAGTTTCAACTTACTGAAAATTGGACTCTTTCTCTGCTCCTACCGCTGTACGCTACTGCCCCCACCCAGGCAATTGCTGATTCTGAACCTGCAGAGAAGCAATTTTACAGGCTTTGTGGGCCTGGCACACCATATCATAAAAACCTGCTCTGCTGCTTTCGTACAAAAAACAAAATGAAAAGCACCTTGAAGTGCTGACTAATGTCAAACTCTCCCACAAGGTGCTAATTTTCCTCTACTCTCATTTGACTTCAGGTAGAAGAAGCTGTCACGGTTGATCCAGTTTTGCCTGTAGGGTTCTCTCTCTTGCACTCCAGTCCTATAGGGAGTGGATCTTCATTAAATTTGTCAGGGTTGCATTTTTTTGGATCCTACAAGTTCAGCATTGTGCTCTTCATACTGCTTGATACATTTGGGGGTTGGTTTGTTTTTTGACCGAGTCTATTATAGACTAATGTTTTGCTCCAGTTAAAACTGTAACATTTGAAGCATATGCATTGCGTATCTATTTTAAGTCTTGTATATTATTTGGAGAGCCGTGGGTTGGTCTCTTGTTGCTCAATGCATGGTTAGTTCACCGGAGGTGAGAAAAGGTGTGTGTTATGGTTTTAGTTGATTTGCAACCGGAATCTGCATTGTGTACTAGGAGTGTGCATTGGATTCAGATGAATCCTGAATTCCAAAGGAAAACCCACAATGGCATAGCGAAGCTTCTTCACAGCAGTGTTCAGATATGCTGGGCCAAAGCTCATTCTTGACTTAATGACATTCCATTAAGCAATTGCATTAGTTTCCTGCTGCTGCTCTCTCTGCCCAGTTCAGACACTACTAAGGCCAGTCCAACATTTACTCTCTCCTCTTTATGTAGAAGAACACCAGCTACCATCTAGGTCAGGCTTCCTCAGCCTCGGCCCTCCAGATGTTTTGGGACTACAATTCCCATCATCCCTGACCGCTGGTCCTGTTAGCTAGGGATCATGGGAGTTGTAGGCCAAAAATGTCTGGAGGGCCGAGGTTGAGGAAGCCTGATTTAGGTAGTATTTAGCTTTCTAAATAAATGTGTCCTGACTCCAGGGGTTGTTAGAATAAGCCAGGTAATGTTGCCCACAGGGTGTTGCATTGTGCCAGCCAAATCTGAAAACAGCTGCTGGATTAATGTCTTATATAACTTCACAGACATTTATGTCATTGTGCCATGCGGGGTTAGGAAATAAACTCCTGAGGTGGCCACCTTAAATGCTACTTGTTTTAGTTTCCAGGGCTGTGCTATACTTGCTCTAACAGCCAGATGAACAGTGGAATTCATGTCTGCAAGAATGCCAAATAGCAAACTTCTGACTCTATTTCAGTGGGATCATGGCCAATCTGTTAGTCATTAGATAAATATCAGTGACTGATTTCAAAGCCCCAGACTCAACAAAAGGGAATGATTTTCCCCCTTTACACTCTTTTGTGTGACTCTAACCCATCTGCTCAAATGAGGCCAGATGCAGGTACGCATTCATTTGAAAATTTCCTACAGTACTTCAGAAACGGTTAATCATTAATGTACGCATTTCTCAATCAGCAGTGTGCTCTACAGTGTGTTCTTACTCATCCCCACAGCAATATTTGACGTAGGTTAGGCAACCCTGACAACTTTAGAGTTTGAATATGGGTCACGGTTACAGTTGTGTCCAACAGAGCTTACCTGTCAAGCGCTTATGAGGGACCACATCTTCTCCCACCCCAAACAGATTGTCCAGTAGCCTCTCCATCTTTCCAAAGTGTTTTCAAAAAACACAAAATCTCCCCAGAGCAGTACTATGAAGTAACAAAGATGCCTTCACACAGCTGGTACTGGTAGCATGAGTTTACTTGTGTAAACTTCATGACACGCAGAGCTTTCCCCCCCAGTTGGAACTCACTGGAACTCAGTTCCGGCACATCTCAGGTGGGCGCTATTGCCATTATAAGAGAACAAGGGAGTCGTTCACGGTGAGTTCTAGACCCTCTTTCTAGAAAAACGGCACTGATGACAAATGTATTCATTCACGCATGATATAAACGTTGAACATGGTGGATTTAGCTGCTTTGAGCCATTGTCTGAAAATGGAATGAAAGCCATTCTTACAACAAGCATATGCTGCATGTGATATTATTATTATTATTATTATTATTATTATTATTATTATTATTATTGCCAAACCTTCTGAAAAGTAACAAAAATGTAAGCAACTATTAATATTTTTCTCCTCCTCACTTGTTAAGGGAACATGAGCCCCTCATTTTTATTTGCTTGGGATCCCTGACTAACCACAGACATTCCCACTAACATCACTGGAAGTCCCCTGGCCGCAGAACTGCTGCACATTGCCCTGAGAGCGGTCTGTTCTGTGGTGATGTTGCCACTGCCAGATTTCTTATATGTGAGAGGTTTTCCAGCAACCCTGGCTACATATGGCCACGAGGTCATTGCTGTCTTCCCTCCCTCTTTGGTTTTGTCACACTTATCTCCTCTGTGCTATTGGCCGCCACTTTTCCCACTGCAGCTTATTGGTCTGCAAGTGGCAGTTGTTCATTTCATGTTACTATATAAACACCACACTGGCGCCTCCGTAAACCTCCCACGACTGAGTTAGCAGTATATAGAGACTTGAGTAAAAACCACTTGTAATTCGCTTTTTGTCTGCTGTAAAAACAACTTCAGTTCAGTTGGGTTGTTCGTTTTTGTTTTTTGTTTTTTTACATTAAGTGTTTGTTTTCTTTAGCTTGGTTTCACTTTATAATGAAAACCTTTCGGATGTAAAGAGGGCAGAAGATGACAGCACAGGGTGGGTTTTGTGAAAAAGAACACAAGATCGGGCTGGTTAATCTTCCACATGCTGCCACTAAATTTTGTTCAGCAAATATGGTGATTTAAAGTTTCATCGAAAGAGAAATAATTGATATTATGTTGAAGGATGATTCTAAACTGTTTAATGACTGAATGGGCTCTTATACATTCAGGCTTAGATAAAACAATTCTATGATTCTGTGAGAAGGGAGAATTCCATTAGGTACAGCCTCTTTCAGAACTGAAATGCCATGGTAGAGACAGCTGTATCTAGTAAAATTCTGCCTTGCTTGCAAGAGCTCTCTTAAGTTTAGACCTGACCTTTCTTCTCTCAGACTACTGGCATGCACTGTTTTCTTCTGAAAATATACTGATTGGCTTGTACCAGTGCTTGTGCATTGTACCAATGGCAGGTTCAACAAAGCAACTACATAAAAATGTCCCAGTCCAGACATAAAAATATTGGACTGAGAAACCATGGTTTATTGGCTTAAGAATGAGCCCATCCTAATTCATGTCTTGATTTGTAAGCAGTGATCAGACTACAGTGCCTGGCTTTTCCTCCAACTGTAAACTTTTACTGCATCAATTATACAAGCAGGCGTTGCTGTGACCTTGTCACGTTCATCTCCCTGCCTTGTGTTATGGGAAGGCAGCCATAATGGGAGGACTTGGCCATGTTCAGACTCCCCTCGCCTTGCATTTCAGATTGGGTTAGCCTCCAGCTCCTTTGATTTGTGGGCAAACGTTTCTGCCTTTCCTTCTGCCTCTTCCTTTCTCTCTTTGGCTTCCCAAGGTTCCCACAGGAACTCGAGGAATAGGTTGTGCCCACAACTTTCAAGAGGAAACCAGACCAGGATAAGTGGGGAGGGGTGAGGCAGGAGACAATACCCGTTTGACATCATTTCAGCTACTTCATTTCAGGTCAAGTCCTTGGTTGGCTGTTGATTTGTTTGTTCGTTTTCCCTGGCTGAAGCAAAAGTATCATTTCGAACACTGTATTTTAGGTCCAAGGCATTTTAAAAGTTCAAGTCACAAAGTGGTCACAAACACTGCTAGGATTTAAAAGCAAATTAGGAAAAAACCATAAGATGGTCTGAATCTTAATGCTATGATCCATGCTGCAGCTGCACTTGCAATGATATTCAGCAGTGTTCCAGTTACCTCATCTCAAAAAGGGGGTTGCAGATCTGGAAAATGTTCAGAAGTGGGGAAGCCAAAATTATAAAGGGGGGGGGGCTTTCCATCTGAGAATGGTGTGCTTTCTTTATCAATTTTTAACACACTATTTATAATTGTATAAACCTTTCTTATCAGGTAGAAAAAATGATCAAGGAAAGACATAAGAAAGGTTTATACAATTATAAATCGTGTGTTAAAATTTGATAAAGAAATCACACCATTCCCCAGTAATTGTAATCATAGGACTGTGGGTCGCTCATTAAAGTTGGATGGCATGACAGACAAAAGAAGTTACGAAGACTGAGCCGAAGGTTTGAACTTGGGACCCAAATTTGGTCGACAAGGTGGGGGTTGAAATTCCTCTACCACCTTTTGCCTACTGCTGACACCTGTTTTGCAGTGTTGGTAGTGACAGCAGAGGCCCTCCCTGCCACACAATGCTTTTTCCCCCGGCTGCTATTTTGCTCTGCCCTGAAGATAGATTTGTTTTCTGTTTGCCATATTGTAAACCTGGCACTAATTCTGTTCCACTGCAGTATGGTGCCAACTGTTGTGAGGACAGCATCCTAATGTCTTTCTCCTTCCTTTTTTTTTCTTTGTAGCTGTACCTGCAAGCCAGGTTCACTTGGAGAGGAGCCCGTCTGCTGCGTCCCCTGCTGCAGTTCACACTGATTATGATGGCCTTTTACACAGGGCTTTCTCGTGTGTCTGACCACAAACATCATCCAACAGACGTCTTGGCTGGTTTCGTACAAGGGGCCCTGGTGGCTTACTGCATAGTACGTGACATGTCATACCATAGAATTGTTTCACTAAACAACCACATGCACCTTATCCATAAGACAGTGGTGCACTATTCGAGTGTTAAAGCCCATCCTAAGGGCAGAGAAAAGCTTTACCCTGGCACCATAAATGTAGTATCAGTGCTAGGTGGACCTCACTGGGGAGAGTGTTGCTGGCATTGTGCAGGAGTTGGTAAAACCAAGGAAGGATAGACTTAAACAAAGAAGGGAGAAAGGGATGGAGACTTAAATAAGGAAAACCAATGTGCAATGCAGTGTTAGAAACCTAAAAGATAAATGCACAGCAATCAGTAACCTTTCACATGTAACATGTGAAGTTCATGTGAAACAATTTCCCTCTAAGTATTAGATTGGTGATGTTTAGTGCACGGAAAAGAGTTTGCCTTGAATGCATACTAGACTGGGCACATTAGCAGGGTGGTTCACACAGGTGGATTTGTAAACCATTATAGCAGTTCCCCACCCATCCCGAGTTTTGAAACATCTCAAAAGGCAGCTGAATATATATATATGTATTTTCTTTCTTTTCCACTGATTCCATTGCTAACCAAACCACTGTTTGAATTCTGTGAGGAATGTAGTCTCTCAGTACCCAAGTACAGATTGAAAAGCTAAGCAGAAATGTTTTTAGCTCCAGAAAACATGCCCAGATCTTTTTGAGACATCGCAACCTTCAGGAGAAATCTATCAGAGCTTCACAGCATAGAGATAAAGGATCACAGCTCCACAATCAGCACCATGCAGTGCTATGAATGAGGGCCATTTTGTGAAGTAAATAAACCTGGGGATTTCCAAGCATTGAGTTCCCACATAAGATGCAATTTGACTATGCAATAACAGGAATTGCACTTATATGGGAGATTTGCCAGGCAGGTGCTTACTCCTTCCCAAAACCACCAGTTCTCCCCTACAAATGCCCTGCCCTCCTCACTTGCAATTTCACAATCTAGCTGGGAAGAAAAATAATAAAACTGCCAGAGAAGAGAATGCATAAGCGCTCTCCATGCCCCCAGGCCATCAGTTTGTTTTCCAGCAAGCACTTCTTCCCCAGTCCTGCTTCTCTCACATACACATTGAACCTCAATTGTAATTTCAGTGGGTGAACATCTCCTGCTTACATTTTACTTGGTAGCAGAAGTGATAGTCTCCACTAAGTTGCAGAGACAACGCAACAAGATTCTTCAAAGCTTCCGTGGCATTTTATTCTTATTTATTTTTGTTGCGGGTTAAACAAACAAAAGATCACCCTGGAAGGAGCTCTTGGATATATTCAGAAAATACTTTGGGCAACTTTTTCACACAACGAAACAGTTTCTTTTCAGCTCAGGGGCTTCAATTTGGGTCATGTGGCTTTGTCTAGAATCGCCCGGTATTAGAGATAGCTATATGGAAGGCTTTGACTAAGCTCTCCTGTTAGTTGCTCTAAATACTTTGCCAAATGGTGGAAGAGGACAGAGAAGAAGAAGAAGAATGCGATGCTAGGGTACAGTAGGATGCAGATGAACTCAATGCACTGCAGCAAAAATGCTTCTGACAGACAATAAGGGTCTCGATGCTTGAACAGGACACTTTTCACTGTTTCCTGTCCAATGACAAGTTACAAATCTGACCCCGTTTTCCTGACCTGTAAACAGATGGCATGTTTTACTGGGCCAGAGGAGGGGTGAGAGTTCGGCTGCTATAGGCTGACTTTCCTGTGACGAGATAAAGGCCACGGAGGAAGCAGCTGCCTGAGAAACACCACACACATGTACATCACTTCCTTTTTAACCCCTTCCCTCCGTGGCTGCTGCCCTTTTGTATGCTTCAGTCCTTCATCAGGATGTGCAGAGGGTATTGGTCACTTTTAGTCTGGCCCTTGTGCAGCCATGGGGGTTGGGGAAAAAAGACATGGCTGTAGAAAAGGAAATGAAGAGAGGGGTGACTACTGCTCCCCTACTTCGTCCCATAATTTCCAGCTCCTAAGGAATGGCCTAAATGTTCATAAGCAAGTTGAGTGTTGCTTATGAGACTTAGATTTAGAAAAGCCCTAGCCTCACCTTTTTCACTGTGCTTTATATACTTTTCTGAATTTATTTAAAATTTATGTCCTGTCCTTTGACCCGGAGTTCTTGCAGTTTAGTTCTTCTGATTATTGGCAATAGGTGCCAGTAGCTGAGGCTAGCCTCTAAGGGGGTTAGAATCATAGAATCATAGAGCTGGAAGAGACCACAAGGGCCATCGAATCCAACCCCCTGCCAAGCAGGAAACACCATCAGAGCACTCCTGACATATGGTTGTCAAGCCTCTGCTTAAAGACCTCCAAAGAAGGAGACTCCACCACACTCCTTGGCAGCAAATTCCACTGGCAAACAGCTCTTACTGTCAGGAAGTTCTTCCTAAGGTTTAGGTGGAATCTTCTTTCTTGTAGTTTGGATCCATTGCTCCGTGTCCGCTTCTCTGGAGCAGCAGAAAACAACCTTTCTCCCTCCTCTATGAGACATCCTTTTATATATTTGAACATGGCTATCATATCACCCCTTAACCTCCTCTTCTCCAGGCTAAACATGCCCAGCTCCCTTAGCCGTTCCTCATAAGGCATCGTTTCCAGGCCTTTGACCATTTTGGTTGCCCTCCAACCAGTACTTGTTTCATCCAAGACCATACAAGATCTTGTTTTGTTTGGAATTCAGATGCAATCAGAATGGCTGAAATCAAAATGTCTTTTATGAACCGCTTTTGTGGTGGCTATAATTGTGTTGTGGCAAATTGTGGGAAGATGCAAATCTTAGGGGCCATTTCCTTCTCCTATTCACCTAATCTCATGTTAAGCTGTTTGCTTAAAATGTTCTGGGTCCAAGTGAAGCCTTTTCTAATATAATGAATTTAAGAAGGGCATCGATCAGTTGAAATAGTGAGCTACCAGCTTACAACATCATATAGCACATTCCCTGTCGTCTGCAGTTTAGTTTTCTTTATGGGTGGAGAGCACCTTCCACAGGAAGTGGCATAAATCCAAGCAAAAACACTCTGTGCGTTTACCCCTCTCTCTTTTTGTGTTAAGCAGCTGAAGCATTAGGAAGGTTTAACACACTGTTCTAACCTTAGGAGATCATGTTTCATGATTTCTCAAAGTGTTTTTATAACCTCAAACCTTGCTAAAAGTGAAATACAGTTTAAATGGGAATTAACGCCACTACCCAAATATCTGATTTAAAGCCACACACGCCATGAACTGCAGAGCAAAGGCTAAGAAAGCCAAGATGACACTCCATCCATAACTTATCCAGTTAGAAAATACAGGCCAGATTGAACCTAATCCTCCATCTGCCACTTCCACCGTGCAACCGCTACTCACTCCTGCCACAAATTGATTTGTCATGGAGCTCTCGGTATAGAATGTGGATATCGTCATGATTGAATCCAGTCTTAGGAAGTGGGTACATGAGAGGCATGGCCTCAAAATCGCCTTCCAACTCTTGCTTCTGCCATACTACAGAAATGGATGAATGGGTACAGACATTTAGCAGTTGTGTTCAAATTAAATGAAGATTTAAATACTTCCAAAATCTAGAGGACACACAGAGAACACCAAGTATGCCTACTCCCCCCAAAAATCAAAGGGACGCTTACAATTCTCCATCACAAGTTTCTTGAAGTAGTGATAGAATACAAGCATGAACCACAAGTACTGCACACCGTCCAACAAAAGCAAGTAGTCAGAAGTGGTCTTGACTAATTTAAATCTCATTGATTTGAGTAGGACAGTCAGAGACAGCATTTGCTGTCCGGAGTTCACAGCTCCTTTTCCTCTTGTTATGAAGGGCTAGTGTTATAATGGGTAAGAAACCTTTTTCTCCAGAACCAAAAGAAAGTCTAGAATGCCTATCCATCTCTAATATAGCTTCATTTGAAACAGGAGACTTAATATGCTGGCAATCAGAAAAAGGAACTGTAGTTTTGGTTCAGGAACCCTAGTGTTGCCTTCGAAGAGAACATAAAATTTAAATAAGCCAGGGAAAGAGGTTGGTACTACTATTTATTTTTCTTTGGTTGCAGCCAACCATCTATTTTTTTCCTGAGTGGAGTTCTGTTTCCTCAGAGAAATAACTGTTTGCTTCAATGCTAATATTTAGATGTCAAACTAACTGATCTGGGAACATAGCAAGACAATTGGAAGCCTGAATGCAAACATCTGCATCCAGTAAAACAAGCAGTCTCTTTAAACAATCAAATGCTTTGTGATTTCTCACTCTGAAAAGCCTAGTAGCCTAACTAATAGAAGTCTTGGGAAGTTGAATTAGGAGCACAACTTCTCTAACCCTGCTAGAGCTTCAAAGCAGTATAAAAGCAATGCTTTTGGTCATAACATATGAACAATAATGTTCTTGCTGGACACATTTGCCAGTGGAATAAGAGCCTCTCACACATTGGTTACTTCAACTGCAGAGCAGAGTGATGGATTTTCCTGGAATTACATTTGTCAATAGATGGGCATATTTCATGGATCAGCTGTTTTCTTTAACCCCATTATCCTGTCTGTACTTTGTTTTTTGGGGATTCCTGGTAGGCAGGATGGAGAGGTAGTTGTTAATGGGGCACCTTGCACCAAGGGAACATTTTGCGCAAACTATTCCATCACAAACTTCCTACCTGTAAAGTCAGCTATGGGTCTAGAGTAATGTAGCCACATGTTCTGCTTTTTAAAATGTGCAGTCTATGTTCTGGGGAGGTGTGCTGCTCTTGTTTGAGTCGTGAGTAGCTCTTGGGTTAATTGAAATCCCATTCTGCAGCCCCTGTGTAACTGCAGGTAAGGTGGGAATGAATTGCCTTGGGCTTTCCATTGACTCCCGTCAACATATACAGTATTTAGACGGCAGTCCGAAGCTCCAGTCTGCCTACCAAATGACACTGGCATCATTTGTCCTGTATGTTCCACTCACTCAAAGTATTACCAATGGATTTACACTGGTAGTAGCCTGCAGAAAACAGGATATTTTGGGGGTAGGGATGAGCGAGCCCACGTCTCACTGTATCCACTGACTGGCTGTCACTTCTTGACACCGAGCCCAGTCACCACAATGCTCAAGAAATTGGAAAATTAGTAGTAAACCAATTGTCATTCAGCCAGTGAACAAGTCTGTAGCAGCTTGTGTGATTGCTGTTGTATATAAATATTATGTGTGTTTAATAGCTGGGATTTGTTTGTACCAAACCTCTAGCATTGAATAGCAGAGATGAGCCTTATTCTCCTGTCAGCAGAGCCTGCATTCTGTCTGACCCTTTTCCTTTCTGGCTTCAGAGTTAAATTTTGCAAGGGAGAAAGTACATCAGTCATGCTGGACTTGATACAATTTTGGCTGAGGGAGGATGTCAAAGTTTCCGCCCAGGGCTTTCCTATTGTGTGGCTGCCTCTCTGAATTGTCAAGTGGGAGACTTTTCACATCCGTAAGAGCGGATACGTCATTGATTATTTCAGGGAAAGGTGGTTGGGAATATCTCTTCCTTGACACTATTTCTTTAAAATGACTAAGCTTTTAATTTTCTAGCTGTGAGGAAAGGGCAGTAGGGAAGGGGATGCGGGTGGGTGGGAAGGCAAGGAAATATCAAGCTACCCTGACTGACTAAGAATTACGGAGAATTGACTCCAAAGGGAAGTTTAATTTTAGTCCATTTAAATCACCAGAGGAAGCCAAGCCGTGTGAACTCTTGGTATGGATGTTGACAGCTTCTTGATTGTGTGCCGGGTTGTTGTTGTTTTTTAACTGTAAATAACATTTTTAAAGACTTCTGTATTAAAAAAATCCCCATCCCCTCAGTACATCTCCCTTCCAAACACACAGTGAATGCATTTGAATTAAAATAGTGAAAGAAACCAATGGGTGCTGGGTGAGATCCACTGGAAAAGGAAAGGCAGGGAAAAGCATTTTCCATACCAGTGAGATCCCCGCCAGGGGCACTAGATATTTATGCAAAGTTGTGCCTTGGGCCTTTGTCCCTGCTAGGTATCTAGCAGTGCTTGACTCCTGTGAAATAATTGTTTGCTTCTTTATGGACCAGTCTAGAAGACCTTCAGTCTGGTTCTCATTATAGCAGGATAGTATAACTTCAGAACTGTTATGCTTATTAATGGAGGAGTTAGATTTCCTTTACATAAAACAGAACAGGTATAAAAATCTGAATATTTATATTGAATGCATATATTCATTTTATTTACAGGTGTTCTATGTCTCAGACCTCTTCAAGGAGAAAACAAAGATTTCTCTGCCCCCACCTCCAATCCGGAAGGAGTTACTTTCACCTGTGGATATCCTTGATCGGAACAATCATCACAACATGGTGTAGACATTTGACAAATATATATTTTTTTGTTTTTGTTTTGTTTTTGCAAAATGACTGCTGACAGCAACTACCTGCTGCTCTCAATCTCATCAGACAGTAGAATGTAGGGAGAGACTCTTGCCTGACCAATGAGGTCTGACTCTGTGGCCTTTTTTACACTCACAACATTTGCATAAAATGGGTGTTGTTCAAGTAAGTCAAAGGCAACAATTACGAAATAAATCAAAACACGATGCAGGAATTCTAAATGTGCAATTGGCTGAGTGTTCATGTTGTAGTGAATGCTGAATTGTTCATAGCTTAATGAACACTAAATGATTTCTAGGAAACTGGCCATCTCTGCTTCTGCTTCTTTTATTTGCCATGACAGTTTTCAATTCCTATTAAGTGAGAGAGGGGAGAGAAAAATCCTTGCCAACTAGATTATAGCACTATCTATGAAAAATAAGCACTGATTCATGATTTGTGATCACTTTCTAAGTGTAACCTCTTATTTTATTGGTTTGCTTTATCTCCATTCCAATTCAGAACTTACTTTTGGTTTTGGAGATGTATACCCAGTAAAATCTTAGAAAAGTGCCTATTTCCACTACACAATTCTGTAAGACAGTATTTTTTCTATTTCCAGTTAGGTGTAGAATCCACTTTTTAAATGCAACCCAGCCTGCTTCACCAGTATCCCTGGTTGTAAAGAGTCATTCCATATTTGTTTTCATCTATCCCTCACTTTTGGCGGGGTGCGCTCCCGTCGCTCGGTCCCAGCGCCTGCCAACCTAGCAGTTCGAAAGCACCCCCGGGCGCAAGTAGATAAATAAGGACCGCTTCCTAGTGGGAAGGTAAACGGCGTTCCGTGTGCTGCGCTGGCTCGCCAGATGCAGCTTGTCACGCTGGCCACGTGACCCGGAAGTGTCTGCGGACAGCGCTGGCTCCCGGCCTATAGAGTGAGATGAGCGCACAACCCTAGAGTCTGGCAAGACTGGCCCGTATGGGCAGGGGTACCTTTACCTTTTTTACCCCTCACTTTCTGTATGACATTCTCCATGTTCACAATTATTCTCATCACTAATACTTTGGAGAGCAGGTTGGAGGTGCAAATAAGGGACAACACAAGAAATATGGGACCCATGCCTCTAATATCTAATGTCAACAGTACTGTATGAATTGTCCAGCCTGCATAGTATTATGCTTGGTGGCCTAGTTTTTTAATTAAAAAAAAATCCCCTTTTACCATTGACTCAAATAACAGAAGTATTTTCTGAACATACGGATACCTTGTTTGTGGTCAGCCTTGTTGATCTATGTTAGCACTATTGGCTCTGGGGTTGAGACTCAGAAGGCAACTCCTCCAGCTATCGGGCGGACTGCTGGGCGGGACCGTCTTAGCCTGATGTTCAGTCAAATCCCTTTTGTAATTCCCATGGCTTGAAAAGGGATCATTTTCGACTATTCATTACAGACTAGGCTAAATGCTGCTCTCAGCAACACCAAGGGCATGCGAAGAAAGTAAACCGGAAGAGACCCGCTTCTAGGCTTTCAATTGCAATTCCAAAAGACAGTTCTTAAAAACCTTAGAAGGACTGAACTGCTGATGCTAACCAGGGCAGACTGACCTTTGCACATCTTTGCCATGCAAACTCCGTCCTATCATTTCAATTCTAGCAAGCTATGATTTTTTTTTATAAATATAAATATATATAAATATATATAAATATTATATAAATAATGTATAAAACATTAAAAATTAACTATGTAAAATATTATTTCTGAAACAATTTTAGATATATCCACTATGATCATAAACTGTGTTTTGACCTGTGTTATTTACATGTTGCTGCTTAAAACAAAAAGCATTGACTTAATTTTTTATAGTCGACTAAAATATTGTAGTTCTGTGGTAGCAATATTTTAATGAAAGTAACAACTAAAGACAATTGTATAAAAACCATATTAAATTGTCTGTATTTTTGTAATGTTTCTTTTTTTGTAAAAAGAGGAATATGCAAGACTTTTTGTAGAGTACAAAATTAAAGTTTGTATTTGCAAAAGAAAAAACACACAAAAAAATGCTGTATAAATGTGCTTTATAAATAAATGTTTCAGGCACAAATTAATAATGCTGTGCACCCATACTCTCCATTTTGACTATTCCTTGGAGCCTAAATGAAATGGAAGATTATACCAAGACTGATATTTCCTTGGAAATTTTTACACAAAAGGGGTTTAGTGTTCTGTGCATATCTACATACCAATGGTGATGAGAGGTTATGTAGAATACAGCTCAGTAGTACCTGTTGAATATTTTACAAAGCTGTTAACATATAGCCCAAATGTTCTGTTTTGAGCATTGACCTCAACAGCATGGAGGCAGGTGAGCCAATTCTTTAGTGGTACACTGGACAGCACCATGCAAGGTTGAATGAATGAAAGAAACTTTATTTGCCTCAGCTGTTGGCCATAGCAACAAAAAACATTGCAATATACACAGAACAAAATAAAAGTCATTTATATAAAACACGGTTTAGGGTCCTGAATCAGCACCATGCAAGGTTTGTGCAGAAGACTCCATAAGAGAAGAGCTCAACTTTTATACTATTCACATGGTTGCAGGGTGGGTTACAAAAGTATCACAATTCAAATGTCATTAAAATCATAAAGTCACAATGACAGAATAGCAGAAATGCAGTGCAGGAACAAGCAAAGAGGCGCATCTTGAGCAATCATTGAAAAACATATGTCGATTGTGCTAGATGCACCTCCATAACCACAGAGAAGACCTCATGCACCACTGTCTCTCAAACCGCAGAATTGGGGGGGGGGGTGTCCAACACAATAGGAGCTCTCCTAATGATCAACTCCCAGACAATTCAATGTGGAAGGAGCTGCTTCTTCAAACATTGGAGGCCCAAGTCACTGAGCACTTCATATGCCAGTGTTAACATCTTAAATAGGGTTCAGTAGCAAATTTGAGAACTTCCCAGAGTGCATAGTATGTGTCTGGCAGAGGTACCCACAAGCAGCCTCATGGCTTCATTCTGCTCTAGTTGCAGCTTCCAGATTGTCTTCAAAGGTAGCTCTTGTGTAGTTCAATCTGAACATTATCAGAACATGGATTGCTATGCTCAAGATATCCCTATCTAGCAAAGGGCATAATTGATGAACTAACCGAAGCTGGTCACAGAGGCCACCTGGGGCTCAATTGATATATATGGATCAAGGAGTAGCTTCTAAGCTACATACCTGTTTCTTCCAAAGGTGTGCAATGCCATCCAGAACTGGACTTCTCCCTACTTCCCAGACTTGAGATGGAATGGAGAGAGAGGCTTGGGTGTCATCACTATAATGATAACACCGCACACCAAATCCCTGGTGACATGCTTCATTTAAACGTTAAAAAGCACAGAGGACAAGATTACCCCCAGGGAACCCCACAAGATAGCTCGCATGATGCTGAACAGTAGTCTCCCATTGCTACTCTTGAAATTGGCCTTGGAGGTGGGAGTGGAACCATGGTAAAACCCAACTCCCAACCCTCAAAAACACCCTGGGAGGACACAGTGATCACAGGTATCAAACGTTGAGAGGTTAAGGAGAAATGAAAAGGTTGTTCTTCCTCTGTCACTCTCCTAACAAAGGTCAACCAGGGTGAGTGAGGCAGTTTTGTTGCTGAACTTGAGCCCAAAGCTGGATTGAAATTGGGCCAGATAGTCTGCTTCCCCCAAGCATGCCTGAAATTGGAGTGTCCCTTGCCTTTTCAGCACCTTCTAGATCCATCATTATACACATTGGTTGATACTGATTAAAACTTGGTTAGCTGGTTAGTCCTCCCATTTTTAGTCCAATGTTTAGCAATACATTATTTTAAACTAGCAAAAGAAAATTAACTTGCTATGTTCCTGTTGCATTTGGAGTAGAAATCATTAGGAAATCCTCAGCAAGGAGGTGGATCACTGTTGTCTCTGCAAGCTGGAGCAGAATAATACGTCATTGTATACCTTTCGTGATCATTGTTCGACACTCCGGCTATAAGGCACTAATGTAATTGCTGTTGTTAGCTCCAAACCAGAGAATAACGGTAGATGATTTCATTAAAGGAAAGGACACTAATCAGCCCTGGAATGCTTAAGCAAAAGAAGAAAGGAAGGCTGAGCCCCCTGCTGCCCCCTCCATTACAGGTGCTCCAAATAACACTAGAATTGGTGCCTTGTTTATTGTTCTGTTACTCATCTGGAGACTGTTGCAAATGTCTGCAAATCCAGTCTCTCAACCACAAACAGGCATTAAGAATGCAAGAGTCAAAAGCTAGGAGGCATCCAAGAAAACTTCTATATAAAAATCAAGATTCAAACTCATGGTTTCTGGTTTCCTGGCACACAGATACACGCAAGGGGTGGTCTCCTCCATCAGCCTGCCAGATATGTATATGTTACATTGAACCTATAGAAGTGAAAACTGACATTATTTTGGTTTTGGTTTCAAGATCGTTTCCAACAACTGCCCTACAGGAAACTTGATTTTGTGTTAATACTTGCACCAGATTTGTGCCAAAGCAATATTATAACAGTAAAGTGAAATGACTATCTGGTCTGATTGAGATCTGAAACAAGTAAGATTACAAAAACAAAAAGTTCTATTAAGGCTAAGACCTTTAATCATTTTGATTTCTTATAGTCATTAATGCAAACAGTCAAAATGTGAGGTTGGCATGCAGTAGTGTTACCCTAGAAATTAAAGAGCACCCTTTTTCTCCCCAAACACTTTTCCATGTATACAAACTGGATGAACACACAATTAAAAACATGGGAGGGGAGACAGTTATGGGTACCAATGTACCTCCAAAATACATTTTTAAATATGTTTCAAAATGTGCCATTGCTCAGAGATTGCAATACTGTCATAAGAAAAGCTACTGGATTGAACTAGATATTTTCTTCCAATTACTTTTGGACTGTCACTAGGGCCTGTATTGCTTCAAATTGCAGAAGGGAGATGCTAGCTTTAATGTTCCATTCAATAAAAAACAATTCAATAGAAAACAAGCATAGCAAGAGGTGGAATCACAAACGCATTATCTCTCCCACATAGACACTAAACTGGCTGCAACAGATCGAGGGCTCACAATGAACACTCACTGAAAACTTTAGTGTTGGGAAAAGGGGAAAATTCAATTTAGAAAACAGGAAGGTAAAGAAAGGAACTGAAAGTAAAGCAGCAGGTATCAAAACGTCCTTCTGTTAACCAGTTGTATATCACTTGTGGAATACCAAGTGTGGTTCTTATCCCCACCTAGATGAAAAGATATTGCTGAGCTGTAGATATATAAAAGGGAGGCCAAGATGTAAAGCACTCAAACATCTTTCCTGTGAGGAGGATATATTTAAGAGGTAGGACTACTTGAGGAAAGAATTACAAAGGAGAGAAGTGCATACAGAAGCTAATAATACGATGGATAGTGTTAGAAATGTGAAAATGATGTTGCCTCTCCTAAAATCGAATCTGATTGGCAGCAGGTTTAGAACAGACAAAAGCAGAAAGTTATTCACACAGTGCAAAAATGGTGGCGGCTATGCAATAGATAGGGGCTTAAGGTATAAAAACGCATTTTGCAATATTTTGAGGTTGGGCCCAAGGTGAAGCAAAGTTACTGAAACCAGGGGACAGATTTTAGTTTGTCACCATCTTCAGAATGATTGCCTTTGAAGATGCATCTGTCTGTACTCTTCCCACAGAATGGGCCTTGCTGATTACCCTCTTCAGCTGTAACCTTGAAGATGAACTATGTAGTTAAATAAAGTAGAAGGCAGTTGGGAGTGAGAATGACGACCATAGTTATAGAGCACAAATAGCAAAGGAAATCAAGATGAACATTAAGATGTTCTTTAAATACCTATGAAGGAACTGACAAGGAGTCAGCAGGTCTGCTTGGAAACAGAGATAGAGACTAATGACAGATGATGCCGTTATTGTGAAGAAGTTTAACAAATTGTTTACTGTTGCAAGTGAGACCGTCACATCCTAGATAGTAGATATAACTCCATGGGAGAAGAGGAAATGCTAGAAGACTTTTAATATCTTTTGACGGTTCAGCGTAGGCAATGGACCTAAAATTCCCTAGGAGTTCCATACCAGAATTCTAAAGGAAGTAAACAGAAACAAAAGGAGGATACTATTTTTGTAGATTGCTAAGCACAAAGGAAATACGTTAAAGGTTAATAAGAGCACTGTTATTAATTCTCAGTAACAGGTTTAGGAACAAAGCAAGGTAAAGAGATACTTTTGTAATTATACACTTTTAACTGGCAATCATAGACCTCTTGAAGGTGGGAATGCTGAAGATGGATGGAATCTCATGGCCTCTTAGGAATAGGAGGAAGCTTAATCCAAATACCCCATTATCACAACTAAGAGAGCAATCCTCACTATGGGAAGCCAGTATAATTTATGCCACTTTAAATTAAGACAATATAAAGTATGCCAGATTCAAATACCATTCAGGAGTGAGACTACTGCTTGCTGAGCCAGCCTGAGCTTGTCAGAGGGGGAGCAAACCTTTAAAACAGTTTAACTTACACCACCCTTTTTGGCCAGCATTAAGTTCTGCTGGGTTTCCAGGTTGTGTGATGGAGCAGAATGGAGCTAGGATCCATCTGAGCTGGGATGAGGGACTGTGCCAGAGATTCATCACATCCTAACATGTTCATCCTGGCAGATCTTTGGTTTGGAACATCCCCTTAGTTCTTGTTTGCACCATCGTTTTGGTAAAACTATAACTGAGACAAAACAGCCAGCCTCGAATCCAACACACAATAGGAGCCAACAGAAAAACAATGGCTAACTACAGGTAGCTGTCATTTTTCATTTGTTAATGAGGCACATTCCATTTCTTCAAGCTTCTCAATTACAACTCACTTTCTTAGCTGTTCCCCAAATCCTTTCCGTCTCATAAATAATTTCCTTGGACTGTAGCATCTGGAAGAAAAAATAATAACAGAAAAGAATGTTTGAGCCTAGCTAAACCAGCCTTGTTAATTTTCAGATCATGGAAAATGCTTCTGTTAATTCATCCTCAACTGCTCTTCCCTGCCATAGAAATACAGATCAGAGAAGATTCACAAACCTTCTGTTGCCAGCTATCTCAATCTTAAGCTTATGAATGTAGGTTTTTTGTTACACAACAATGAAACTTAAAATGTATATGGTTAGATTCAAAGGTTCCCTTCCTCTTGCAGACAGGGTCTTTTTATTTCAAGGTCTTAAAACATCTGACATTTAAATCAGGACAAAAAGGGATATTAAAAATCACATTTTCCCAAGATTCACCTCTATGATCCTTATTTCTGCTTTTGGGGCCTAGTGCCAGTAGGACCATGCAGCTGCTTCAGAGTGACTATTTCACCATTATTCCTAATGAGCACGATGGATTTGCCTGCCTGTGTGCAGGTAGGACAGGCAGGTATGGGGAACCTGTTGCCCTCCGGAGCTCATACAACTACAATTAGTTGCGGAACAAACCTTCCACCAACCCTGACCATTGGCCAAGCTGGCAGGGCTGGATGGAAGTTGAAGTCATTTGAAGCGCCATAGGCAAAAGTCTTTCCCAGCCATATGTGAAGAACCTGGCAGTGGCATCTGACAGAGCTGTGTGGGTGGGGCTGTGTTGCTCTCTGGACTTTACAACACTATGTGTCGCTGCTGGTTACTGGGAGAGGCAATTCAGTGGGGTGCTCAGCCTGATGCGGGGTCTGAGGTGCAAACAATCTGACACTCCCAGCGCTGCACCCACACCATGCTGAGCTCCCTGCTGTCTCCCCCTCTCCGTCTCAGCAAACAGCAGTGAGGTACAACAGTGAAAAGTCAGGAGGGCAATGCAGGTCCACCTGCACAGCCCTGCAAGTCACTCATGGAGCTTGGATCTTTTGCATGTAGAACATGCACTCTGCCACTGGGCTATGGCCCTTCTGCAAGCTAGCAGTCGATATGTGCAGCCCTGGAGAAGATATTGCCATATGGAGGGTGGATGCAAAACTCCCATGGCAGTGTAGTACAGGGTGCATAGGTCAACAGGGAAGGGCAGCCTCTGCCTCATGCACTGCAATGTTGCCCAGGCAGTTCCTGACCCTACGCTTGCACAACCACATAATCACAAGTTTCACTAAAGAGCAGAAACAGCTCAGTGACAGAGCACATGTTATGCCTGCAGAAGGTCAGAAGTTGAACCACTCGTTTTATCAGTATTAAGGGTCAGCTGAGCAGTTTCTAGGAAACACCTCTGCCCATGACCCCGGAAAGCTACTTCCAGTCAGGGCAAGTCATGCAAGGTCAAATGGACTGATTTCGTATCAGCCCAGAAGCACATGTTTAAATATCTCTGGGATTCTTTCCTGTGTCCACTTGCTGAAAATGAAAGGAGGCATGGTGAAAGTAACACAAAGTGGTTGTTCCTGCTGCTAGGACCTTTGGAACAATGGTAAAGAACTTTAATTCTTGAAAAAATAAATCTATAGAAATATATGCTGAAGGCATCTTTTCAGTGACACACAAACATATCGATAAGCTGTACATTTTCTCTTCAAACCACTTTATATTTTATCAGAGATCAAGATCAATCCCGTTTATTCTTTTAACAAGAAACAATAGAAGTATGGGAGAACAAGATTAGTCACACAGCACAGTTTAAAACATGGTTGTGGAGAGTTCTCAGATTGGCGTTGGAGATAGTTTATAACATGAGATTTGTAGTTTGGGTTTTGTTGTGTGCTGTGTTTCTTTCTGCGTAGGGGTATCGGATTAAGCAAAAATTAACAGAAACATAAAGAAGATTTGGGATTTGTTTAAAAGGTGGGGAGTGATTTTCAATATTGGGATCTCAACTGCTAATCCCAACTGCTGTTAGGTGGATTTTGCAGTCAAATCCACATTTGTCCCATGTTGTCAATCTCACAGTGACCACACAGTGGTTGCAATGGAAGACCTGATAAAAATGTTGTGCGTCTGGAAGTTAAGAAAGCATTAAATTGATGCAATGAACAACCTGGAAAGCCTCAGACTGGTTGAGCTCATATTACCATGAAGCAGCATATAGGTTTCTAGTACACCAAGGCAGTCTAAATATTTATGTTATTTTGACAGTATATCATTATAATTAGTAAGCAAAAACATATGTACCCAGAAGAGAAAGCAAGAATAAGTTTAATTAAGGGTGTTATGAAACTGAACATTGTGTTTCTAGATGTTTCTTCATCAGCTGCAAGACTCATGCTGCTAACGCTCAAAACAAAAAAAATTCCTTCCAGTAGCACCTTAAAGACCAACTAAGTCAGTTCTTGGTATGAGCTTTCGTGTGCATGCACACTTCTTCAGATACACTGCTAACGCTGAAAGCTAATGGAGCACAGTGGTTGCATTTAATAATATCACCCACCGGTGTGCATTTTACTCCAAAACCATTTTTGTATTTGTCAGTGTTACTTAATTTCTATGTCATCCCATTGAAATTATGGAACAATGTGTTTGTTTTCTGAACTGCATTTCAACTCAACTCTTTCTTGCTTTCTGTGGGGCTGTGAGTTCTCCCAAAATGTCCGTGATCCAATGAGTTTACAATCTGAAATGTGAACCAAGACAAGACAAAGGGAGAGGAAGAAAGGAAGGAGCAATGGTGACTAGAGATGAATGCAAGCAAACAAGCACAGAAACACTTCTCTCTCTCTCTCTCTCTCTCTCTCTCTCTCTCTCTCTCTCTTACAGATTATTTAATCATTCTGTCTGTTGCCTTTCAAAATCAAATATTTTCTCAAGGCAATGTTACAATAAAAGATGGTGTCATCATAAACAGGATCAATAGGATCACAACATCCACTTCAGCAAACTACCAGACTAATTTCACAGGGTTCTACATTGCTCACTCTGTGCAGCCACCCTTCAGCTTACAAGAGGGATGGGGTGGGGGAGTTAGCACATGTTCCCCCATGAGCTGATTTTCCCAGTTCCTAAATGAGTGAATAGGGCTATACTTCCAGATCCAAAACATGTTTACTCAGAACTAACGGAGGGATTCAGTGTTGTGCAATGACGGCCGTGGAACGATTCCCCCTCTCCTACCCCATGCATTGCACATTGGGTTCTCCTGAGCCCCCATATTCAATTGTTGGGGGTGGACATGGGACATGTAGAGTGGGTAAAGCCCTGTTTTGCAAGTGGAAGTCCCTGAGCAGTGCTTCTGCTGATGGTTTTTATTAAGTGAATCCCGTCCTAAGCTCCATTGAGTTCACTGGGTGTTACTTCCTTGCAACTATGTTTAGGATTCCACTTAGAAATTTGTTTGAGTTGCATCTCTGTCCTAGCAGGAAGCAGCCTCCCCTCCACTTTGCTTTCCTTCAGTACTGCCAGATCTAACTGGATGTGCTGTAATTGGATTTCAGGAAGAAACTACATGTTGCTTTCCCTAGATCACTGGAGCACATAGAACAACCCCTGAGCCATGGGGTTAGGAGTCAAATCCGGAATCTTTTCTTCTTCTTCCCTCTTTTCTTTTCAGCATCTGAAGATCACAGAGGAGAGTCATTCAAGACAAGCCTGATTTTGATTTTAATGCAAATGTGCCATGAAACTTGATCAATGTCACAGAATTCCTTGTGTTAAAGCGGGAGGAGGAGGGCGAAAGAAAAATACTACAAGGGAAATAGACAGACTTTTCTTTTCTTTTTAAAGTGAAAAACAAATAGCATCATACCAAAGATGGAAAGTTTCCAAATGTCATGAGGGAACTGCATTTCAGAGGGCTGGGAAAGGTTCTTCTGTCAAATGAGGTAATGTAGTAAACAGAGACTTTTCTTGGAGTAATCCAAAATGATGTAACATATATTTGATTTTTAAATGCACTGAACGCTATGTACCTTAGGCTGGCCTGCTTGGAAGAGAAACCATTTTGGGAGAAAGCACCATGTTTTGGCTTTTGTCCTGGAATCATTTGAAAGCTGTCTCTGCAAGTTTCCAGACCCTTACAAATTAAGATACAATCTAATAAGCCAGGGTGGTTCTCACCAACTCAGGAGAGATAACCTCCCTGGAATGGCCTCCTTTTCCTATAGAACAAGGCTTTGCAAAATGTACTGTTACCTGCATGCTACAATATTTTGTGGGTGTGTGGGTAATGCAAAACACACAGCTAGGAATGGAGGAGAAATTTGATCCAGTCCCCATTTAAAGGCAAACCAACATAATTTGCACTTTCTGAAACAAGGCATTAGCTGCCCCTCTCAGTTTGGTGTTATCTGCAAATTTGATGAGCATCCCCTCAATTCCTTCACCCAGATTGTTTATATGTTGAACAACAACAGGCCCAGGCTAGAACCCTGCGGCACCCCACTTGTCACTTTTCCCCCAGGATGAATTGAGACATAGCCATTCTTTGAAATTTCCACTTCTTTGAATTTTGCAATGCAGTTCTCCAGCCAAGCAATGTGCATTAAAAATGCATATATTTGCGGAAATCACATAACACACATTACATGGGATAGAAATCTTTTGCAAAAATGTGTCTTTTAGATTGCATAGAAAAATGTGTATATGAGGATAAATGTTTGTGAAGACTTAAAGAAAAAAGTGAACTGACGTGGAAATGAACTAAAGAGTGGAAAAAAGAGAAAGCAAAATTTTGGGAGAAATCAAAATTGACAGCCAAATGAACACATCACAGCATTATCGTCTTCTCAGTGACCTAATGAGTTTGCTCTGATGGAACCTTCATACCCAAATCCAGCAATGGCAAGAGGCATAATTGCAACTAATTTTTATCCCATGGATTTCAGTGGATATTTGTGGCCACTAAGTTTTGCCACATTATGCTCCTCCTATTTATACTGCTTGACCACACACATGGCTATATGGACTGAGGTGGTTACACCTCGGTCTCCCATTTCCCATAAATATTCCAGATTTGTCGAAAGGAAGTTGGGCGTAGTTTGGTTTAACTTTTTTTTTTAAGCCAACAAACTTTATGGCTGGGAAGATTTCTTCTCCTGTTTCCATTACTGGGAAACATATAAGCAAGGAAGTAATATTTATAACAGTCGAGGAAAACACTGCTTCCTTCTTCAGCAGGAAATGGTAGTTATTCTCAGGGCTTTCGCAGAGAAATTAAATAAAGAACTGTTGGCCTGCGTTAGGTTTATTCCTGGGGATTTATCACCTCCAAGTCAAAACAAACACCTTTTGCAATGCTGGGAGAGGTATAAGATAGGAAGACGGGGTGGTGGGAGAAGGACTGTTTACAAGTTTCAGGGGAATAGCGCACACAAGTTTATCAGAGTTGGTGCCAGCAGCATTTAACATCTTCCGGGAGACATTATCAGATTCTCTGGAATGTAGGGGTGATTTATATACCATGGCTGGCTCTGAACCGAAAGCTCCACCCTTGCCTGATGGGTCTGATTATGTCCAGGAAAGAGTGAGCTTGTTTCTGATACAACTCAAGAGAACTTGCATACAGTGTATGACTTTCTTAAAGACACACACAGTTCAAGCTGCTGAATTGTTATTTCTCTACCTCTGAATCAACTTGCACCTTACCTTTGGGTGGCAGTCTCTTGGGAAGCTACAAGAGAGAACTTGGAGGCAACTGGGAAGTCTGTGAATGAGGAGCCAATGATACCAGTGAGGGTGGGTAGCTTTTCCCCTGTGGTCACTGTGGGCCAAGCAAAGTAAGAAGATGGCTGGGGAGGGCAAATGAAACTGCAATAGTCCACTCCCAAAATACTTATTTATGGAACACTTGTTTGTACAAAAATTGTGGATTGGATGACACCAGCTGACTAGGGAGTATCCATTTTGATTTGTTTCTAGGAAGCTTTTCTTGTCTTGTGTGAAATAATTGTAGTCCTACATGCCAGCGCATTTTCACAAAAAGTTGCTCCTCTCATAGTTTCAGCAAGATGGGGTCCACAGCAGCAGCCAGTCATGGCCCTTGGTCTGTCGGTGCAGCCTCCTCCCACCAGTGTCACATTCCTCCTTCTTGTTCCCAGAATGCCTTGCCAAATACAACCCCCCCTTCTATCCTATCATATGCCTTCCCAGCTCCAGACCTTTGTTTTTTAACAGAACATCATTTTTGCTGATTCACAGACTCAAATATCTTCCTTTGACAGGTCATCAACACCTTTGTCACACTTAGCAACTTCCCCTCAGGTGATGCCCTGGTCTGAGAGACAAGCTTAACCTGCATTTTTCACACTACAAAGCTGCCTCTCTTCCAAGTGAAGACTCCAAGCATTTAGTAATTCCTAACACTGACATACTCCAATTATGGGTGCTTTTGCACCCACAAACTCTGGTACCCCAAATCTGTAACAATATAATAAGGCAGCAGAACCAAGGGGGGAGAGGTGTACACACCATGAATTTAAAATCACACCCACCCAAAAAATTCTGTGAACTGCGGTTTGTTGAGGGTGCTGAGAATTGTAGCTTTGTGAGGGGTAAATGTCAGTTTCCATTATTCTTTCAGGGGGTGGTATGCATCCTGCCTAGATGAGAGCCAGTGTGGTGTAGTGGGTAAGAGCGGTAGTCTCATAATCTGGGGAACCGCGTTTGCGTCTCCGCTCCTCCACATGCAGCTGCTGGGTGACCTTGGGCTAGTCACACTTCCCTGAAGTCTCTCAGCCTCACTCACCTCACAGAGTGTTGTTGTGGGGGAAGAAGGGAAAGAAGAATGTTAGCCGCTTTGAGACTCCTTAAAGGGAGTGAAAGGCGGGATATCAAATCCAAACTCTTCTTCTTCTTCTTATGTCTCCTGCTCTCTGGTTCTTGAGCTGCTCTTTGACAACAGCTGAAGGAAGAAAAGGCTACTTCACCATGAACATCAGGAGCTAGATAGTGGGCAGCTCTCCAGCTGCCTTCATGCTTGGAGTTTTCTGCACAGAACCAATATTATCCAGACCAGGTGAATTCACCTAGAGCTTGGTGTGCTTCACTGAATCGAAAAAGACTGGAATCTCCTGTCTAGGACAGCACAGTGTACCTCTGTAATTTGAAAAGGGAAAGATCAGGCACTGGGAATTTCATAGTGGAGCATGCAAGAAAGCTAGAGGAATTAGGCTCAGGCAGCTTATACTTTTGCACATGTGATGGGATAACAGTGCCTGATATTGATATCAGATGTTCTATACAATGGTGGAAAAGAAAAACAGTAATGTCTCCAAGGGTGTTAAGGGGGGGCAGTGCCCCCAATATTTTCAATGAACGGTCTGCCCCTCAAAGTCCCACAATGGGCACACATGAATGTCACGGGGCATGCTGATGTCATGCAGCATATCATGGGGCATTCTGATGTTGGCCCCCTGCCCCCCCCCTCAATCGCGGGGGCAAAACAGCATGTGTGAATCCCTCCCCAAAGTCGCACCTTTGACTGTTTATGATTCAGATTTCAAAACAGAGGGATGAACCAGCTTACCACTGTACAGCAGAGAACAGAGGCAGCGGATGAAGAGAAAAGAGAAACAGTACCACCATGTCAAGTAGCAACAGATTTTGAAGGGAATATGCTAGTTTTTATCTGTGTTTGGCTTCAGGTTACCTTTCGTGTGCCAGCCAAGAAGAAGCTGGAGGTAGAATAGTTTAGTAGTAGTAACAGAAATGATAAACACCGAACTGCTAGGTCAGCCATCATCAACCTGATGCCCTCTAGATCTTTGGAACTACAACTCCCATAAGCCTAAGTCACCACATCTATGGCGACTGGGGGAGTGGGAATTGTAATCCAAGACAATTGGAGAGCCCCAGATTAGCAAAGGCTGTGCTAGATCTGGTAGATGCAAAATTCTCAAGAATGTGAGTATATGATCAGAGCTTTACTTTCTTCTTTCCTGAAGCTTGGCAAAATTTACTTTCCTCCATTTACTGGCTTTGCATTGTAGCTCTCCCCCCTCCCCCAAATGCTGATTTTTTCTTTTTTAAACAAGACTTGAAGAATTCTTTGTTCTCTCATTTTAATGTTATTTTCGTATGCCTTGCCTTCTCAGGGAACAGCCGTGTGAGAAGGAAGAGGCAGAGGATGTGAACTCCCACAGCCAACACAAAGAAAGGGAGGATTATACGTTACAAGCTCTGCTGAAGTGCTTCTCAGGAAAATGGAGTTTGCCATAAAAGTTAAAAATAATATTAGGCAAGTATGGGATGAGGGAGCGTCTCACACCCACACCATATTACCAGTGGCAGCAGAATACAGGGGTTTTGTCCCTTTCCCAGGAGGAGATTTGCACAGGTGATGCAGCATATCAGGCAGGAATGACAGAGAAAAAATTGCCACATTCTTTAAAGAACTACTGAAAGGTCTTGTTCTTGGCACGTGGTTAGCCTGTTCAGCATCAACCTTCTGCGGTACTTGCAGACTGTTGCTCTTTTCAGGCGTGATTCAATCGCATACTGACAAATTCAGGCTGGACAATTACAGCCTACTTGAAGGTCTTGCACAAGAAACCCGCTTCCCAAAAGATCAGACTTTTCCAATAAGGAAAGTGATGAGAAAATGTAGTGGAAAGTATGGGATAACGCTTGTTATTAAAGAGTCAATGTTGTCTAAGATCCCTGCAAACTTATCAGGATGGGCATGAATATACGCAGTGTAAATAAGATGACATAAAATGATGACTGTAAAAGATTGTTTTGTCTTGTTTTGTTTTTGTTTGTGAAAAATTTAATAAAAAGCAATTAAAAAAACCCAAACAAACTAATCAGGATGGATGCTCGATTAGCAGGTCACCTGGAAGTGCCCCATGAATCAGCTTTTGGCTTTCTGCAAACACTCAAAGTGTTCAGATTCAACAGTTGGAAGGCCATGGCACTTTTAATCTCAGGGTCATGGGTTTGAGCCCCACATTGGGCAAAAAAACCTCATGCATTACAGGGGGTTGGACTAGATGACCCCCATGGTCCCTTCAAATTCTACAGTTCCATGATTCTAAAAGCAATAGGTCAACCAGCACTAGCTGTAATCGCAAAAATGACATGAAAATGAATACACGTTAATCATAGGCATTTGAAACATTTACAGGACCCTTCCTGTAAATATGGTACATTTCTACTGCGATTCCCCCACCCCAGCACTGAGGACATTGGCAGCCTTGCAGCAGAAGGCAGATACGCACTGCCGTTTACAGCACCGTGTCTTTTGCCAATGCCTGAAAATAGGTTTAATGGGGAAACAAGCTGTTAAAAGGGAGGATACAGTGCAGGCCAGAGCTTTCCCAAAGTGCAAGACAAAACAGTTTAGCTCAACACCATGTTTGTTATACACAGAAAAACATTACGTTCTCAGAATCAGAGCCAGGTTATTCAGGTTCACTCCAGAATTCCTAAGTACAAGGGAAGGCAGCTTGTTCTACTCTTAAGCTGAACCGCAGTGGCCTGCATTATTAGGGCCTGCATTATTAGAGGTCTGTGGCTAATGTCCATGCTTTTGTTTTGGCGTGCAGTATCTCAGGGCTGCTTTGCTGCTTGTTCTACACATTAATTAGGAAATACCTGATTTGGCAATTGCTACATTTTGGGGTATAAGTTGTGATGAAAAGTGGAGGTCCCAACTATGTGACAGACAATTATTATTATTATTATTATTATTATTAAAGGCTTGCACCTAATAATGATCCTGAAGAGCTTCTGTGTGTGGAACAAGCGGCACTAGGATAGACAGACCAAGGAACAGGCAAATCTGTCAATTTCAGCCTCCAATTTTCCCAATCTTAAATTCAGTTCACCTCCATTTCCCAATCACTTTGTTTGTTTATTTAAAAAATAACAATAACAGCTGGCGGACATGCAGCATTACTTCTCTGACTTAGCTGAAAATAAGTGTAGACTGCTGTAAAAATATATGGTTTCAAGTGTGCATAAATAAATAAAAACATAATGACTGAAAAGGATGCATTGCAAGCAAGGCAGAAGGAGGACATGGCCTTCCTCACTAACAGAGCTGTCCAGCTCACTGGGATGATCCACTCTGTTGCCAAAGTCTGTCTGCCCGAGAGTAGATTCAGCTCCAAGAGACTTCCAGAGAATTCCATGCATATTAATGAAACTAATTAAATACCTCTGCTTTTCACATAGTTTCATTTAGCAAATTGACCTAAATCCTGCATTTCATTTTCTTGACCATGGGAAGAGAAAACAGCCTTTCTTTGGATGAACAATTAACTGTATGGGAATCTGAAGATTTTCGAATTCATTAAAATGTTAAGCAGGTGCGTTTTCCGCACATGAAGTTGCAGCTTCTGGCTCTGAATACA
Source organism: Podarcis gaigeae (assembly GCF_964106915.1). Taxonomy (NCBI): domain Eukaryota; kingdom Metazoa; phylum Chordata; class Lepidosauria; order Squamata; family Lacertidae; genus Podarcis; species Podarcis gaigeae. The sequence goes on along the minus strand of NC_139682.1, from coordinate 58,203,371 downwards.
AGAAAAACCCTTGTCCTCCCCCCCCTTTTTGAAAAAAAACACACATCCCAAAACAAAATAGCTGTTCAAAACTCAGATGGCAGCATCCAAGACTTCACTGGGAACATTATTCATATTCTGAACACTTCACGTTCTTAAGCAGATGACTATTTCTGACCAGATTTAGAGGAGGGGATCCATTGCCAAGTAGTACTTTTCTACATGGCTTGACGGTTTGTTCTCTCCCAGTCCTTCACCAGTGCAGAAGGATTACGGTTTAGTGCCACTATGTTCCTTTTAAATACCCAGATGGGTATTTTAGTTTTTGTTTATTATTGCTATTATTTTAATATTCCCATTATTATTATTTTTTCTGTGTAAGTTGCTTTGAGGAATTTGGGTACAAAAATGTGATGGATAATAAGTATAATAATAATATAGCTAGATCTGGGAGGATATGCATTAGCTAGGTCTTTGGTACCCACAACATGCATACAAACTGTACAAGGAAAGGGGTGGGAGGGGAATTTGTGGTCCCCCAGATGTTGTTGAACTGACTGGTTGGAGCTGATGGGAGTTGGAGTGCAGCAGTGTCTGGAGGGCCACAAATTCCCCTCCCACACTATACATGCATACTAATGTAATGTCTGCATGAGCAAGGATCCATACTTGTCTTTTCCAGAGTTACCAATAACAGGGGCAGAGCCTAAGCCTGGCATTGAAAGCATATTATATCTTAGTATATAATAAGATTATAAGAATTCTGGCCACTGTGGTCTATCCCTCACAAAGTTACAGTTCCCAGCAACCTACAGTGCTCAGAATTCTTTGAGGAGGGGAAATGTGCTTTAAAGCTATAGTGTGCACATCAACACTTGTATTGTAATCCCCAAGTGGTGCAGGAAAAGAAAACCCTGCTAATGCATATGCAAAGCTAAGCAGGGTCAGGTATTCAAATTCCAACTCTATGTCCTGAACCCCAGTATACCTGGAGGCAAGTCCTGCTGGTGCACACAGTCCCAAGGGCAACACCAGAGAGTAGTCAGACAGTCCAAGAGGTCAAATACCGACCCAGGTCCAATACAACAAGCAAAGTCTGAAGTCAAACAGTAAGAACAGGCTCTCACCTTTGCAATAGATCCAGGATCAGAACACCTGAGGTCAGCCCTAAAGTCGCAGCCTAATGGAGTCCCCAAAGCAGCCAAGCTGTGATGCATCAGCACAGAAAGTTGAGCAGACACAGAGCCTTTTATCCCTATTAGCCCTTTCAGTCTTAATTGACACATCTGGATTTGCTCCAGCTGAGCAGCTGTGTCTCTCCACTTGAGGGCCCAATCCAGCTGCATGACCACAAACCTCCTCCAAGACCTAACAAACCTCATGATCTCCTCCTAGACAACTAGTGAGCTGGGCTGCATTCCCTTACCTGCCTAAGTCTCTTAGAGGGCACTTCCTGCTGTTCCTGATGTTCTGCTGTGTCTGAAGAGATGGGGGCACTTCTGGTGATGTACCCCTCCCTCCAGGCTCATGTGAACTGTCAGCTGCCCCTTCACCATCCTCTGATGCCCCATGAGTACCTCCTAAGTCCCCAACCTCCCCTTTCCCATCTTCAGCTTGCCACCTGGTATATGGTGGCTACACCCCTGGCCAGGATCCTCTTCCCCTTCCTCGGTGTCCTGCTAGTGTCATGGCACTCTGCAATTCTAGGAGTCCAAGCTGAAGATTTTATAATGCACCTAATGTAGTTTTAATTAAGGTAGATAGGAAAGATAGGATTCCTCTTTTGAAAGCAGGTTGATGAAGAGCTCTTTAATTTCTTAGAATGATTTCCTCCTTCCAAATGTCTCTACATGCTGTTTGCCACCACCAGCATTTGTCGCAGTCAGTTATTTTCCTGGGTACTTGAGAAGCAGACATAATGGTCCTACACCTTTTATTGCTCATACTTTCTAGCCAACATGTTGAATTTTCAGGTTTATACACCTGCCAGAGCTAGACTTGGAAGCTTGTTGGGGATTTTGCAGGGTAGTACTCTGGAAAGAAGAAGGCCAAGAGAATGACCTTGTAGCAGGTGGATGGTTTATTTAATTCTCTAGTTTCACTAATTGCCTGGCACTGTGCTCAGGCAAGCCATAGGAGGTAGACTGGTAATGGCTTCTAGGCCTAAACGTTTGGCTCCGTTGAAACATTCCTAGAAGGAAATAGCTCAAAGTGGTGCTGGAGTCAACTTGGCCTCTGTCTCATCACGGCTGTGGAGAGACCACAGCTATCAAACCGTGTCTCGCGCTAATTAATTCTCCACCATTAAGTTGGTTCGAGAGTAATGTGCCTTGTTCAGTGAAATAATAAAAAAGGTAAAACCCCTAGAGGCTTAAACAGAAACTAATGCCGTTTCACTACTCCACTATAAAACTAGCAATGATTGGCAGGGGGGAGGGTTGAGTTTTCAAATGAGAGCAAAAAACCCAGAGGTGCCTGGAGGGGTCCATAACTGGATGGTCCTTTCCTGTAGTCGCTAATAGAGATACTCTTGGAAGGAAAGAAGACAGGGTTGCTCCTGATAACTGACAAGGATGTGTATAGGGAGGCACCTGATGTGTACGTGGCAGAGATATTGACACAGCTAATTGTTTGTTTTAATTACTTTGTTAGAGTTTTAAATACTTACTTTTAACGATAATGCCATTAATTCTTTTGCCATTTTATTAGAATCAAGTGGTTTGCAAATGTTATGAAACAAACAAACAAAAGAAATTGCAGTGAAAGGGAGGAGGGTGGGGTTACTCGAATCCATTCCAGCCTAACTTCTGGCCCAGTCATTGCACTGAAACTGCCTTGCTAATGACATTTATCAGGAGACAGATGGGAGGAGTGAATCTCCTCAGTCTCTCGATAGCTTTTGATACTGCTGACCACAGTATCCTTCTGGAGCATCTTAGCGAGGTGGAGGTTGGGGGCACCTTGTTCGAGGGCTTCTGCTTCTACCTTAAGGGCCATTTCCAGAAAGGAGTCATGGGTGGGCATTGTTCAGCACCAGGGGAGTTGTCCTTCAGTGTCCTGCATGGTTCCATCTTGCCCCCCCCAATGGTATTTAACATTTACATGAACCTCTGGGAGCTGTCATCAGGAGATCTGAAGTGAAGTGTCATCAATATTTGTAATGGTGTTGAGTACTATTTTTTTGTTTCAAGTAAGTTTAGAAGTTATGTTCTTCTTTATTGAAAATGTGTGTGTGTGTGTGTGTGTGTGTGTGTACCGCTTTGAGGGATTTTTTTTTTTTTACAATCAAGTGGTGTTTAAATGTTACAAAATAAATTAATAAATGTGCAGATGACTCCCAACACTATTTCTCTGTTCCAACTGAACCAGAGGAGGCATTTGAGGCATTAGACCAGTGCTTGGAGGCAGTGATGACTTGGATGTATGCCAATAAACTGAAGAAGAATATTGAGATGAGAGAGGTGTTTTCGCTTGATATCTCCAGTGAGAAAGTATCAAATTAGGAGCAAAATAGGAACATCCACTGCACAAATCTTGGTGTTGATTCCCTTCTCCTTCCCAAGGATTACAGCATGCTTAAAAAAAAAGAAGAATTATTTACATAACCTTCCAGGAATTTCAAAACAACCGCTCCATAGAAAAGTAGTAGCTACACTTTGTGCACCATCCGCCTTCCCTCCCTTCCCCTCTGGAATGATCTGCAAAGGAATGAGAATAATCCCCCTCTCAAGTTGTGGCACCATTCCTGAGCCCTTGCCATGGCTAAAGAAATCTCACTTCTCCCACACCTCTAGGTAACACCCTGGGGGAAAGGGCACGGGGTGTCTGGCCACTTCTGGCAGCGCTTGGCTGTTTATGGTGGAGCAGCATCAAAAGGTTGAGATGGCCACCAGCATAAAGTTGCACCTGAGTTAAGAGAGGCCAAGAAAAATCTGGCAAAATATAATGTGTGAACATCTAGAAGCATAAATGGAAAAGAATAAAAAATATATAAAAGCCTTCTATTTTGACAGGCTCTCCCACCGAGCTTTCTTCTTTCGCTCTTCATTTCTCTGTTTTTCCTTCTTCTGCCACTTTTATTTCTCTCTCTGGTATTTGTTCTTTCTCCAGTATTTTCTAACTGTACATTTGCAGTGGTGCTCAGAGCCCTGCGACAGCAGCTTGGTGCAAACAAGGCTTGCTGCAGAATCAGAATTGGGCTACTGCCTTACATCATTGGATATTTCCACACAGACAATGGATCAAAGCTAGTAAAGCATCAATCCAGAATCAAAACCTGGGGAGGATTCAGTGTTCATTCTTAAGAGTCATCTCTGTTTTCCTCATTTTTTTTAACTAGCTAGCCTAGTTTCCAGGAAGACCAATGTGTAAGCACATAAAGTTACCACTGCTACGTTTACAGAAACCCAGAGACAGACTGAAATTTCACCTACTGTGTATAATTATTGTTGTGTGTTCTAAGAACTGACTGGAGCCAGAGTCAGGGCAAGTTCACAGGCTCAGTTGGAGGAGAAGAGGTGCTCTTGTGAATGCTGAATGTGTAAAAAATTCTAGCTGACCCCATCCTGGATGTAACCAGCCAACTCCTGGCCTTGCCAAGCAACTCCAGGGCTCTCGCTTTGTTCCTTTTGTTGTGATGTTATGAAGCAGACACCCCAGAGCTCCTAGCACATGCATTAGCTTACACTGGAAACTCTCTGGGCTGAACCAGATTGCAATGAAATAGGACATGCCTACCATGTTTCAAAACACTCATACCATGCTCACATAGCCTGGATAGATCAGTTGATTAGAGCATGGTGCTGATAATGCCAAGTTTGCAGGTTTGGTTCCTGCATATTCCTGCATTGCAGGGAGTTGAACTAGATGATCCTCAAGGTCCCTTCCAACTTTACAATTCTATGATTCTATGGACCAGGACTACCATGCTAATAGAAAGTCAACACGACTGCACATTTATCCCTGCATTATCCTTGCAATTTGAAACAGCAAGATCTCTGTGGAACCCAAAACATTCTGAATGTTTTTCACTAGTAAAGTCGGTCTTCTGGCCAACGTGCTTTGTGTGTTAACTTATCTGGGGCTACGTCAGGAGCTCTCAAGCATCAACTTCCCGCACAGAAAGCCAAAAAGCTACCACCATCTTCAGCGCCGTAATAAGATGTGACAACAGTAATGACATAAGAGTTAGGTTACTTTGTATTCTGATCCCAATAGCAGCTAAAACAGAAAATGTAAGCAGATAAGTGTCTGTGGTTTGGCAATTTTCTCCCTTCATTTATTGTTCTTTGGCAAAACTGTAGTTATCCTGCAGAGACAAAGAGAGAGAGAAATAAAGACACAGACAAGCTGAAATGTAATCTGTGTCATCCCTGGGAGCCACTGCCCATGAAAAGCTGACCAAAAGGTTTTGCTATTAGAAACCCACACAAAAGTCTCAATGTGAACTTCCTGTTTATTTCAGTACCCAATAACAAAAACGTTTCAATGCCCTAAAATGAAATAGCTCGTTTTCCAAGGGAACTGCTCGTTATTCTCTGTCATGCTTATCATCAGGAAAATGGACGCTGATTTTAAGACATGTAGAGAAGGCAAAATGCTGTTTTTTCCCATTATTAACTCTACATTAAGAAGTAGGGATAGCAATAAACATAACTGAAAACAGACCTTTCAAAAGATTTACCCTGAAATAATCAACATTCTTAAGAAGGTTATCTGATATAACAGGCATAACTCCAAAACAGTAATAGATTTTACTTACTGTGGGCAAAATACCACAGAGTAAAATTATGCTACCATTCAAGGATTCACCTTCTACCCAGCACCAAGAGAATACAATATGAAAAATGGCATTGACACATTTGAAAAGAGATACAGGGTTGGTTTTTTTTCTTGATGACTCCAAGGATAATATAGACTTCTACAACAGAAATCTTCTACAGCCACCAAAAACATGGAAACCTTATATCAATGGACATCTTTTTCTTGTTAATGGAATACTTAAAAATCACATGCCATACCTGTTTATGACAACTATGCAAAGAAGAAGAAGAAGAAGAAGAAGAAGAGAATTTCCCTAAGGAATCTCCAGATGAGAAAGGCAGCTTAGATCAATTTAAATATTTCATCAACGTTACTCATTCCCCAATCAAGCTTACATTCAGTAGCACCATTGAAAATCCACACATCTCTTTGCTTGATGTTCTTATATTCATGGACAACAGATCTTTACAACAAGTCCACTAATGAGCATACTTATCTAACCTGGAAGTTCTGATACCCCAAACATAAGAAGAAGAAAAATCAAGTACAGCCTGGTTCTCCAAACTCAACTGGGCTATTGAAGAAAATTACCAAAGAACAAATGAATTTAAAGAATATGTTTGCACAGCAGATATCCTATGCATGCTATTGAGAACAACAGATTCATCCTTTGTGTGCTGAAATCACAGAATCCATGAGCAGAACACACTGGATAACTCATGTAGCAAGGGGAGAAAAGTCTCCCAGCAACACATACATTTTAGTTCATATCACACTCATTACGGTGTACCATAAACTGAGATCAGGGTCAAAGCCATATATGTAAACCAGTTTCAAAAAACTCACAACTCCTCTCAAGGGTATCCTGGAAATTCTAGTTAAGGGTAGTTAACTGAATTCTCAGCACTCATGAATGACTTACAATCTTCTGAGTTCCTACGTGATTTCACGGCAACTAAAGTCACTACAATTTTGTAAACGAGTACAGTGGTACTTCGGTTAAGAACTTAATTCATTCTGGAGGTCCATTCTTAACCTGAAGTACCACTTTAGCTAATGGGGCCTCCCGCTGCGCCGCCACCGCACGATTTCTGTTCTCATCCTGAAGCAAAGTTCTTAACCCGAGGTACTATTTCTGGGATAGCAGAGGCTGTAACCTGAAGCGCCTGTAACCCAAGGTACCACTGTATAAACGAGCCAAAGTAAAGCAGCCAATCAGATCCGGTGGATGAAAACATACATACTGGTCAGGAAAACAAATCCACTTTGCTGTAGAAAGAAGCCCAAGTCGAGGAGTCACTTTCTAGGGCAACATGCAAACTGCCCCTAAATGGAAACCTGTCAGCCTTTATTCCAATGTCACACTTGCTTTTACTCTTTCCATTTCTTTGGGGAAATTCCTGGTGACATCTGGGTTTAAAAAAAAAGAAAAAGAAGGGGAGGGGGAGAGAAAAAGGCCAAAACATGTGAAAAGCCTCTAGGAGCTGGTCCAATTTGTTTTGCCACTTACTTATCTAAACAAACTATGAAATGCTTCTGCAGTTCAGCTCAGCCTATCTATAAAAACAGTAGACTAGGAGAGGTGGGAAAGGAAGCCTTGCTGTTCTTGGTGTTGTTTTTCTAAACATTTGCTTCAGTAAGCAAGCAGCCTTTCCATGCTCTATGGTCCCATTGAGATATTTAAATTGCACAGCAAGAAATTCTAAAAAACAAAGACCTCAAACTTTTAAATTCAAAGGGATTGGGAAAGGATTTCTCTCTCTCTCTCTCTTTCTCCCTCCCTCCCCTTCTCCATCTTTCCTGCCTCCAAGCATGAATATTTTTTAAGAGATCAGTCTCCCGTACTCATTTGTTAAAATTAAATGTAAGTCTCTGCTTCTGAGCTCTGCATTTGCAGAGTTGGTTGGAGGGGAGAAAAGATGGGATGAGGGTGAAAGCACAGCCCTCTGGAAAGATCATGGATGCTATAAATGGACACTCCTCCAAGTTCAGGGCATCTGAAGCAAAATGAAAATATCAGGCATCCAAGAAACATATGTGGACATGGCTCCAGGCCTAGTATTATTATTTTTTGCTACAGCTCTGTATTAAACAGCAGACATTGGGTCAAGTGCTACAGATACGACTGAGAGGTGGGCCTGGCAATAAGGTTTCAAAACAATTAGAAACACAAGCCCTGTTTATGGATAAAGCAAATGGGTTCTTGCAGTGCAAGAAATCAGCAATATGGGGAACAAATAGAATGATTTTTTTTTTTTTAAAAAAAGACACTGTCCATCTACAGCAACCTAGAAATTCCCTTGCTCCAAAAGAAAGCTAACGCTAAGAAGGCCCTTGACCATTACGATCTACGCTTTTAAATGAAGATATTAATCAATCCAGAACTTTTGGCAAGAGTTTGCAGCTAATGCTCGTGCCATAAGCCAATGTCAATTATGTCATTCCCGAGCCTGCAGAAGCTATTACTAACATTACTTTTACAGTTCACTGCCAACCAGAGAAAAGAGTTTTTCACACTGTTGTCGTTTTGTTGGAGCAAGACTATACGAATCACAGATGGCTTCTTTGCCATATGGAGCCTCGCAGGAGCTCTGAGTTTATAAGAGGTTTAATGAAAACTTGGCACTCTCCCAATTTACAAGGGGGTGGGGTGGGGAGAGTCTTGTGCTGTGAACTCACGCAAACAAGTCAAGATGGCCCAAAAGCTCCCAAAGGCTTCTTCCTGACTCAGTAGGAAAGCAATGCTTTATTTGAGAAGACAACTGGATGGTGTAAGGCAATGGAATTGTCAATGGCCTGGATCAGTGTCCACTTCCATTTTGAAATGGTAGAGTTAGAATGGAAGAGTCAACATCCATTCTAGGCTAGCTCCTAGCACAGGGGCATGAATTACTGTACTGCCTTCAGTTTATAAATATAGGAGATTGTGTTACAAAATGCAGCTTCTAGGTTCAGCACACTTTTTTTTTTCCCTCAACAAAGACTGGAGGCAAACTTTAGAGCCTGGAAATGTAAGGACCATGGGTGTGACAGGAAAGAGACAAATCTAGAGCAGTGACTCTTGCAGAGAGACACAGCAGAAGATTTATTTCAGGGAATTCTGCTGCACCTTTGTATGCGGTAGGACTGAACCCCACATAGAGGTCAGGCACAATGACCTGCTCTCTAGCACAGGGTGTTTTGAAACAGTCCACAGTACAGTGAAAAGTGCAGAGGTGCAGTGGGAAGGCAGAGGGCTTCGCTGAAAGTCACATCCAGAACAGGAGGTAGAGAGTAAAATGAGGTTGGCTCCTCTGGCTGCATAAATGATGGAAGGTGAGTATTATATACTGATGTTCTCACCCTGGGCCAGCAGGGGGATACTGTAGATAGTTTTCACTCAGGTCCACATATGCAAATAAGGGATTGAAAGTGACGTTCAATGATTGGATAGTTACAGAAAGTTGTTACTGTTGCGTTGTAGTGGAGCTCTATATAAGCAGGCTGGCTGAACCCTTCAGTTCAGTTCTGTTCTGGCCTGTGAATAAACAAGAGCTGTTGAAGAATTTCTGTGTCGTCTGATATGTTCACCCACAACTTAACAGTGAGATTGTGTGAGGGCAGACTGATGGGTTCTGTGCTTTTAGATCTGGGGTGAGCACTGGTTTTCTTTTAGAACCAACACACAGATCTGTGTGAGATGCTGGTCAATGTTCACCTTACCAGCATATAAAATCATGGAAGGTGAGGAGCTAGAGCATCCCTGCTCAAAAAGCCCAGCAATGAGACCCCCCATTGGTAGTTGTTTCTATTATCAAAGTGCTCTTAGCAGCAAGAGTCCCCCCACACAGAAATGTTCAACTCAAGATGCACCCTCCTCGAATTTAAGCCTTTAAGGCCCAGTCCTTCCCTTTGGGGCAGAAGGGCAATAAATAATAATCACCCTCTTCTATGTGTTAGCCCTGCAGGCCTGTTGGGGTCCCCCTTCAGGCCACATTCATTTAAAGCTCTATTATACCACTCTAAACAGTCATAGTTTCCCTCAAAGAAACCCGGGAGCTGTAGTTTAAGGGTGCCGAACGTTGTTGGAAGACCCCTATTCCCCTTCCAGAGCTACAATTCCCAGAGTTCCCTGGGAAAAGGAATGGATTGTTAAACACCTCTGAGAACTGAAGCTCTGGGAGGGGTCTCCTAACAACTCTCAGCACCCTTAACAAACTATAGCTCCCAGGATTCTTTGGAGGGAAGCCATGACTCTTCAAAGTGGTATCATAGAGCTTTAAACATAAGGTGTGAATGTGGCCTTAGTTTCCTCTCCTCCTGGCTAGGCATACCTAGTTACTTCAACTTTTCCTCATAGGACTTGCTTTCCCTACCACTGACCATTTTCATTGCCCATTTGCTCCCTGCACTTAACACAAAATCCTATCCGGCAATTTCTCTGCAGAGGATATTGACCTTGCAAAGACTGCCACGAACTTTTCCATTGCTTGGGGGAAGGAGTAGGAAATATTATAGCATAGTATGTTTGGGATGATTTATCTGCACCTGACTTGCAAATTATATTAGCTCTGAGCTTGGGAGGTTTTTTATTTTGTGATACCTCAAGAGACTGAGGCAAATACTGGTGTGTCTTTTTTTTACAGAATGTGACTTACACCTTTTGAGGGCAGATGGAAATAAAAACAGTCCAATTCACCCAGCCAGCACAACTTTTAAGAAGGCAATACGGCATAATGGCATGTAAAATTCACCCATAAAATTGTTTGAAGGATAGCATAAAATTATAAGACACATCTGCAAAGCTCAGAAACCATTTGCAATATATCAAAGGTGCACATAAAGTTTCTGTTGCAGGCCAAGTCTCAAGCTTAAAAGTCTTTCAGATGGAACCATTTCTGATGATATCTGAAATGACTAGATCTCACAGTGTTGCATATTACTTCTTTGAGTGAAACCCAAAGCAGCTTGAAGGAGGGCTGTCTTAGGTCTGGGATACAAAGCTCTGAATCTGCCCTCAAAAGGAACAATTGGAAGAATCTGCCAATTTTGATTTCTCTCCATTTCTCATTTTTCCATTCTTAAATTCCATTCTCCACATTTTTGTGGGATAAATCTCAGCAGGGAGGAGGATGGGGACAAAACCAGAATCAGTTGGCTCCACCTATCATTGACTCTGACTCCACCTGTGACTGGCATCCCTACCAGTTCCAATGGGCAGCAGCCACCACTGGGAAGGTTCACATTAAAACCCAAATCAAACACCTCCATCCCTTCCCATGACCCCCTCCTGTTAGGTGCCTGCACTGCTGCCATGAACCTGATGAACTACTATCACATGATCAGAATGATCCCTATCTCTGTGACGTAAATCTGATGCATCTGATGAAAACTCATGTCCATGAAAATATATGCCCCATACATTTATTTGTCCATAAGGTGCTACCAGATTCTGATCAGGAATGTTAGGGTTGCCATACATCCAGAATTTTCTGGACATACCCAGAATACTGCAGTGTCCGCTCAAAAATTGGCAAAATATCCCAGAAAAATCAGACATTTGGCAATCCATGTTGGTAGTGTCGTTTTTACTGATTTTCTTAAAAAACTGTGATTTCCCCAAACCTTTGTCTCCGGATTTTCACTTTTTGAAATATGGCAACCCAAATGTGGATCCATGCTGTGAATTCAACACACACAGATGCACAGGCACTAGCATTAAAATAGCTGCAAGCACTAACAGCAAGGTGTTGCTGCAAGTGCTTTATGTAACAACCATTAGGACATCTGCCCATTGCTGATAGATCAGATGTGTCAGCAGGAGCCCACTGATGACTGTAAGTAGTACCAGTGGCAGGACATCTAGTACAGCAAAACCCAAAGAGCCAAAATTAATTTTTCATATATTTCTCAATACATAGCTCTGCTTTCCTAGTTTAATTCTGCAAAAAATAATAATAATAATAATCCACGACTTCATACAAGAAGCAAACAGGAGAATATAGCTGACCCCTTGGCTGCATTGATTTCAAGTGAGAAACCAAATCATGTTGTGCCTTAACTTTGGTTGGCTTGTCCATGTTTGGTTACTCCTTGTTCTCCACTGTTGCACTGTTCTCAACATCTAATTCCTTGCAGGATTGGTCCCTTAAAATGCTCCATTGATGAATCAGCACCTAACTGCCCCCATGAGGCCTTTCTGCTAGTAAAACTCTCCACTGTTTTATAAGTCATGAATAGTAGAAGTTAAGACAGGAAACAAATTCTGTGACCCATCATGTCAGGCTCTGAAATGGAGCCAAATTTTGTAGAAAGCTTGACTCATCTGTTATAAATACATCGAGACTTTTTTATATATAAAAAAGCCCACAAGGGCATTTCCCTAAGCTGTGATATAATCTTGGATTCCTGCTAATTTGGGTTGTTTATTAGAAGCAGAGTGTGTTGGTGGAAAACCTCAGGCGTAGTCTAAAATTCAAGACTACCAGATAAAAATATTTAAATCCTATGACAATTTCCTGGATGGCTTTTTTTTTTAAATGGCATCCCATTTGATTAAAAAGAGGAAGAGGGGTGTGAAATGACACAAATAGTCATTATTGGGGCACATTAGATAGAGTCTAAAACAACGAGACCAGAACATGGATGATGTGATGCACATGGCAGAGCTGTCCCACATGAATAAAAGCGTTATGAAGTTGCATTTGGGAAATGGACGCAAAGAACTCTTCTGATCTATTTCTCCTCCCTGCTAACTTTGAGGCGACAATGTTCATAACCAGGATACAGAAGTGGTTTGGCAAGTGCAGGATGCCAAATGGTTATAGTTACCATTTTATGTTTCCTTGGTATCTTTGTACATGGTGCCAAAGATGAACATCACAGTATATCCAGATGGAGCAAGCTCCCTTTCTTCTCTTCGCCCTGCTCGGCTTCTGTAAAATTAATGGGGTTGGTATTGTCTGTCTGCATGAAGAATAAAGAAGCTGACTGATGCAGAATGCCCGCCCCCTTCAGATCAGAAATCTTGAAGCACTCTTTGACTGGAGCCGAAAGGAATATATAAAAGGAATTTTGGGCATGTTGGCTTTGCCAGTTCAGTTGCCTAAGTGTCTACAGGAAGAGATAATTGGTTAGGTATATTCAAAACCTGTGCTGTCTTGACCCAATTCAACTGCCATTTCTTACTGGGCATCTACTGGTACCCTGAACTGCTTTGAACAGTTTATTTACTGGAAAGGCATCTCGTAACTGTGAATAATAGTTAGATTAAACAGTAGCAACAAGGCTGCTGGGTCACCCCTTAGAGATTATGTTGTATTTTTAACCACTCCACAGCAGTGAAAGAGGTAATGACAGCTTTTCCTCCCCCAGCCCATTCAGCCAGACTCTTCTCTGGATGCTGGGATTTATTTGTAATGAAAATTTAATAGATGCTTCCTGTGATTGCTTCTTTATTAGCAGAAGCACACTGGATTACTGAGTTTAATGAATTCAAATCTTCAGTCCAGTCTAATCCAACTCTTTTGTACCTTATTATTATTTTTTATTTATTTTACCTTGTTTTTTATTTTGTTTTATTTTAAAGGAAGCATTTAGAAAGGAGTGTTGTTTATTTATTATACTATTTTTTGGCATCTACTATATATTTTGTAAAGTGGTTTGTCCATCTGTCCATTTGTTTGTCCTCTATATGTTTGGATGAGATATCATTATCAAACTTGGTATGAGGGTTTCTGAGATGGAGGCACCACTCTTCCTCAATGTTTGGATGCCAGCTGCCATTTTGAATTAAGATGGTGGACAAAAACATGACTTTGGTGTGACTTCACCTGTTTATTGGCATCGGTTTGGCCGCCTCTCAAGATATCATCACAAAACTTGGCATGAAGACTCCTGAGATGGAGCAGCAGACTTAATCACCATTTAGACACTGTGTGACATTCTGAATCAAGATGGCAGATTGAAAAGTGACTTTGGGTTTTTCATGTGACAGGTCCAAACTCACAAATTGCACTATGCAATTAAAAAACAAAATAGTCTTTGGCTTTTAAGAATACTCAAGAAGAGTGGGACACTCCCTGCTAGTAAACAGTAAAATCCAAATTACAATTCACTATAAAAGTGCTAACCAAAATAAAATCACAAGAAGATCAGCAAGAAGCCAATGAAAATCAGAATAAAACACAGCAGCAGAAACCATTTAAGCAATTTAAGAACAGTATAAAATCCAGCAATGGGTACTTGGTGCAAAACCTGAAGGGCCTGAATTATCCTGTAGCACATTGTGCAGGGAGAGGACAACTATACACCCTACAATTGATTGTCTGGTTTGTGTTTGCTGAATGTCCATAGAGAAAAGGTGAAGACCTATCCCAAAGAGAAATTTGTAGAAGTCATTGACCGTTTTGGTCAAGACCCTCAAAGATTCAAGCTTCTGTTTAAAGCATAATTCCCTTTGTCCTATATTTTCCTTTATGTTAAGGATGGACAGGCATTAACAAAAAGGTCTCGCACATTTCAGACCTTATGATTGGCATTCACCATAGCCAAGGCAGATGCTTCATAAAAGATGAGATTCCAGCCTTAGCAGTTTTTAATTTGGTTCAGAATCCTGCAGTAATGTGAGTCAGAATCCTGAGGTATTTTTGTTCACTGGACAAATTGAAGCTGTACGTCTTTTTAGTGACATACTCTGTTACTGTTAAATGGACAAACAAAGCAATTTGTTAGAAGTTCTGAAATGTACAGTATACTCCCATACAATACAGTAAATCACTGTTGTTTCTTAATTCTTCAGCACCATATGATAGTGCATGGGGTTCAGACATAAGTTAACAACCGGTAGTTACAAGTCACAGACCCAGCACCCCCAGAATTATTTCTGCAGAAACCCATGATAATCGACCTGCGGCAACTCCGGACCTGGCCAATGAATGTAACACAAGCTGAGGTTATTTTTTTCTTCTTCTAGGTGGTCTACTTCAATTTATGCCTGGCTTTGCATCACAAAGAGCGTATTTTTAAGCAATATCCATATTTTACAAACTGCGAGTGATGTATTTCTCCTCACAGTATTCCATCTCTGCCTCCTGGAGATTATATATAGAAGAGCCCCAACATTTGCACATGCATTGGGAAATTTAAAATAAAATCTACATTGTCGTCCTTCATTCGTCATCTAACAAATCTTCTGCAATTTGTCACCACAGGACATAACTCTGCTTAAAATGAGTGTTTTATCCTGGACCAAGTCCCTCATCCTTGAACCAGGCTTTGAACTATGTTCTGTTTGGTGGTGCCAAAATCAAAACAAGGAGAGCTCCTTGAGTGCTTTTGGCTCAAACAGTTGGGGACAGAGAGAGAGAAAGAGAGAGAGAGAGAGGAGTCTGCTGAGTTTTGAAGATACTCCATGCCATGAAGAAAGAAAGAAAAATACTATTTCCCAGAACAAATTAAGAGAAATGCTGGGGGAGGTAATAATTGCTTATAAGCCACATGAAAAATCTTCTGGTGGCTTCCCTGGCCCTGACAACTGCTGGATACCTTGATAGGCTTTCATGTGGTGCCTTATAAATAGGCCCTATGGTCCTCTGTGAAAGAAAACGTTACAAATCAAATTTGACGGCTCATGGTATTTCCCACCAGAAGCAACACACTCTCTCCAGTGTAAACTGGTACCTCAGATAAGTGGACGAAAGAAACAAGGGCACACTCATTTGAGGAATTCATCTTGAGCAATAAACATTGCTAACACTACCTACCCTTACACTGTGTAAGGGATTGTAGGGCCCTGTGCGCGACACCATGCAATGTCATGACATCAGGTGTGCAATGCTGCAAGGAGCCAGGGCATGGTGCTGAATGTCCCTCTGAATATTGTGAGGGCTTGGCCCCCTCAAAAATACTTTGGGGGGGGGGGCAAAACTGCCTCGGCCCGTAGGTGTTGGTGTGCCTAGTATGAAGTATATGCTGAATCATAAGAACATCAGGATCAACACAGTTAGCAAGTCTGAAAACCAAGTGACATAAATTAAACCAGGCAGATTAGTTAGTTAGTTAGTTAGTTAGTTAGTTTTAGTTTTAAAACCCTACAGGGGTCATTTCTATGATATCAAAATAAAGAGGCATTTTAAAAAATGATTGGTTGAGTGAGCCACAGAGCTGCTGCTTATTGCTGTTGACCATTCCACCTTCTGTTTTATAAGGTTAGAGGCAGAAAAAAGACCAAGTCGATAAAGACTATACTGTACTCCAGATGGATGACAAAACTTCCAGAAGCTTATCCATATCCTTATCCATATTTCAATAAAATTACCTCTAAACAGAAGGAACATGCCAGAAATTCCACATGGCAGCACAAAGGTGCAACCATTTCCTTGTAGGTCTATCTTTACAAGGCTTGGCCATTCTGAATCTCACACGGTCATTCTGAGCATATTTTATTCTGAAGTAAATTCACTGAGTTCAAGAGTTCATGTTCCATTGAGTTCTTTAGTAAGGACTTCCCTAGTAGCAAGCCCCATTGAACACAGGGTGGCCCACAGCTGAGTAAACGTTCATAGTCACTGAAACACACCTCTTCCTTCAAATATTAGAACATTTGTCCACATGGTGTCCTCAACTTCCCTCAGCTATATGCTGCCTGGGGCTGATGGGCATTGCAGTCCAAACATATTGAGAAGTCCAGGTTGGCAAATGAGGACCCTTTTGGACAACTGCAGCAGGTGGCAGCAATCCCTTGCAGCTTTCTCCTAACCTTCATTTGGCCTTTTCCTCCCTGCTGCTGCAAAGGCCCACCCATTGTGGCACTTGCCATCTTTGGCATGGTGGGGATAACAGAAGCTTCCAGTGCACCCCGACTGAGGCTCTTCTTCCCACACTGACAGATGGATAGATCTCCCCACTTATAACCAGCAATGGTGGCAAGCAAGGTGCTGCCACGACCATAGAGGAATATATTCTTGAGGACTTGTGAATGACTGGGGAGGTGGGGTGAGGAACACAAGGCTTTTAAGGTCAACCAATGGCACATATAATTTCCCACAATAGTTAAATAAAGCCCACTTGCTTTTTATAAGCAAACACAAAAATGCAGCTGCCACCCAGATACCTTTTTCCAAAAAAGGACCACATGCCACGTACTTATCCTCCAAATATGAAAACAAACACAATGCTATCATCAACAGACATCTGTCAGAGCACTCTCCAACAACCTCTGCTGCGTTTCTTCTGTAGTGCTGTGTATATGCCTGTCTCTATAAAAACAAAGTGCAATGTGAACCATGTGAAAGAGTTGCAATGAAGGAAATGACTGATGACAAGGGAGATTAGACTTTGTTGGTTCTCAGAAGTGTGTGACTGGGAGGTGGGCATGGTTGGAAGGGGACTCGTACCTTTTCTGTTCCTTTTGTCCCTCTCTTGAATGGAGCCAGAAATCAAGTGCCAGTGTCTCCTACAGTGCAATACAAGCAGTAGTGTTGCTGTTTTTGTGTCGGTGAAGGGGAGGAACGGAAACTTTTTGTTCTATGCATCCATCTACTTAGCAGCACAATGCTCTCAATGTCTATTCAGAATTAAGTCCCCTGAGTTCAAGAAGACTTGCGCCCAGGTAATCATGCATAGAACTGAAGCCGAAATGAAGTTGTAAGGCCCGATCCTTCTTTCTGTTCTTTGTATCTCCTTGTAACCAGGACTGGACAAGCCATAGGCCTGGACCAGCAGGCTCTTCCTATGTAAGCGCCCAACCTTCTGAATAGCTCCGGGGCTTTGTATTACCCATAAAAATAAATGCACAGCTGTTTTGTTTTGAGACCAAAGAACAGGAGTGATAATTTTTTTTAAAAAAGTGGTCATCAACTTAGAAAAGCAAAAGCTCTTTCCTTCAAAATGGTGCCATGCTGCATTTTGTTCTGGGATGCAGAATCAGTGGTGTGAGTTGGAAGGATTGGGGTCCCCCCCCCCCCGATAAATGAAACTGAACTGACTGAGGGAATGTCTAAAGCTAAAGAGGGGAGTGGTGGACAGGCAGGGAAATCATTCAACTTGTTTGACAGGTCAAGCTTTCAAATACACTGAATTATTTCCCCCCCCCCCCCTCTCTCTCTCTCTCTCTCTCTCTCTCTCTCTCTCTCTTTCACAGGGGGAACATCTAGGAGGGGTGGTGGGGTAAGAGAAAAATCTTACTTTCCCAATAGCAATGCCTAAATGGTAAAGTCAGTCCTTAAAGGAGATCCTCTGCACCTCGTTTTCTGAAATTTGGCAAGCTGCATCCCCTCAGAAGGGCTAACCATGCCTGCAATGGTTCAGATTTAACAGATCATATATGAACTGAATAATTAGAACACAAAGTGGATCCAAACCATATCAGGCACCTGCAAAACACTCCGAAAACAGATACAAGGTAAATATTGTTGTCACCGTGCACCTAATATTTATATATGACTCAAGTGAATTTGACCTGCAGATCAGATTTGGAAAAGAACATCAGAAATACTTAGAATTTTGACACATCTGTGCATTTATCAACTGGCATGGAGGTAAGAAACATAAAAGAGCTATCCTCTTCAGCCAGTTATGCCACAACCAATGCTTACAGATGTATATTATAAAATTGGGCTACGACCCATAAGTAACAATGTAATGATCTCATAAAGTCGTGCCAAGCCAATATAATTCTTATAGATACCACACGTTTATTTCACATTGCCAGCCCAACTAATCTAGCATCCAGATGCTTTCAATATGCATTGATTTAGCAGGGTATTCATCAATGTAGTCACAACCTAGCCGAAGGAAGGAAGGCAGCTTTCTGCAAATTACAGCAGCTATGAAATTACCAACCTGACTTCTAAAAGTGAAAAACAATGTATCTTGTTCTTTTTTTTCTAATAAAGAATTCTTTTTATGCAGCTATAAAGTAGCAACACCCTGGTTTCTATAGGAAAGCTGCATATCTACATAGATTAGTAAGCAGAAAACTAAGAATCACACCCCTCATGAGTAGCCGTCAAGTGTAAAACCATTATTGCATGTAATTAAATAAAAAGACTAGGTTTTTTTCCAGAACTGCTTCCTCATACTTTGAACCTCTGGTTGGGGAAATAATTGTCACCCTGAGATGTTCAGGTGAAGGGCAGTTATACAAATAATAATAATGATGATGATAATTGGACCCAGGGCATCCTTCACACAAGTAAAACCCCTGGCTGTGGTATAAGGAAGAAACATCACCACACACAAGTTAAAGCAGAGCTCTCTAGCGTTTGTTAACAGACAGAGCTGAAACTTTTAAGCGCCCAGGAAATCAGTCATGTTACCCAGCTCACATCTTTAGTGAGGGAGAATCTGTCAGAGGACCCACTCTGGTTTAATCCAACTGCTGACCAATATGGCAGGGGAGCTGCTGTGTTTAGATGCATAAGAACCTGCGTTTGAGGAGGAGTTGAATTGGCGAAGGTTTTCAGGAGCACTGCATACCTCTTGCCTGCAAATTTTCAGTCTCTTTGCTAAGCACACAGAGCCCATGAAAAAGGGAATGTTAGAAAAACAAACAAAAACAAATCCCTGGAACGTTGAGGAATCTGGAACTTCTGGGTGGGTTGCAATTCTGTGGGGAATGAGGCATTTCCATCCCTTTCAATCCGCACCAAGTGGGAAGGACGCTGGACGCTTATGCGAAACAGCTGGCCTCCGTTTCAAATATTTGTTGGCCTTCATATGAATGTAAGTATGAAACAAGGACTGTATAATATTGTGTAAATAAGCAGAGGCCCGCTAATCTTTCAGTCTGGAAGGCTGGATCCTTTTATTCACACTTCTAACCACAGACGTATGCGGAGCTTGCCAGACTTGGGAATACATATGCTCTGACAACCTTCGACCCTAAGGGAGCCTCTTTCTTCTCTCTTGACCACCGTAGTAAAATAGCATCACAGCCAATGGGAAAGGTTAGGTGGGCCACATGTATTTTCAATGCACTTTTTAAAAAGAACAAGCTGGAATTTGGAACTTTGTTGGAAGCAGGTAAAAAAATGTAACCTGTCTGTGGCCAGGGAGTGTCTTGCATGTTATAGCTCTTACATAAGCCTTTTGGACTGAAGAATGGGGTTGAAATATTTGAAATAAACAATATTTTCAGACCACATATAAGAACACAAGAAAAGCCCTGTTGGATCAGGCCAAAGGCCAATGTAGTCCCGCATCCTGTTTTCACAGTGACCAATCGGATACCTATGGTTTTGCCACAGTGCTAGTGTACCACAATCACAAGTGGGGCCAATCATTTGGGTTTTGCTGGATGCCAGTTTTCTGGAAAAGACCTATCTGACATGCCCAGTTGCAGAACTGTAAACATTACCCTAGTGGCAAGAGATGGCCCTATGTTCATCCCACAGCACTCTTCTAACTTTTAAAGGACACCTCAGTGGTGTGGTGGTTATGGGAAGTTGTCAAGATGTCAGTTTATCAATTGTGGAATCAAGGGTGTGGAACCTTTCACCCTCCAGTTGTCATTGGACTCCAACTCCCATAATCCCTGACTACCGGCCATGCTGGCTGCGGCTGATGGGACCTGAAGACCAACAGTATCTTGACAGCTACAGGTTCCCCATCCTTGACCTACATGGTGCTCTACCCATTTCTAACACTTGCAAGGTATCTGATAATTTGAAGCGCAACACATGCAAGTTCAAGCAGGCAGCTACAGATAACAGGAGGTTCTGGGAAATGTACAGCAATTATGGATAATTTATTAATTCATATAAACCATTTGGGTGTGTTATGAGAGGAAATAGACAGGCATTTCCTTATCAAATGCCTCAGGATATTATCAAGAGGGAACGAAGGCTCAGGGGAATGTAGACAGGAAACTGAGGATTCCCAAAACTGAACTGATTCCACTCAGAATTTTGCTTTGAAAATCTGCCACCAGAAGAACCCTATTGATGCCCACCAACGTTTTGTCTATATTTGGTGCTCACTCATCAGCATATTTCCCCCTTCCATCTTTCACAGAAATCCTGTTGTTAGCTTTGTCTCATGTTATCTCTACCACCAACCATGGGAAGAAGGAGAAACCGGGGGGGGGGGGATCATATAAACAGTGCTTTCCCACCACCTTGCAAAAATAAGGGATCTATGTGCAGTCGTAATAGAAGGGAGAGTTGCAAAATAGCCAATGACTTCACTTCATGGGTTTTCTGGCCTGGACCTGGCTCTGAGATAGACTACAGCTGGGCCAAAGGCAATATACATGATCATGGTTAGACTAGATCTAGATCAGGTTCAGAAGGCAAGAGGCAATTACCAAATCAGAAGATCAAACTTCAGGGCATCTCCAAAGGCCACAGAAGCAGAAGAAAGAACACACCAGGCAGGAGCTCCAGCGCTGTTGGCAAAGTGCCTGGTTAATTGCAAGCGTGGGGGAGAGGGAAACCTGATTATATATGCTTACCTGGCTAAGAACAAGGAAGGTGTGAATCCTTTAGGCTTTCATAAAGGCATCTATCTTATTTTGGAGGTGGTGGAGGAAGTACAATGCCCAGGTCCCAGTCTCAGGGGAGAAATCATCCTTTTAAATTAGGGTGGAGCATATAGATCACTAATGGTTAACATTGTTAGTGAAATAGGTCTCCCCAACACAACAATTATCATCATCATAATCATCATTAAAACTGATGGTGAAAAGGAGATTCGTTAATAATTTTACCAGGAAATAAACTCATGGAAAAAGATGAACTCTGTTTTGATAAATGTCTGAATTTTTGTTTTAACAAAATTCTCATGAAGGGGATACTAACGTTTTGGAAGGCAATTTTGGGAAAGACAGAATGTGGGCCGTTAACAGCTAAACTGATGCAAACCAAATGTGGATGTGTTGGCCTGCAAGGCATAGAGGTCATTGGGATACCTGGCCTGCTTTCATGCCTTCTAAAAGTCTTTTGACTGTTAAATATAGTAATTATAATCATTCGATAATTAAATATTAAAATAACACATTAACATAATTATATTGTTATGTATCCTTATGGTCAGAAATCTAAACTTGTAGCCATCTAAGGCAAGTTCATGTAGGCCCTTTTCTGATGTGTGTCCTCAATGCTTGGAGGTTGAAGGAAGGCCTCTATCAGTGTAGCCTAGTTTCCTCAGAGTTGCCACCAAAATTAACTTAGGAAGTCCCATCTCTGAAGAAACATCTGAGAAATTTCAAGGAAAGCCAAAAATTTAATAGAGATGGCAAGATTCCCCCCCAGGGGTAAGTGGTATAATAAAGAATTCATTATTTTACACTCCCTCCCCACATCCCTCACATCATAACTATAGGCTAAGAGACAGGATCTGGGCCTATGCATTGTTGCAGGAGTAAGAAAACTTTTTCAGCCATGTTCCCTTCTGGGGAACCTCCTAAAGGCCACATGCCCATGATAGACAAAGCCAGAAGCAAAAGGGGAGGGACAAACAAATGCCCTTTTTATCTATGCGCACTAGGCTTGTTTCCACACACCCACACACCCTTTGTCCAGAGAAGCAAAAGGTGTTATCAGAGTTCAAGGATGTATTCCTGCCCGGAAATGTGAAGTAAGGCAAATGAGGAGTGTTGCCTGTTGAGGGTTGCCTTTGCTCCTTGAATCTGAGGTTCCCCACACTCATACTGCCACCGTATCTTAGAGGGAAAGGGTATACTAGAGGAAAGTCAAATTTTAATATTAAAAAGGCCAAAATACGAATTTTAATTTATCCGAGTTTTCAGACTGAAGCTGAAAAGTGACTATTGCTGACAAAACTTTTTGAAGCCATTCAAGTCCAGTGTTTGAATTCAATGCATTGCATATGAAAATCCCTTTGTACTGTCATGAATGTGACCAGTCATTTAAGGGAGGTCAGATATTACATGAATCTGACATATTGCCGTTGGGTTTTTTTTGTTATGTACACCATAAACAGGAAGTTTCTCAGCAATTTGTGAACTGAACCAATTATAAATGTAATGCAGGAATGCAGGAAGAAACTGAAAAGAAGCCGCCTCTCTCCCCCCCTTTCTTCATTTGCCTCACTCTCTGCCTTAAATGGATTGTAGGGTTGTCTGAATAGTTTCCTAGGGAGTATTAGTGAAGCTCACTTGCTCACATTGTGTCATGCACTCAGTTTGGCTCACCAAGGAACATATTCAAATTATGAAGGAAGAATAGATTCTCTGTGACCAGGACTGTCATTCATATAATCCATATACATGGGGGAGGGGAGGGGAAAAAGAAAAAGCCTGTTCTGAATAGGAAATGCATTCTGGGTGTTTTTTTATAGTAGTCAATGGTTGACTAGTTTATTTCAGACAAAAACAAAACTACGTGATGCTGTAAATAAGAACCAACGATTTGGAAAAAAGGTTACACTTAGGAATTGTGAGGATGACAGTGAGAAGAAGAGCAAAATACCCAGAGTTGTAGGATTCTGTATTTTACTCACTCTGACTTCACTTTACTTACTGCTACTTATTGTACCCTGGGCACTAGCTCTCTGACATTGGAACTAGCATCAACCTCCTTGCTAATGCCTTCTACTGCTGTCTTTCTTGGCTAGGACCCAGGTCTATTCATCTGTGTGTCTGAAACTGGAGGAGTTGACAATTGTTCCTGGAGAGAGAAAGAAGAAAAGTGGGTTGTATCTCTTTTTTTCTTCAGAGTAGACCTACTGAAATTAATGGACCCAAGTTAGTCCTGTTCATTGAGCCCCAAAGGGTTGGCAACCTCTACTTCTTTGAGTTCTAACAAATTAATGAGAGTGTACCACCCACCAATATCTCTCGGACCAAACATTTGCTGTCCCTTAGTGGTGTTCAAAACTAGCGTTGCAATCATCTACACGTCTACTCAGAAGTACGTCCCATTGAGTTCAAACAGTTTTTAGGTAGGCCTGCACAGGATTGCAGTCTGAGACTGTTTACTTTGTTTTTGCATTTAACCAAACAGCTATTCCTCATTAAATCTTACAAGCCCCCACAGGGAATAAGGGGAGGGAACCCTCTTATCACTGCCTAATTCCATGATTTTTTGAAAGTAGAAACTCCATGTGTTTTCTCAATAAGCACTTCTCCTCCTGACAGGGCTCGATCTTTCATAAACATGGGCAAGAATAACCTCTGGATGCTAGCCTGCAGCAGTGAAGTATGAAATTTTGAATTCTACGGGTCACTGTTTTTGCTGCAGCCAGATGTGGATAAAAGGCAACGGGTGTTTTATTGTTGTTTTCTCAAGAAACAGAGAAAGGTTTGTACTGAGACGTGTCAACTTTCGCCTTTTTGTGAACAGGAAGAAGAAGAATAAGAGAGAAAAAACAAGTAGCCAACATGTGGCTTGAATATGGCTATTTGCCATTTCAAAAGATGAAACTCTAAAAAAAAAATATTTTGAATTTAAATATTCTTGTCTGCAGCTAATAAAACATATTTTGAATCTAAATTGGATTTAGAAAAATACATAAAGCTGCTGCTAGTTCATGACAATCTGAGTGTTAACAACATGACTGACATTTCTAATCGGTTATGGACTGGATTATCAGGCTGTAATTGATAGTCATCGTTTTCCATTGTTTTAAGTAGTACTTGCTTTGAGAGGTGGGGGGTGGGGATCCAGCATTATAGTATTGCCTTGCCTGGTTTCAACAGTTAATGATCTTAGAGCCGGCATAGGCAAACTCCGGCCCTCCAGATGTTTGGAACTACCGTTCCCATCATCCCTGGGAATTGTAGTCCCAAACACCTGGAGGGCCAGAGTTTGCCTATGCCTGTCTTAGAGGTGCAGAGATGGGAAATGATGAAGGAAGCCTAACCCTAATAATACCTAGGTTTTTAGTATTCACTCACCTAATCCATCATGGGGAGGATTGTAGGCAAATGCTTCACATACTGTCTTCCTGGATTTGAGGTTGTGAAATTGCCAGAGCAGTCTTTGTATCCCAGCAGCTGCTGCTGCTCCAAGACCGCTCCATTCTCAGACCCACAGCTTACATAGGAAGCTGCTTTCCATGAGACAGACTGTTGGCCTACACCAGGGGACAGCAAACTTTTTCAGCAGGGGGCTGGTCCACTGTCCCTCAGACCTTGTAGAGGGCTGGACTATATTTTGGAGGGGGGGAAATTAACGAACTCCTATGCCCCACAAATAACCCAGAGATGCATTTTAAATAAAAGGACACATTCTGCTAATGTAAAAACACGCTGATTCCTGGACCGTCCGCGGGCCAGATTTAGAAGGTGATTGGGCCAGATCTGGCCCCCAGGCCTTAGTTTGCCTACCCATGGGCTACACTATCTGACAGCAGATCTCCAGGGTTACCGGCAAGAGCCTCTTTCAGCCATACTTGCCTGTAGATGCCAGGGACTGAACTTCACCATGCAATCCATGTCCTCCGCCACTGAATTATATAGCCCTTCCCCTTTTTGGAATAGGCTAACTAACTAACACAGATATTTTCTATACATTATAAATTATACTGGTTTGGTAAAATGTTCCATTTCTCCATTCAGAATGTGAAAGTAGTAGACTTTCTTTCCAATATCAACAACAACGTTTCATTGTTACTAACGATAAATACTGCTGATGTTGTTCTAGAAGGAAAAGCTTCTTAATGGATAAACTAAACATTTTACCAATCCAGCATTATTTACAATTGTTACGTCTTGCAGAGGTTTACTCCTTCATCTAACTGTATGTTTTATGAGCTGACGTTCCAGGAGGGGTGATTTCTGTTGAATGTTAGGAGAAACCTGTTGGTGGTAAGATCAGTCTGGCAGCAGAACCAATTACTGAGGCAGAGGAAGAAGAAGCTGCTCCTTACCAGAGGTCTTTGAGCAGACCCTGGACATCTAGGTCTGTTGCAGATACTCTAGCTATGGATTTTCTGGATCAAGCAAGAAGTTGGGCTAGATAGCCTGCAAGACCCCTTCCAAATCTATGGTTCTGTAACAGCCTTAACCAATGTGGTGCCCTCCAGATTGTTGGGACTGCAGCTCTGCTCAATCCTAGTCAGTCATAGTTCAAAACATCTGGAGAGCACCACATTGGGGCTGTTCTTCTAATATTCTAATTATGACCATTAATCATTAAAGGTATGTGCTGAACCATGAGTGGCAAGCCATGGTGGCCATAAGTGGCACAGCTGGCAGGGTTAGGCCTTACTATGATGTGGCATCAGATCAGCATGTCTGTCATCCTACCCTCTTGCCTGCTAATGGATTCAGTAGACTAGAGGCAGAGCCATAAGAGAGCTTAGGGTGCTGTTGCATATACAACGCAGCAAGCACTAGAGAGATACTACCTTATACCTAATATGTGACCATAAAGGTTGGCAAACAGTGTGCTAACAGCACACGTAAAAGTGTAATCAGTGTCACTTCCAATTAACATCTGCTTACAAGGTGACTAAGGAACAAATATTTCTCAATGGCAATGCAATCTATGCAGCCAATCATGTCTCCTTGTTATCAGAAAGCAGCCCCTTGCAGCATGCAGCAAAAGTGCCAGATGACTCACAATATGTGAAAATGTCTTCTTTGTGGATGTATTCATGAGCATAGCCAGGCTTTTTTTTGGGGGGGGGGTTATGTTAGGGAGGGGCAGAACCAAGTTATCTGCAATGCAATTGGTCAGTCGGTTAAGTTTTATTTATTTATTTGTATTTATTTAATGCACTGTGGGCTGTATAAACAAGCCAGGGATCAATTAATTAAACCAGGCATGGCCAAACTTGGCCCTCAAGTTGTTTTGGGACTACAACTTCCCTCATCCCTAGCTAACAGACCAGTGGTCAGGGATGATGGGAATGGTAGTCCCAAAACAGCTGGAGAGCCAAGTTTGGCCATGCCTGAATTAAACCCTTACAGTATTGGTAAATTTACCTGGAAATTCTGAAACCTTTTATCTCAACTATCTTCTTGAAGATAGGTCAAATGATATTACCCTGATTGTGGCAGATGATAAGAAATAGAAATCAAAAATAGAAATAGAAATAGGTATCTTTTCCTTGTACAGTCATACCTCGGGTTACAGACCTCGGGTTCAGGTTGCGGTTTTTTGGGTTACAGATGTGCCAAAACCCAGAAGTACCAGAACAGGTTACTTCCGGGTTTCAGTGGTCATGCATGTGCAGAAGCACTAAATCACACTTTGCGCATGTGCACTGAATCACAACCCGCACATGCGCAGACATGCCACTGCGGGTTGTGAATGTTGCGGGTTGCAAACATGCATCCCGCACAGATCACGTTCACAACCCGAGTGTCCACTGTATCTCTGCTGCATGTTGTTTTCGAAACTGTTTTTGTGGGTCTTTGGACCGTAATAAAGAATGTTTGTGTTTCATGACCCTTTCATGACTTCTCCATGGTTTCTCCAGTCTACCATGTAGGGGAGCAGGCAACAGTGGAGCACTGAGGAGGCAGGCATGTGCTTTCTGTGAAGAAGATCCCAGTTTCAGTCCCTGACATCTCTAGGTAGAGTTGGGGTGAAAAACCCTGTAGAGCTGCTGCCAGTCTGCATGGGCCAATGGTCCAAGGTGATATTAAGCAGCTTCCTGTTCCTGTCTTCATGGCTTTTTGTTCTCCTGTTCCAGTCATGCAACAGATCCTCTTACCTGTGTTGGGGCAATCATACTGCAGGTTGGACAGCCATGCCTTAAGCTAGGGAAGCTGATTTCTGCAGGAGTGCAGTGGTTTGGGAGAGTCTATGAAGCCAATATTCAGTACAAATCTCCAGATTTGCTTGACATCTTCTTGGTGTGCCAAATTGCATTTCTTGTGCGCCCACCATCTTTTATTTTAAACTCTACATAACAAATGGCACCCACACTCTTCATTCTTCAAAGAAAATAAACAAAACATGGTATCTAAGGGTGGGTTGTGTTTTCAGCTTTTTACTGTTATTGTGGAACATTCTGTAAAAGTGCTGGGGTAATTATGTTATTTTATGACACTATGGCCCTCCGTTTGGAGAAAGGGTGATGTAGAAATTTAAATATAAATGAATAAAGTATCAGTGATTGGCCTGTAATGCTCATCTAATAAATGGAAGTGTCAAAGCTGATTGCTCCAACACATAACTTGACTGGCAGCTATGTATCATCATAAGGAAAAACTCTTAATATGTTAAAATCCCAACATGCCCTGCACTGCAAAAAGAAAAACAAGAGGGCTGTTGATTTTCAAGGAATAATATTTTATTAAGAACGTTGTTTTTCCCAGGAATTCTTCTTTGAACTGCATCTGTATAAACTCTCCTGGTTAAGATTATTAAATGGTCTATAAAGATTCACTTCGGGGAAAACAAAAGTCCTCATTCTCAGAAGCAGGTTGCAAAATTTCCAGAGTAACCTTTTATGTTTTAACATAAACTCAAACTGTTTTTAAAGCAATTCTAAAACTAGGGATAAATGAAAATGCCCCCCCCCCATTTCCCACACTATTCACGGGCAGTAAAATTGAGTGGGGGCATATTGCTGGATATTCTTGAGGGTGGCTAGGAGGACGGAGAGGAAAAATTATCCAGGGATATTTTCTCAGAATATTATCTTCTGAGAAATTTCAGCTCACTTAATGTTGAATGGAACTCTATTGGTAGTTCATATGGGTGGATGCAGAAACCTTGGCCTTTCTGAGGAGGATGGGGTCCAAGCCGTTGCTTCGGCCAACAATATTTAAATCTGGAGCCACAGTTGTACCCAACATTCATGACTAATGGAATTGGAAAGGCAGTTTTCCTGTATTCTCCAAGGGAGGGCTAAAGTTCTTCAACAGTGCAGAAGAAGTTTGAAAACCTTGGGTAAATCCAAAAACCTGTTTAAAATTAAATAAAAAGGATTCCTCAGCTTGGCAATCCGAATTCTGCACCAGTGAAGTATATTCCACAACTTGGTGAAATTTCTGGAAATTGAGCAAACAAGATTGCTTAAGTTTATTATGGAGAACACACTCTGCTATACTTGCTATATTGCACAATTTGATCTGCTTTCGCTAGCAGGGGTAGGGGGAAGATAAACTAACTCATTCTAGTGGTGCAAGGATCTTTGCACACGAATGCCACACTTGCAATATTGCACAGCATTGATATTGTGCGGAGAGATGGTGGTCAACAGCATTCACCCATGAGGTGGGGTGAAGCAGCCACCTCAGAGCATGGAAGCACATAAAATGGCATCTCTGTGGGGGCTGGTGGAGAAGTGGTGGCAGCATCAGTGTTGATTTCTGCTCCCTGAAATCTCATGAATTCTCAAGGAGCGTGAGAGATCTCACAAGGTTTTGGTGAGATATTGTGAGATCTTTCTGGAAATCAGTGCTGATGTCATCATGGTGTGGCATGGCAGTGGCAGCAGCAGGGCAGGCGGTGTGGCAGAGCAGGGTGGCACTTCTTTTGCCTCAAATGCCCCTATCTGTTGCTCTCACCGATGTGGTTGAGATCATCTTCCCTATCCTTTTCCACTGTCAGGTGGCAATTTTTGGAAGTGGGCATGTTGCTATTAGAGGCATTATCAGATACCACAGCTGAGCACTCTGCACATGGTAAAGGGATCCACACATTTTAAGATTTTAAGCAGCAGCCGAGTGCTTCCCCATTCTCTAAATACACACAGAGAAAATCTGTATCTTCATCTCCCATTCCAATTTGTAGCTTGGATCTGGAGCTACCTTGAAGGATGCAAGTCAAAGAATAAGAGGTCTGTACCTTCTGGCAAAAGGCCATCTGAAGTCCCCCTGTGAAAACATTTGACACTCAATGGACACCAAAGTTTATTTCCATCCTTTAGCTGCCTGCTGCATTGAACTAGCCTTTGATGGAACACATCAGAGCCAATCTATAAATAAATAGAACACAGCGAAGTGTACATGTAGATCACGAACTCTCATTCTGCATCTTGCACTTTTGCTCAGAGAATATGTTGTTTCAGCTTATCTCTGTAGGTATCTGTAATGGTGTTTCCCTGCTTGTTTTTGTTTTGGAGATAGCTGGCAAGAAATGGAGTCACTGAGAGCATAGTGGTGACTTGTGTTAACCAAGGACCTTCTCTATTAGGATATTTAAAACAATAACAACCCTTTTGTGAAGACCTCATTCACTGGTTGCTAAGCCCTGATCTGACAGGAGTTTATTATAACTCTTGGGTATAATCCTTTACGTGTCTATTCAGAAGTCCAGTAGATCTGCATAGGCTTTATTTACAAGTAGGGATACACAGATTGTGCTAATAGCGCATCAGCGACTTATAACCGGGAAAATGGTTTGAAACCTTATTCCCCCATGATACACTCTTCATCCTGTCTTAACAAGTGGCTGCCAATACAGAACACACTGGGTAATTCTTTCACCTGTGGATTTCAATGATTTTAGGTCCCATGGCACCAGGGTGGGGAACCTGTGGCCCTCCAAATGTTGTTGAACTCCAGGTCTGATCATCTCTTATCATTGCCTGATAGGAGTTGGGAGTCCAACATCTGGGGGGCTACAGGTTAGCTACTCCTGATCTAGTCCAGCTGTTCTGATTATGCAAAACCTATTAATAATTTTCTAATACCCTTGGCACAGAAAAATAACAATAATAAATTCATTTATTAATGAACCACTCCAACGCAGTATCTTCTAAATGGTTTGTTGTTTTTCAACTTGCATTGCAAATAACCAGTTGTTCCCAGGAAACAAGGAAAGTTGCAGTTATCACTTGTCATCTGATATGAACATTCTTGTAACCCTTTTTTAAAAAAGGATCAAGTTACTTGGCTTCTTGATCCCAAACTCTGAAGCATAAGTGAATCCACCCAAATCTGCGTACCGTATTTTTCGCTCTATAAGACACACCAGACCATAAGACGCACCAAGTTTTTGGAGGAGGAAAACAAGAAAAAACTATTCTGAGTCCCAGAAGCCAGAACAGCAAGAGGGATCCCTGTGCAGCGATCCCTCTTGCTGTTCTGGCTTCTGGGATAGCTGCGCAGCCTGCATTCACTCCATAAGACGCACACACATTTCCCCCTACTTTTTAGGAAGGAAAAAGTGCATCTTATAGAGTGAAAATAAGATAATTTGAAAATTGCACAAGATCCAAACATAGCCCTTGCAACGTGTGTTTAGGACCACAGTGGTCTAAGCACATAAGAGTAAAAGCCTAATCCAACAAATTGATGCAGAATCCGCAGTGATGTGATTCGCATATTCTTGGCTTCTATTGAAGAGATA
Organism: Podarcis gaigeae; assembly: GCF_964106915.1. Taxonomy (NCBI): domain Eukaryota; kingdom Metazoa; phylum Chordata; class Lepidosauria; order Squamata; family Lacertidae; genus Podarcis; species Podarcis gaigeae. The sequence continues at coordinate 58,172,433 of NC_139682.1, read as the reverse complement.
TAAATACATTCTTCCCATTATAATTGACTCGCAGGGTATCAGTGCTCGATACTGCTAACATGGCCATTGTAAAGTTAATTGCTACTCAGTGATTCAGAGTACTTGGGGTTAAGGTTGGCTGTCTCATTGTCAGCCGAGAGAAAGGCTTCAAGTGTCCTTTTTATTTCCATATGACATTTAGCCATCAATGATAGGGTTGTTCTCTGCTAGTCCCTTTTTTTGGTCTCAGTCGATTTGCAATGCCAGAAGAAAGGGTTTGCCCTGTTGCCAGTACGTTAAGGACTGCCGTTTAATAAGGCAGAGCATGAATTATTTATTTTCACAGGCAAATTTGATTGGTTTTTTTCTTCTTAAAAATAAATACCGGTATATAAATTGATTTGATAGAGCATTATTAGTATACAACTGGATGCAGATGATTGATGTGTCACCTACTCCCATACATGTTTATTCAGAAATAAGTTCCGCTGAGTTCCATGGCATTGATTCCAAAATACCAGTGGCGTAGCGTGGGGGGTGCAGGGGGGGCCGGCCGCACCAGCCGCAACATCTGGGGGTTAGGGTTAGGGGGTGCAAATCCATGGGTTAGGGGGCGCAAATCCACAGGTTAGGGAGTCAAATTACTTGCCTTGCCCGGGTGCTGACAACCCACACTACACCACTGCAAAATACACTTTGTCTCAGGGTGAAAATGAGAAGCTATTTTGTGGTACTTCTACATTTTGGCTGACCACAGGAAGAGCCTTTCCAGATCAGAGGGAAAGCCTATCTGGTCCAGTATGCGACTTCCACAAGTGAGCAGTCAGATGCCTCTGGGAAGCCTTCAAGCAGATTTCACCAGCATCTGGCATTCAGAGGTATACTGCTTCTTTAATAAGTCTTTCATAAGTTTATAAACTCCCGTCCCCTGGCAAAATATGCAGGCAGGGACTATTTTTTCTTTGTTAACTTTTCCATTGAAAAGAAATAGTCGCGACCTTTCCCTTTCTCCTGAGAAGCTTTATCTGTTAATCTCGTCCCCCCCAACAAAGTTTTATATTCAAAATCCTCCAGGCAGTTACTTAGCAACTCTTAAACCTGTCATAAAAATGCTTCCTTATGCTACTATAATCAGCTGTTTGAAGTCATGAGGAGCCCATTCCCCCCTTTGGGGGTGGGGAAATCACTTTGCTCTCCTACAATTCTGGTGTTAGTGCATGTGGCAGGTCACCAGCAACTAACGAAGCACCATTTTGAAAGCACCAGATTAAACAAAATATATAAGCCACCTTCATTCCTGAGAGCTTAGAAACTAGGGGAGGTAGGAATGTGATCTGGAAAATGTTATGGCTGCTCAGCGCTTTGGTTTTAAATAACAGTGAGAGGATCATATTTTTAAAATATATATATATTGCTGCCTGTTAAGGCTGTACTCCTGTGCCCCCTTACCTGGGAGTAAGCCCTGCTGCGCTCAGTATGAATGATTTGGGAGCAAACATGAGTAGGATTGGGCCCCATGTTCCTCTTGGGGTAGAGGGCACTGCAAAGAAGAAGGTGTTGATGCTGGCAGCCTGCATTTCTGAAGCCTTGAAGAGCTGCTTGCCTGCAGAAGCATGTGTCCACCCCTCCCCATCTGTCAACGGCTCCTTATCAGCAGCAGCAACAAAGAGGCTTGGTGCATCTTAAAAGACTAAACTATTTGCCGTTTTCTGCTGCAACAGACCAACATGGCTACCCCTCTGGAAGTTATCAGTTCAAAGTAAACATGTGTAAGCAAGTGCATTACACACATGAAGCAGCTTCAAATGAGGGATGGGAGGTTTTATTGTCACCAGGCATGCCGCTGAAAGTTCAAGCGGGTAGATTTCCTGGCTTGATTTCTGAATGTACTGGCTGCACACTTTCGTGAGCGAGCCGCTCACATTCATGCTCCAGGTGGTACCAAGGGATACTTAGATGCCTATGGGATTCTGAGTTATCCAGCCTGATTGGTTGAAATAGATGATAATGCCTGCACATTCCAATGATACAGACACAGACACTTTGAAAGAACCCTAATGGTGTCATATGAAAGAAATATATTTCCATCATCAGTATGCCTATGGAGCTCCTTCTCCTTCTGACATGCTTCGGTTGTGTAAACATCAGGGATATGGTCACTGGGTATTACAGGGGGTGAGAATAGGCCATGTAGCCCCATTATCCTCCCTATGCATTCTTTCCAGGGGTGTGTGTGTGTGTGTGTGTGTGTGTGCGCGCGTGCGTGTGTGTGTGTTGGTATCATCTGAACTCCTCTGTCTCAGCTTCAAGAAATTTTGCCTTTGCAGTGAGAATGATAAGATGGTCAAAGTTCAAAAAGATCAGATAGAAATGGCAGTGGCTGCACTTTGAAGATTTTCCCTTTGAAATGCAACCACCCTTCAAGAACTAGGCTCTGTGTGAGTTCAGGGAACCCTTTCTTATGGTTTCCTATGACATGGAAATGCTACACAGGAATTTGGAACCTCAGAACTGGTTGCCAAATGCTGACCTCCAGACCCCTCTATCTGGCGCTTTGGGCTCTCCCCTGTTCCCACATGTTTCACCAGTCCTGCTTTGTACCCTCCTCAAATGCCTTTGCCTGGTGTAAATGTGTCCTTCGACTCTGATAAAACATCCTTTTTCACTAAAGGTGGAAAGTACCTTTAGTGTTCCTAGCAGGAAAGTGTCTGTGCCAAATTCTACTAGCTGAGGTGAATAGTGTCCATTTCCCACCAGAGACATGAATATTTAATATCCCGGTGCTCTCCTTGGTGCAAGAAAGGAAGTTCTGTTGAAGAGCTGGGCCCATCCCTACTTCTGCCCTTCATCTCATGGTGTATCTCATTGGTGGAGTCAGGGAAGGCGGAAGCAGTAGCTGCGGGTGCAGAGTACTCAGGAGTATTTTGTTCACACCTGTGGAATGTGAACATCACATTGCCAAAACAGATTGCTTAAGCAGTCATTGTGGTGTCCACCTTGTTTTACTGGGACATCTCTGGTTGGGCGGATGAATGTGGTAGGACAGCCCAATGAAGAAAGTTCTGCCCTCACAACCGTGACCATCTGCTGCCCATTACATCATCCCACAGTCATGTCCGCTAGCTGGGATCACCCTTGTGACAAATCCTAGAAAGAGAAAGCAGCACCAGCCAGGGGAGAAAATGGTGCTGAAAATAGGAGAAATGGCAGCAGATACAGCTGGAGGTAAATAGATACTTTGAGGGGAAGTACAACTTAAAAACAAAACAAAAACACCAGACCTGGATAACAGGATTGGCACAAGGTTTTAGAAGGCCTTGAGCCTCTCTGGTAGACTCTCTCACCTGTTGGTGGGTCCAGCAGCAGTGCTCCAAGCAGTCCAAGGTGGCTGAGAGTTGCCATTTTAATTACCCACAGTGCCTAAGAGTGCTGGGTGCTACCACCAAGCCCTGTTAAAGAATGTTCTGTGGAAGCCTACAGATAACCAGGATCTGAGTGTTCAGGGAAGCCTGTTTTGTTATGGTTTCCTATGATGTAGGAATGTGGAAGCTCAGCCTGGCATTTCTGTCACACGGTGTTCCTTACTTACTGTAAGAGGGTAAAAAAAATTAAAATTAAAATGTTTTTCACATATGAAACAAAGCTGTAGTATGAAACAATATAGGAGATGGTCACACTTTTATTATTTCTTTTAAGGATTGGTTACACTGTATAACTGGTCCCCTTCCCCCAGATGTTGTCTATTGCCTCAAATCTTTATTTTTTTTTGGGGGGGGGTGGCGGGTGGTAACTGTAGAAATGTTTCCCTGACATCTTTAAAACACTCCTGTATTTCTCCCCCATCCCACCGCCTACATACTGCAGCCCAGTTTAATGAAGTCAGTTTGATGTGGCTACTTCAAATCAAAACCAGGAGTGTTTTCCCTCCATTCGTACCCTGTAATATGTCCTGTACACCAGTGATTCAGAACTATCTAAACAAATTGGTTTCTTTAACAGCTGTTAACTTTTTCTTCTCGGTCTCCTGCTCCTTACTAAATATTGTTTGGGATGGGGGCACATTGGACGGGTCATCTAATTTGTTAAGAAACTGTTTTTGAAGGTGCAGCATAGAAGGAAAACATGTCTAAAGGGCAGTGAAAACGTAGATGGCTTCTTTTTCTTCTTCTGGAATTCAAAGGTGTTGCATATTTCCTGTTACGAATTCCTCTGCCCAAATGTAGCTGCACCCAGTGGCTACAGAACATAACCTCCTTTTCACCACACAAAAGCAAATTCCTCTTTAAGCAATTTGTGCTTAAAGTACTAGCAGCCCAATCCTACGCATATTGACTTGGAAATAAACTCTGCTGAGTTCAACTGGGCTTATTTCCCAAGTAAGTATACATAGCTCTGTAGTTTTAAGCAGTCTTTTTTAATGTTTTTCTTAAGAATTTATTACTGGATATGTAGCATATTGGGGTGGGGGAGGGGGAGGGAACAATATGTTGGATCCAGAGCAAACTTGTTGCATTTGGGATGGATCAATGATTAACAGGAATTAACATGAGGTAAATAAATGATTAACAGGAAGCTGTAATTCGACTGCACAGGCAAATCAGGACAAGTTTAGGGTAAACACCCATTGTTGCATAACCTCCACATGAACAAATCAGAAGGAATAATACTCAATGCAAGACCCAACATAGTGTAACCTCTGCAAAAAATTTTTGCAAGCAAATCAGGATGAATGCTCAATATACAGATCGTTTGTAGGAGTCCGTCCTCTGGATTCAACCCAATGATTTACTGCCTGAAATAACTTTGTTTTGCTTTTTTTGAAAGATGGAAAAAGCTCTTATAGGTTTTGATCAATCTGCAGTGATAGGATAGATTTGTCACAGAAGGGGTGGACTGAGAATGAGGCAGGGAAGGGTTTAGAAGAAAGAGCCGTGTATACGAAGTCCACCTGGCACCAACGCTGTTGGCATTTTGGTGCAGCATAATGGTAGACCTGTTTGCCCGGGCACTTGTGGAATGCTGATATTGGGAGGAGAGGACACCAAAAGTGGATAGAGATAAGCGAATGAGGGAGGGGCAAGGATTGGCTTTGCTTAGAAATTACAGTAAGTTCAGCCTATTTCCAAACTACTAACTGGGATCAAGTGTTAGAATCACATTAGTGCTTAGAGAGCTTTGCTGGTTGCACGTACATCTCTGAGTGCAGGATCTCAGGGTTGACCTTCGAAGCCCTACAAGGATCTAGTCATGTAAAGGAATACCTGCTTGACATAAACATCAACTGAGATCATCCAATGAGGCGCCCCTGCTGCTCAGTGTGAAATGGGTAAAATCCAGAAGGGAGGAAAATATATTTTAAATTCTGAGTTTGAACATTTTAGGATGGTTTTTTTTTTTTTGCTGGATTCCTGTTTTTATTATAATTTTGTTTTGTTTCATGGTTATTTATATTGTTGCAGTTTTGCCTGGGAACTAATTGGCTTTTCTATTTTTACAGGTTCTTTTTCTAGATTATCTGAGAATAAGTGTGTGGTCCAGATGTCCCACCTGCTTCCTCGTGATGAGTTTCTGCCTCTGTGCTGTAATGTCTCCAAATCCTCAAGAGGTGGTGCCACAATGCACAGAGTTTCCCCACAAACAATGTCAATGGTGGCTGATGTTGGCGTCAGTCAGGAAATTTACTCCAATGATGCCACAACACCTGACATTTGTAGATGGTTATATTATCGTGGTGGCAATGTATCACAAGGAAGTGGCTGGGGCCATGGGTAAAGCAACATTTACCAAAACTATAAGTTACTCAGGAAGCAAAGATCAGTTTTATATTGCACCAGAATGTATTTAGGTATATTTTGTGAAGGGAAATTCGGGGGGTGGGGTGGCTGAGGGGCTGGAAGATGCTCCAGTACTCGCTCTGTGGTCAGAGAGGAAGGTCTACAGTCGGAAGAGGAGGTCTTTGATCAGGGATCCCTGTTGCTGTGATAGTTTTACGCTGTCATTGCTCTGGCAGCAGTAGAGGCAGTAGTTTCAGGTGATGAGAGGAGACTGGATCCACAGCGTTCCTCCAATATACTCCCAGACTGGTTGAGCACAGTGGTTTGCAAAAGAAGGGAACAAAGAGAGAACAAGCCACTCTCCCTGCCACTTCTGCCCTGATTGGCACAAGCCAGCAGGGATAAGAAATTGGTTATTAGGAATTTCCCCACCTCACTCTGAACGCCATACGTTTGCCCTGCAAGGCTACATAATTTTGCCTTTCTGTTGGCTGTTTTTAAGATGAACCGCCTGTGCCTTTTAAAAAAAATGTTATGCTTTAACAAGCGGCTCCTCCTGGTCCACCATCTTATTTGAAAGCGAATCCTGAAAGTTCCTTAAGCAAACACTCATGTGAGATCCTTTTCCAGAGTGGCATGCACCTTTTATGCCAAAAATGGCATTAGTGCATTCCCTTTGCTGTGGCTTTGAAATGATGTGTGGATAATGCACATATGTGTTGCCTTCCTTTAGTTCTCTCTGTTTTTGCTTCTTGAATTTGATTCTGTACAGCTGTAGGCCAGAGTTCTGCAGGTGCCTGCTGATCCTTATTAGATTATTCATAACTGTTTTTACTTTCTTTAAGAGGCAATTAAAACCATGTGGAAAGGAGGGATCGTGATGATTGGAAGTTCTGCTGACACCTATTTCCAGGTTATGGTTGTCTGTTTTCACTCAGATTATACAAAGTGGCATTGGTACATGTGTAGCCAGCTGCTTAAAGATGTGAGAGGGTCTACCCCAATGCCACCATTAGGAAAATGCAGCAAAGAGGCAATTATGATTTGCCCAGAGCATAACGTGAAAATTATCTCTCACTTCCATGAAATTAACAACAGTAAAAATGAGAACTTTTACTACCGCTACTGGTGATATGTTAAGCTTTTCTTCCAGAGGTCTCAAAGGAATGGGCAGCATGGTGACCCCATGCTTTCTCCAAACTTCTTCAGCAGACTAAAAAGATGCCACCAACCAGACATAGCTTATACAAGGAACATGCCCAAATACTTAAGAATGACAGAATTGGAAATGTCAAAGTATTTATTTGCAAAATCACTCCTTTCCTCTAAGAAGAATTCAAGGCTCTGTGAATCTTCCCCCCCCCCCCTTAAAGTACACCAATAAAATGCAATCCTAATCTGCAATGTTATATTACATTAATAAACATTAGTGCTTGATCAGTTAAATTTGTAAGTAGCTTTTGAAAAATAATCCCCCCCCCCCAAAGTCTCAAACATCTCAAATTTTATTTACGGCCATAGGCCCATACAGGTAAAAACGACACATAAATAACAATTTGTGCACGTGGGAAAAACAGCCGCTAAAACACCATTATAACAATAAAATCCCCCCCCCCCCAAGTCTGATTATAACAGATTTCTTGCTTACACATATTGTAAGTACCTTTGGAAGTTGAAACTTCAACTCTTTTGTTGGCAAAACGTTCTGAAAGATGTCAGTGCAAATACTGTTGGAAAATATGTATTTAATGAGCATGTGGGGAAGGGCTCACGCTGCATCATCTGCAAGAAAAGAAGTTGCTCAGTAGATTATGACCTTTCATAATTTGATGTCAACCCACAAGTCTTGTGTGCTTGAATGTTGAAATAGAAATTTCACATTCAGATCTAAAATTTCACATTTAAAACTTGAATTTCCTTACATAGATTTTTTCAATTGTTATTCTTTTTCCTATTGAGATTTCAATATGTGATTGTTACATGCACCATTTTTGGGAAGCATCAGCAGAAGAGTTACATCTGACTTAATAAATAAGTTGTAAAATTACAGTTTTGCTGACCTGCAGGTCTCACTCTTTTAACTGGAGCTACTGGAAAAGATCACCTTTTTTGTTTGACAGAGGTGTGTCAAGGTACTTTCATTTCCCTTTGGTTGGAATTTGTGCACTCTACTTAAAGGAGCAGAGGGAAGGAAAGAATGCCACACATACATTATTTTCTTCCTCCCATAGAAGCAAATGGCAATCATGCTTAGATGATCTAACTGATCATGTAACTGTGGAAGCAGCCTCCCATTCTGGTTTCAAATCTTGGCTCAGAGGGACCCCTGATTAAGGATGGCAGGAGAAATTGGAGCCAGAGAAGGAGAAGAATGTGCAGTTTTCCATCTCTCAATCTTCTGTCGTGTGACCTGCTTAAAACTGCTGTTGTTGGTTTTTAATAGGTGTTAGTTTTATTTGCTAATTTGTTTTGTTTCAGCTTGGATGATTAATAATTCTGTGTGTGTGTGTGTGTGTGTGTGTGTGTTTGTGTGTGTGTGTGCTGAAACAAACTGATGTGTTACAGCCAACAATGCTGCTGGCAAGAAACTGAGGTGGAATGTTTTGTGAGTACATCATTCTTCGAGCAGAAGGTATATCAACATCTTGAGAACCCTAAGAATGCTGACTCAGTGATGGATTACACTCCATCATCCTAAGAAAAGTAATTGCTGTTGACTATCCCAAAGGCTGTCTTTCTGTACTCTGTCTTATGTGGTGGGTGGTCAGGTAAGTATTTAAGTGCCCACTTATGCAATGATGAATAATCCTGTGGAAAACAGAAGCCTTTGCATTCTTGTGTGATGGTAAGCAGGCTTCATTACCAGTAATTGAAAATAAGGTATTACTGAAATTTTAAAAATCTTGTTTCCTCCCTTCAATGTCTTTCCACCCTTTCTCCTTGCTTAGAATGAGACACTATTATATTCATGACAATCTAGAAGATACTTGGTTGGTTTTGGAGCTGAATTAATTTCTCTGCTCACAATTAACGTTGTCATGGTTTTCGGCCCATTTTGAATTAGCTAAATTCTTCCACACTTATTCATTCCCTCGGGTAGTGTGGGGTGAAATCACAGGACCTGACCACATGAATGTTTCATTCAGTCACTCATTCAGTCATTCATTTGACAGATTTTTGTATATATCCTATTCCAAGAGGTGGAGTCAATTTCCTGCCACTGTTATCACTGTAAAAGGAGCTGCAGGGCCACCACTTTTCCTGTTTCATAGCACTAAATCATCATTCTTGTGAAATACAATGCTTTTGTTGAATTTTTTTTCCCTTTGAGCCCTATTAGGGGCTAAAGCTGGGCGGATCTTTCCTGTTTGACTGATGCAAGTGTTGGTATAAGAGTGATCTCTCCATCAGGCATGTCAAGTCCCCAGTGTTGTCTCCCCCATTAGAAAAAGAGATATCTGGTCAAAAACCACCTGAAACAAAACGCATCTGATCTGGAAGCCTTCCCTTGTCCCAGATGAATGGGAATTCCCTCTACTTCAGAGGTGATGCAAAAAGCACCTTGAATATGTTCAGGGATGCTTCCACTATTAAGTGCTTCATATATTCCAAAATATATGTAGAATAAGCATAGTATAAAGGTAAAGGTACCCCGACCATTAGGTCCAGTCATGGCCGACTCTGCGGTTGCGGCGCTCATCTTGCTTTATTGGCTGAGGGAGCCAGTGTACAGCTTCCGGGTCATGTGGCCAGCATGACTAAGCTGCTTCTGGCGAAGCAGAGCAGTGCACGGAAATGCCATTTACCTTTCCGCCAGAGCGGTACCTATTTATCTACTTGCACTTTGACGTGCTTTCGAACTGCTAGGTTGGCAGGAGCTGGGACCGAGCAATGGGAGCTCACCCCGTTGCGGGGATTCGAACCGCTGACCTTCTGATCGGCAAGCCCTGGGCTCTGTGGTTTAGACCACAGCGCCATAGTGTAGCCCCTTTTTGTCTTTAGAAAATCTTAAATACATAGGTGTCCCCAACCTTTTTTGAGGCACACTTGGAAATTCTCTTGGGGTGCCCATTTTATAAAACATTCTTTTCCTTTCTCGAATCAGCCAGTTCAAACCCATCTTTTTCTCTCTCTCCTGCTGTATTTTTATCTATACCCAACTTTTCTCTGCCTAAAAATCCCTATCTGCTATTTTTCCTCCCTTCCCCAGACCCTGGAAGTTTCGTTTTTACTTCTCTCTCAGCTCCAGGTCCATCCCCACCCTGCAAACTCCCAGCTCTTCAGGAATGGACTGCTCTATTTTTTTCTTGTTCTTCCAGGCTGAAAGGTTCTGGCTGCTCCATTTTTAATTCATCCCAGTATTTACCTTTCTTTCCTGCACTAAGGCAGAGCATTAGATAACTCTCTCTCTCTCTCTCTCTCTCTCTCTCTCTGACTTGGATGCTAGCAGCAGAGAGAACTGTTCTGTCTCTTCTTTTCCAAATCTGTGGGCCAGTCAGAATGGTGAGCACCTAAGCAGGCAAGATGGGCAGTGCAGGGGAGAACTATTGATAAACTCAGACCGGATGAGTTTATCATCCTACATGTTGGGGATTAGAGAGCATGGATGGCATCCTGGTAGGTACCTGTGGGTGCGCTGGTGCATTATGTTGGGGACCCCAGGTGGTAAAAGTATTGGCTCTGCCAATTTAAATTTAAAATGGCTCTGCTTCAGTACCACTTCCACAGAAATAATATACTGTTGTATCATTGTTGGATGTAGTAAGGATGTAAAAATAAGGCGCCCAGCTGTGTTTGGGGGTATTTGCTCAGTAGCAGTCACAGCATGCTGACTCAGAATAACAAGGGAAGCTTAGCAAACACCTAAAAACATATAATCCAACTTCTTCTCTACCTATGTATTTTCCAGTAATCTTTAGCCACAGTTTATTTGCCTTTCTTGACTTTTCCAAATCCTCAGCCAATGAGTGATTATCTTGGATTTTCAGCTGTGAAATGCTTGTATTTTCCTGTGCTACTGGAAAGAGAGACTGCTTGACTATCAGATGAACCATCCTTATGCCTAGTTTATTTTTGAGATGGTGCTGAAATGTGGAGATGTCAGGAAGCATTAAGAATAACGAAAGTCATTCCCGAGAATCTTACTGATATATTTTTCTTTTATGAATCAAGGAGTAAAAAACAAAACAAAAACAAAAACCTAAAGAGAGAGATCAGCAGTAGATCATAGCTATAGTAGCACAGTATCATACAGTTAAATACATTTTGAACAAAACCGAAAGGGGGAAGGGAGTTAGATGGGGGATGGAGGGAGGGGGGAAGTGGGGGATAGGCTGTGGCAGAGTCTGCTGGGCAAGTACTTCATGCAAACAATTCCAGGTATGAATTCTAATGTATCTGAGTGTTCAGCCATCTGCTGAATATCTTGCAGGAGTAGAGAAGGCAAGTGGGACAGGGACGTTCACTTCTTCCAGTGTTGCAACATGTGTCTTTTGGCCACCAACACGTCACACAAAGTCCAATTATGCTGCTCCTCCATCAAGGTCTTAGATGTCATCAGGGAATTTAATTCATAGTTGAGGGTGGGGGGTTAAAAAGAGGGGAAGGAATGAAATGAGGCCATTAAGAAAGAAGGGAAGGGAAGCAGGGAGGGACAATAACAGTAAGAGCAGCAGCAGAAAATAGTTCCAATACAAACAATAATGTCAACAATGATAGAAAGAGTAAATGTAGGCTTTCTTATCTTTGTAGGGACAGCTGCTGTCCCAAGGATGCTGCTTTCGCTGTAGCTTCATAAATGGAAAAATCAGGGGAGTAATAGTTGGCTTTCAAGATTAGGCTAGCAATCCCCTCCAGGCGCATTCATTCAGTGTATAGTATTTCTGTTAAAATAAACCATGTGTGGCTTTCCTCCAGTATTGGTCCAAAATGTGAGATGTCAGAGGGATGCCCATCATCAGATTTGCTTAACCCACACATTCCAACGCACCTGGTCAACAGGCAGGAAGGCAGCACTTACAGGTGGTAGGACTTGAACCAATGGATTCAAGTTACGAGAAAGGAGGTTCTGACTAAATATCCAAAAGAACATTTTGGCATTAAGAGCTGTTTGACAGTGGAAGGGACTCCCTCAGATGGTGGTGGGTTCTGCTTCCTTAGAGATTTTAAAGAAGAGGTTGGGTGGCCATCTGTCATGGATGCTTTAGTTGAGATTCCTGTATTGAAGGGGATTGAACTAATGACCCTTGAGGTGCCTTCAAACTCTACTATTCTATGATTCTGCAAAAACCTTGGGTGAAACTTTAACCCACTTGATAGGATAATTATTCTGGGTCACTCTTCATTTTTAACAATTTGAGTAAGCAAAGTTTTTTTGTGGCTCTGGAGGCGGGGGGAAATCTGCTCTTAATATAAAACTTGCTTACTTGACATGAAACCTGAGTACTGAAACTTCTGAAAACATAGCTGTATTATGATTCCAGATTCTAAAGTCTGGGCTTAGCCACACTTAGCTCTCCCCCACTCTTTCCAGGCACAGTCTGCACTTTAAAGCTCCATGTTCGAGTGTCAGTTTCCCCCCACTCTGGAACTTCCTTCATGAAAACCCTCTGTTTTAAGCTCCGTTGGAGAAAATGGTAATCTGCAAAACACACACCTACCTGAATTGACATTTTCTCTAATTGAACACTATAGAGCGTGTTTTTGTGAGGAAAGCTGTGGGACAAAAAAACATGCTCGGACCCAGAGCTTTTAAGTACAGACCTCTGCTAGGAAAGAGGTGGGCAAAGGTAAGTGTGTATAATCATCTAGGTAGATATTGTGACACACAGGTAAAATTCATCATCCCATCAGATATAGGTGGGTGATCTTCATCACATATTGCTTACTTGCTCTTTTATTATTTATTTATTCAGTTTATATCCCACCCTTTCAGCCCAAAGGAGTCCAGGTTTTCAAGCTCTTGCTCCGAAACATCGCATCATCCTCTCAATGTGTCATGAACTGGCAGAACAATGGGGAGGGGGAAGAGGAGAAAGAAGAGGAAGAGGATCCTGGCAAGGGGTGTAGCCGGGACTGTGACATATTGGGGCAAGCTGGGGATGGGGAAGGAAGTTCTCTCAGGGTGACGGGGAATGGGGATCAGTGCACAGGAACCAGAGCAGCAGGACCCATCACTAGAGCCAGAGGGACCCCTGTCTTCCCAGACACAGTGGGCCATGAGGCATAAGGAGCATCAGGAGAGATAGTCTAGGACAGGGTTTCCCAAACTTGGGTCTCCAGCTGTTTTTGGACTACAACTCCCATCATCCCTAGCTAGCATGACCAGTAGTCAGGGATGATGCGAACTGCAGTCCAAAAACAGCTGGTGACCCAAGTTTGGGAAACTCTGCTCCAGGAAGACGTGACAGGCAAGGGCCCACAGCCCAGCTCCCTAACTTACCAGATGGGGCTCGCTAGCTCTGCGAAGAGGTATGTGATTCCTCAGCTGGAGTAGGCTCAGGACAGGTCAGGGTCACATGCCTCATTAAGGCCAGATGCTGCAATCAGCATGCAAAGGGAAAGCGGAGCTGAGGTGCTGTGTTGTGTAGTGTTTGTTCAACTGCCCATGTTGAGGGACTTCAATGCTTCAGAACCTCCATGGGATTGTGCTTCAGGCTTGACTCTTGACTGTGTTTTCCAGATTTTGGACACTGGACATGTGGATTAACACCAGACCGTGTTTCCTGACTGTCAAACTTGGGACTTGACATACTGACTTGCTGTCAGGTAGGCCAGGGGTTCAGGAGAGAATGCCAGTTTACATTTGCATATCCACTCAATTGAAAAGAGTTATCTTTGAGGGGATGTGAGGTGAGGAGATACAAAAGTGCTACAAAAGACTGTGGTCACCCAGGGATGTATGAATCAGGCATGGGTTTGATAACTTGGAATAAAGTTCAAACTGAGACTAAATGGGGCTGATATCGGATTTTTAAAAAACCCAAACAAACCCAGAAACATTCATGAAATAGGAAACCAAACTGCTCAGTCAAAGTGGCTGCAGATGTTACATGAAGTGAGGCAGGAAGCGCAGCTAAATTGTGGTTCCCATCTAATGTCTGAAGTAGGGAGATGAGTGTGGTAATGTTGAGTACATTTCCACTGTTTCATTCTTGAAATGTTCTATGATATTGCATCCCACCGCTCTAAAATTCTGATTTAACTAGGAAAATTGGTAAAATTAATCCCATAATTGAAGAATGTGCATTTTGCTGTTGCTTTCCATTCCTTTAGTTAATTTCTTTTCCATTCTTCTTTGTTACTAATGTGTGCATTTGCAGTGATAAACACTGCAAAACAAAAGCAATCTTGAGGAAATGGTACATATAATTGCACCAGCATTTCTGTGCAGCGTTTTAACGCAGCACCTATGTATTCCTGTGCATTGTTAAAAAAGAATGTAAAGACACCATTCTCTGCAACTCACTAGCTAACCCTTCCTCCCCAATGTCCACTGCTCCCTTCCCTACCTTGTATTAAAAAATGAGCAAAGGGGAAAGAAGATTTGGGTGAATTTCTCACAGAACTTTTGTTGTGCCTTATTTTACTTTTGAGGTGACCAAGGGGGTGTTCGGACTGATTATCAGTTAAAATGAGGACAAGCCGCGTTTCAATGAATCCTCAGCCAAAGTGGGTATTGGCTTGCCAAAGGGAAGCGCAATCTTTACAATGCATTACAAGGCATGTATCTGCTGAAAGTGAAGTGGGGAGAGCAAAACCTTACACTGGAGCAGCAGATGTTAATATAATGAAGTTGCCTTAATAACTGTGGGACACTCTGGCAAGAGTTTCCCCTTCTTCCTTCTCAAAGTGATCTTTCTGAACATAGGAGCCAGAACTCCTAGGGGCCTTTTTTTACTTTGTTGCCCAATAAAATATTTGAGGGGGCTGGGCCCCCCCAAAGTTAATGAGCATTGCCATTCAAATGGTGTGCATGCTCCACGTCATTTGATCGATTATGCAGGGTGGCACTTGCCTGCCCTCCCCAATATTTTATTCAAGTTGGCACCCCTGTATCTGAATGTTTGTTGAAAATTTTCTTGTGCATGTGAGGCTTCAGATCTGGCCCAATATACATACCTACAAGTCCCAAGAACAGGCTACTCTGAACGACCATCTGTTTTATTACAGGGTTTGCTTATTATCTACTTTTTTCATTATTCATGGTGGGTATATCTGGCAGTGACCCAACTTGCCACCCATTACTTAGAAGCAAGCAGTTAAAATGACTGGTCAGGCCTTTGCACCTACAACAAAGAGAAACTGAAATTAAGATCGTAAAGATTTAGATAAGCTTGGTAACTATATCAGCACATTCTTGGAATTTCAGGTCTTTTATAGCAAAATATTTATTTTGCCATAAAACTCAGCAGAGTCCTTGCAATCCTTCCCTTGCTATTTGTTCACCATTAATGTTCATTTTTGCAGTTATATCTTGATCCAGCTTTTCTGAAAAGCACTCAACATATTTTCTAGTCCACTTCATGGCTATATTTGGAGACAGAATCTCATTCAGGATGGGAATGATAGCCAAATACTTGACAATTCCTCATAACTAATGGGCGTTTTGGAAAGAGATTAAAGCACTTGCTTTAACAATTAAGAAAAATTCATGTTAATTGTTTAGTAATGTGAAAAAAAAAATGGGTTGCAGGACTGGGGAGCTGAATCTAAATCATGATCTCAGAACAAAGTAGATCACCATTCTCCTTTGGCTCATTATTGCAGAAATGGAAAAGTCAAAACAGCCTTTTGGTCCCTCTGTAAGGATCATTCACTGAATCTGTTTGGTGGAAGATCCAGGACTGAGGAAAGGAACTTCTTCACCTACAACTTAATTAATATGTGGAATTTGCTGCCACGAGTTGTGGTGATAACCTGCAGCTTAACTCCTATTATTCAGGCATATAATAGAGCCACAGAGGGCTCACTTGCCTCCTTCCCTCTCTACCTCCAACCTTCCTATGCTGAGGGGGAGATGGGTGTCTGTGCCTCTGGAATTTCCCAGACATATCCAGGATTCATCGGCCGAAAGTACCGTCTGAGCAGAATTTTCAGAACCCAGGGAAATCCTGGTGTATGACAGCCCATATTGGAAGTGTTGAGTTTTTTTGGCAAAGTTCCTTTTTTTAAAAAAAATAGCTCAAAAACTGCTTTAGCCAGAGAAAGCTCAACAACTTTTGTGTCTGGATTTTCACTTTTGAAATATAGCAACCCTACGTTTGCTGAACACAGCTATAGCCTTCCCCACAATTTAGCTGGTTGTACTTACAATCTGATTTCCGACCTTCCCTCTGCAGTACAGGAGACAGAGGCAGCAACTGAAGCCCTGTGGCCCCCTCTGCAAATACAGACTTCTAAACAGAGCTTTAGTTGGCTTGAAAAGAGAACTAGACCAATTCATTGAGTTTAAATTCTATCTGGTTTTGATCTTGTGAACCGCCCTGAGATCTTTTCATGAAAGGTGGTATACAAATTTGTGTGTGTGTGTGTGTGTGTGTGTGTGTGTGTGTGTGCGCGCGCGCGCGCTCTGGAAATTGTAGCTCTGTGTAAGGAATGGACCCTCCAAAAAACACTCAGTTCCCCTAACAAACTACAGTTTCCACATGCCTTTGCAGGAAGCCATGAATGTCTAAAGTGGTTTGATACCACAATAAATGTATACAGCTGAAGGGAGGAAGTTACTTTCAGATTCTAATTCCAAACAGCATAGACACAAATGGCATTGCAGTATAATGCACTGTTGTGCTTATTAGCCAGAGACTGTGCCTGCATGGAAACTTCCTCTGCTCATCCCTTTTCCATCCCCTCCTGGTTTGGGAGACAGTCATGCAGGGGAGGGTGGAGAAGCACCTGGCCCTTCACTTGCATGCCCTCCAGCTCCAAAGCTTCCCCTGCCTCTGATTCTTGCCTCCTGGCTGGTAAAGATCCCACAGACCACTGCCCTGCCCTCTTGAGTCAGTCTCCAGCCCCACTTCTCTCAGTGCACACTTGTCGGTGTCCTGCCGGTCCCTGCCTGTACATGATTTAGCCATTTAGTTGGGTTGGGGGGTGTCTAGCCATTGTGACAGTGAGGAGTAGAAACACTTTTTAAAAAGAAAGGAAGAAAAATGAAGTTCTTTATATTCTAACAAGATCCCAGGGGGCCAAGGAAGACATGCTTTGTTGTTCAGCCCTGCTCTTCATATACAAGCAGTTCCTTAGGAGCAGATTTATTTCCATCTTCTATCTGCAGAAATAAAATAAAATAAAGTCATGTAGGAAATATGTTTTTAATAGTAATGTCACTGATAAATGTGGAGGAACAAAATATTGGTCATTAAGCAAAACAAGGCAAGGTTGGAATGAGCATCATTTGTCTATTGTCAGCTTCTTTCAACTGGCTTTAGTTTACAGTGGGGCGGGGGGAAGGATCCAGCTAGCTGCAATTCAGGTAATGGTGAAAAATATTCACTGTCAGCAGCAGGTCAATGAAGAGAGATATATTATTTTCAAAGGGCTGAATTCATATTTTCTGCACAATGTACTTGTCCTTTTCATGGAATCCCTTTCCCTAAATGATTCACATATGTTTTGGCGTGGGGGGGGGGCGCAGGGCGGGTCAATTTAATACCATCTGTTTGTCCCTAAAAGAAAAGTTGTGATTTGCAAGCTCTTGTTTCAGTTTATTGGAGCCATTGCATCGGCTTTGCTGCTTGCCATGCCAGACATTGATCCAGGAGGTAACCACCAGCAGAGCAACAGTTGAAGGCACTGCTGTAAACCCATGAGATAAATACACAAGAGGTTGGCAGTGCCTTGTGTGAGTATCTTTTGAGGAGCTTCAGCAACAAACAACATCGGTTTGGCTGCCTCAGGCTAATAAGTAACGGATATGTCTCTCCTCGCCCCCCCCCCCCGCATCATAAAAGCTTTCTGTTGTCTGGAACAGCCTCTGTTGTCTGTTGTCTGCATGTGTCTGCTAAGAAGCACATCAGGCACAACATCCTTTGTTCTCCCCTTTGCGAAATGCATAAATTATTGTGCCATATGGTGTTGTTTGTTGTTTAGCAAGTGCTCTCGTAGCTTTGATGTGCATGGCTCTGTGCGGTCCATGCCTTGTGACAGCTGGATTGCCCCAGTAAACAAATGTTCACTGTGGCTGGGACAAACAGGTGAGAGCTGCCACCCAATCCGGGAACTGCACAACAGGTGTCGAGCGTGTATTTATTTGCATATCTTAAACAATTTTCTGCTCTTTAGGGAAGGCTTACACCAAATGTACTGCATTCGCATGTTTCCGTTGGCGAAGAAGCAATGGGAACAACAGCCAGCGTTGGCCACAGATCAGTGTTTTTGCTCTTTAGCAGATGACCTTCAGTCCACCTTGGGCCCAGCAAGGCTCTCCAATCAGCTCTGCATGCATTCTATCACTGTTGCCCCTTGACCACTGCATTGTCTTCCGCTATTTGTGATGGCTGCCAGCATCCCAGACCCAGCCCACACGTTTCCTTATGATATCGCACATGCAGCTTCTATGAGCAGCAGATATGCAGGAAAGGAAATAGCTTCCAGGGCGGGGCAGTATAAGTACTGGAGCGTCCTGACCCTCCACTTAATTGAGCAAAACGGCCCAAGGATATGGGATGAATAACCAGCCAGCGGGCATGAAAAGCCCGCACCCCACCCACACTGGTATATGTATGAGCAAGTGTGTGAAACGAGAAATACGTTACTACGTCCACTTGAGATATAGTTATAAGATTCCCCTTCAAAAAAGGAAGGATGTTCTGGCTGCTTTGTGGCTTTAGCTGCACATTCTTGTTGCCATCACCACAGTGCTGCCTGCTCCCTCATTGTGCATAAGGATGTTTCTCAGCGCATCTACTAGATTTCTCTGACTTGCTTATCACACAGAATGCCAAAGCACAAGTGAGGGATGGAAGTGGGAAATGGCATTGTACCAGCAACACCGGGTTGCAGTTTGAGTTTGGGGAAGGTGTGATTCCCCGTTATATAATGTGGGACGCCATGGAGAAAAGCTGGAGAAAAGGTATTGGAACCCCTTGATGAGTAATGACTAAACATTCTCCCTGCAATAACACACCCATCTGGAAAGTCCTTTAGGTTGACTTCTCCATAATTCAGATGTTTCTGGGAAGAAATGCTTAAAAAAAGAGATCACAATGAGAAGAGGCAAGTCAGCCAGGAAACCTCATAACAACCATATAATTCTATACCTGTTCAGTTCCCTCTGCCAGCAAAGCTATTAGCTGGGAAAGCCACAGATCCAGATGTTGCTGTTGAGATAGAACAGCATTTGGCATCTGGGCTGTGCAGCAGCCATGGCCACAAACAGCTGGTTTTATGTGGAAATATACAGAGGGCCCAGATGAAAAGGAAAAAGCACTCTCCATATTTGCCCACAGAGCTCCGGGGTGCAGTCTGTTTGCTTTTGTGTTTCCTTAACATATTGTTAGGCAGTGATTGCAATAATTATTAACATCCAATGGCCTAATTTCAAAAAATTAAAAATGATGCTACAACTGTTTTGCATCCATGAGTTTTTCCTGCCTTGTTGTTTAGAAAAGATGTCCAACTCTGGACATCAAGCAACTTTTATTTATCCCCAATGGCCCTGCCAGATGTGTTAAACTCATTGATATTTTTTCTTAAAGGCTCATAGTTACACTTGTAAAGAAAAGAAGTAAGGCATTTCTATTCAGTGTCCTTGTACACTTTTGTATGGCTATCTCCTTCTGTAAAGGCAATCTGCCTTTTGAGGGCATCGTTCAGGAATCACATTTATTCTCTTATCCCCACTCTCTGATGACCTCATACTAGTGGATTGCATATGCCCCACCTAGTTTGGTGTAGTGATTAGAGTGTTGTGCTAGGATCAGGGAAATCTGGATCAGCACCATGTATACCAAAAGCACATCTCAAGCAACACAGACAAAAAAATGCACCATCTGTACAAATGTATTTGCCACCAGCCCCTCACCCCTCTATCCACTCATCATCATCAACCTTTTATTTGACCGTCAGTCAGAAAAAGTACATTTGTCAATACACAGTTAAACATCCAGGAAGATTTTAGAGCTTAGCCAACACTAAAATGGGCTAAACAGATAGCCCCATACCTCTATCCACTCCATCCATCTACAAAGTCCCAGCATCCTCTACAAGAGCCTTTCTCAACCTTGGGTCCCCAATGTTGTTGGACTACGACTCCCATCATCCATAGCCAGCAGGGGCAACTGTCAGGGATGATGGGAGTGATAGTCCAACAACACCTGGGGACCCAAGGTAGAGAAAGGCCATTCTCCACAGTCCAGTCTCACCTCCTCTGCTCAATCCCAGCACCCTCTACACAGCCCTACCCCAGCTGTCTTAGGGACACATCTTCACCTCCCTGTGTGCTCCCCCACCCCCTGATCCATGTGGTGCCTGACACACTTAGCTCTGGATTCCAGTGCTCTGCCATCCATGCATGGGGTTGGGCAGTCTGATGACTGCACACCCCTCATGTTGGTTCAAAAACTCTGCATACTGTGGACGGTCCATAGAACCCCACTGAACAAAATCCACAGGTGATACTGATGCTGCCACTGTTGCCTCCTCCTTATCTGCTGCAGTCCCTTAGGAAACCACTGGTGCCAAAGTTAGAGTTCCAGGTGGAGAAATCGAAGTTGGAAACAGAATTGTTAGAACCAAAGACTAAGGTATTATCAAGAATGTATAACTTGCTGTTAAAATGGAATACACAAGACAAAATGGTTAAATCGGCTATGATAAAGTGGGCTCAGGACATTGGGCATAACATTATGTTTGAGGATTGGGAAAGGTTGTGGACCACTGGGCTGAACTTCACTGCATGTAATGCTTTGAAGGAAAATGTAATGAAAATGATATATAGATGGTACATGACCCCAGTTAAACTTGCCAAAATATACCATTTGTCTGATAATAAATGTTGGAAATGTAAAGAAAATGAAGGAACATTCTTTCACCTCTGGTGGACCTTCCCTAAAGTGAAGGCCTTCTGGGAAATGATATATAATGAGTTGAAAAAGGTATTTAAGTATACCTTCACTAAGAAACCAGAGGCCTTCCTCCTGGGTATTGTCGGCCAGAAGGTGCTAAAGAAGGACCGAACATTTTTTATGTATGCAACAACGGCAGCAAGGATACTCATCACTAAGAACTGGAAAACTCAAGATCTACCCACACTGGAAGAGTGGCAGATGCAGCTGATGGACTATATGCAACTGGCCGAGATGACTGGCAGAATCCGAGACCTGGGAGAAGAGAGGGTTGAAGAAGACTGGAAGAAATTTAAGATTTATTTACAAAAATATTGCAATTTGGTTGAATGTTAAGAAGGATGCTAGATCATAAATAATTGTCCACCACTAAATTAGATTTGAATTTGACGATAAGTGAGATTAAGGAAAATATAAATCTTTTGGAGAACTGCTAGATTCTATTTAAATGAGCGGATATAAGATTGTAAACAAGATGGTAATTTGCTTGAAAATTCCTTTTTTAACGATGTAAGTGGGAGCGGGAGACGTGAGGGAGTCCAAAGAAGTGATGAAATTATGTTATGATATAAGTAATGTTGTTTATTGTTTATGCATTTGTATTCAAAAAACCTTAATAAATATATATATATATATATATATATATATATATAAAAAGGAAACCACTGGTGCCACTGAATGGCTGCTTGGTGGATCCTGTGCCTTGTGATGCGGTGCTGCCAGCTCGCCAGCCAAAGTATGCCACACTATGATGAAAGTTCTGTTTGTGCAAGAATTAGAGCAAATGTCCAACTCTGGACATCAAGCAACTTTTATCTGTCCCCAGCGAATGCATTATTTGACAAGCACCAGTCCTGGCTCAAAATACACAATAGGAAAATTATTCTATGTCTTCCCTGAGAGATGCTAGCAGGGACCCTCAGGCACTTTCCTCCTAACAGGTTATACCTACGTAGATACATTGATATTCCATGGAATATGTTCTGAGGCTGAGTTCAGGAAAGCAGTAGCTCAAATTAAGTCGTGCTCAGTGCCAAAAGCAATATAAAAAGGGAAGATCTATTTCTTAGGACAGAAATTTGGCTCAATATATAATTAATGTTAGAAATTCCATTAACTTTGGATCGGACAAAGTTCTCAACTCTCCTGAATGTTGAATAACAATCTCTCCATTGTCTTGCTAACGCTAAACCGTGAATTCTAGTTTCTCCATTTCAAACATGTGCAGTCTCCGGGATGATTGCTTTAACACACCTCATTTTGATCTTTTAATTAGCCGAGGGGCTGCTTGATAGACTTGAAACTGCCTAGTTCAGTAAAGAAGTCTGACCTTGCATGAAACCTTCACAACCTCCAAGCTTTTAAGAGCTCAACTGTTATACCGAATCCTGGGAAACTCGGCCCATGTGCAAAATCTGCGCAGAAACACAGCACTACTATGATAGTGTTCAACTGTATTGTATATTGCTCACTGCAATTAATTACCATTTAGTTATTAGTGAAAGTTTCGGGGGGGATGCTTGGGAATGGTGAAAGGTTAATGTGTGTGTGCAACAACATACTGTTTGTGTGTGTTCCTTCTTAATTGCCCCTGAAAGGTTGAGTGTTTGGGGTTATGTGGCTCTCACGTTCTCCTCTATTCCTTGCCTAACCGCTGCTTTGTTAAAGCAAAAGCAAGGGAGAATTTTGGCAAAATGCCTTGGCAATAATAACCTGAATAAGGCAGCGATACAAAGGCCAATGAAAAGATACCCACAGTTAGTCTTAAGTGGGGTTTGAAATAAGCCCCATGTAAGTATATAACAGCTTGGCCTAAGCCCTCCTTTATAGTTGCAAACTGAAACTGCATAGCTCTGAACTCTTTGCTTGAGTTTCTTATGCTGTCTATCCCCAAAATCACATTGGACCACCCGTCATGCAGATCAGATTGCTTAGTGCTGCTTAGAACTGTTTGTTCTGCTCAAAAAGGTTCTGGTGGAGAGTGGAATGAATCCATTCTGCTCTGCCAAAACTCAAGTGGATTGTGTCATCTGGAATGGATGTTGCAATCCATGTGTAGAGAAGCCAAGCTTGGAGGTCTCAGATAGACAAGAGGATGCCTAGTCTGGTTAGAGGGAAAGATGCATGGGGTGAGGAATGTGGGGGGTGTTCAAGGCTTACAGGAGCTTTAGAGAGGATTTAATCCTGTCTGGTTATTCTGATATATACTAAGGTTTGAGGTTTATTAAATTCATTTTTAGTCTTTTTCCTTGAACATTACTTTGGACACTTAGATAAGGTTAAAGGTGATGCGTAGCTCAACAGAACTCATGTTTAGGCAGCAGTAAGTCCCACTGAGCTCAGTGGGACTTTCAAATGTCGAACAGAGGAGTCGCTTTATTCCATCTTCCCGACATTTCCTTACCTGTTAGTTTTAGAGTTTTGTGTGATCTTTCACATGATGTAAAATCCATTTCTGAAAATTTAGTGGAACCAAGTGAAAGATTCTGGGTTGTTTCCAGGGGGGTTGGGGGGATTCATTTGCAACCCCATTAACTAAAAAAAAATAAAACACCACAGGAATTTTGCTTTGTAATTTTCCTGCTGTTTTCAAAATCATGCAATTACAGCTCACGTGATGAAATTTGGGGTGGTGTCCCAGCATGCAGTTAAAATTTAGCTCGACGTGGCGACATTTTGAACAAAATGCCACAGTTCCAAAACACAACAGGTTGCTGCAGCATAAAAAGGATGGTTAGAAATTAGGACCAATGCAATAAACCCCACATCTGAATGCAGCCTATATGTATTGGCATTGCTCACTCTGATTGGCAGTGGCACTCCAGTGTCCTTTAAAGGTTGCAACCTGATCATTTTAACTAGAGATGCCAGGGACTGAATCTGGGCCTTCTGTCTGCACAGCATGTGGGCTACCAGTGAGATGTGAGCCCCCCCCCCCCCAATGTGCAGCTGTTAGCAATGTCCGAAGCTGTAAAGTTTCAGTCTGTCTCAGTTTTCAATTTTTCTAAATTCAGTTCTCTGCATTTTCGCCTCAGTTTGGGGTGTGAGGAAGCCCTCATGGAAATTCATCAGCACTTCAGTACACATTCCATTTGAAATTTTGCCAAATGTACAATTTTTTGCAAAGCAGTTATTGGTTTGTGTATTGTTTCGGAAAGTAAAAATTAGACAAGTTCTGCTTTAAATGTGAACTGAATTGGATATCTCCCCCATCCCTAATACATTTTATTAATAAATAAATAATCCTGGAAAAGTACCCATGAAAGCAAACTTTACATTATTGCCCAGCTCCTAGCATTAGGCAAATCGTCACTCATTCAGTTATTTGTACCCCTTCTTCTCACTTCCTTATAGTTTGGCCATTTCTAGTTGGCTCTTACTAATTACTCCAGTAACAATGATGGTTATTTTTCCAGGAGTTTTAGCCCACCACATTAGGACCCACATTTGCCAACATCCTTAGCAGTATCTCACATTAAATGATTGATCATCCCTCAACGCCTGTGCTTAGTGAAATGTTCACTAAGAGTACATTACAACAGCTCACCTCCAACCCACTTTTTAGCAGAGCTGGTTATTTTAAAAGAATTGCGAACACTGCTAGTAAACTTTTATCTACAGTGAAATACCTTCCTTTACTATGTGTGTAAGCTTAGCTGCAAGTTCCTTGGGTGGCCAAATTTCCCTCTTCCTTTATCTCACCCATAGAAATGTTATTGCTTCATTTTTATATGGGCTGGTACAACATTCCTCTATATTGCGCAGAAAAGCAGGGAATGCGTTTTACTTCATGAACAGCTTACTTATTCAGAGTGTGAGTGGCTTAGGGCTTGTGAAGAATGAAGATCTGGAAGTGGGCAAGGATGGAGAAAATGGATACACTGTAGGTACTGTAGATCTCAATGCGACATTCAATACAGGCCTCACATCAAAACCAGCAGTCTTTTGTTAATATCCTCTAGCTCATCACATTGTCTTGGCATGCTTACCTGTGTCATTTCTCTGCATTTCCCCAGGCCAGTGATTCGGAGTTTGGGGTGAAAAAACACGTGGTGTGTGGCGATGTCATGTTTTGTTAAACATGATGGCGAGAAAGGGAAGACGTTGACATGATGCTGCAACCCCATGTTAAGCACTGTTCTACCATGTTCTGCCAACAATAACCCTCCTCAGATGACTGATATATCATTCAAGACACACCAGAACTTCAAAGGGAGGTGGTTCTGTTCTAAAGAAACAAATACAACTATAGAATAAAGGACCCTGATCTTTCAAAGCAACTAAACAGCTTTATTAGCTGGGTGTGTTATAACGCATACAAACCAGCTCTGGGTGGATAGCCCTCCATTGCAGCTCTTCTGCTTTCCCCCTTTATGATTCAGTAGACAGGTCTCTAGGAACAACTCACAAGCTAAATATACTTCACCCACAGGTATTCAAGCCCTAGGATATAAGGTCTTCTCCACTGGTTCTAGCTGTGTCTTCTCCTGACTGGGGTCCCAAATTGAGGGTTTAGACAACCCTCCTTTGAGCTAGTCAGAATGAAACCCTAATTTTATGGGTTCCCCTAAAGTTAGGGAGGAAGAGATTTAGAAGGTCTGTTTCTTCTTATCTGCATCTCCTCCTCCTCTTCTTCACCCCCCGCATCTGCCCACTTTCTGCTTTTATTTCCACTCCCACTCCTCTCATTACAGTCTTGCCCTTGTCTACCAATCCCAGATGCAGCTCATCTGACCCACCAGGCCTGGGCATTCTGCCTGCTTTTCTCCTGCAGATCCCACCATGACCCATGGCTCATAGCGAGTTGGACAATACAATGAACACCAGCTACTATAACATGAGGACATGTCATTTCAATGGAAGCTGCCTTGCTTTGTGTGTGCTTTGCACAGCTTTCTTGAGAATGAGACACCCTCAACATTTTTAGACATGGAGACCAGCCTAACTAAATGATCTTTGCTCTGGCATAAATGTGTGAAGTAACATGCCCCAACTCCAGTGATACTTGCACGTGCATTTTTGAACAGCAGTAAGAAACTCACAATATTGTCAACCTACATTTCCCCCTTAATTTCTTTTAAAAGACTCCCATCTTGCAGCTAGTGCCATAGTGAATGATCTCCACATGACTCTTCACTTTGAGATTCTCCAGATACCAACTGCATAAATTTGACTTAGTACAGGGCTCTGCTTCATGGCCTCTGTTCTGAGTGAAAATGAGCTTCAGCTTAATTCACTGGCTGATATAGGCAAGTGACCTTTGAACTCGTACCAACCCCTGGAGCCTAAAAATTAGACTTGAGCCCACATGAGCCCACAGTATGACAGATGACCTGTTATTTTTATCTTGAGCAGCAGCAAAGGAGTGTTGGCAGATGGCATTTTAGAGCTAATAATTCTTGCACTGTGTATATATATCAGCCTTTCTGGTGTACCCTTTATCATTGCCCTAGATCTGAACTTTGTTTTGCATTGGGTTCTGTTCTGACATAACGGGCAATGCTCACTGACAGTTCTGTGAATGTTATTTGGGGTAAATTTTCCTCACACTGGTCACCTTATTGCAGCCTTCTACACTACTTCACCCATTTAACCTCAGTTCCGGTCAGTGTTGCCATAGAAATTAGAAATCGCCTCCTAATTTCAGTTTTTTACTCTCCCTTGCTCCCGCCTGATTCCCCATGCCTTGACCGGTGTTTCTCTGTTTTGCCCATCTGCCTTAAATATTGTATAACAATACGCATGCAGTTCCTTTTCAGCTTTTACATCCTTTTACAACCAGCAAGTCTGATAATCATGGAGATTATTAAATAAATTAATTGGTCCATATTTCTGAAATAACTCTTAAACAGCTGAGTATTGTTTCTAATATTTATAAATGACAGTGAGAATGAAATAAGTGAATAATGAAACTAGATTTTTAAAACTAATCTCCACAAATTAACATAAGATTGAGATCACTCCTGTAATTTTTTAGAAATTGTGAATGCAGTAGCATGATCAATAAATTAATCAATCAGTGAGAAAGAATACAATTCACACTAACGATGGTGAGAAAACTTTAACCATACATAAGTTTTTAATTTTGCAAATTAATTCCCCTTAGACACCATCCTGACTGACATGAACTGGAAAAAGTAGCAGTGTCCCAGATTTTTGAAGCAGTTTTTACTACTTTATAGGTTTCAACAATCTGTGTGCATAAATATATGTTTGCATGTTTAATTGGTTTCCATGGGGCTTATGTGAACATAACTTGTGTGCAGGAGTTCTGGCTTCATACATAGATTTCTAATATTTACTTTCTTTACAACCGGGGAACAGTAGATGAGAAAGGGACATATCCAAGACTATCCTCTGAGCAAATGTGTGGCTGAGCATTGATTACATCTAGGCATTTCCAAGAGCATGTATATTGCTTTAGTCACTGCCCTTCTGTTTGAGTCTTAAATAAATACACAATCTCATATGATCAGAAATAAGCCAACAACACTGGTGCCTTTTAAAAATTAGCTAGCCTTGTAAACACTTGCCAGCAATTATTTTCTCTGCTATTTTCTCCTAGGCATTTCTTCTATCTCACCTTGGCAGTTAAGTACTACTGGTCCTGGACACACAATCTTGCAGTTGCCATCTTCGTCCAGGTTTGCTGAATTGACACATAGTAGATTAAGCCCGTTACTGAAACCAGCCCATTGGATTAATGAGGTTTGAATGTGATGACATCCAAAACACACTCAGGATGTTGTGCTATAAACCATAGGTGCCAACTCCCCGGGGCCCTGGGTGCCCAAGTAGCCACAAAATTCCCCATGAAGAATCTGGACATCCACAAATTTTGGAACCAGGGCCGTGCATACTGCATGGCACCCAGGGCCCCAGGCACCCATGGTCACAGGGCCAAGCTGGCTGCTATAAACATCTTCATGGGAGTAAGTCTCATTGAACTAATATATATTATTCTCTCTCTCTAGCAAAGTTTTGCATTCTGCACAGGTTTTCTATAGTTAGGCCCGTAAGGTGTACAGTGTGCAGCCAGAGTGCAAAAGGTTACAAAATGAAGTGGATTGATGCATCTAGAGCTTTTTATTTTATGTGTCTCAATGTGCTGAGGTTAACTGCACCTTGAATGGGTGGGACAAAAATAATTCAGCTATGTGGGAGCAGCCTACCAATTAAAAGGGACTTGATGCCTGAATGAGTCCCATTATAAAAGCAGTTCACAAGCAATAATACCTCCCCCCCTTTGTATATTATCCCATGAACTGCTTTTTGTCACTCGCACCAGTTAGCACTTTGAAGGAGCCACCTTGGTTGAAGCCCTCATTGGTGGTTACCTTAGAAATGTCTTCCTTCCTGGATGTTGAGCCACAGTAGTTCAGGGATCTAAAAAGCCCAGGGAGTACCCTGATTAAACAGGAAAGAGCAGACAGTTTAATGGCTGGCTTTGCAGCTCTGTTCCTCGATGGTTTACAGTAGTTGTGAGTAATAAAAAATAATAATGATGAATGTTTATTTTACAACTAACATTTCTCTTGTTGTCCCAGCACATTACTGGAGGGCATACAGAATTTGTAGCTCGCTGTTTATTGGCTCAGCATCCTAGAGCAATGCAACTGATGTGCAAAGTTTATTCTGAGGAGAAATAGGCAATTTTTTATTTTTTTTAAGCTTTCTTCATGGAATAAATGTTGACTTCAAGTATGCTAATAAGTAGCTGGGAAAAGGAAGGCAGCTTGAGTTTTTAAAAGTAAAACAATAAAAAATGCACCCTGTATGGACTTGCGTCCTGTATAACTTTTGATCAATAAACTCAACATCGTGTCTTGTTTGACATCAATGTACAGAAGTATTGAGGGATTCATTGATTTTATTATTATGTTTATAGCCCACATTTTTCCAAGGATTGAAGCAAT
This sequence comes from Podarcis gaigeae, assembly GCF_964106915.1. Classification (NCBI taxonomy): domain Eukaryota; kingdom Metazoa; phylum Chordata; class Lepidosauria; order Squamata; family Lacertidae; genus Podarcis; species Podarcis gaigeae. Next base: position 58,143,699 of record NC_139682.1, on the reverse strand, counting down.
GCAAGATTGAGTATATTGCCCTTGGCTGTACTTGAAGGACTATTCCAACAGATTCTACACAAAAAACCACTTATGTCCCTGTGGAGATGGCAGTACCAAATCGGTGGCACATGCCCTTCTGGTTTACACTCTTTATAAAGACTTGAGGAATTAGATTTTCACCCCTTTTTTATTGTCCATTCTGGGTCACCCAACCACTTCCACAGTGTCCTTTCTCTTGGCAGATCAAGATGAGCAGCTGGGGCAATCAGAATAAGATCCACTATTTGACTATTGATTCAAAACCCTAAAATGTATTTTATATAACTGACTTTTATTTCTATTCTTTTTATATTGTATTGTTTTATTGCTATGCCTGATGGCTGACGCAAATAAAGATGTGTTCATTCAATGCATGTAGTGATGTGCAAAGTTTGTTGTGTTTTTTAACCTCTTGGTTCTTCACCAAATAATTGGCCGCCCAATACTACAAACCACAGAAACTAGCAACCCTCTTCAGGTCTGTGCTTGTAGTGGAGCTACAATCTGATCACCCCCATTAATGGAGATCAGAACTAGACAGGACCAGCACACTGACTACACAGGTGTGGCCTTTGCTGAACAAAAGAGCTGTTCTCAAGTGTGCTGCCTGCGGTGAAAGACAGACTAGCACAAAAGGTCACAGAAAGTTAAATGCAAAAGGTTCATAATAGGGATGCTTATAGCCAACCCATCCTCCATAGATACATAGATATTGCATAGCTTTGGTGGTAGTGGTGACAGTGAAGCATCTGTCAGTGGTTAAACTCACCTGTCCAGCTGACATTGTGGGAAAAAGTATTGAATATACTAGTGCAATGCTAAAAAATAACATACACACCTGACCTTGTCCATCAATTGCATCTGAAGATTATGAAAAGGGAAATAAAATTTTGGTGAATTCTTATTGGCGGGGTGTAGAGTCTTGGTCACACTTTTGTTGTGGCCAAGGAATGTTTGTGAATGTCATTTCATTCTACAAATCATCTCACCAGTGGTCTGCACTCATCAGCCTTCCTGGGTGCCCATTCTTCAATTAAATCCCAGGGAAGACATTGTAAGGTACTTCAGACCAGGAAGCACAGGCAGCCAAGGTGACTGCAGAGCATGGAAATAAATGTCTGCTGGAAAGAAAAATACACACATCAGCCTTCACCACCTCACAACAGAAAGTCTTGCAACGACTTATATTTGAAAGAAAGACTAAAGTGGCCCAGGAACAAAGCAGAAAAAGTAAGCCTCTTTTGGAAAAAAGACGTGGCTCATCACCATTTGATGGAAAGCACCATGGCTCTGAAGGGGGGATTTGGCACTTTTTACCAGGGGAGGGTGGTCTAGCTTCCCAAGGTGCACACCCAGTACCTTCTACCAGTATGTCCTGTGGACATTTTGGCAGCTGCCATTTATATTAATCTGATGGCTGCCATCTAAAGACCAACATAAAGACCAACCTTTGCTGGCTCAGTGCTCCTGCATCAGGTATTATCTGCTGCTATCACTACTTCCTTTTGATTCTGTCCTTTTGATTCCTTTTGATTTTGTCTGGCTCTCTTTGCCAAGGCTTCAGAAGCCCCCTCACAGTGTACCTTGCATAAAGAGAATTCATAAGGATCAGAGGTCTTCTGAGGCTGCATGAAAATGGGAGCCAATCTAAAAGATGATAGGACTGCTTCTGAGATTCATGAACTCTTACCCAAAGCAGAATGGCAGTTATGGGGTTTGCAGGGCAGGCTCCAAATACAACTTTTAGATAAAATTTGGAGGTCAGGTTTAGGCAAAACATTATAATTCACACTTCATACTTGACACTAGGGTTATGGAAGTATCTGTTGATTTTAGAGGAAATGCTAGGAAGGCTGACTATAACTGGAGATGACGCCGCTCCCTTCCAGGCCTGCAGAGCCTTATCACCATTGTCACTGTCTTTTTTTACTAGTAAAAGCCTGGAATTATGTGGTTAAATAAAAAACTGCAAGCTGTACCCAATGTCAGATTTATGTAATTAACATGTCTAGTGCTCCCAGTTTTTGGTATTGCCTCTGTTAACTTTCACTATGAGAAAGCAAGCCTGGCTGGCTGGGTTTTATTCAGCTTGCCTTTTCTGCTCCCCATTTCTGTTGTCATGACCAGGTTGACAGCAGTAATTTTTCCAAACCTTATCAGTACTGTTTGCATTTTACAAGCCCAGACCATTAATCTTTTCAGTCATTTTTAGAAGGAGCCTAGAACTAGAACAGTTGCTTTTCTTATCTCTGCTTTAAACTTTCATGTGTTATAATAGCAGTGTGCTGCTCCGGTTATCTTTGAGATTGCTATTTTACTAGAAATTTTGGGCTCAGAAGTCCAGTTTTATGGCACAGGACCATCCCAAAAGGTGTTCTTCCCTGAGGTGAAAGACAAATAGTACCCCAACCGTACTTTCATGTTTAGAAGTCGACTGAACTAGCAACTGAATATGATTTGGATACAGTTGATGGGACAGCATTCTCCACCATGCCTGAGGAAAGCTGGCTAGTGAAGAAATTTTGGAGCATACATGTGGCACATCTTCTCCTACAGCCCAGAATGATGTCTCTATTCCAAACTTAAAAATGGAAAGCGTAATTTTGGTGGTCAACAAAAGAGGGTTAAAGACTGTCTCAAGGCAAATCTAAAAAAATGTAGTATAAACACCAGCAATTGGGAAACACTGGCCTGCGAGTGCTCCAATTGGAGAACAGCCTTTACCAAAGTTGTCATGGGCTTTGAAGACACTTGAACTCAGGTCACAAGGGAGAAACGTGCTAAAAGGAAGGCACGCTTGGCAAATCCACACTGTGATCAACTCCCACCTGGAAACCAATTTCCCCACTGTGGAAGGACGTGTGGATCCAGAATTGGCCTCCACAGTCACTTACAGACTCATTGTTAAAATCGTGTTTATGGAAGACAATCTTACTCAGCTACGAGTGATCGCCAAAGAAGAAGAAGAATGAAAGGGATGTAAAATGGCCGGCAAGCTGCCAACTGCAGCAAAACAAAACAAAACTTTAGGGGGAACTTCTGATGGGATGCACTATTCTCAAGAAACCATTGAAAGATCCCCCCCCTCCCGAGAATAGTCAGAAAAATTGTATTCCAAATTTTGCTGCCTGAAAACAGGGTGGAGAATTTTTAGAGGACATTTTTGCTCATCTCTATTCAACCATCAATCCTTCTAACTTATTGAAAATGATTACAACTTAATACCACCCCCACTACCATTCCCTGTCTGTTGATGAATGACAGACTTTGTGAATGACCCAAAATACCCAGCTTGCTTTATTACTTTTAGAATTAGCTCCTTGCTTAACATGGAAGGTGAATTTTGCAGTGGCACTGCTTTTCTTCCCTTGTGCTTATCTTTGCCCAGAGAGAGGACTTTTGACATAAACCTGGAAGGTACTTCAAAGCCGCACTATGTAAACATGAATTTTTTCTTTTTTTCTTTTTTGTACTTCAGAAATAGGTAATGTAGCAGTCGAAAGGTGAAGGGTACCGGAGGTTTTGTTTATTTCACCAAGAGTCAAAAGATGGGAAACATCTGCCACTTACACACCATGTAAGTCTTGAAAACAAAGAAGCCTCAACTTTACTCCGGCTGAGTAAGCACTGGGATAAAAGCTAACGACAGACTGCTTATTTAAAAGGATCATAATACAGAACAGTCATGTAGGGAAGCAAAGAGGATCCAAGAATGGGAAGGAAGGGAGCAGGTTTGGATTCAGTTTTGTGATTCCTTGTTAAGGGTCAAGTCTGATCTCACTTGTACAGTTGCATATTTCCTCATGCAGTGCCCTCCCTCCTCAGGAGGCCTATAGCAGGAGCAGCTGCCATTTGCTGTAAACACTGCAATGCTTTTTAAAAAAAATCAGAATCCACACTGCTGTTCAAAAGATAATATTATGTTTTCAACTGAATATATTGGGATGTTAAATGACAACAGTCACGGTTAGGCTTAGACGTGTTAACTATGTGTACCAATTTGGGGGGCTACATGGTCCTAAAATGGCGTTGCAAAATTTGGTGCAGAACAACAACAAAAAGCTCACTTTATTATTATGCGTAGTGACATTCACGACAAGGCTGAAGTCAATATCTGACACCATAGTTGAAAACTGAATTACGAATTTTTGTTACATGACACATTTTACTAGGGTATTTTTGGAGGGGAGGGGGAGTCTGGTTGCATCACTTCTGGCAAAACATCAAATTCACAAGCTTATTATGGACCAGTAATCAAAAGCAGAAACAGACATGCGTTCCTCTCTATTTTGTAATTTAGTTACAAGGTGGGTCTGTGTCCTGGGATCTGCATAGTGCGTGCATGTGCATTACAGGAATGACCGCTCACCAGTCCTGACTTGGGCGGATTTCGTTACCCGGCGCAGGCTTCCCTGGCCCATGGGGTCACACCTGTCCATTGCTCCAACCCCTGGGCCATTCCCGTAGGTGGCAGGTCATATAACCTGCACCATCAGCCAATCAACTGCAGCCCTGGGGGCGGAGCAGGGAACCAGAAAAGGAGGCTGCCGGCAAGGCTGGTCAATCATTCTGGTCAGAGCATCATCGAGGAAGGTCGTTGTTGGACCCACCTTTTCTCTTAAGGTAACATGGGGGGGAGAGAGAGATTGAACTGCGGGGAGCAGCATGGCTGAAGCCAAAGGATGTGATGGTTGGTAATTTACATACCCTCCAGTCTGCTGTAGCTCTGCAGCCTTCATGACCAGTTTGCAGTGCTTCTGTAGAATCTAGGACGCCGGGAAAGAGTGGGCATGGGCCATATTTACAGAAGAATCTGTCAGATGTCAGTCTTCTATTTGAAGGACTCTTCTCTTTGAAAGGCTGTTTGAATCAAGTCTAGTTTAAAGAATCATAAGATGGGAGACCAGGGAGGGTCTAGACGTTGTCTATCAGCACTTGCCCTCTGGACAGCAGACCGAGTAGGCACATAGGTCATGATTTTTCCCACTATGGTGCAAACTATTATATTTCTATTTAGATTACAGTAATTATTTCCAAATATTTTAAATTATAGCAATTGCAGCTGTTTGTGTAAATCAGCACATGAAAATTGGCATCCTCTTTTTTGATTATTCATTTCCTCTTTTTCGGTGATGCAAAAGTAGCCACACTAGAGAGAAGACATTTGGCGGTTTGGAGAATCCAGGGAAAGATCCAGACAGTTTCTTTCCATGGAGGTCAACTTAAATAGCAGCTCTTTGTGAATCTCAGGCAGGAGTAGAAGTTCCACTAGCCCTTTTTAGATGCCTGCTTGATTCTAGTATGCTCTGCTTGCCTATATGTTCAATAGATAGCTATATTACAAAGACACCAGCGGCCTTTCTCAGCTGAAGGAAATGTAACTAACCCCTGTAACCAGGGAAAATTGGGAACATAAACCATTCCACACTACTACTAAACTTCTCACTACTCACAAAGTGATGTGTGAACAACAACATTCTATTTTGACGTTATATTGAGAAAACAGGCTTTTAAAAACTCTTGTTTGAAATAAGTCGCAGCTAAAACAGTGATATCCTTGGCTTTGGAGAAGCTAATCTTGCAGGCAAACTCACTTGTCTGGTGCTCCAAGCAACAATTTAAATATACGTTTGGCACTCAAACAGGAAATTAAGGACTGTAGCAAAGCAGCCTCTGACTTTTCATCCAGTTTTTAATAAAATCATTAAAGACAACATACTCCTTGTTTCTGATAGTAGGGGGACTGATGATTATCATAAGCAAAACACACTTCTTTTATTTATATTGATATCTTTGCAAGTAGGACAATTGTTTTGATTACAACAGCAATGCTACAGGGATCCAAATGGAAAGAATATTTCAATTAGGGCCTCTAGCCTCAGTTCAGTGCTATTGCTGTCAGATAAGTGTTCATAAAATATTGTGACTATGCCTAGTTAGCTAATTCACAGAGTTAGCTATGTGATGACCAGTCCCTTTCCCCTCCTGGTCAGATCCCACCATGTTTGGGGCAAATACGCCATCTTAGTAACCGGTCACTGGTTCAAATTGCACTTTAGCATGGAAGGCACAACAAGGAGATTTACAGTGGCATGCAAAATTGTGTTTTGTGTACACAACAAATGATTTGGGTGACCCATGTGCTGAAAGTATGGTCAGCCAAGGCAGGAGGAAAATGCCATCAACATTTTGGGAGTGCAAAGCAAGGGGCACCCCACACCCCGCACCATCCTACCACCCCCGTCACCCACCCACTCGCTTGCCATTGCTGCCCACTGCCACCGCCTTCCTGCTCACTTGCCCGCCTGCCCACCACTCAGGGAGGTGTCTCACTGTGGGCATCTTGCCCGAAGGATTCCCCAATGCACTGGAGCCAGGCATTGAAAGAGGGCAGGGCTAATGCTTGCAGATCTCCAGATAAACATTATAATTTTCACTGTTCAAAGAAAGACATCTAGAACAACAACAATGCTGCTACAGTGTTTGTTGGGGTTTTTTGAAGGCATTTTCCTAATGTAGTGTATGCAAACCGTACCTTACAAGCGAGGATAGCTAACCTAGTGGTGGTTGATGACCATTGAGCTGGTACAGCAGAAGGCAGGGACACCAACGGTAAATGAAGGCAGAGCCAATGTCAGCCAGGGCCAGCTGTTTCTAGTTTGATCCCCATCCTTCTTCCACAGTCCCCACAAAAATACAGCTGCAAATAAAGCGTTTTAAATGTGTTTTAAGTGCAATATACAATGTGACACTGGGTGATGATGGTGAACCTTATGGAAAATTCAATATATTTTTTTAAATGCTTTTAAAAAAGCATTTTCAGAAAGGTTTTTATGTGTGTGGAGATTCCACCTCTTTGAAGGGAAGCTTCACCTGGATTTTGGCCAGAATTTTTATATGAAGAGAGTTAACCTAATTAATAAGGCCAGTACAATTCAAATTTTCCCTCAGTGAAGTTTGCAAAATGGGAAAGCTGACTAGAAATATTTCAGGTTAAAATGTGTTATTATATTTTATGAATCCTTTTTTTTTTTACCAAATGAAAAATGTCTGCTGAAAACAAACCCTTCACTGTACTTTTAGATTATATATGTATTAGAATCAGCACATACAGTAGTTGGTATGTCCAAAGCTGTAAAAGTAAATTTACATCGTATGTCAAACACTACACATGTGGGTACAAAAATCAACACTGACTGGAGCCCTAAAAGATATATGTATTTCCTCGAAGTCAGCAAACTGTGTCATTCACATAAGGTGTTTTGGGAAAGGCCATATCTGCCACAGCCCATTCAGGCATGAGCATATGATTTACAAGTGACAGAAGGGGCCATTTGGTTTTTAACTAGTTTTAATTCCTGCTTCAGAGATTTACTGAGGGAATAAAAGTTTGGGTCCATTAATTCTATATACTGGAATTGCTGGTGACATCATACATTGGAGTTTGATTATGCTATACATGAGTGTTTGCTATCCTTTTAGGATATATTCTAACTTCACAATTCAGTTATATGAGCCTTGGTAAAAATTAAGCCTAGCACAGATCTATCGGTATGGAATTTTGGGCACTGAGGTAAATTTTAAGCATGGCAGTAAACTGGTTGTGATCTCTTTACTGCTCAGCTCGGTCCACACACACACAAAACACACCAGTTCAAATATTTTTAAGCAGGAGATGAAAGAGGAAGTCCGTGTCAGACAAGTCAAGCCCCAAAATGGATCTGGAAGTCTGGTTCTTTTTTGGTAGTAACTGGCCAATCCCTCACTTCCCCTAACCACCCCCTCACTTCCACAGCAACATGGGAAGAATGAGATATGCTTCCATAATTTGTGACTGCCTTTGTAAAGCCCCACAAGAACAGGCCTCTAATGTATAAAAGTCACTTCCGGCAGCCTAATTCCATGTTTCCATAGCATCTGCACCTAATGTGTGGTAAAAAAAATGGTCTTTACCACTTGGCAACATGATGCAAATGGACCCTTCACACACATCTTTCCAAACTTTGTGACACTTGGCTGGCAAACAGTGGGTGGGACAAATTGGGAGCCTCTTTCCCAGTCAGGTGCCAGTTAGGTGGGAAAGACCAATGCAGTTAAGTTTCACTCCTGCCATTACTGCATTTGTACACATGCTGCAACCATAAGGGAAACCACCAAAGAGAATGGAGACCAGCGAGCTTTTAGGCATATTGGCACAAACGTGTTGGAAATATTTTATAATTCTAGAAAAACAGAATGGAATTTTGGCATTCACTCCCCCCTCCCCCAGCACAATTATAATCATGTTTGAGAGAGTGAGAATGCTCGTCACTTCTTGGTCCTACCACCTTCACTGCATCCCTGACTCCACCACCCTCCAAATGTTGGAAAGCAAATATATGCAACAGGGAGCGAATGCTATGTAGACATTTATTCTAATCTTTTTCATATTAGAGACCGGAAAAAATTGTGTGGTTTGTGGTCAGAAGCTGCTAGCAAGGTTGTTGCATGAAGAGCTACAAATTTTAACTTCTGAGTTAGGTTGTTCTGGAAGGTAACAGAAGTAATTTCAAAACTATCACCCCACTTCGCAACTAATTTCTTTGTGTCTACAAAGACAAAACCATCTCACTAAAGAGAATCGGCCAAAATGGAAAATCTAACAAGGGTTTCACACTTGCAGCAGCAAACTTAACAGTGCCTGGTGGGAACATGCAAGGCTGCCTGCTAGGCAATATGCTTTTGAATACCGGTTGCTGAAAACTGCTCCTCACAGGCATCTGGTTGGCCACTGTGAGAACATGATGCTGGACTATTTCAGCCTTTAGTCTGATCTACCAGGGTTCTTCTTATGCTCACAGCCAAGCACAATTCATGCACGGGCACCATATGTGAGTCCCAGTGATTTCACATGGGACATGGTTACAGTCATGGCAGCCCTATCCTCACCAATGGTACTTTCACAAACATAAGGCTCAATCAACAATCCCTCACATACTTGTAAGATGCTCACAGGTGTGTGGAGGGGTGTCGCCATAAATGTGAACTAAATTTTCTCTCTAAACTATGTGGTTGTGATATTTACCTCTTTCCCCTGGCCTTTGACACATGAGATGTATATTTTGAGGACCCTCTCTAATTGCTGTTGTTCTATTCATTCACTGAAAGATTTAAAGCTGTTTTATACTATATTTTAAATTCTTGTAACCTGCCCTGGGACCTTATAGCATAGGAACCTACGCCTAGTGGCTGAGGTCCCTTTGCGCCCCCAATAAAATATTTGAGGGGGGTACCCAACTCTTGGAACTTTGAAGTGCCAGGCATAGCTCTAATGGCTTTAGCCCAAGCGTAGCAGAGTTTTCCTGCACAGCGAAGAAGCTAGTTGAGGTGGAAATGACTAGTCAGCTAGACTCAGAATAACTATTTACAGGATTTATTAAAAGGAAAAATAAAACCAGCAGAGTTTCTGCATACAGAACAAAGCAAAATAAATCATTTCTTTCTCTCTCTCTTAACCATACACAGCACTTCTACTCCTAACACACCCTCTAACACAAACTGTGCTAGCATTCCTAGATAACAGAGTTGAGTGCTGGTCGTTAACCAATCAGAGTAAGTAGTTTCTAGGTCAAGCAGACCTTGGCTTTCAGCCAAGAGTAAATTGACACTGCCTTGAGTTAATTGTGTGAAGCCAGAATCAGTAAGTTTTCATGAGAATCAATTAACAAAAACTGAACACCAACAAGGTGATGGGCACTGCTATTTAAATGGTGTGTGTGACCATGTCTTGTGATCAATTATGCAGGGTGGGGCTTACCTTCCCCCCAATATTTTATTCGAGTTGGTACCCCTGGATCTTAGGGTGAAGGCTGGGTGGTGTTATTATTAATAATATACAAATATAAAGTATTTATTGATATAAATATACACATATAAAGTAAGATCCAGTAATGGACTACAGAGAAATATTTGATGACTGTTAACCATCACAGTCACAATGGAAATGCCAAACTATCACTAAATATATATATTCACGTCTATGTAATACATATATGTAAAAAAACAGTGGTCCCATTTGTCAGGTTGTCCAGAGCCTTCTGAATAATTATTAATGTAATAAACTACCAGTTTAGATGCTTAGAAGCTAATGGCTCAGCTGCAGGTTCTCATATTTCATGCCTTTAACAGATGTAGCACACTTTTAGAGGGGTGGTGGGATGAAGAAACTGATATGAAGCAGGAAGTTTGTCTTGACAGATTTAATTCAAATGGTTTGGCACAGATATTTCCAGGAAAAACTATAAACTTGGCATATCCATCCATGTCCAAAGACAGCATACCTACCAAAATATCTGATGCCGAGGACAAACTACAAAAGAACTGGCTGTTTTCATGCCATACTTGTGAGGTTCCCAAACACACCTGGCTCGCTATTGTCAGAAACAGAATACTAGTCGAAATTAATCTAAATGAACACTACTCTAAATGAATCTTTTGTCTGATCCAGAAGGGCAGCACTTATGCTCTTTTGCTAGATGATGAGATGAATCCTTGATCCTCATCACTGTGTCTTTTGCTGAAGTCCAAGCACAACTGTTAACCATTAACAGTCTGGGAGAAGACAAAGCTATGAAATGTCATCACTGCAAAATGGGTGGTGTAATGGTATGACTACTATGCTACTTCCTGGATATTAGTCAGTGTTGAGGGATTGATGAGTAACAGGAATTATATCTGTGATGGGCTATAGATGAACAAACTTGATGTTATGCCTTCAGACCTGTCTACCACCAGAACATCCATTCACAGGCTTAACAAACTTGAAAAGAAAACCAGTTACTTGTGTCAGTCATCTGATGAAGGCAGGGTACATTGTAAACCACTCTGCACATTATGAAAGGAAAGATTTATGCAACAGACACATTAACACCGGTAGGAGCTAGTGATGGAAGTGAGTGGAGCTGCCACTTTTGTAAGCAAGCACCTCCCACATTGCATGACACAATGGCATTATAAAGCAGCCTAGGCAGAGTTTATTGAAAAATTGGGGTTGCAATTTTCATGGACCCTGATACACATTTAAGCCAAGTTATTGGCCATATAATAATAATAAAATGAAACACCTATCAGTGGTTTAAATAGTGTAAAATATCTATCCAAAATACAAATACAAATAATATTTAAGCATATATATATATACAGATAAAATCAAATGGGTTTTCCTCCAGGTCTATAGTTCATTTTACAAAAATCTAAGTGAAATAAAGCATATTTATGTTATTGCAGCTACCTGTAAGACTCTTCTACTTGTTTCCTTTACATGCTGCTCCAAGAACATTTGGCTACAAGAACCATATGACTTAAGCCAATCATATTTTTCCTCCTCAAGTGAATATTGCCCAGCTGGAAGGGAGGCACCCCAGTGGGATGGAATGAGCCAAACATGCCACTGCAGTAATGGGTAAAATAGCCCTGCATATGCACTCTTATTAAATGAAATTGAAAACATGATCTCTTGAATCTTTGCTTGCAAATTCACAATCAGTCGTATTTCCATAAGCGGACAGGTTCAAGGTAGCATTATCAAACATGACGTCTTGAGCTGCATCCCGTGCGTCAGCCCTAGATACTGGCTGACCCTTTTCTTCCTTTTGCCTGAAAGACAAATGGTGAGACCACATCAGATTTTATCTCCAGTGCACGTCCTCGGCAGAAAAGAATAGAAAATATTGAACTGGAAGTGAGCTATTTCTTGCTACATGTCACAGCCCTTTCCTTGAAAGGTATTTTTAAAAAGAAAATAAATTCTGCATAGCATGAAGATGTGGTTATTCGCATAGATTGGGAAGGGGGGTATATTATTAACATGATGTCCAATTCCTTTGATCAAGTGTTTAATTAAATAAACACTTTTTTCTGCATTGTCGCTGGCTTGGAATGACAATTCTTGAAGTCGGCTACTGATGGGTGTGTTGGTGTGTGATGGTGATGTGTTGAGATATGCTCTCCCCCTTCCCTGACTTGTGAACAGGTTTTATGATGACTACAGTATGGGCTCTAATCCTCACCCCCCCCACCCCATTGCTCAAGCAGTTTTGGAACCCAAGCACATGTTGGCTTGTGGTGGAGGCCTCATGAATTTTACAGAATGAAGTCTTCAGGACAAGAAAATGCATGGTACCAAGGGGAAGGGCCATCTGACTAAAGACCACAACCAATTACAGATGACAATGCTCCATTCTTAACTTATATGATGAAATCCAGCTGAAAAATCCAATTTACACAAAGGCAGCCATTTAGGTTTCGGTCGAAGGAGAAACCTAATACATGCTTATGACACATTACAAATAATAGGCAATAAATTGCAAATTAGTGCCTGGACATCCAAGACAGCTCTTTCTGCAATTACATACATGCCCAATATTTTACCTGCATTTGTTGTACTTCATGGGCTTAAATGAATAATACAGTATGAGAGTTTATAGAATATAAATGATTCTAGAGGATAATAGGGCAACATGCTTTGAGAGAACTACATTCCCCATGAGTCATCGGGCTCCATTGGCTGACATGCCAGTAATCATCAGACTGGAGCTTCAGAGAAGGGAGGGAGGAGGCGGTGTGGGGCACTGTTTGGTTTCTCTGCCATTGGCAGGCATCACTGTGTCTATAAGCTTTTTAAAAATAAGTAGAATAGGATGTATTTAGGAGTGAGGGGTTGGTGGGGCAGGGCTTCAGGATGTGGTTGGGGACTTTGTCTGACCCTCTTAGATTGGCTTTGAAAAATTACCCTGTTTCCCCAGATTTTGGTGGTGGAATTGGATACATTAACAAGGCAATCCAAGGGGCATTTTGGAGAGCTTGTCCACCCTTGCTTCTCAGTAATTTTTCTGTACCAGGTGTGCTTAAACCTCTTTGACCAACTTCTGGCATTGGGGGGCAGAAGTAATGCTTAATTGGGAGGGGGGAAAAATTACTCACATCTGGCTTTGCTCACTTCAAGCTGTGGTTAAGCTGGGATCCTTCTTGGCATTTACTTTGCACGATCGTTTGTGTTCAAAAGGAGGGTTTGCCTCTGCCTTGGATGGAGCAGTCATATCACAGAAGTTGCTGGATGTTGTCACAAAGGCTCCCAGACGGGATTCCTTGTGTAGTGGAATGAGCAGAGATTGTAACTTCATGCCCTGTTTGTAAACTTTCAGAGACACATGGTTGGCTGGTGTGGGACACAAAACTAGCGGGGTCATGGTTTGATCTAGCAAGGAAGCTCTTATGATACTATGTTCTTAGAAAGGCTAGGTCAAACAAGTAACATTTTTTACACCTACCATCTAAGTTGCTGAACTTCTGAAGGCCAGCTCAGTAGGAACTCTGTTCCACCACCTCTCAGGTGGGTGTCATTGCCATTCTAAGAGAATGAAGGAGGTGTTCATGGTTAGTTTCAGCACCTCATTTTTTTAAAGAAAAATAGCACTGGCAGTAATGATTAAATTCAACCATTCCCCCTCCACTCAAATACAGGACACATTGCTTATTTTTGCTCTATGGTTAAAGCCTTTGTTTTATTTCAAAAGCACTGCTTTGCATATTTAAACCAAAAACAACAAAAATCCAGTTGACATTGTATTTCCTTGCAAAGACAAACATATTGTGCCTATTTTTCACCAGGTGACACTACAATAAGCTATCACTGCTACTTCCTTGACCAGGCAGTTGCTGGGCTGATCTATTAACTGGTATTTACATTTCATGTGGTTTCCAACAAACTGTTAAATTTATTAGCTGTAACTAACACCCACAAACCTCCCTCCCACCCTTCTTTAGGTCTTTCCCAAAAACAAGATTTTGTGTTCCTGAGAAAATATACAGACGGAAATTGTGTAACTTGAAGCAAGATGTTTAGAATTATTTTCTTGCTATCATACTTAGTAATCTTCCCTACAGCCCGATGACAGAAGGGCTGAGCAAATGTAACTACATTATGTATGATATATTACTCATCATTTTGGTGTAGGCCAGGGGTGGGGAACCTCTGACCCTTTAGATGCTGTTCGTTGCTCCAGCCAACATGACCAGTGATCAGCGCAGAGAAATGTAACCACAAAACAGCTGAAGGGCACCAAGTCCCCCACCTTGACTTTTTTTTTCTTTTGGTTTCAACACTTTTAAATGTGAGAAATAACACTTACTCTTCATGAGATAGTAGCATTGGAGAAGTTACCAAGACAACCAGACTGATACTTCCTTGCCTCTGTCAAGTCACACATAGTTGACTACTTGGTATAGGATACGGATGAGGGTGCAAATTTGAATTTATTTTTGAGCGTAGATGTTGTCCACCCATATTGCATTTATCTTCAATGGAATATGCTTTTGGATGCATATCCACTTCCGTATTCTGCACAACCAACTGGTCTGTTGCCCAGGCAACGAGGAACCATTCCCTCCCTCACTGAACCCAGAGTAACTGCAGTAGGAGGACTTTGGTCATCCTTACTGATTCATGTTGGTGTGAAGGCACCATGTATGTAACCCCAGATTGGCTGGGATTATGAATTGAAAAAGTAATTTCAATTAAACCCAAAGGGGACTAAAGCATTAACAATTTTTTTCTTCTTCTTTTACCCTTCTTCCCCCCTTTTAAAGACACTTTAAAAAACAACTTTTAATGTGTTGTATTCATAATTAAAAAAAAAAAAGCATTAACAGACTATTTCCTTAAAAATAAGGTCAAAAACTTCAATATTTTTTGAGATTTTCCAAAAAGAAGCCCAACAACTTTGGCCAACTTTTGTGTCTGGATTTTCACTTTTTGAAATATTGCAACCCTAGAGTAACAGGAGCTTTGAACAGGAACAAAATACAGTGGTACCTCCAGTTATGGACGGGATCCGTTCCAGAAGCCCAGCCGTATCCCGAAAAGTCTGTAAATGGAGGCCCCTTCTGCACAAGTGTGTGGCGTGATTGAGTGCTTCTGCGCATGCACGCGGCATGCAAATCACTTCTGCGCATATGTGCACGGCAAAACCCAGAAGTATACACTTCCAGGTTTGCCACGTTCGCAACCCAAGGATTGCATATCCAGAGGGATACGTAACCCGAGGTACCACTGTAATAGAAAAGTAAGGCCCCCCCTCCCCCAGGAACCTACACACACAGGAAAGAGCAACTTTTGTATCTCATGAGTTACAGAGAAGAAACAGTGAACCTGACAAAACAAGCAACCAATTGTGAATAAAAGGTTGGGGGAGTCTATCTTCCCCCAGCAAGTGTGCTGCATTCATATATGTTGGACGGCAAGTGGAGAATTCTCTCCTCTTTTGCATTTTTCAGAGTATTGATGCTACTGTGATTTCATAGTGACACATTCCACAAAAGGTGTTAACAGATGACCACTAAGAGTTGCATGTTAAAAAGTTGACCTTTTTAAAATGTAGAGAGCGGAGCAAAGTTTTATACCGTGAGAAAGATGTATACAGTTCATGGCTGGAGCCTACATACATGGTTAGTACAGATGTGGTTAGTACAATCATCAGGAAAATTTGAAAGCGGTGAGTGTGAAGAAAGTTGCTGCCTTATTATGGTTTCTGTTACTCAAACTGAAACTGAGTAGCACTTTTCTCATGTGCTGCTGGCACACAAAAACTGATTAAAATCATTTGAGTTACTGCAAGAATATATTGTTGCACACCACCCCAATCTCTAAGTGTTGCAAGATTCCAGGGGTTCCAGGAGTTTACACAGAATACGTGTTTTCTCTTGTGAATGAGACACATTGGAGACAGTGCCATCTTTAGGATATATGGTTTATTTACACATATATACAACCTGAACCTACAATGGAGGGGTTCACAGCACTAACACTCCAATATTAACTTGCTCCTTCTATAGCTGCAGTTATGGATTCAAATTAATTATGAAAAAATATATATTGGAAAAGTGTTGCATGAAATATAGGTCAGAATGGAAATTGATACCTTCTTACATCTCTATGGGACAGTGAAATTCTTGAGACCTAACTGTGAGCAGGAAGACATATGAGTTAATCTTAAAGACATGAAAGCAGAATTACACTTGGAAGAGATTAAAAAGCCATCTAGTCTCACCTCCAGGTTAAGACAGGTTAAGTCAGTTTGGGTACATCCACCAGCTCTGCAAAGAGCAACCTATAATGTTTCAGAATAAGATACATATTGCAAGGGAAGACAACAACAAATTACTGTAGAATTAATTCCTGATCTCAGATATGGTGAACAGCAGGACAGCAAAATTCATCCATTGATTAATCCCCCAAAGGCATGTTATTGGACACAACTTCAACCTACCCACTATATCAAATTATGGCATTCTCAGAAACCTTAGCAAATGGGAGAGGATGGGAAAACAATTAGCCTATATAAGGGAAAATCTTTCTTGATTCTAATGGCTAAGGACTGAGGCATCTGAATAGAAAAACAACATATTCCTAATGTGTTTATCCAAGATGTCACATAATTCTAAATATGTTTACACAGAAATAAGTCCTATTGAGTTAAATGGTGCTTGCTGCTAAGTAAGTATGCATAGAATTGTACTGTTTGATCAAATGAGGATTTCCACCCACACACCCCTCCATAATTACTGTAGGAAGAAAGTGCCCAAATTTTCTCCAAGAGTATCCTTCAGCATAGATAAAACTTGGGTGTAGCAGTTGATGGATTTCAGTCATTCTGAAGAAGCCTTCATATCTAGAATGGAGGCAAAAGGTTCTAAGGACTATTCAAAGTAACATGTTATATAAAGCCACACAGAAGTCAGGGAAACTTACAGAAAAGATGTTGTTAAGGCTACCATCTAGTCATGTTCCTGAGAGAAGTAAGTCCCATTGAACTCAGTGGTACTTTTGTTTTTCACTAGCTTGCACGTGTTGCAGCAGGAAACACAATCATCTTGTATGTGTGGAATGGATGACAATGTGTTTTAAGCTGGTTGGGCCTAATCAGCCTTAACAGATATAAACAAAATGAATCAGGGTGTTGACCTTTGATTTCACACAACAGCCCTCCATTTTCAGCAGGTACTATACATAGCTGATACCAATAAATCCTTAATTTTTTGTATTTATTAATCATCAATGCTTAATATTTAGGAGTCGGGACATCATATGTGTTTCATTTCTTTCAATATGAAATGTGGGTCAAAGAAAATAAGCCACGGATCATATTCCTTTTAAAAAAACACAGTCATTTTAGCAAAATTCACATGAAGCAATTGCTGATCCTATCAGTGCTGCTCACTGGATTCAAAAATCTCTAAAGAGACCTAAGGAAACACGAGTCTCCATAAGCAACCGTGTAGAATTCCTTTTAGTACTCCCCCCCCCCGCCCCAAAATTCTCAACAAAAATATATTAAACTCTATGTGAATATTTCAGGACAGTTACAAAGCTCTCAACTTTCCAGGTGCTGTTTATAATAAGCCCTTTTGATAGCAATCTTTAAAAAAAAATATCACTAAAATGGTCAGTAGTTTCACCCCCAATGTGATCAAGGTTTTTCAAAGAGGTAACTCAGGAATTTTTTGGAAAAACAAAACAAATTCTCACCTAAGCATGGCATGGGACTAAACTAAATCATGTTTGAAACAAAGCACTTCTCACGCCTTATCTCACTTTTTGGGGTTTTATAGGAAACTGACACTCGCAGTGGTGAATGAGAAAAAATATCCACTCCGCTTTCCATTAAAAACCTGTCAAATCTGGAAAAATCTATCAGGCACATAGGGAATAATACAGGGAAACCATGAACGATTTACAGAATAAGCCTTTAACAAACTTGGCTGTAATATTTAATCTCTTTCCTCTTCATGGTATCTTGACATTATAGGTACAAAATGATTGATAACTAGAGAAAGCACAAAGTCAATATTTTTTCAGAACGATCTAGTTCCTACCCATAGGGGTCAAGTGATTGGCTGACACTACTGAGTTAATCACCAGATTGGTCAGAATTTATGAGACGCATCGTAAATCATACCAGGGCACAGCTAGATTTGGATGAGCACATGCTCAGAAAATACAATGGCAGGGGGCATAGTGGACACTGATGAAGAAAGTAAATACTGCAGCAGTTGAAGTATATATAAAAAAGCTACGAGTAGAGCTGGGATGGAGAACCTGTGACCCTCAAGTTGTTGATGGATCCCAACTCCCACCAGCCCCAGCCAGCATGACCAATGGTCATACTCAGGGATGATGGTTCGTAGTTCAACATCTGAAGGGCTACTGGTTCCCCAATCCCTTGGCCAGTTTAATAGCTATTGAATGAGACTGGATGTTCCATGAAAGCCATCTACTTCAAGTCCACAACATTTGTTTAAAGCACAACCACCAGACTTCCACCAAAGAATCCTGGGAACTGTAGCTAACAAAGGGTGCTAGGAATTGTATGGCTGTTAGTGGAAACTGCAGCTCCCAGAAATTTTTGGGGGAAGTCATGTGCTTTGAATGTATGTTGGATGTGATTTAGATATATCTATTTAGATATATGGAGCGGCTCTGCTCTTAAGCCACTACTATGGCAGAAGATATATTTCATATGTAAGACATATGTACAGAAGACATATTACATGCAGTGAACATGTAGAGAGGAGAGTAGGATTGTGCTCACTGACCCCGAGTTAAACCTTTGTATATCAACTGAATTGGTGCACAGAATCTGTGTGTGTACATAAACCACATTTATTGTATAGGTCAACAGATGTAATCACAGAAGCATAAAAGTTGTAACAGAACTCAAAGGTCACCTCATCCAACCACTTGCCAATGTAGAAAATCTGTAACTACAGCATTCCTGATAGATGGTCACCTAGCCTCTTGCTTAAAAAACCTCTAACAAGTGAGAGTTCACCACCAACCAAGACAGCCTATTCCATTGTCAAACAACCTGTACAATTTTTGTAATGTTTAGTTTAAATCAGCAATGGACAGTGGCGCTCCGATGCTAAGCTTGCACTGCGCTGAGTTCCCAAAATGTCACACCTCCTCCCTCTTGGTAAATGGTAGCAGCGCTTGATGCTGCCAAGCGTGCAATGCTCTGCAACCACATTGGTTTAAATCTGTTGTTGTTTAAACCCACTGGAGCAATGGAGGGCAAATTTACTGCATTATCTTTCTGTGATAGCCTTTCAAATATTTTGGAAATGGTTAGCATGTCACCTCTTTAATTGTTTATTCTCCGGACATACCACACCCAGAATACTTTTCCTCACAGGATTTCATTTTAGGATTATCATCATCTTTGTTCGCTTTCTCTGGATATGTTCCAGTTTGTCAAAATCCTTCTTAAACTGCAGTGCGCAAAAGAGAACAGAGCATTTCAGGTGAAGTCTGATGACAGCAGAATACTGTTACTTCATTACTTGATCTGGACACTATATTTCTGTTGATACAGCTTTGGTTTATATTAGTCTGTTTAGCCACCACATCAGACTGCTGACTCATGTTTAGTTTGTGGTTTTACTTAAAGCCCCAAGGTCCTTTTCACACACACTGCTCTCAAATTTGGTTATCACCTATCCTGTATTTATGCATCTGATTCTTCCTACTTAAATGCAGAACTTTACACTTATCTGGTGCTTATATTCATTTTATTAGTTTTGGCCCAGTTCTCCATTCTTTCAATATCATACTGAATTCAGTTTCTGTCTTTGAAGGTACTGGCCACAATTAGGTCGGTGTCATCTCTGAATATGATGTGTATTTCTTTCATTCCTTTCATCTGAGTCATTTATATGGATACGAAACAACACTGAGCCCAACTTGTCACTAGTCTCCAAGCTGAAAAGCTGTTCATTAAAGGTATTTGCATGTGGTCCATCAACCACCTGCAGTAGCATCATCGAGCTCACATTTTACCAGCTTGCCATCAAGAATATAATGCAGAACCATGCTGAAATTCTTGTCAAAACAGAATATGCTATCAAAAAAGGAAGTCAGGCTAATCTAGCATGACTTGCTCTTCATGATCGGACTTTGTGATCACATCCTCCATGTGTTCATCTGAATATGCCTTTCTGAGAAGGGCTACTGTCTTCTGCAGGGTCAAATGGATGGAAGCAATTCTCTAGAGTCTCGGGAAGGGGTGTCTACGCCAGCCTTGCTATTATCCCTGGAGATAGCAGGAGCCAGGAAACTCTAGCTTCAGCAAATGTAAGTTACTGAAATGAAAATTAAGACACAAGAATTTAGAGGTAAAATAATGAAACAACTTTATTGTGTTTAATACAAAGCGTACAAGAATTGGGTTACAGTAAAATTGAAATCAGGGAACATGATAAAATGGAAGATACAATAAGTTTTGAAATAAGTTAACAAATTGCCGATGTTTTATATGACAGAGAACGCAGGGTTTGGAGGATGTGGGGAAGTCCTTTAGATTTGATGAAAAAAGAACATGGAAATTTGTTATTCTTCTATTCTATTTTCTTATATCTATCCTTTATTCTTTTTTCTGTATTTTTTAAAATCAATAAAAAATATTATAAAAAAAAGAGATAGCAGGAGCCAAAGGTGAGGCAGCACTCACATTAAATAGGTGCTATAGCCCAACAGTGACTAGAGTATGAGGAGTTGGTCCAGTGGCCAAGGAGGAGGGAGAACTGGCCCGGTATCTGTAGAGGGTTCACTAGCAAAACTGCATTAGCCATCACACCTATTAAGTTGGAGTTTGTTAGAGTGCTCAAAGTTATTCAATCCAAAGCAATGGAGCAACTATTTTGATTGTCTCGTGGAGAATGTGTTCCAGCATTAGGTACAAATCTGCTGTGCACCAGCTGCTGCTAAATGCATGTAAAAATACATTTTGTTAAGGGGGAATAATTGGATGTTAAACTAAGCCACGATCGCCTACTTATGTCCATACCGAACAATCCCAAATACATTCTGTTGGGTTGTTCACTGGAAAAAAAGACCCTAGATGCATTTCATATACACAATAGATGGCTTTGTCCCTAGAAAAAGATGAAATTGATATGGAGCTTTCCTCAAGCTTAGACAAGTTCTGCTTTAAAAAAGAAAGAAAGAAAAGAAAACCTTTTCAGGATGCTACAAAGAGGCTGACATCCCAAAGAGGTTTGTTTATTGGCATGAGCCAGTGCCCCCCTCTCCCCTCCCCAGCAGCTGGTGAAGTCAAACGGCTTCTGTCCAGGCCTGTGAACTGCCAATAAACTTCAGGAACACATGTGAGGCTTGACGGTCTGTTTAGAAATCTGACTTTCCCCAATGACAGATTGCTGAAATAAAATGTGGAAAGTCAGCCCTTTGAAGAACTCGTTTACCTTGTTATTTGAGAATGAGATCCCAGTGGCAGCACAGAGCCACTGGCAGGCACAGACACTGAACACCCCTTTAGGACTTTTAAAGCAACAGCGACATTGACAATAAAGAACTCCTGCCTGGTAAAAAGCTGGAGGTGGAAATGCTCTCCACAACAGATCCAATTCAGAGGAAAACATTTATTTGTGAATATATTATTACTGGTTTCCCTGATGTTGTTAAGTACTAACCTGTTGCTGTTAAACGACGTTTGACTCTTGGATGACGTTTCCTTCTGCTTTCTCAATGTGCTTGCAAAATATCGCTTGCAAAACAGTACTTTGTCTATCTGTCTGTCTACCTGCCTTCACTGTTTGCTTCACGGATATAAATGAAGTGGTCTTTAGCCTGTGAAAGTTCATGCCATGCCAAATCTGTTTGTCTTTAAGGCGCCAGAGGATTTAATTGCCATGATGCCTGCTGTTAAATATATTATTGGTGTCACATCTGTGCTGGATCTCTGAAACCCAATTCATGAAATGTACTCTGACAAGGCTCAGCATCTACCTGTGTACACAGCACAATATGTCATTGTCAGTCAATGATGGGTCCATTCCACGTAATCTGCGATGGCAGCTGGTTCTCTATATGTGTAAAAGTTGCTGCTGTGTACTGAACTTAAAGCTTATACATGGAATTCATCAGCATTTCTGTGTGACATAATACTGCCTATTTCAGAGCCAATGTGATATAGTAGTTCCCTGAGGCTGCAGCAAAGGGAGACCCATAAAGCAGGGTCACTTCATGAGCTCCACTAGGCTCCTCCATCCAGCAACTGTCACTTGGCAGCAACAGGTGGCAACAGAGGGAGAGGTGGGAAGGAGAGCCACTCCACCAGCTCTACTGAAAGACAAGCTCTATCTGCCCTTCCCTTTCTTAGCTGACACCGAGCAGCAGCTATTCTATCAGGCTGCATTAGAGGGATGCAAGAGAAGCAAGACCAATCAGCTTAATCTGACTCCTCCTCACCTGAACTATTTCCATTCAAACTGGTAATTATAAGAGTTATTACTATGCCCCTTTAGGAATGGATGCTTGAGCTTGCTTGTTTTTCACTCCCCTCCTTATTCCTTCCCTTTTTATTTTTATTTTTTTTAAAAAATTGTGCCATGACTGTAAGCCTATGGATGGGAACTGCCTTGGTTGTTATTGATTTTATGTAAACTACTCCACCAAAGTGGCACCAAAAATGCTCTAAACAAATAAATAAAACACCAGAAAGAGTGTTGGTCTAGTAAGTTTACTGGCACAGGTACATCACTGGCAGGGATGCCTGATTCAATTAAGGGCCATAGTGGGGGAAGCAAAGGGTTAAAGCCCACTGACCCCTAGATTGGGATCCAATCTAGAGTGGACACCAGAATGGTGATTTGTGTGAAAAGCTAAACAAAACCCAACCACCCTGCACTTAAGGGCACAGGGAGTGCTATTTTTCTAGAAAAAGAGGTGTCAGAACTCACCATAAACGCCTCCCTTGTTTTCTTATAATGCAATGGCACCTACTTGAGAAGTGCCAGAACTGAGTTCTGGTGAGCTCCGATTGAAAAAAAAAGCCCTAGGCACAAGTACTGAGCTAATTTATTGCCTGGTTTGTCTTTTATCACACCTTTTCTGTTCCTCCAATCTTTTTGAAGCATATCCTACTTTATGAATGACCTGCCATTTCATCCCATAATGTCCCAGTGGTCATGACTGGGATGTATTAATTCACGACAGACTCCTTTAAACTTACATAACATGCTCATGAGAGGGTGGGAGGCAGCGCTTGAGGGAGAGTCAATTGAAAAAACAGCAGTCACCATGAATATTAGTAGTCCATGAAAAGAGCAAAATTGGCATTGGCACTGTGTATCTGTAGATACTAATCATTTAAGGGTTTTTATGGCAGCAGGCATGTTAGACCATAATCTACGGAACACATGGTTCAAAAAGAGGCAATATGACAATATCAGTTTATGGATTGCAGGACTATAGGTGGGGGAATCATATTTCAATCAGAGTCGTACCAGACATGAACAAGGAGCCTCGTAAGAAGCAAATGAAGTCACCCAGTTCTGGACTTAAAAGCAGAAAGGTTTCATTTGTTTACTTTAAATTGGTCTGTATTTCTCCTTGGCAGTTTTCTTCTTTAGAAATAATCTCAATGTTTGGTACTGAAAATACTAATTTGGCATCTACTGAAATACAACATATGCATATTAGTAAAAACCACCACCCATCCTATCACTAGAGTAAAAGAGGTTGCACCTTTAAAGTATAACCACCAACTCCAGTGATTTGAGAATTAACCAATGTTTAAAGAAAGAACCAATGTTTAATCCCTTTACACATGTATTATAAGACTTCTAATGAGTTTGTGTTTGTTTTCTTTTTTACTGTATTATCTATTATTTTAACCCAGTCTGTGAACATTTATAATTAAAGGCAGGAAAGAAATATTAGCAATTAATTAATGGAAATATTTCAGATGAGTCCAGCAGATAAAAAGTTAAAATCATTTTTTACATTAAAAAAATGACCCACAGCTGCTTTTGATTTATTTCACTAATGTCCTTACTAAACTGTATCATTATTATTTTCTTTTACTCGACTTTGTAGCACTTTGGAAATTAAAAAACAGCAACACAAAACCACGCTACATGCAAATGTAAACTCTTCATTTGTCTTTTCCCAGCGTGTAATACAGACTCACAGCATGAGGAGGACTGGAGCATAACAACCCTTTGCAGCAGCTGTGCAAATAATATAACGTTGCACACTCTTATTGTGTTGAGTTGCAATCTTGAACGTCTTGATATCTGGGCTTGTTTAGCCAGAGCCTAAGGCAAAGTAAGAAAGGAAATAGAGATATTGAAGCCATATAACTGGGAACAGATTCTGCATCCTCAATAAAATTGTGAACTGGAACAAAAATAAATAAATGAGGCGACAGCCTTTATTCAGGGCTTCAAGCTCACCACTGGGAGATCAACTCAAACCGCGTATTCTGCATTTGTGCAGCCATATATTTCCCCCAGGTGGTGGGGAACATGATCTTAAATGGGTAAATGGCATAAGGTTTTAAGAAGTTCCTTTTCCCAGTGAGATTACAATCCCTCAGCAAGAGCAAAAAAAAAAAAAAGGTCTCTAAAATGAATCCTGCATATATTGCACCCAGCTCTTCCCTTACATTATAAAGCAGATGCACAGAATTGTGACTTCCATTTGGTGATTGCTTTATTACAGGATCCCCTGATTATCTGTCACCCGCCCATGATAGCACTTCCTGTGCAGGCAAAAATAGGAAACCATTTCTTTTGTGTGTGACAAGCAAATTCTGTCTATTTCGCATACGCATAAAATCTGTATCCTGAGAGTACAATTATGTATACATCTGAAGTGGTTGTGTATATCTGTTTCACTGTATATTCAGGCTCCAGAGGACCACGGCCAATTCCAGCACCATTGTATGCATTATAGTTGACCCCAGACATTGCAAATGCTGGGCCCTATCCAAGTCAAGTTACACAATACTGTACCCACAGTACCCAAAGCACAGTATCAAGCCATTCTGGCAACTCAGGCGAACCACCGACACCTGTTGCCTTTGGCAACTTCCTCCCTCTGTCTAATGGTAGTGCTGGCCCTGGGTAAATGTTCAGCTTGGGTTGACACTGTTTTTATTGACATAACTTCTGTGCCTTTAGAAGCAGCATTAGATAGAATTCAGCAAGTCACCTCCACCACCTAGGCATTGTGATAAACGGATGGGTAAAAGCCACAGCTGTTGATTTCTACCTTGCATGCCACCTTTGAAGGCATAGAACCTTCTCTGCACATTATAAATAAATAAAAAGAGGGATTATTCCAGGATTCATCATTTTTCTTTGTAAGCGGTGCACACTGTTAATTCAATGGCTTGTCTCAAAGATTCCCAGCTATGAATGCTACCAATCTAAGGAAAGAGCTGTCAGACTTTGCTACTAGACATGCTACTCAGTGGCAGGAGTAACAGGAAGAATTTGTGAAATACAAACATTTCAGTTGTTAACATTGGGCAAGCCTTATATTGGTCGCATCCACAATGTACATTTAAAACACTAGTCTCCCCCGCCCCCCAAAATTCATGGGAACTGTAGTTTACTACTTACAGAGCTGCAATTTACAGTGCCCTTCACAAACTACAATTTCCAGGCTTGGGGGTGGCGGTATGGGCTTTAAATATGTGATGTGGATGTGACCAACATGGCAAACAGACAAACTGAGGGCACAATATTATTCATTCTTGGTGGTGACATCGAAGATGGCCTTCTTAGTGGTTGCTCCCAGACTTTGGAACACCCTCCCTGGAGAAGCTAGACTGGCTCCCTCCTTGCTATCCCTCTGCCAGCAGGTGAAGACCTTATTCCAACAGGCCTTTGGGAAGGGACTGCTTTTAATGAAAGGCCTCTATTTATTGTAATTATAGGTATGTTTTAAACAGATTTCATATATGCATAGATAGGTTTAATTCTATCAATGTTCAATTGTATTTTAATTATTGATTTTTCTATGTTTTTAGAAGTTCTTAGTTTTATCTGTAAGCTACCTTGAGCCCTGTGTGGTAAAAAAGACGGGGTATCTAAAAATACAACAACAACAACAGACTCATGCCATTTACAGCCTATTTCCTTGAGGGAAGCCACATCACCCCCTGAGGTACAGCAGGGGATGAAAGTAAAGCGCTGCTTCTTTCTGGCTGAACAGTGGTACCTGTGGTTAAGAACTTAATTCGTTCCGGAGGTCCGTTCTTAACCTGAAACTGTTCTTAACCTGAAGCACCACTTTAGCTAATGGGGCCTGCCACATGATTTCTGCTCTCATCCTGAAGCAAAGTTCTTAACCCGAGGTACTATTTCTGGGTTAGCGGAGTCTGTAACCTGAAGCGTCTGTAACCTGAAGTGTCTTTAACTCGAGGTACCACTGTATAATTAGCCCCTGAGTCAAGGGACTTGAAGAGGAAACTTCATTTAGAGGGGAATGGGAGGAGGAAGGCAGGGTGGGCCCCGAAGAAAAGAAGTAAGCGAGCTGCCTGTCTGTCGTAGTTAAATAAAGCTGTTCATGTTTGAGTTTACCTGGATTTTCTTTCTAAGAGAGGCAGCCCTGCAAGGCAAACATATTCACCGTAGCAATGGAAAGTGGAAAATTCCAGTGAAATTTATTGCTCTTTCTGCTATCCTGGAGTAGACCAAAAGATCTCTTGCTTTACATGAGAGCTAATGGACTTTTTTCCATTATAGCAACCTTCACTCTTAAAAGGAAGCAGCAGCACTCCACTGCTTACAATGAAGGGGTATCTGTTTAAAGGGACACATGCACATTTTAGTAATGTTCTAATAGACGGAGAGAGAAATAATCAGCAACAGCTGCTCACAGAAATGTTTTATTTCCTGCCCCCTATCAAAAGAGGGAGAAAACCCATTTTTAAAGCTTGTTTTACCTCATGGCAGTAAGCTCTTTTAAGGGCCAAAGCAGATGCGATGAACGCCCCATCACATTGTTCCCCACATGCCCCATCACATTTAAATGCATCACATTGCCATGTGTGTCAGCCCAGCCATGTGTTGCAGAATCACATCATCAGTGGTCCAGGAGGGTGTGCTGCTTGCGCACTTACAACGAGCCAGCGCATGTGGGAAGTGCATTTAGCTGTGACAGAGCATGCTGGGATAACGTTCTTGGGCAAGTGAAGCCCGCATCACGTTTGCTTTGGCCCTAAGATGGCAGAAACTAGCAATTCTGCAGAAACTGGCTTAAATGGTTTTGCCCAAAGGCTAGATAGAAGCCATTATATGGGGGGCAGGGAGGGGAAGGATTTCTCTACAGCTATGCCTCTGCCAAGGCAATGTGTAACAAACACGGGGGCTACAAGATTCCTAGCACAGGAAGACAAAATAAAAAGCCGGGAGAGTAGGCATTGTGGGTGATGGGGAATTCTGAATGGCCCAGAAGACACCCATCAGTCCAATATATACCCAATAAGCCTATGCAGTTGCTTAAGTCTTTAGTAACCAGACATTTTAATGATTGTTCTATACTGTCTTTAATGGTGTTTTATGTTCTATTGCATACATACCGTATTGCTCCACACCTCCCTGATATTTGACGAGATTGCAAAATATAAATACTTTGATAAATGAATAAATATTCTGATGTGGCAGTTTTGTGCCACAGGAGCTTAGCGTTTGATGTAGAAAGTGGATATCTTGTCTTTATCCTTTCCCTGCTGATACACAAAGCAAGGGAAGTCAGAGAAGGCCAGGCTTGGACCACAAGAGTTATGTGAGTATGGAGCAGACAGGGAATATATGCGAACATTTAGGATGAAATGGAAAAGTAGGATTGTGTCGCTAATCAGAAGGTTGTTGGCTGAAACCTTGGTACCCCATTGAATTTGTGGACAGTGCCTGCCATTGCTGAAATAACTATTCCTATTGCACAAGAAGATCTCCCGAGAGTCTGTCTGAGTTAGAGTCTCATATTAGTATCACTCAGATCTGGGGCACTGTGCAAATAAATGATATGTGAAGAGTGCATCTGTGCATATGCAGATTGTTTACCCCTCAGCATTTGCTATAAACATCTTCCATGCTTCTGAGATAAGGGAACAACAATGGATGGGGAGAAATTAGGTCCAGGTCCCACTGAAAGTCAAACTTACCTAATTTGCTCTTTTTGGTTGTAAACCAAAACATGTGAACCAAAACACAGCCATCTTTTGAAATCTGTATGTCTCCAAATTTTGCAGCACAGCTCTCCAGCCAAGCAACGTGTACAAAAATGCATGCCCTAGTGTAAAGTGTTTGCCAAGTGCATGTGGTAGTGAAAATAACATAGAAAAAATGCATTTTATTAGTGAAAACTGCTTTGCAAAAATGTGCAAAAGGCATAATTGCATAGAAATATGTGCATGCTGTAACAGGCAAAATTTGCACTATAATGCAGGTGAAATGTCCTAAGTACTCAACCCCCCACCGCACCCCCCTGATATAGCAATGTGGAACACTGAATTTAAGATTGAAAAAGTGAGAAACGGAGAGAAACCAAAATTGCCAGTGGCTTCTGGGCATGCTTGAGCTCTCACACCTCCCATTTATAATGCAACCAGCATATTGATGCTGACTTAAGCTAAAACAGAGAAGCTACAACAGAAGGTTGAGAATAGTGGATGTGGGAAAAGGAAACAAAAATAGCATTCTAGCATTGATGAGGTCCTATAAAGCCATGGAGTTAAAGGGTGTTTCCTACAGGAAGTGGGCTTCATATAAAAGAAGACCTAACCTATATATAATTCTCCCCAGGTTTTTGGAGTGAGACAATATATCTGCAGCTGCAGTGTACTGAGGATTCCCTGTGCTGCACACAGCCTCTCCTTTGAGGCTACACACTTAGGCTTCTCAATAGTCTCCATTGTAAGGTTCTGGCTCCCTGTTTCCGCTGTTACCACCGATGGACTGATTCCCTAAACCTCGACAATCACTCAAATGACTATTATGCAAAAAGTGAAGGCAAGTGATGCAGAGCAAACTTACTAATCATTGATTTATTTCCTTTCCTGACTTCACATGGCAGAGATCCAAATGAGAAACCGCGGACCACTATTTCTCATTCTGAGCTCATCCATCTACTGTATCCATGCACTGCATTTTCCCTCCTGTTGTGCTCGAAGAGTGTTGGGTACAGATTTCAGAAATAGCTCTTCCATGTGTTTTCAGTGGGATTGAAGCAGGATCTTATTATATTTTCCCACCGTGGTTAGGCCTAAATGCACAATACAGTTCTAAGCAAAAAAATTATGCAGGAAGGAATGGCTACATTCTCCCAAGTTTAGAAATTGTTGTTCGTAAAACGTTTCCTCGTTATCCTGTATTATTTTGGCAGTATTCTATCCTGGTCTCTTTTTAGAAATTTTCACTTCTGAAGGGGTCAGATACTTCAGACCTCAAATACCAGGAGGAGCTCATTTTGGTGACTTGCACAAACAGACAGGACATTGAAACCCCACTGACTTTAACAGGTTCAATTTCACCAGCAGCACCATTTTGTTGATTGAGTGTGGGGCAAATCCCATTTCCCTGCAAAAGAAGTAAGGAATAAAGTTTTCTGGGTTAGCAGAACAACTAACTTCCATGCTGCTTTTTAAAAGAAAAACATTTTGATCCCAACCACTGAGTGATGACTGAACTCTTTTGCACAAAGTGATATATAAGGTATATCATTGATGGGCCAGCTTTGGATCCAGGTCTCAGGCTGCAAAAGACTGTAACCAAAATTATATTCTGTTTAGATTCAGGTAGGTAGCTGTGTTGGTCTGACACACTCAGGGGGAGGGAAAGCGCTTTGAGACCCCCAATCACCCACCAAAATGAAGACACAGTTACATGGGATTTTAGTTTAAGTTATTGGGCAAACTTTAGGCCACAACTTTATTGAATACAGAATGTGAGTGGTATTGGCTTAGGCACTGGAATCATCCAAACTATATCAGACTCCCACCCGCATCACAGGAAATCTGATAAAACGGTGAAACACTGCCAGAGGGAGCCCCACCGATGCGTAACAACTTGAGCTCCCCCTGGTGCCCCCGTGGGGTCCTGGTATGGCCCTAGCCCCTACCCCGGGGCTTCGGACAAGGCCCAGGTCAACCCCTGATTCCTTTAACGTAATACTCTTGAGCTTGGAGGGGCAGGTGATGGCCACAACTCCCCTCCCCACACATTGCTGATCCAATGCCTAACCGCCAAACCTTAGAAAATTGTGATGATTGCTATGCGGTAGGCGAAAACCAAATGGCTCTGCCAATCTGCCAGATGGAAAATTTCCTACCAGGCCCCTATTGCAAAACAGGCAACCAACAACGTCCATAGCAAGGCCAATGCACTAGATAAAGGGGGTGGGTGGGTGGGTGGGTGATCCACTGCAATAAGGCAAAGAGGTCCAGCAGACATCGTGCAGGGATTAAATCATGTTTCACGGCCACCCCCCAAGCCAAGACATTGGCTTTAGGGATCAAGTGAACGTGAAACAACCAACCAGAGTGGAGCAGGGCACAGCCCAGGAGGTGGGAGATGCCTGGGGGCCCGACTGCAACGTGTACCCTCCTTGAAGAGGTTCTGATTTGTCCAGTAACACCTTAGAGACCAACTAAGTTTGTTCTGGGTATAAGCTTTCATGTGCACGAAAGAAGTGTCTGAAGAAGTATCTGAAGAAGGGTGCATGCACACGGAAGCTTATACACAGAACAAACTTAGTTGGTCTCTAAGGTGCTACTGGACAATTTTTTATTTTTTTATATATATTCTGTTTAGTTATACTGACTTAGAATGGAATTTATACAACTGCCTCATAACATAGGATCTCTGGACAGCTCATGGAGCACAATGTTAAAAAGGCATTTGTGTGATGACTTCCCTAACTTATCCTATCCGTACCTTTTGCTAAGCCAACAAATGCAGCACAGGGCAGAAGTGGACAGATATTTCAGATTTTATAGTGACTCAGCATCTCTTCTGTAAAACAGTTAAACCTATAGTGGTATTATAAAATGCCACATGGGAAGAATAAAAGACCAATGACAAATGATTAAAATATTAGGTGGTGGGTGAACAGAGGACAATAAAACTATACGGAGCAGATTGTGGGGTGAGGTGGGATGAGCAGGTAAATATATTGGAGGGATAAGAGTTGAGACACACAACCGTGCAGTTATCTTCCATTGCACAGTACAGCGATTGCAGTTTTGGTAGAGAAACTACCTGGAAGTCAGCAGCTGTTGAAACAGAATGCAGGAATGTGTTGAAAATGCATAAAGTATGCACATTTTTCCAATGAGAAAAGAAGGCTAACCGTTGCTTATTTTAATTAATTCATTCACATGAGAACATCTTTAAAACTGGCCATTGTCAGTTTTAAACTGAAGGTTGAGGTGTGTGGTTTTTTTTATAAAAAAAAAAAACAACCACAGTAATATACAGATTAAGTTAAAATAAAGGTTTTGTGTGAAGTGAACCCAGGACCTGCCCAAGACATTTTGGCAACTGAGGCAGACCCCAAAATGGTGCCCCCCTCCCCACCAGGGAAGAAGGGGTGAGGGAAGATCGACATCAGTAACAAACGGGGAAGAAAGATTGGCATTGGGATCTGCTGTCCCGGTGGATCCTGCTGCCTGAAGCAGTTGCCTCACCTTGCCTCATGGGTGGAGTGTACCTGTAGGCAGACAGTTCCATTTGCATTTCCACAGTTTCCTTGTGACCTATTGTTGGTAGAAGGGAGAGTGGATATGAAGATGACAAGCACCATATGTAGCGATGGGACTCAGGCTGTTCTTAACACCTTTGAAAATGTCACAGATTAAATTCGCTATGAACATTTCTGCTTAATTGCAACAGAGAAGAGTTTGGATTTGATATCCCGCTTTATCACTACCCGAAGGAGTCTCAAAGTGGCTAACATTCTCCTTTCCCTTCCTCCCCCACAACAAACACTCTGTGAGGTGAGTGGGGCTGAGAGACTTCAGAGAAGTGTGACTGGCCCAAGGTCACCCAGCAGCTGCATGTGGAGGAGCGGAGACGCAAACCCGGTTCCCCAGATTACAAGTCTACCGCTCTTAACCACTACACCATACTATCAGTGTCAAATATTATTGATCTATGCCAGATATGCTATTCCATTTCCCATGGCACTGTTAGTTTTTGCTTCCAGCAATTCTTCCCTGATCATTAACAACTGGAAGAGAACGTAGCACACAGAAGACTTTTAGCTTGTAGCGACGGCATGAAGAAAGTTGCTTTAACAGGGGTCTGATAAACTTCACACCTGCCTGCAATGTTGTACTGGAAGTTGACGACAGACTCTTTAAATATCTGCTAGGTAGAGATGCAAACAGAGCTCTCCACTGTTGCTGACACACAGATGTTTGCATTGATGCCGTATGCTAACAATAGAGGAAATAAACAAGCTTTAGTTACATTACTAAGCAAAGGAAGCATCGGTTAAGTAAAGGAAGCATCTATTAGATTTGACAGGCAATGAAAGTAGCCTACTGCGTGGCCCCCGGGGCACTTCTCTAATTGACATGATACCTTCTCATCTTGAGAAACATCATGCATTTCTTATGTGTTCTTTTTAATATCAAATTTTGCAGAGACTTTCTTTGCTGAATTTGAAAATGCTCCACCTGTTGCCCCTATTTTGCCTGCTGTAGCTTTTGCAGTTAGTTGTGCTAGTGGAATGGCTTGTACAAGAGAAAGCACAGGAAGCCAGCATGGTTCTTGTGGGTGGTTGTGCATCAGATTTCTGTAGCCCTGCTGCACGAGATTCAACCAGCGCAGCTGTTGCACTGGATTTCATACTGCACAGCCATTATTCCTGTCCCTATGCTAGTGCAACAGCTCTTCTTCTGGTGGTTGGAGAGCACTCAGGACTTCATAGCTGCTGCTACTAGGCAGAGCAGTGCTGCTGCTTGTCTGAGCAAATATCTGACTCAGATTCATAGGCATCTCTGTATGTTTGTACCATTCAGTTAGGACAATAGATCATAGATGATGTGCTATCTTAGTGGCAGTATACATGCTTTTCATGCAGAAGGTCCCAGTTTCAATCCCTGGCCACTCCACACTACACAATATCTGCCTGAAATCCCAGGGAGCCACTGCCAGACAGAGTACACAATGCCTGGCTACATGGACCAATGCTTAGGTAAGATTGCCAGAAATGTTTCTAAAGGAGAAGCCATAACTATGATAAAGCTGTGCTGTGTGCCCTTGGTTATCACTCAAAAAGCATAGGTCACTAGCAGTCAGTAATAATGTTCACATTATGCTCCTTTTCAAGGACACAAATATTTCATTGAACAAGGCTGTATTTTGACTAAGTAGGACTTGAAGGCTGGTGATGACTGATATTTTAGTATGTTCCAGTAGTGCAATATGTTAATGGAAAATTGGGAACACAAAGTTCCATATATCGTTACCTGGTCAAAATCATAGGCCTTTCTCATCTAGGTATCTACCATACAGCCACTTTCTAAGAATTTCTGCCAACTTATTTCTCTTTCTTTGTTTTTGCGATATATATTTCTTCAAATACGTAAGTGCTACAAAATCAAATTAAGGGGAAAAAAGCAACCAACAAAAGATGTTGCAAATAATATACCGCACACAGTTAGAATGTCCAGTGGCATTTTTTCTTAGATTGTCTCTTTGCCTCTCAGGCTGGGGTGGTCTAGAAACACAAAGATCACTCTCTACATGGGGCATAAAGAGATATCATAAAGTGATCAGGTTTGGCCACATTCCCTGACCACTTTGATTTGTGAATCAAATTTTCCCCAAAAGGTATAGGGGCTACATCCCATTCATGTGTGCACCATCTATAAAGAACTGGTGTTGGAGTCCTTCCAATGTTTACAACTTCTAATTTTGTTGTTTCAGTACTATTATATTGGCTTTTTTAAAAAGTAACATAATTGTTAGAATAAAATACAACTATTTAGGCAGAAAATACAGGGGTAAAACCTGTATTGCACCAGCTGCTAAGGAAATTCTTGATAAATGTATCTAACAGGATAATGCAAGAGGCAGCTGTCTTGTCCAATATGTTGTGCTTGAGCCAAAGTCAATAAAAACACTAACAAAAAAAAACCCTTAGCTTTAGTGCAGAGGTGGGGAACTAATCATGTTTATTCTCAGTAGATGTGCAGACCCCTAAGCTAGGCCCTTGCAACTAACTTCTCTATGTAACAACAGAACATTGCTTCATCCTTTCGGGAACTTCCCCTGCTTCCAGGGGCTAACTGCACATTATACTCAAGTCTCTGTAACCGAATCTTGATGCTGCGGTTGTTGTTTTTTAAATGAAAAACAGTGGGAGAATGGAGTGCTTAACCAAATTGTCGCCACTATGCCTTTGCCCCTTCCATAAACATCTAGATCATTCTTAGTCTTTGAGGGAATGATTTAGAGGGGATAAATTGTGAATGGGAAAAAGGGTTGTGTACATACTCTCCCATTTCACTTTATTTCTATCTTCTGAAGCTGGTTTTCATGTGAAAACAGCAAAACAAAAACCCATCCCCTTGTAACCACTGGCTAGTATTCAATGAGATTATTCTGTCAGTGCAAGCCTATTTGCCCGGCGGAATGATTTTGCCTCTCCACTGAGTGTTGTTCTGGGGGTTTTCCCAGCTCTTTGGAGCAGATTTGGGGAGGATGATTGTACAGGGAGAGGGTGAGGGGAGTCTCATCGCACTAGTGGGAATTGTTGTGTTGGCTACTGCAAGTGTAACAATTTAGTTGAAAACAGCCCACCATGTTGAGGACATGGGCCATTTCACACATTACGTAGAAGCAAACCCCAATGTATTTGATGGGGCTGTTGCAAACAAGTGTATATAGCAGATGTGGAACACCTTTGGCCCACCAGACGTTGCTGAACTATAACTCCCATCAGCCCCAGGAAGCATGGTCAATGACCAGAGATGATGGGAGCTGTAGTTCAGCAAAATCTGGAGGGTCATTCATTCTCCACACCTGGGAGTAAGGTCCATTGAACTCACTGCAGATTATTTCTGAGGAATTATGTAACAGGCTTATACTGTTACGTTCTTATGGCTTAGGAGGGGCAATGTTGGCATAGGGAAGACCAGTAGAATGGGTTCATCCTACATGATTCAGAGCTTCCTCTATAACTCTTTTCAATGCAGGAATAAACTAGTGTGCCTCTCATGCTGTGGAATTAATGTGAAAAGGTGACTTAACTACAATCATTTTTTTAAAAAAGTAACGAGTGATGTAGTGGTGGCCCAATGGACCATACTAAACACAATTCCTCATCAATTGATTTCTCTGGCTCTGCCCAAAGGTTGGGTGTACATGTGACTCTGATCTCACTATTGCAGGTTGCTGTAGGATCTCAGCAGCAACTACAGTGTTTTTCAATGTCCTATGAACTTTGGTGATAATGTGATACTTCCCCTTCTTGTGGGATAGGTTATCAGAACCCAGTCCTCTCCCTACAGAGTTCTTCCTGCTCTTTAAATAAAGTCAGGAAGACCAGCTCATCACCTAGCCTGTGTAATAAGCTTAATGGCCTTCCATAAAGCAACACAACTTGGCTGTTTAAAGGACCACTGTTGATATTGTCCCCAACCTGCAGTACACCTACTTCCCCTTCTCTGCTCCTGGTTCACCATCAGGTAACCTTTGCTTGAAATTAGAAGTCTTTGCCTCCAGTTGTTTTGTTAGTTTCAGTCCCAAGATGAAAGGTAACTCTATCTCCACAACATGCCCAGATCATCCATGGTTTCCTGTTGCAGGCTGGTCTCTCCCTATAGCCTATGCCCTCTCTTCTTGTTGGCTGCCTCTACTCCAGAGATAGAGACTGCCCCAGTGCTGCACCAAGCCACTACCAGCCAGACCATGTCTATATCCCATTGGGACAGCCTTAACATGGAGTAGACATGAACCCTGGCCATGTTTGACCTCCCATGTGGTCAAGGAAGCAAAGTCAGAATAGCTCTCACCCTTTGGGAGTGTTGTCAAAAAATGATCAATGTTAAATGTAAAAAAAGAAAGAAAGAAAGAAATATCTGGGGATTTAAAAACTAGCAAAGGGCATCACGAATCAGGCAGGCATGCCCAAGTCTCAGCCAAGCATATCAAAGCATTTGAGTTACACACAAAATGCCTTTGTTAGCATCCTTCATCCATCTGCCAAAAACAAACTCTGTAGCAAATCGGCAGAGCTTCTCCAAGAATGCTATTTATTTATTATTATTTATTATTTTTCTGTTTTGATGCTTATGCCTCTGCCAAGCTTTTAGTTCTCTGTTGCTCTCTAGATTGGCGAAGATGAAAAGACTCCCATCCATTTTCCACACGGTCACATACCATATCTTTTCAATGGTTTGAGCCAAAGATGCTGTGCCAGTGTAAACTAGAGTCTGGTCTTCAATAGCTCCAAATGTCATCTTCTTCTTTTTTCCTCCCGAGGAGGGGAGTGGAAGCTGCCAAGTAGTATATGTCAACGCCTCATTCCCAGTCAGTTACGGAAGGCTTTATTCACCATATTTGTTCATATCTTGCTATTTACTGGCATAGTGGATTTAAAAATAAATCACTGCAACATTGCTTTTCCATGAGTTGAAGTGTTCTGAGGCATCAACAAGGGAAGTAGGAATGTTGCGAAGAGTGAGTTCAGGATATTTCGAAAGGCCAAGGGAACGCCGAGATAAACTGGTCCGAGGAAAACATTGAAATGAGAGACCTCTTCATTGTCAACAATGTGCAGACTTGTGAAGAACCATGTGGCACCATAGAGACTGACAAATTTACTATAGCATAATATTTGGTCAATTACAGTGGGCTTTACTTCATGAAAGCTAATGCTGTGATTCTTGTGCTTTTAAGTGCCACAAAACTCTCTTAGGAGAGCCAGTGTGGTGTGGTTAAGAGCGGTAGTTTCGTAATCTGGGGAACCGGGTTCGCGTCTCCGCTCCTCCACATGCAGCTGCTGGGTGACCTTGGGCCAGTCACACTTCTCTGACGTCTCTCAGCCCCACTCACCTCACAGAGTGTTTGTTGTGGGGGAGGAAGGGAAAGGAGAATGTTAGCCGCTTTGAGACTGCTTAAAGGGAGTGAAAGGCGGGATATCAAATCCAAACTCTTCTTCTTCTTCTCTTCTTTGTGGGGTTTCTACAACAGACAAACATGCCCATCTCTCCCTGACTCATATCGTTTTCAGTGGCTACCCATTCATTTATCTTGCAACCAAATACAATAAGGCTAATATAATGGAGCATGTAAACAGATCTTGAGTCAACAACCTCTTGTGTCTATGCTTTAAGAAAGGTTGGGGCGGGGCTGAATTATTAGCAAACTGCTGTATTTCCATATATTAGCAAATTAAAGGGGCATGCCTAGGATGAAATGTGCTTCCTGGCCTGACTATTACCCAGGACCAGATCACATAGGTCAGTGATGTCCAAACTTGGCCCTCCAGCTGTTTGGGGACTACAACTCCCATCATACCTGACCACTGGTCCTGTTAGCTAGGGATGATGGGAGTTGTAGTCCCAAAACAGCCAAGTTTGGCCATCACTGACATAGGTGTTTACTTATAAAATAGGACAACTGTGGGGACAAGGGAGTTAAGATGAATCAGGGGTGGGGTGGGGAGAAATTTCAGGTTTGTATTCTGCTCAATAGGCACCAAAGGTCACAGAAACAGAGGTCACAGAAACGAAAAGCAAAGCTGTTTTGACTGGAGTGGATGTGTGAGCATGTGACAGGGACAGAAGAGAATTTCATAAGCAAACACCAACAGCAGGACCAGTGAAAAGAACAGACAAGAACAAGGTGATAGGTTACTGCCACTGTGATTAGAGAGCTCTGGTAAAATCATTCCCTCTTATTAAAAGGTACTCCTGTCAGTCACAGAAGAACCCTCCACTGCCAAGTGTTTGCCTTGTATAACAAGCTTTGGGGAAGTCCCTGCTTTAGTTCCGGGCACTTCAGAAAGACCCTTTTCCCACTCACTTGGTTCAAGATTCATCCGAACCCACTGAATCCCTTGTAGAAAGGGGGGGGGGAACTAGGCCCCTGCCCTCATGAAACTCACAGGACTCGGCTATACAGCTGCAAATAAAACGTTTTAAGTGTGTTTTAAGTGCTATATACAATGTGAGACTAGATGGCGATGGTGAGGCTGATGGAAAATTCAATGTATTTTTTCATAATGCTTTTTTTTAAAAAGCATTTTCAGAATTGTTTTTATATGTCTGTAGATTCCACCAGGGTCTATGAATTTTGACAGTGAGAAAAAGAACAGAGAAAGGAGAGGGAGAGAAAATGCAGATACACATATTTAGTTATAGAGGCCTGGGTGAAAATTAACTGGTTGCACTGGGGGTTGTGAAGCATTTCTTGGTCCATTGTCATGGGAAACTTCCCAGGGCTGCCATGCCAGCAGTGAGTGGCACAAGAGGGAAACATGAGTGGAGAAACATGTGACTCAAACTTTTGTATAGTGGGCTGCATTCCAGTGACAAAAAGTCAGAAGTTTACACACAGCCACGTCCAAGAAAGCAAGCGGCATCACCAAGGGAACCTTCCAGCCTGTCCGAAGAAGTTGAGGAGGGTTCTGGAGAGAGTCTCAACTACCATATAGAGGTTGCCCATTTCTGGATTAAAATGAAGCCCATTAAATAAAAGAAGAATTTTGAATAAGGCTCTCAAGGAAGATAGGTTAAAGTCATTTCCCCAGGACAGTATTGCAATTAACTGTTTCCTCACTAATGCATTGTACATACCCAGTAAATGGCAAGTTGGAGGTTTCGACGATGGAACGTTATCAAATTAATAAAAAGACTTTCTTGACAGAGCACTGGGCGCACCTACTTCTTTAAATCGTGCAGCATCCATCACAGAAAAAGAAACAATAAAGTACCTGTCTCTTGATTTATGTAGCTGATATGAAATATTTGTTATTTCCTTGGGGATGCATTTAAATTCAAAACCTGAAATACCAGCTGATAATATGTTACACATTTCTATCTGAGTGCAAGGTTGATGTGAATTTGAAGCATGTTCATCTGGGCGATGCAGGTGCAATATTTTTAAAGTTATTGGCTAGCAGTTTGCAATCTTGACATGAATCATTACTCTTTCCGTAAGCTGCAGACAATGCAGGTATGGAAATGATCAATGTAATACTTTTTAGAAAGAAAGAAAGAAAGAAAGAAAGAAAGAAAGAAAGAAAGAAAGATGCCAAGGCATTAGAGACCATTTGTCTGCAGATGAAAATTAATTTAGGAACTATCGCTTAGATCTTATTCAGCACTGCAAAATTGTAACATGCAAAACAATTCTGTATGAATGATCACTGCTCAGGGTTAGAGAGCATGCTTTGAGAACAGAAGGCTTCAGCTTCTGTTGCAGGGATCTTCAGCTGAAGCAGGGATGGAGAGTAGTCTCTCAGCCTAGCCTAACCTACAGCGATGTTGTGAAGGTAGGGAGCCAGGATCTTGTACTCTTTTCTGAGCTAACTGGAGGAAAAAAATAGACTGAAAAATGTAATAAATACGATAATTGTAATACTCTTCTTAGTTTTGCAGATGTGTAGCTGAAGTTGACTTGCTGATGCTCAGATAAAGGCCTGATTCAGAGGCACTATTCCCAGTCCAAAAAAATCAATCTATTGTGGTGGAAACTAGTGGTAAGCTCAAGCATTGCTTCCCTGCCTTCTCCTCTTCTCCTCCTCTTGCGCACCTGGGCTTCAGAGAAGGCCTCCTGGTTTGCTAAACCATAGTTTCTCTGTGGTGACTGCACTTGGAAAACTGTGGTTTGAAAAAGAAGTCTCCTGTGTTGCTGTGTACACAAGAGGAATACAGAAGAGAAGAAGGGGGCACTTGAGTTTCTACTCCAGGAAAACATCCTTTATTGTACGAAGAGTATTTATGTCTGAACTGGGCCAGAGATGGGGTTTAAACTTTGAATTCATAGCCAATTCTGTGTTTACCGGATGCTTCTACTTTGTTTCCTAACATACTTGCACTTTGAGTATTTACAGCTGAACAGAATGTTTACTAAACAGAGCTACACACATGTTTTGTTGTTTGATTCCCCCCTCCCCAGAAATTATTATATTTCGTTTAAGATACTGCACCTTCATGGTGCACATTCATTTAAAGAGCTATGGAGTCAGGCCACAGTACTAGCAGTGGCTAATAGCCCAGTACTTGCAGTGATCAGGCATGATCTTAAAAGCCTAACTAAGAATGCAGGGCAAACCATAGTAAAAAAAACAACAACAACAACAACCTTAGAACACAAAAGATTTGCACAGAATTGTAGGAGAAAACAAAATTGTATTTTGCTATTGAAATAGGGATGAGAAAAGGATCATTTCCTAACAACCCCAGGGTAGCATAGCAAATCTTGGAAAGAACCACATCTGTAAAAGCTGATGCCAGGCTTGCACTAGAAAGGTCTTGCAAAAATGCCAGTGCCTGGAGATGAAGATACGTTTAAAGAAGGAACAGCCTAATGGGGAGAGTTTGTCCAAGAAAAGCAGCTGATGGACCAAACAAAAATGGAGAAATGAAGCCAGATACCAAACAACGTCAACCTCAGCAATGTAAATATGAATTAGCTATTGGAAAATAAGCCTTTGAGATCTGGGAAAACATATAAAGCATGACAGCCTAAGGACCACAGGATGCAAAAAGCCAGTTGTTTACCGATTGCATAACAGTAAATCCTCTTTTTGCATTAAGTTGAAGATATTTTTGAGAGTTAAGGGACTGGCGTGCTTATTTTGCAACAGACTTTAGTGACCTCAAATGAGCAGTTTATAATGGGCTGTGGGTTCACCCTCCTGAGCCTGAGCTTAATCTTCAGTCCCCAGACCCAAAATGGGAGGCTTCACCCCAGAAGAAGAAGGGAGAAGAATCGAACGGCTGTCTGAAAATGATTCCATACTGAACTTTGAGCAACAGACATGTGACTCAAGGCAAGTCAAAGGAGAAAAATAGACAATGTACATTTTAGAGTGGAGCCCTCCCCACCTCCAGTCTCAAGCACTGGCTTTCTAAACAATACTTCTCTTCCAGATGATTTTAGTAAGCCCAGGCACATGTGTTATAACCCCCTTGCCGCAGTACGATATGAATAACCAAATAAAAAAATCTCTCCAGATTTTAAGATTTACTGTTTGCAGTGGGAAAAGGCCAACCGGATGACATCATTCTCCTTCCAATATGAGTTTCTGCCAAGTTCGGCAATACATATGTGTAAAAATTGATCTTTTTGTTTCTTAAAAAAAACCCTGTTTTTCTAATGGTGTTTTTTGTTTTAAGTTATTTATGTGGGTGTCAGTATTTATGTTAGGTAAAGTCAACTTTGCTGAATGCTAAAGCAAAAAGGCCTTTATCTTTCCATCTCTTTTTGTTTGCAGCTCTCTATTTAAATAGAAATTACTGAGCCTTGCAAATGAATTGTTAATACCACACAGAATTATAGTATTAGTTACAAAATGATGGTCCTGATCTCTTCAAGGATTTGTTTAAAAAGTGGTTTCAAATTTGAATTAGATCCACCACAGGCTTGAATGTCTGTTCTTCTGCCTCAACTAGGGAATGGCTAACGTGATGGACTACAACTCCCATCATACTTGGCCATTGGCCATGCTGGCGGTGGATGATGGGAGCTGTAGTCCACACATATAACATGCATGTGGATAGCCACCATTGTTCTAAAACTTTTCAGGGTCTACTTCAAATTAGAGCTGAGCTGAAATGGAGGGGGAGCAATTCTGCATTCCTTTCTATGAGCTCCTGTGCTTCCAATGTGATCCCTCCACCACTGTTTGTGCCAGCTACAGATAACATTCTCACACTTAGAAAGTTAGCTGCACTTAGAAAGTTAGCTGTGGAAGCATAGCCTTAGCACAATCTATGTAAATAATATGCTGTGTGAAGTAAAGCATTGTTTATATTTCACTTGCGCCAAGAAGTTTGCGCTGCTGCGGTTGTAGTCCCAGCTTCTTGAATCACAGAGCATCACATACATAATAACTATAACCACATGAGCTGTTCTGATTTCCTCTTATTAAGAGGTACAATGAGAAACAAAAGAGTATATTGTTCTCTGGGCCTGGTTGTGCCATCACCATTGGAACCAATACAGCTACTCTGCCTGCCAACACCTTCTGTCACCAGGGTGGATTTTCCTAGCATAAAGATGCAACTTTCTTGGCATGGTGATGGAGGCTAATGGATAATAGAGCGTTGAAGGATGGTGAGAAGATTTCCCATGGAATAGACTAAAACTTGAAACGAGGGCTTTCAGTGCATCGCCATGAAACAGATCACAAAGGATTGGATGTGCAGTATCGCGTTCACACCCAGTTTCTAAAACCCAAATGCAACATTTCCTAGGGCATTTCCAAAATTTGACAATGTAAAATTGTTTAAACTTTTGGAACTTTCTCAGAAGGTTCTAGAAAGACAAGGGCACAAGGAAGATGCTTAAGTATCATCCTTATTTTCATTAAGGCTACATACACATCATACATTTAAAGGATTCCCTGCAAATAATCATGGGAGCTGTAATTTGTTAAGGGTGCTGGGAATTGTAGCTCTGTGAGGCATGAACCACAGTTTCCAGGGTGTGTGAGGAGAGGAAAAATATGTTTAAAATGTATGGTGTGTACACCGCCTAAGTTGGGAAATATTTATACCCTTACTGTAGCTTTTGTTGGACTAAACAGTAGAAGCTGCCAAGCCCTTTAAGGCTGAGTACGGAAGTACAGAAACTCCTGCAGGTTTATTACAGGCACATAGTATCATTTTCCCTAGGAAGACATGTAGTTTTATATCCCTTTTCAAAACGATAACCCCTGCTACATTTTGCAGAGCTTAAACGTTCCTTTGAGGCAACAAAAAAGGAAATAGTCTTAAGAGCAAGAAGTTAGTGATCACAATAAAATCAGACCACACATCTGTAAGAAGAGAGGGAGAAAGTGAATAAATATTTCTGGTGAAAAGAACTCTAGCAGAACTGTGGGTTTCCCTCTGTGTTAATCTTAATTATGACCTTTGGTTTTTGGTTACTATCATTTTTGGTCACCACATCAGCGACCCTTGGCACAGAGCCCCTCAAGAGCACTCACTCAGAATGCCGCTGCCCTAATCAGCCAATCAGTAGGTCAGACAGTGAGTGGTGTGAAAAGATGGCAGGCAAGGAGAGGAAACTATGGGAGGCTGGAAGCGGGACAATGTCGAGTCATAAACATGTAAGTGTGGCAAATAAAATGCATTTCCAAGAGTTCTGGAAACTCTGAGGGCTCTGCAATAAAACTTATTTGCTCCTTCCATCCCAACAGAAAAAGCTGAAGCAATATCATCTGTTTTGTTTTGGATGGCTTCAGATCAGGGCTTCAAATCAAGTGAGAAGCAGGAGAACATGAAGGAAAATGTGTAACTCAGTGCTCCTTCCTGCATCGTTTTTTTCCCCAGCCAGGTTGCCCACAGGAGTTCTGGACCCACAGCAAATGGTGGATTGCACCCTGCTTGTGTGCTAATGTTCAGGACAAGTGTTCCAATTAAATACATATGAAGGTCAAAACTTTGAAGTTCCAAGGTTTAGACAAGTGCTTGTTATTACATTTCAAACAGTCATGTTCTTTTGCCCTAGCTTGAACTTTCATGGGTAAGTCTATTTAAATAGATGATTTTGGATCTACAAGTGTCCAACTAAAACATGTAATGTGGTCATAAATGTGCTTTGGCTAGTTAAGAAGAATGCCAGAAAGAAATGTGGAGAATGTTCCCAGCCTTCTTTTTCTGATTGGATGACAGGAAATGAATTAAAGCTGCCACTGCGTGTGATAGGAGGGCATATGGCTGGGCTATTCTGCTAACTGTTAAAAAAGAAGAAGTTGGAAGCTAGTAAAAGCTCTACTGTTCAGCAATGTTCCTTCAGCAGGAGTCATGCCTGGACGCAATTCTCCTATGCAAACCTCACTGAAATAACTAGAGGCACAATCCATCAGGAAGTCCTCCTCTGCAGGCCATGTTGAAATGA
This sequence comes from Podarcis gaigeae, assembly GCF_964106915.1. Lineage (NCBI taxonomy): Eukaryota > Metazoa > Chordata > Lepidosauria > Squamata > Lacertidae > Podarcis > Podarcis gaigeae. The sequence goes on along the minus strand of NC_139682.1, from coordinate 58,099,746 downwards.
GGGGAGATGGATTATGCTCCCCAACCCTTCAATAGGACTTGTCCAGGTGAACTTCCTGGGGCATTGTTCCAGTGGAAATGATACAGAACAGCGTATGCTGGATTGTACTGTAACAGGTGAATGCTAGAAGAACAATTACCAAATTGTTAAAAGAAGGGTTTTTTTTCATGGTGATGTTTCTTGGTACACTACCAAACAAAGCCTGGTCAGAATCGAATATACTCTGAATATTCCAGAGGTAACACTAATTACATTACTTCCAGTAAATAAGCTACCATAGCTGCTAGAAGGTGGAGAAAATTTGTGTCCCAGGCTTTTTAGACTCGTCTAACCCCCTCGTCTGGGGGACGCAGGTGGCGCTGTGGGTTAAAGCCTCAGTGCCTAGGACTTGCCGATCGAAAGGTCGGCGGTTCGAATCCCTGCGGTGGGGTGTGCTCCCGTTGCTCGGTCCCAGCGCCTGCCAACCTAGCAGTTCGAAAGCACCTCCGGGTGCAAGTAGATAAATAGGGACCGCTTACCAGCGGGAAGGTAAACGGCGTTTCCGTGTGCGGCTCTCCGGACAGCGCTGGCCCCTGGCCTCTTAAGTGAGATGGGCGCACAACCCCAGAGTCTGTCAAGACTGGCCCGTACAGGCAGGGGTACCTTTACCTTTACCTTTAACCATGTACTATCTGAAACCCAAGGGGCGCATTGGTGGCCAGATGTGAAATATATTGGCATTATTTTCAGCTCTCCCGCTCCACTAAAAGGATTTAAGCTGCAGCAGATATAAGTGAACATCAGGAAACATTAGGGAGGCATCAAACAAGATGATGAGGGAAGTTCAGAATTTCCATTCATGGAAGGCTTTTCTTTCTTTTTCAAAAGACAAGGCAGACGTATGTTATAATCTTCAGTATGATTATTTCCTGTCTCTGGGCAGAGTATAAGAATAGGTGACTCATTTGGCTGCTATGATTCTAAAAGGATGAGACTGCTTCAGATATGTGTATTATATGCATTCTAAAACACCTTAAATGAAGCAGTAAAAGCCTTGGATGCAGACATATGGTTCGTCTAATGAAACATGAAACTGCTCCAAATGTATGCTGGTGTCCTGATGAGTAAACACACTGAGGTCATATGGGGAAAGAGGATAAGTCTCTCCCTACCTCCTTTGCCATTTTTCCTTTTAAAAACAGCAACATTGTGATTCTCCATCCAAATCTCTAAGTCTCTCATACCCTAGGACTGTTTTCAGTTGGCGCCATGATTCATAGCTCTTGATGAAGTTTTAATCTCAGAGACCATCAAAGATGACACATTCAAATCAGCACCAATTGTGGTCAGCTCCTTAATGTGTCGTCTTTTTATATATCCATTACTGGCTTTCCAAGAAGTCTGAAAAGAACATGACTAAGGTTTGGATGTAGAAGGCTACAAGATGCTTTAGAGTGGTACATAAGAAGTGGTACTCATACCAGTTGCTGGAAACCTCAGGGTGGGAGAATGCCTTTGTGTTCCAATTCTGCTTCCTGGTTTTGCAGAGGCAACTGCTTAGCCACTATGAGAACAGGGAGCTGGACTAGAAGGGCCAGTGTTCCTATGTGTTGGCAGAAGAGGTATTGGTGACAGCAATGAGGGCTTTGCTTCTGTCACACTGCTGCTTCAGTTCTGTGGTCTGAAACCAGTTTCTTAAGGTGCATCTGCCCCATGTACCACCGCACCCACTCCAAATAGACAAGAGCTTACTGGGACAGGTAGGGACAATCCCTAGAAATCTGTAAGAAGTTGACTGGTACACATGTGCCTTTTATACCAGAGGTGTCTAACTTGTGGCCTGCCAGATGTTATTGGACCCATCATCCCTGACCACCGGCCATGTGCACTAAGGAAAATGGGAGCTAGAGTCGAACAGCATCTGGAGAGCCCAAGATGCTCAACCCTGCATCCTTCAAACTGATACCTATTATTTCATCTCAAGTATTTTTTTTACCAGGGCTTCTGCTTCCCATAGCAGAGGTCCTGGTTAGGGTCTGAGTTGTGTTTAGGATCTGAATCCATGATCATGTAGCAAGACCTAATTTACTTTGGCAATGGTGTTGTGTAATTCGCCCACCAATTGGAGCCACCAGCATGCTGTTTCTTATTTTGGAACATCATTGTGCTGGCCTGATCTAAGCCACTTTTTCTTCCTGAGGAAGAACAGCAAAGTCAAGTCAAGGCACCAAGTACCCAAGTCTGACCAAGTTACTTGCTGAGAACCGCTTGGGAGCACTGTCGTCAAGAGCCTCACATTTATTTCCTTGGCTGTTTCCCTTCTTCTGATCAGCTTATTTGGTCTTGATTGCTTCCCAGCAATCCTGTGGGCTCCAAGAATATGCACATCCACAAAGTCCAAAAAATACAAATAGCACTACAAGACTAGGGTGGCCCCACCCAGAGGCTCATGGTCAGGGATGATGAGAGGTGTGATCCAACAACATCTGGAGGATCCATGGGATCCCCATTCCTGATAGAGTCATCTAGCATGGAAATTGTTTTGTTTTTGTTCTTGTTTGTATTATGTATATTGTGCTTTGATGCTTTGAACCAACCTGAGATGAAGGGTGATATACAAATTTAATTGATGGTGATGATAATGTTTGCTGCCCTGCCTGGAGTCCTTTGGAAGGAAGGACATATATCTATATAAAACCTTTTCTCCAAAGAGCTCAGTTGGTGTATGTGATTCTCCCTTGTGAGGTAGGTTAAGCTGAAAGGAAGTGACTGGACACCCAGTGAGCTTCATAGAAATGGAATAAATAAACTGTCAAATAAAATATAGGCTATGAACAAAGCAAAGGATCCCTTTGAATCTATCAGATTCCACAGCTAAACATCTTGCCATTGACATTTGTTCTTCTGCCATCTTAAAAAAATAATGTTGTGAAACACGTTGCTCCAGAAAGCAATGCGGCTCCCTTCTGTATGACATGCAGTTAAGAGCAGTGCTTTACACTGCCACCTGTATAGAAAAGCCACCTTGTGAGTTCTTCCTCACATGCAGGGCTTCTGCACATGCAGTGCACCTGCTTCTGTCAATGTTCTGATCACACAGAGCCACTACATAAGAGGAGAGGCTCATGCATTGATCCTTTCCCTGCTATATAGGTGACCATGCAATACACAGTTGTAAAAAAAAAAAAAGACTGGCCAACAAACCTGCCATCTCTACCACCTGTGTATATATGCACTGGGAAAACTGTGTACAAAAATGTGTATATTAGGGGATATTCACACCAAAATGTTGATGAATTTTCATGAGAAGTTAAAAAAATAAATGACAAACTGAACAGAAGTGAAGATGGAAAAATGAGAAAGGGGGAGAAATATACATTTACAGATTCACTCATCCCTGGATTGCAGTTGCCAGCTCTCTAAGCTAGCTGCTAGCTCAAAAAACATTTGAATTTCATTCTGGGAAAGCAAATACCATAACAGAGGACAACTTGGTTTTCCTCCGCAGTTGACTGAGAATATAAAATACAACCAAGAGTGGAACAAAACTTCAGCTTAACTGCAGCCAAAAATGAAGTATTTACAGAAGCCAATAAGTCATGCTTTATTTCTGCTTGGGAAAGCTGGCAAATAAAACTTCCGTTGGGTGAATATGAAATGACATTAAGGACAGGCAATAAATTAGCTGAACACCCAGAAGGATGGATCTTTTCAGTCTCATTTGTGATTAATAATAATGTATTTTGTTTTTGTTTACCCCACAGGGTTGGAACAAACTCACCCATTATTAAAACTAGGTATTTTCTGAGCAAAATAATCTCCTCCTCTGTCTCAAATATCTATTCATTGTGTATCTAAAATTGCTATATAGAACAGGAGGGAGATATGTTTTCCCAGACTGATGTTTTGGTTGCACTTACTTGTGGTCTGTGAAAAGCCAGCTGGTTATATGGTGATGCCTGTTTTGCATTTGAAGAGCTAAAAGGTAAAGGGACCCCTGACAATTAAGTCCAGTCACGAACAACTCTGGGGTTGCGGCGCTCATCTCGCTTTACTAGCCGAGGGAGCCAACGTTTGTCCACAGACAGTTTCTCCGGGTCAGAGCAGCACACGGAAATGCCATTTACCTTCCCGCCAGAGTGTGTGCTGGTCCCGGGGGGAAGGTACCATTACCGTAGACAGAGTTCACAAGATGAGAGGCGAGGTCCGAAACTGGGAGCCGGGCGGGGAGCAGGAATGCTGGAAGGTCAGAAGCAGGAGGCCGGGCAGGGAACAGGAACACTGGAAGGTCCGAAGCTGAGAGCCGGGCGGGAACAGGAATGCTGGAAGGTCAGAAGCAGGAGGCTGGGCAGGGAACAGGAACGCTGGAAGGTCAGGAGCAGGAGGCCGGGCAGGGAACAGGAACACTGGAAGGTCTGAAGCCAACAACGACGTTGCTCCCGCAACCTGGGACCGGGCTGACTGACCTTTATCTTCTTCTAAGGCCAGGGGCGGTCCCGGCCCCCAGGAGCCCCGCCTCCCCTGGCCTTAAGGCGAGCACTCCTCCTGGGAGCAACCAGTTCCCTTCGCCTCTCTGCCCTAAGCCTCTGCAGTTCAGGAGAGGCCGAAGGGTTACTGGGCCCCGGAGGAGGCTCACTTGTAGACACTGAGTCCTCAAGCACCTCTGGGGCCAGAATGGTTTCACCTGGTGCCTGCTCCTGAGGATCTGACACAGGTGCAGGCTCCTCAGAATCTAGGCCTTGCCCCAGTTCAGCCCGCCCTGGAGGCGGGGACTCCTGTGCAGGCTGGGATTCCTCTGGTTCAGCCTCTGAATCGGAATCCCAGGCCATCACAGAGTGGTACCTATTTATCTACTTGCACTTTGACATGCTTTTGCACTGCTAGTTTGGCAGGAGCTGGGACCGAGCAACGGGAGCTCACCCTGTTTCTCAAAGTCAGAGTGCATTCTTCACACGTCGAAGATCCCAGGTTCATTTACTGGTATCTCCAGTTAAAAGGACCTTCAAGTGATAAGGCTGGGAAAGACCTCACCTCACTGCCTCTGACTTGGAAGGGCAGTGCCTGGGTAATCAGTACTGGGCTGGATGGCTGCATGGTGTGGTCTGGTGAAAGGTGGGTTCGTGTGTCCCAATTAAAGTTCCAGGAAATTGCCTTTTTAAATATTTTCTTGCTATCTAAGCTGGCCTCAGGGCAGTGTGAGAGGTGCTGGGTGGTCTTGCTTTATCCTGTTTACAACAGTTTTGTGAGGGAGTTTATACCGAGAAAAGATGAGCTGCTGAAGTCTTCATAGCCATATAGATAAGCTGTCAACTTGACTAGTTAGATCAATGGTAAAAGGTCAATAACTGGACAAAAATAAGTACCTTGTGCTGTTTCATTTCACAGATGGAAAAAGCCCAAATCCGGGATGCCAGCTTTCCATAACCTGTTGCCCTACAGATGTTTCAGTCCCAGCCAGCATGGTCAATGGTCAAGGACGAGGAGAGCTGTGGTCCAAAACATTTGGAGACTACTTGGTTGGGAAGGCTTCCACCAATAATTCAAAAAATTTGAAGAATGAGGTCAGATCAAATTGAACACACTGTTCCACTGATTTAAAATTATTACCAAGCATGTAATAATCCTACTGCTGATCATTAACATGTTCTTTTCTTCCAAATTTGCCATATTGTTCCTTGGCAAATAATTCTGCCGGGGGGGGGGGGGACCACTTGAGACACCAAACTTCGAAATACAGTGTGCAAATTGTGTTTATATGGTCAATAAGCAATTTGCATAAACAATTATCTGCATAATTTGTTTCACATATACAATTATGCTTTGTTTTGGTTAGAGAATAAACAGCCTTTTTCTCTTGAATGACATCTGGGGCTGAATGTGGTAAGCTTTCGATAACTGTATAATTGGATTTTCACCATATTGTTCTTTTGAATAATGTTAAACCCTTTAGTAAACCACCTCTCTCTTTTTCACCCTCATTAGGCCAGTGTTGGGGGGGGGGGTGTATACTTTTCATATAGCTATCTTTCTTTTTTCAATCAATCAGTCTACTGTGGTCAATGATCAGTATTCAAAATAGAAACTTTGTACAAATATATAACATAATACCAACCAAAACACAACAAAAGAACCAGAAGAATAAAATGACTAGTAACTGTATTGTACTATAGAATGCTGGGATTTTATTTTATTTTATTTTATTTTTGCATTTTCCTTGTTCTTCTTTCCGGTCTTGACCCAGTAGAGTCTTCCTGAACAATTTTAAAGTAAAACCCTCTTATGAGTTTTCGTTCTGTTAATGACGAAAACCGACCTTGTTTGGTTTTGTGAGAGCCAGCATGTTCAGAGGAGGTTTGGCTTCAGGCATAAACACTGATCGAAAGCATTGTTTAGTCTCACGTTAAATACAAAACTGTTCTCAAACGCTCCAGTCTGTTATGAGTAAGACAATTATTCACTAGTTTAATATTTATCAGCTTTGGCATACTGTACACTGGAAGTGGGAGTTGATTCTCCGCCCCCCCCCCCATATATATATAACCTTGCATTAAAACACACTGACTTTGGACTGTGATGGGGGAGTGCTCTGCCCTAACCTCCATTCTGCCATCTATTCCCCTGTCTCAGTTGCTGGACAATCCTACATGTCAGGATACTTGATGCATCATTTCCTGATTTGTCAGGATTACAGAATGTATTGAAGAAGTTCCAGATCCATACGCTGAGTCATTAAAAAATAAAAAATGGGGCACTGGCTCCTGCTGCACCTTCTGTTAGTAGTCATTGCAATGTATTCCTCAATCGACCGTTTAAAATACAAAGGGGAAAAGATCAGTGTATGATTCGTTCTGCGTACAGGAAATGCTGATTAATCCTTATAAACAACATGGGGCTAATTCCAAAATTCTTTTCCAGTGACATCCCTGTTTTTTATCCAAATTCCAACCTGATGAAGCTGTCCAGAAAGAAAATTCATGTTTCTTTTAGTGAGAGATTTTGGCAGGAAGGAGGTACGGTTTGAGAACTGCAAGCTATTGCACATGTCCAGGCCGGTGAGTTTGGTTGTATCCCAGATCTATGTAGTTAAAGTCAGACAGATAGCTTGTTTAATTTCATACATTTGGGTTAAGCCCATTTCAGAAAATACCATAAACAACTGGATACATGAAGCAGTTTGAGAGCCCGTTGAAAGTTGTACCAATAGTTCAGAGCAATCAAAACCTTCTTCCTTACCCATCTGTTTTTCACAGTGGTTTATAACATCCATGTTTTGGCTGCTGTAAAAAGCTGGGTTATATTGCATCAAACTATTGACCTATCTAGCTAAATACAGTCTACTCTGACAGCTAGTTTGGTTGAGGTCTTTTTCATCACTGACTGGAGATATTGATTGAATCTCGGACTTCCTGCATGCCAAAAACATCCTTTTCCGCAGTTATTGCCTCCCCTTACATAAGGTTTCCCTGACCAAGATGACTTCTTTGCTCTGTTATCGTATTATGTGAGGAAAACGTGGTCAACCAACATTGTGTCTTTCTTGTCTGAGGAGATAATCAGGGGGAAATGTCACCAGGACTAAATATAAACTTCCAGTTGATTGCAGATGAAGAGACCACCATTATTAATACAAGACATCATACATCTCAAATCTGGAGTAGATAATACAGTGTCCTCCAGATGTTGCTTGACTCCTGTCAACCCCAGTCAGCATGGCTAGTGGTCAGGGATGATGAGATTTGTAATTTCATCAACTTCTGGATTCCACCCCCCTGCCTTAAATGATGACATCCATGCATTAGGAGAGGGAAACCAAACAAAGAAGGAGGCTTTTGTTATAAATAGAAAACCAGTTCTCTGAGCAAGAGGATCAGCAGTGCTGTGGAGTTCCTTCAGCACTGAAATGAATTTTGGCCATGGAATCTAATATCTAACTGGCCTGCCTGAATAGCTAGATTTCCTTTCAATATTTAGATAAACTTTGTTTCAACTTGCTCTTCAAGCATTTTTACAGTGTAATTGTTTGGAAAACAGAACCGAGTACAGTACCGAGAACATCTGAAAATAGACATGGAGCAACAGGAATATTATAAAACTTGATTTCAAAAGAATGTGTGCAGTAATTATTCAGGGCTGCATTAAATTATAAAAATTGAGAAAAGCTGTGACCTAGTTTTTTTGTACCCCTTCTCTCAGCATACTTGCTTCTCATTTCAAGGATTTTTTTTTCCAAGGCTCTTCCGCTGCTCTTTCTAGTAGAAAGCATGCATTTCTTGTTGGTAAGGTTTTTATCTTTGCAAAACTGTTCTGCTATATTAACAAGTTGCAGGGGATAGTTAAACATCACATAGACATATGTAGTCTCCAGAGAGAGTTGTGGGTGGGAGGGAAAATAGACTGACTTATTTCTGAAACAGAAACTCTGTAAAGTTTGCTAAGAGTTGTCTAAAAAGGAGAATTTAAAAATAAATAAATGCAATCCAATGCAATTTCAGTATTGGAGTCTTAAGAATGAATAGCTGCAAAACAGAATGAACAGTGTTGTCTGTACAAATATGTAAGTTTGTTTAGCAGTTTATAAAAAGTATGGGGGGAAAGTTCAAATATGCATACCAAGCTGCAGAATTTCAGATATGTTTGAATAAGTCAAGTGTAGGACCTTGCTTCTGACTGGAAAGGCAATGGAAGCTCCACTTGGAAGAAGACCATGTCTGCCACAGTGATAGTAATTAGGTGCTACATGAATATTTTTTGGAAGGAGACTTGTCCAGTTTGGCAAAAGATTATCTTGATCTTAACAAACAAAACAAGAAGAACAGTTTACTAATTCCTAATCAAAAGGCAAAGTTTATATTTGGGGTCAAGGTTTCCAACAATATTCGGTCACAGTTGCATATTGGTTAAGGTCTTCTTCAGAGGCCCCCCGATGGGTGCCCCTGACTTCAGAGGTTAGGCAGGTGGATATTGCAGCTATTGGAGAGAGTGCCTCAATTGTCAACAGAACCTGTGACATCCAATGAAGCTGAATTTTGGAAGATTCAGGGCAAAATAAAAGAAAACACTTTTTCATGCAGGGCATAGTTAAACCATGGAACTCGATCCCACAGAAGGCAGTGATGGCCGCCATCTTATATGGCTTTAAAAGAGGATTAGACAAATTCATGGAGGACAAAGCTATGAACAGCTACTAGCCATGATGACTATGCTGTCCTACCAGTTGCTGGGAATTGCATGTGAGCAGAGCACTGCCGCATTCCTGTCCAACTTGCTGGCTTTCCACAGGCATCTGATCCAGTGGCGTAGCGTGGGGGGTGCAGGGGGACCGGCTGCACCGGGCGCAACATCTGGGGGGGTGCGCTTGCACTCGCAGCTCTCTGCCCCTACCTGGCTCAGAGGTTAGGGGGCGCAAATTACTTGCCTTGCCCCGGGTGCTGACAACCCACGCTATGCCACTGATCTGATCAACCGCTCTGAGAACAGGATGCTGGTCCAGATGGGCCATTGACTTCTGTTACGTTTTTATAAATTCATTATTGTGTGGTGCTTTCTCTATTAACTTTCATGTGCTTGTTGAAGTCTGTCCTCTTTCCGCATGACTTCTAATGGCACATTGGTGATCAGCACTAGGGGAATTGCTCTTCTGGCAGCCTGTTTGTGGACACTGATGGGTTTGGTGACATTATTGTTTAGCAGTAGCTGTCCATTGAAATTGCTAATATGGAGCATTATGGACAATCAACATTATTAGTGGGCGATGGTACTGTCGCCATAGACACTGTTGACATATCTAATCCATTGGTGTTGCTGCCCAGGTGTTTGCTCCTAAGCTATTGCTGTGCCCAAGTGCTGGTTGAACATAAGAGAGGGATGATAGCATGCCAGCATTAGTCTTGGCAGATTGCAGCTAACAGGATAACCCTGTTAGTTACTCCATATGCTTTTCCATTAGTCACGTTCTTGCTTCCCACGGTTAGAGCAGCAGAAGACCGCAATAGTCTAGGCATTGGGAAGACTGTCATTTTAGAACCACAGACTATTTGTTTCCCACAGCGAAGAGAGCAGCAGACAATTGTAATTTTAGATTTGTGAAGACGACTTCTAGCATTTTAGAAGGATGGGCAAGAGAACAGGGGTTTTGTTTTCTCAGTAGCTGATGCTCAGAGACCGGCAACACTTTCCATCCCATCCTCAGAACAAATGGACTAGCTGGAAGCTATTAATGGGGGATTCCAGAAACACAAGCTTGGTGCTGAGGCTCTGGGTTCAACTGGCCTCCTGAGGACGCACCTAACTCCTCATCTTCTTCAGCTGTACCTTACAGGCAACCGTTGAAGGAATATGGGCTCTTGCAAGCATGGCAGAGGAAAGAAACACAAGATGTAGGGGGACTCCAGAACTCAGCTCCTGGAAAGGCAACATTCAGGTTGAGCAAACATGCAACCCCTTTGTGTGTTCCAACTCACAAGGGCTGGCTAATGGGCCAGCAACTCAGCACTCCCCGTTTTCTGTGCAAGAAGGGCTTCTTTGATGAACTGGATCTTGTGTGGAGCTACGAAAGTGTATGCATGGGCATAAAGCTCATTCCTATGATAGGCATGGAATTTTGATACTGCCAGCAGTTGCCTGAAGCTCAGTTTTTCACTCAGGGACCACACATCATCAGCCCAGCACATGCTCTGTATTAAGGGCGTGCACCAGCCACCAAGTTTGGGTCAGACCATGATTTGGAACTTCAGAAAACAACCTGCCTCAGCATGAGACACTTTGAAGGCTGTTTGATTTGACTCAGGGTCTAAAACAAGGGTCTAAAACAAGCTTGGGGGAGGGGAAGAAGGCTTCATTCCTGACCCCTTCAATATTGGGAATTTTTTTAAAATAGGGCTGTAACGTTTCCTCCTTTCAGCAGAAGTGGTAAAAATTTGCAGTCATGGTAGCTCCTCTCAAGTCTAAAAGTCCCTGTTTAAAGACCATAAACTCTTTACTTCAGTATTTGTTGAGGGCAGGGAAGGGGATGAATCACTGAATATTTGGTATGTGAACATTTGTTATTCAGTGATTACAACTTAGCAGTGAATATCGAAGGAAAGGGTCAAGAATTGCCAGTTCTGCATCACTGACTCTGCTATAATGGAATAACAGAGAATGCTCTAGAATGGATTGCATAAATGAATAAGGAATCTGCCCTTCCACAATAAACCCTTAAAACACATACAGAACCTAGAAGATGGTAAGGGCTTTACATTTGTAAAATCTATTAATGTCCGTTAATGCAGACAAATGACCAAAATTTTGACATTAGGAGTGCAGTTCCTCAGCTTGTACCATTTATTGACAGGAAATTAGGAACAATTAGATCTCTATAGGAGCAGGGTGGGAAACTATTAATGCACATGGTCAGGCAGTAGGAAATTCCAAGAGAATGGGAGTTTGTGCATGAGGGTGAGGGTGTTTTACAAGTATGGTACAGACCTTTTATAAAGTACATATGGCTTCAGTGAGAATAAATGGCAAAGAATAAAAACAGATTTCTCAATTTGACTGTAATATGTTCAGTACAATTTTCCATCGTTATTAGCAGACAGAAAAGTGTCTCTCTGTATTTGGTTTATGATCTTTTTATTGCTATTATTGTGTTCCAGGAGAAAAGAGTTTCTGTGAGATCGAAAGCAGGGCGGCAAAGAGTGGGAAAGTAATTAATTCTTCAAAACACAAGTTTAATAATGCATAGAGCATTCACAATGAAACACCTGCAAGTGACAATTTCATTGTGCATGTGAAATGACAGAAGTTATGTAATGTATTCAAACAACAGAATCATTCTAAGGAAATACACTGAATAGACAGAGAATAATTTTGTCTATAATGTATGTTGACTATGAATATCTATTACACAAAAGGGAAAAACAACCATTATGGGGTTTATTATTATTATTATTATTATTATTATTATTATTATTAGGGGGGGAGATACAACCTTTGAGCCAAACATGCAAAGGCATATAAAATGAATGTGCATGGTATTATTCTGCTACAAACTTTGCTATTGCTACAAACACAGAAATTACAGTGTAGCAGCTAGAATGCCAGACTAAAATGGTTGAGACCAGTGTCAAATCCTCACTCAATCATGAATCTCACTGAATGACCATGGGCAAGGCTCTCTCTCCCTTTCCCCATCCCTCCCTAACCTAACTTGTATGATTTTTGTGAAGAAAGAAAGGGTGGTAGGCAGTACAATGCACTGAGTTTCCTGAACAAAAGGCAGCAAAGAAGAAGAAAACTTGCAGCAATCATATAGTACACAATGCGTCTTTGCAAGGCTGTTTGACTGTGTGAACTAACTCCAACTGTAATGTAGAACAAGGCATGGGAAGCCTATTTTAGCCCGAGGACTACTTTTTTCTAGCTTAAGCTGTCCATTACTTCCACAGCTACATGAAAGTGCTGGAATCAGCCAAGATCCAAATTTTAAACAAGCTCTTCTGGGATAAGGAGGATGCCATTTTTCAATTCTAGTGATTTAATGTAAATTTTATCTCAAAAGACAAAACCAAGCTGTATTTTAAGCTACAATGTAGGCCCACTTGTTTACAGTACTCTTACCCACATTGGCACCACCAGTTTGGCACAGGGCGCCTCTTTGAAAAATGCTAATTTTCTGCCAGTTTTCCCACTGACTCTGCCACTGAAAATAAACACAAAATTAAAGAAATACTACAAAGTTAAATCATTTTAGGGGTGGTCTCCTGACATGATTTTTCAAAACCTACAAAGCTCTGATATAATCAGTTCCAGATTATCACAGACAAGCACCATTTTACTCCGTATCTCGTCTGTTAGTTTACTCCATATCTCTCTCTTCTGTTCTCTCCCAATTATGTAAAAACCTCAGTCATGTTCAATATGTGGAATAGCTGGAGAATCACCAGGCTTGGAATCCGACCAGTTGGGTGTTTTTTGTGTGTGTTTTTTTAGCCTAGATAGGAATGGCCCCATTGACTTTGTTGTGCTTAGTAGAGGATTTAGCTAAAGAGATGAAAACTGAATTTCAGAACCACAAGAAAAAACTGGGTGACTCTCTTAGCTTTAAAATATACTCCTTTAAGTTGGATTTGCCCACTTCTGGTGCACTTTAACCTTCTCCAAACTGATGCACTCCAGATGATTTGGATTATAAATCCCATCAGAACAATCAGCATAGTCCATGGTCATTCTTCATGGGATTTGTAGTCCATCAACATCTGAAGGGTACCAGGATGGGAAACCTGGTGTAGAAATGCAGCTGCATGGGATACACCTTGAGATCATCTGAGCAGGCCATCTTTCAAGACAGTCTTAGGCTGAAATCACAATTAGTTTTTAAGAGTCGAAGGATAGTTATTCAAATATCAAATGAAATGAGCCAACACTTTTTGACCAAGAGAAGTGAGTGTGAGCCACTGTACTCACTAGCACATCAGTTATAGGTTTCTGAAGAGCATCGTATAAAGATAGGGAATGTTGAAAGAATAAAATAATCATATAAAGCTGAAATTTATGGGAGGTCTGTATATCTCTGTCTATCGGATGCACAATCGCTTTCTAAAAGGACATCCAGTTAATCCAAACCAATTACACATCTGCTCTGTTGTATTTCAGATCAAAAAAGATGATGGATCGCTAGAATATCTAACGTGCAAAGGCACTGCTGTCAGTCTGCCCAGATTCAAATGCATGTGACTTTCTTAGTTGTGAATGGCATAACTCCAAAGAGACCTATCTCGTTGCACGCATAAGGTAACATTTATTCCATTCTGGAAGAAAACTGTATCTTAAGGCAACATTAATGAGCTCAAGAAACAACTGAACTGACTGGAAGGAGGTGTCAGCCGCAGAAGTTTGGCAGGTCCCCTGCCCTTTGTCTTCAAAATATTGAGTGAATTATTGTTACCAAATGAACCTCACAGGCAGTGATATTTTTTCCTCCTTCCTTGCTTCCTAATCAGAGTCTCAAAACGCTTTATAGAAAATCACTAAAACTGGTCTTGCATTGAAATTCATTTCTGTAACAAAGTCTTAATGGTCACCCAGTGGTGCATGGTGGGGCTGCACTGATCACCTGACCTCTATCCATCTGAGTCACTGTGGCATAGCAGACTTGTGGCTGGGAGTGGCCACCGAGTCCATATAACATTGGTCCTGAAAGACCTCCATTGGCTCCCAGTATGTTTCCGAGCACAATTCCAAGTGTTGGTGCTGACTTTCAAAACCCTAAATGGCCTTGGCCCAGTATACCTGAAGGAGCGTCTCCACCCCCATTCTTCAGCCTGGACACTTTGGTCCACCTCCAAAGGCCTTCTGGCAGTTCCCTCACTGTGAGAAGTGAGAAACGCCCACCCTGTGGAACGCCCTCCCATCACATGTCAAGGAAATAAACAACTATCTAACTTTTAGAAGACACCTGAAGGCAACCCTGTTTAAGGAAGTTTTTAATGTTTGATATTTTATTGTGTTTTTTATATTCTGTGGTGAGCCACCCAGAGTGGCTGGGGAAATCCAGCCAGATGGGCAGAGTATAAATAAATTATTATTATTATTATTATTAGTAGTAGTAGTAGTAGTAGTAGTAATAGTATTAGTATTAGTATTAGTATTAGTATTAGTATTAGTATTAGTATTAGGACAGTGTGAGGAAAACAGTGCAGACACACAATCAGAATCAGTCTGGTGCCCCTGCCAGTGCATTTATACTACACCAACCTCACTGCTTGACCTTTCTGCCTCACTATGCTCAGCCACTCAGCCAGATGGAGGTCAGGTGGGCACATGACTGGCCATGCCCCCCATTGCTGCACTGCTTCCACCAATGCCCCAAAGCTGAACTTCTTCAGGGGGCTCCAGGAGGCTACATTAGAAGCTTTTGCAAAGGGGGAAACACCCTCACTGTGCAGCCCAAATGTCCTTGCATACGGTAATCATGCTGCACAAGCCTTCCTGGTATGCAGTGACAAGATTTTGGCAGTGATCCAAGAAGAGTGCCATACTAGTGTTGAGACACTCTTGTGCCAGTGTGGTGTAGTGGTTAAGAGCAGTGGACTCGTAATCTGGTGAACCAGGTTTGCTTCCCCGCTCCTCCACATGCAGTTGCTGGGTGACCTTGGGTCAGTCACACTTCTCTGAAGTCTCTCAGCCTCACTCACCTCACAGAGTGTTTCTTGTGAGGGAGGAAGGAAAAGGAGATTGTTAGCTGCTTTGAGACTCCTTAGGGTAGTGATAAAGTGGGATATCAAATCCAAACTCTTCTTCTTCTTCAATTCAGTAAGCAGCTGCATCAGCAAAATTGCTCATATGGTCATCAGGCCTCTAGTTCCATTGACTCAATGGGATGGGCTTCCTTCCAAGTGGTTTGCCGTAGCTGTTTGCAGATCACTTTACATGATTATTGATTAAACAGTGGCAACTGAAGGGGGCACCAAATGTAGATCCAGACTTTCAAAAGGACCACCCCGAAGATGTACTTGAAAGTTAAACATATAAAAAAAAAAACCACCCACTATAAACACGATAACTGTGCAAACTGAAGGAGGGAAGGAATCTGTTTATATCTAACTGTATTTATAATACACGCCTCATGTCTAAAAAAATAAAAAGAAAGGTAGAAAAATTGTACTCTTATCAAAGGTGACAAGAGAGGAAAGGGACTGTAGCCAACATTTGCAGCATGTTTAATAAATTGAAAACTTATGTCAAAGGAGAAATTTTACAAACATTTGCAACTCACCTAAATTGTAGAGTGCTGTCCCGCTTCCACTTTGGAGTGGCTGTTATGCAAAATCTCACTGGAGTCTTCCTTTAGTCCCACTTCCCAGAAGATCTTGGCCTTAGACGATGACTAATTCTTAACTGTCATTAGCAGAAGTTAATGTGGCCTGTGTGGGTAGATTCTGAGCCCCCAGTATTAAATGCACAGTGTGACTTTCTGGGATATTACCCTCTCAGCAACAACGGTTAGGTAATCTCCGGGCCACCTGGCTGCTGCAAGTATAGATGATAGCATTTGCTGATAGTGAGTAACAATGACTTGTGAAAACTTGCCACAGTGGAGTGCGTCAAAGCTAGAGAGCTGCTGAAACTGGAACCATCAAACTCAAGCAAATCAAGAATTTAATCAAGGAAGAAAAACATACAAGCCGGTAGAAGACTCATTTATCAGCAGCGGTGACTTACTTGATTTGATTTAGAAATGACATAATGATGATGGGATTTAAAGCTGCCTCGGTGGAAATGTAAAGGGAGGAGGGACACACAAAATAAGCTCAAGGACTGCAAGCTGCGGCTTGGATATGACATGAAATAAAAAGAGGTATCATTTTCTCTAATATAAAAGCAGCACATGGTGGTTTGGCTTACGTGTTTAGAAGAAAGAAAACATGTAGAACTGTGCAATATTTGCAATATTAGACCACGTCTGCACTACACGTTGAAAGCAGCAATATGCCACTATAAGTAGTTATGGCTTCCCCCAAAGAATCCTGTGAACTGTAGTTGTTTAAGGCTCCTGAAAGCTGTTGTTGTTGTTGTTGTTGTTGTTGTTTAGTTGTTTAGTCGTGTCCGACTCTTCGTGACTCCATGGACCAGAGCACATCAGAGACTCCTGTCTTCCACTGCCTCTCGCTGGTAGCTTCGAGAACACTATCCAACCATCTCGTCCTCTGTTGTCCCCTTCTCCTTGTGCCCTCCATCTTTCCCAACATCAGGGTCTTTTCCAGGGAGTCTTCTTTTCTCTTGAGGTGGCCAAAGTATTGGAGCCTCAGCTTCAGGATCTGTCCTTCCCGTGAACACTCAGGGCTAATTTCCTTAAGAATGGATAGGTTTGATCTTCTTGCAGTCCATGGGACTCTCAAGAGTCTCCTCCAGCACCATAATTCAAAAGCATCAATTCTTCGGCAATCAGCCTTCTTTATGGTCCAGCTCTCACTTCCATACATCACTACTGGGAAAACCATAGCTTTAACTATACGGACCTTTGTCAGCAAGATGATGTCTCTGCTTTTTAAGATGCTGTCTAGGTTTGTCATTGCTTTTCTCCCAAGAAGCAGGCATCTTTTAATTTCATGGCTGCTGTCACCATCTGCAGTGATCAGAGCTCCTAGGAGACCCCTATTCCCCTCCCCCAGCTACAGTTCTCAGAGTGGCTTAACAATCAATTCCTTTTCACAGGGAGATTCATAGTTTATAGGAGCGGCAACCAATGAGCAGCTAGCTGAAGGTAAAGATGGACAAAAAGGCAGTGCAAGCAACCCAGCACATTTTCAGGGACTGTGCTGAAAGCAATACCACATCATTCAAAATGAATGTCAGTTTTTACCTTAAGAGTCACCTAAGCATGACTCCGCAGGTCTTCAAAAAAGTAGTGGGACTAGAGCAGGAATGGAGAACCAGTGGCTCTCTAGATGTTTGTTGGACTACAACTTCCATCAGCAACAACCACTACAGTCCAACAACAGGGGGGACACAAGTTCCTTATCCCTGGACACGTGTGTGTGTGTGTGTGTGTGTGTTGTATAATTTCAGCCACTAGCTTCAGAGCTTAATCAGTAACACAGAGAAACTGCTTGGCAACCCAACAGAACAGGCCTCAAATCCACCGGTACCTATAAATGAGCAGTTAACAGGGATGAAGGCAGACAGAAGGGCTGTTAAGACGAAACCCCACACATTAAGTCAATGTGTGAGGGAGAAGAGGATCACAGCTGCTGGCCATGCGCTTGGCATCAGACCCCCTCACCCTACCATGCCCTTGAGTTGCCTCCCGTTCATCGCCACTGTGAAAGGGAGTCTATGTGCAAACAGATGTATGTCTGTTGGGCTCTTTGCGGAAGCAGGAATCCTGAACGACCGGGATTCCCACTCGTGAAGGAATTTAGTATGTGCATCTTTGTATTAGACATTCTCTCACGCTAACACCAAACATGCAGCTGCTGGCTAGTGGATTTACTTATTTAGATACCAAATAAATAAATGAATTATATACTGCTATATCATTTTTTAAAAAATCAAAGCAATACAATAATATCTTCACCTATAATAAAAATACATTAAATGTTAAAAAAAATCAGAGGCAATCAACTAACCAAGATATGTTCATAATTGCCAGCATAAGTCTGGAGGCATAGAAAAGGTACTGTGGAATAAGGGGAGTGTGGGGACTGACCTTTTTTTAATAAAGAAACACAATGTGGCAATATGGTAAGAAACATGTCTGTCAGAGTTTCTGATCTTAATGCTAAGAGGGTGTGTGATGAATCCTGGTCATCCTTCTGATTTAAGAAGCTGGTTGTTGTTTGTGCCCCCTGCACATAATGAAGCCTGCACACTGATCAGCATCCTCTGTAGAATCTTGAAACTGATAGACAGACCACCCACTCATTGCGCAAACAACTTTCATAAGCAAAATCTTATTCTTGTTGACTCGTGCCAGGACATTCATGAACTCCCATGTGGCCACAGGCAGAGCACATTTTTACGCTGCAAAGAAAGGACTCGAGAAGCACAAATAGTTACACACTGGAAACAATACAAATATGAAACTAGACCTTTCAAGGCTAAGTATTAAAACTAAACGCCCACTGTGTTCTCAGCTCCGTGGTGCAAACTTGGAACCCGATGAGTAAGTTGTTTCTGAGCATATACAGAGTGTCTCCTTCTTAACACTAAATAGATGAACTGCAGCATCTTCACACATTAATAGGAAGGGCACTGGGAAAGTGTCAGCTCATAAACCTTAGGTCCCACAACTGAGTGTTTGAGCATGTTTTTTGCATGCATAAAACTTTTGGGTTCAGGGGCCGCCTTCTCCAGTTAACAGAATCACATTCAGGGCTTGGCACTGGGGAAGTTTCTGCCTGAGATCATTGAAAGCCAACAACACAGGGGGAAATGGTTATAGTATAAGGCAGCCCTCTGCCCCAATATCATTTCAGAATGACATTTCCCATGAAATTGTAATCAGTGTTTTGGTTTCTTCCTTTAATCATGAGAAAAGCTAGCAAAAGCAGGAATGGAGGAAAGTGTGGTTTTCTTGATGCCACGATCTGCCACAAGTTCCCTGGAAAATGGTGTTTCATTTACTAGTATCTACATACAGTACCTGAGGTACACTTGGGGCTCAAGCACTGGGTTAATGAATGAGGGTGAAATATTTTGAGCAAAACCAGGAAAGGATTAATTGAGGGAGAGGCTGAGAGGGTGGGAGGCCAAGCAAACATTTAGAAAGCATGCAACATTTGGAAGTTAGCTCAGCACTAGCTTTTAATTAAGATCTGAATAAACATGCACAAACATTGCAACATCTAACTTCTCAGGACACGAAGGGCAACAGTCTGCTGGACCTTTGCCTGCAGCTCTATTCCTCAGTGTATAAACACTATTGTGCTAGTAATGTTGGTTGCCACATGTGGTCCTTTGCAAGATTGCACAATATTTCAATGCAGCATGTTCAACCTTGGGGGATTTTTTTGTTAAGGTTTGATATATGTATAAATGCAAGTGGAGTATTCGGATTACAAAAGAAGAGGAATCTGGGAATGCAGGTTAATTGCTCCAGAGATGCACTGAGAGGTTTTTGTTTTTTAAAAATTTTTTAACCTCATTTCTTATTTGTAACTTCATCCCATTATTGTTCTGAGCCCGGTGTTCTGTCCACTGTATATGAACGGCTGTTTGGTTACTCCAGTGATAAAGGCGCTCTTCCCATGCTCAGAGGCTCTGTTCTATATTTCATATGTGTCTAGGTCTACAGGCAGGTTAAACTTGTGACCATTTGCTGTAATGATTGTTTTCCCTTTTAAAAAGAGATTTGCCATTTCTGTTCACACTCACACCACCTTATGAACAAAGAAAGTTTTTTTCTTCTTGCTTCTCTCAGCTTTTCTTTCTATTACTCTTTCTTGGTTTTGTTCAAAATGCTTATCTCTCATTCAATGAGATTTAACCAACACTTCCCAAACCTAGCCTTTGTAATTGATTGTGACTACAAATGAACATCTGCAACTGTGCAACTGTGACCCGGTTACCATGGGAGAAATAAAAGAATAATGCTAGGGCTTCAAAGTATTTCAAGTATTCTGAGCACTGCTTGTGTAGGAGAACAGCAAAAGAAAACAAAAGAAGTTCCTGGCATAGTGTTTGCAAATGTGCATATTCCACTCATTCTCTTCATAACTGAATACCTAATAAAAGGCAGAGACATTCTCACTACCCAGGAGTCGCGGACGTTTTGGGGCCCATTTGAAACCTTGCGAGTGCATTCGTGCTTAGCTGCTTAGGTACCAAGGTCAGCCTGGAAAAGTTCATAAGATTTCAGAGAGGACAAAGGAAAGAGAAACACCCTTCTCTCACTTCCTTCCTCACATCTATGTACTTTTCAGGGCAGAAAACAGCAACATTGGTTCCATTCTCAGCCTGGAAAAGTTCATAGAGTTGAGATTGGAAGTGGGGGAAACTGACACCATTTTCACTTCCACCCTCAACTTTATGCACTGTTTAAGTCTGCGATTGCTTCCCTTTCCATTTCCTAAGGCTGCATTCACATGGCCATTCATTCCGTTATTATTATGCTTCCCTAACTGTTAATTTCTACATTATATTTGTGCTTTCAAATGATGTAAAAGCCACTTCTGGAACTATAGTGGAATATAGCACACGTTTAGGACTCATTTGCAAATAGATTCACAGTCATACCTTGGGTTGAAGTCGCTTCAGGTTAAGCCTTTTCGGGTTGCGCTCCGTGGTGACCCGGAAGTAACTGAGCACGTTACTTCTGGGTTTTGCCACTCACGCATGCGCAGACACTCAAAATGACGTCATGCTCATGCGTGGAAGCGATGAATTGCGACCCGCGCATTCGCAGATGTGCAGACACGGGTTGCGTTCGCTTCAGGATGTGAACGGGACTCTGGAACAGATCCCATTCACATCTAGAGGTGCCACTGTATTTATTTTTTGAGGAAAAATAAGCACTAAAAGTGCACTATATTTCACTATGGTTGCAGAAATGGCTTTTACGTCATCTGAAAGCTCAGATAAAATGCAGAACTTAACAGTGAGGGGAAAGTTGTGAAAATTAAATAAACTGAATGCGCTCTAAAAGGGAGAAAAGGGTGGAGGGAGGTGATAATGGGTTCAATTACCCTTGTTGGCACTGTGTTGGAGATACCAGTGCTACATCAACGTTGGAGCCATTGATGCTAGGCCCTGGAAACGAAGATGGAGGGTTTTTGTTTGGTTTTCCGTTTAGCTTTAAGGACAACCATCTGCAATGAAACAACTTTGTCTTTATGCTGATTATCCTTCATGCGTGGGAGAAAGGACTACAGTGGTACCTTGGTTCTCAAACGCCTTGGTACTCAAACAACTTGGAACTCAAACACTGCAAACTTGGAAGTAAGTGTTCCGGTTTGTGAACTTTTTCCAGAAGCCGAACATGCTCCATTTCGAGTGTTACACTTCTGATTTGAGTGCCACACTTCCTTTTTGAGTGTCACATTTCCATTTTGAGTGTTACACTGAGGTCTGTCTATTTTTTGCTATTTATTTTCCTTTTTTGTTTTTGCGGCTCTTCTTTTGTGACTGTGTGGAACCCAGTTCAGCTACTGATTGATTGATTGCGTGACTGCAGTACATTGTTTATTGCTTTCATTTTATGGATCATTGGTCTCTTTAGATAGTAAAATTCATGTTAAATTGCTGTTTTAGGGGTTGTTTTTAAAAATCTGGAATGGATTAATCTGTTTTGCATTACTTTCTATGGGAAGGTGTGCCTGGGTTTTGGAATGTTTTGGTTTTGGATTGGACTTCCGGAACGGATTAAGTTTGAGAACCAAGGTACCACTGTATCTGGTAACCAGTTTAGTGGAGCCCTAAGTGTAAACATCTGTATGCCTGCAGACCTCCTGGGTTGGTGTCAGGTGGCATGGTTGGCAGGCACAATCCTGCCCTTCCCCCACACATACATTCATGTTTCTGTGTTGTTGTTTAGTCGTTTACTCGTGTCCAACTTTTCGTG
Source organism: Podarcis gaigeae (assembly GCF_964106915.1). Lineage (NCBI taxonomy): Eukaryota > Metazoa > Chordata > Lepidosauria > Squamata > Lacertidae > Podarcis > Podarcis gaigeae. The sequence goes on along the minus strand of NC_139682.1, from coordinate 58,077,725 downwards.
ACCCCATTGACCAGAGCACGCAGGCACTCCTGTCTTCTGTTTCTATGTAGACAGCCCTAATCATGCTAACTGTGGGAGCAATGGTTTCAAACCACCTTCACAGTCTGAGAATTTGTTCTAAAGCAAGGAACATATGGCTCATCTGTGCCATCTCAAAATTCACCTTGAGCCTTAATTTTTTGGGTAGGAACCACATTAATTTCTACCAACTGGGTGATATGTCAGCTTTTATGGAGCTAAAACACACTTTCCCACTAATTGGTAGTAACCTAAAAAGGTATAGGCTTGACCTTTTTTGCATCTCATCACCCTAGGGAGATGATTTTATTATTATATCTCATTGTTATATTGCCCCATAACCCACCTTGGTATTTATTTATTTGAAATGAAAGATGTTAACAGATAATTTGAATGAATAAATTTTTTTATTAAAAAAAATTGTAGCACTAATAACAGTTTGGTCCTTTTGGGTCTTGAGGGAATACCAGGCACTGAGGCCTCAGGTAAAGCTTGTGTCTTTTAGGACCAATTCTGCACATCCAAAGTAGGCCTGGAATCATCTTTCTCCAGATCCAGCAAAAAGAGAAACACATACCCCTTCTAACTGAAGCACCATGCCATTTCTGGTCTGCACTGTCTCTGAGCATTTTCTTGAGGATACTGCACCCCCAAGAATACATGGTAAAATAATATTTTTCATATGTGCATCTAGGAAAGCATGTTAACTCTTTATAAAGTTCTGGTCCTAAGTGAATGACACCCTGCCGTTTGTGCCTGTGGTTTCAGATACGCACACACTCTGTTCTAGAAATTAGTTTGTGGGTTGTTGCTGTTGTTTTTAAAAAGCATATGTTTTCACTTGACTGGAACTATCTTCAGTTGCTGCTAAACATATTGAAGATTTTAAAAAGAAAGAAAAACCCACCACCACCAAAACTCATATATATACTCAAGTAGCCTTCAATCTAAAAAGCAAGCTTTCTGGCCTTAAGGCAGATACATTATTTCGCCAGCAGTACAGAGAGAAACATCATCCCTGATTTTCATAAGATGACTTTTCAACACCCCACTGGACCAATTGAAGTTAAAACAAAAAACAAAAAAACACGCCTTTGAACCAAAACAGAAGGTAAATCTCTCATCTTGTAAAAGGGCAAGAAATATGGAGTACTTTAAAATAAAGGAACAGAGTATCATCTGACACCAAAAAGCCTCCTAGGCTTTCTGGGGACAGCTGGTTTCATTTCACAACTGCAAACACCAAATAGTCCTGTTTTTTTTTTTTTTAAGATGCACCATACTGATTTGCAGGTTTTCTTACCTAGACCTCATTTTCCCCCCTTTTGCCCTAAGCTATTTCAAAGACTGTTAGTGGAGACAAAGATGGGACCAATGTGGGTGATACTGTAGATTGAGATGCACCCAGAAAGATGTAGAGCATAGGTAGGCAAACTAAGGCCCAGGGGCCGGATCCGGCCCAATCACCTTCTAATCTGGCCTGTGGATTACATGAGTAGTCCATGTTTTTACATGAGTAGAATGTATGCTTTTATTTAAAATGCATCTCTGGGTTATTTGTGGGGCATAGGAATTTGTTCATCCCCCCCCCCCCCCAATATATATATATAGTCTGGCCAGTTCTCAGACTTCTTCAGCAACAAGGTTTCCATGAGATTTTTCAGAAGAAGCCCAATGGGTGAAAAAAAGGGTGTATCCTGAGAACTGGTCTATCATCAGCTGCCTTGTTGTTACTAAGTAGTTCCATTTGTTACACTCTCAAGACATAGGACAAAACAGAAGGAAGTTTCATTTGTTACACTTTTAAGACATAGGACAATGCAGAAGGAAGATATCAGTATGAGATGGCATTACCAACAGGAACTGTACATTGTAATTGTTGGACTTGACAATCTTTGGACTTGACAATCTTTGGACTGTATGACAATAATGCATATAGAAGGTTAATAGTAATATGATATGTTATTGCCATCAGGAATTGTGCTTTGCATTTTTTTTATATGACAATTAAATTGCAGTTTTATTTATAAATTACAGGGCAATCTAGATGGATTTTATTTATATCTATAAAATTTTGCAGACTTTGGCTGTGAGCTGGGCCCCTACAAAAAAAAAAAAATCCAAGTTGCGCCCCACTGCTTCAAATTGGGCCTCAGCCTGTACATAAATCCGCCACTGATCCCTACTCAGGAGTCACAGGTTGCCAGTTTCAGTTCCAACATATATTAGCTAAAGAAAGGGCTGTTTCCATTCCATTGCTGTTTGATTCCTGCACCACATACCACAATTTGTTCCTCTTTTCTTTTCTTTTCTTCCAGTGACAGGTCTTTACACAGTTGTTAACGTCATCATGCTCTCCTTTTGCTACGATGTTAGTTTTTTCACTAAACATGTAAGAACTTCATTTTGGGGGAAAATGTTGCAAGTAAACCAACTGTATTGGAAAAAACATTCAAAGTATTCCTACCTTTTCCATGCTAAGGGTTCCTCTCTTACCCAGTTAGAATCCTGGACCCAGGGATTGCTCTGCCTGGGCTGAGCAGGGCAGCAGCATGCAGCAAGGAGGGAGACAGGTGAGCCTGTGGAGATGCTGTTTGGCTCAAGGAAGCTACTTCTCTTGCTACAGGGGCTCAGCAAAAGAGCACCCGACAGGGATCTTACAGTCAGACCCACTTGCAAGCCAGGCTTACTGGAGGATGATTCCTCAGGACACTCAAACCCCTCGCCAGCTCTCGCAAGGCCACCAGAGGGCACTTTGCCAAGAACCCCTCAAACCTGCATCCAGACTTTGACAAATACAGTAAGTGCATTGGAGTTGAGATGGATTTGCCATTTGGAAACCAGCCTGGTGAACTACACTGCATTCTGTTTCCAAACATCTATCCGAATTACAGCTTATTCCCACCATGTGTAAGCTATGTGGCTAGTGTTGGTTAAGAAGAGGTTATTTTCTAGAAACAGCCGGGATTATGCATAATTCTTAGAGAGAGGCCAGGCCATTGATGGTATCAATGCGGAAACATTTTTTTTAAAAAATGGAAACGGGAAAGGGAATGTGAAAACAAGAGGTAAAAATGCACAGTTTGCAGAGAAACTTAAATACCCTTTAGTGGTGGGTACCCTAATTCTAAAGGCTAATGCTATTTGGCTGCAATTCTGTTGCAATATTATTTTTTCATATATAATATGAAAATTAGCTCCAGTTTCCCTGTAAAAACCTTGTCTAGGTGGCTAAACATTGGGATAATCAGTGTGAATCAGCTGACCCTAACATCACACATTTATGGAGCACAATGGCTCATCCATTGAGGACTGTGGGGGGCTAAGAGATGTGATCCAGTTTATGCCCACATTTAGCCAGATGCAGAAGGATTTGTTCAAGGCTGGGTTTTGGTGGATGGAACTGTCCATATTTTAAATTTGCATTTAATTTACAGACTTACCTGCTTCTGCATATCCATGAGAGTCCTCAAAGTATACAGAAACGAGTACCTTATTTCTAGGTGATCCCATTTCAGTTCCAAACAGTTGGACACTCAACCACCCAAGTTTATTTTTAGAGGGAGTGACGGTACTTAAGAGGATTAATATTCTGTATTATTGCTATGCATAAGGCTGAGTTGAAATGATTTGTGTCCATAGGTGTTTCTTTAAATGGCTGCCATTTGCCTTCACAATGGGTGGCATTCAACTTTTACTCAGAGTAGGTCCATTGAAATTAATGGAAACCACTTGCCCTCGCTGATGTAATCAAGTGGTCAGATTTGACTAGCTTTTTCACATTGTAGCATCGCCAGGGGCATACCCAGGGGTTGGTCAGGTTGCCCCTTCCAAGGACACAGGCCTGGGCGGGGGGTTACAGAAAATGTGCCTCTCCACTCTGGCTCAGAGTAGCTCGGAAACTGCCTGCCTGCCCACTCCCCAAGCCACTCCTTCCCTTCTCTGGGTGGCACAGGTTCCTCTGGGCACCTCGACGGAGGAATCTGGCATCTGGCGTGGGCCATTGCAGCATCCTCTACATGCAGCGCAAATGCTCGACCACTGAGATATGGCTCTTCTGTGATTGCTTGTGTTAATCTAGTCCATTTTTTTAGAAAGAAACAGTAATCATGGTTAAGCAAGAATGCTGAATAGGTTGGGAAAACCCATCTTTTAAGCAAATTTGGTACGGCATTTTGACACAGCCAAAGTTTCTAGGTTCTTTCCAGGTTTTCAGCTGGCAAAAAAGAAAAAAGAAAAAAATATATGAAAATGTTCAGTTTAGCCCTGTTAATATTCTTTGGAATATTTTGCATGTAAAAAGCTTAACATTCTCAACTTGTTCATCTTCTCAATAGCCAAGTGAGAGTTATTGAAATGCAATATTAAACAGAGACAGAGGAGATTTGGAAGCTGTCGGGTTCGTGGATTCTTCTAGTATAAGCAGAGGGAAAGATTAAAAGCAGCATATTGAGTTTCTGCTAAGCTTTCAGCAGTGTGAGAGAAGGCTATAATGGCGCCTCCTGGTGGGTCCCAAATTTATTATATTTAGTAATCAATGTCTCTTGGTTTGATCCAGTCCTCTGAAGTTTCCTGTATTGTCGCTGACAGATGCTGCTGGATTCCTTCATGGACTCTTGATCCATTGCAGGTTTTGTAGTTTTCCAGCAGAAGGTGCTATATAAAGAACCAATAGATTGATATACAAGGGAACTTCTTAAGACATCAGTCAGGGAAGTTTTGTCACACAACATTTTGATTTAGTTAACACATGCGGGTGGTGCTGTGGTCTGAACCACAGAGCCTAGGGCTTGCCAATCGGAAGGTGAGCAGTTCGAATCCCTGTGATGGGGTGAGCTCCCATTGTTTGGTCCCAGCTCCTGCCCACCTAGCAGTTCGAAAGCATGTCAAGTGCAAGTAGATAAATAGGTCCCGCTCCGGCGGGAAGGTAAACGGCATTTCCGTGCGCTGCTCTGGTTCTCCAGAAGCGGCTTAGTCAGGCTGGCCACATGACCCAGAAAGCTGTGGACAAACACCGGTTCCCTCGGCCTATAGAGCGAGATGAGCGTGCAACCCCAAAGTCATCCATGACTGGACCTAACGGTCAGGGGTAACTTTACCTTTTTATGCTATTTTTCTAGAAAAAGGGGTACTAGAACTCACCATAAACACCTCCTTTGTTGTCTTATTATGGCTATGGTGCCCACCTGAGAGATGCTAAAACTGGGTTCTGGTGAGTTCCAGCTGAAAAAATGCCCTGGAAATGTTGCTCTTTTCTAACCTGTGGTCCTTCAGATGTTAGTCTCCAATTCCCATCAGCCCCAGGCAACAGGACTAGTGGTGGGTAATGATGGGAGCTGAAGTCCAGCAACACCTGGAGGGCCAAAGCTTAGCCACCCCTGCTTCATGATTCCAAAAATATACTGGTTGGTATCCCAAGGCTTATTCCGCAGTTCAGTGGGGTGTGTACAAAGTACCTACAATTTAAAAGTATATTGTATTCTTTTCAATCAGCTTTTTAACTCACCTTAAGATTGCTTTTTGTGCATGTTGACACAAGCTTTGGTAATGACCTATAAGTTCCAGAAGAATTTCCCTGCTTCATCTGGGAATCAGAAAGGTCTGCTGCCATCACCCTGCCTCATCCAATAAATAGCAAGGGGAGTTCCGTAGAGTCTGCATTGGGCCTCACATAAGAGTTTCACAGTTAAAGATAATGCATGAAAAACATTATTTTAATGGAAATGGCAGTGTCCTTTTTCCATACACATTTGGTTTTGGTAGTTTTCACAGTTTTTCCTCCCCCTGTTTTGTAGTTCTCTCACACTGGGGCTGTTGTTTTGTTCGTTTTACTACTTCAGTCATTGCCAATTGTAGTAATAAGGTAACAATGGATTTATAGCTTAATTTCTCACATAACAAGACAATGTCGGAGCATTAAAAAAAATGGAAAGAAAACCATTCCAGTTCCCAATTAGTTACAAGTGGGAAATGAATGCCATGTGTAATGATGTAAATATTGGCATATGTTAGCTTTTGAGTAGAGAGGAGGAAGCCCAACACTTCTCATCTGTCTTAATTTGCTCACATTATTTTGTCAGACATCTTCCTACGTCCAAATCAAATATCCTTCTTGCCACTCCATTTGTAGAATGAAAACATTCAGAAATATGGAGAGTGTATAGTTCAAAATGTTGGCATTTGTTCTCTATAAATCTAAGGATAAGCTTTTGTTATCAGTTGTCTCTTTTAAGGTATCTGTTAAACTATTTGAAAGAGTTTAGATTAGCCATGTAAATAGATTTAGGTATTCTTAATGTAAAAACAAAAGAGAAAACTTCTTGCTTCCCAAGCTAGGTGGTTTAGGGAAGAACTAGATTGCTGAGCAGGGAGGAACCTGTGATCAATCCTTTAGGTGTTGTGGAGCTCCAGCTCCCATCAGCCCCAGCCAGCATGGCCAATGGTCAGGAATGATGGAAATTGTAGTCGAGCTGGAGGATCACAGGTTCCTGATCACTGGATTTGACATATGGCTGGCCCGGGATATTTTCTTGTCTGAAACAGAGCAGGAAACAGTGCCACTGCTCCCAGACGTTGGTGCAGAGTATCCAAGACCAGTTAAATTATTTTGACATCAGTGGAAGAGAATCCTGTAAGCACCCCTGTCTCCCCCTGGAATTAAAATTACAATGTAAATTAATTAAAGAACTATCCATATGCTGCCCTCAGAATCTACTGCCCGATAAGGCATTATGGCATTGGCAACTGCATGGTTCCAAGCCCTGTATTTGACAGTGTAAGAGGGATTGGGTGATGGGACACTTGCAAAGGAGAGCTGGTGGGTCCCACTCCTATCAATTTTCACCTGCCAATGGCTCTTGAGTCACTTCAGATTTCAAAGCCAAGCTGGTATATGTGTGTGTGTGTGGAATCAAATTGCTGGGTCGGTCGTCTGCATTTGGGAGAACTGGCAGGTGAGGAATTGCTCAGCCATCACTTCTGGCCCATTAGTTCTCTCCTGCAAGTTCTCCTCTCCAGCCTCACATTAAAGTTATGAAGGAAAAATGAGGAATTCCGTTTCCGTCATAAGATCTAGCACTGCCTTCAATGTCTTACACTGCACATTGATACATGACATGTATACACCTAAGCCCCACCAAATTCAGTAGACTTACCCCTTGGGAAGTGTGTATAAGATTGCTTGGTCTGTCTGCCAGGCCCCCAGCACAACCTTTATTGAAAACCACTGAAACTGTGGAAGAGACAGGAGGGATTTTTCACAGCTCTCATTACTTGATCAGATGAACTGGCAGGTGCCCTGAGTGTTTTCCTTCCCCAGAATATAAGAACAGTTTATATGTTCATTGTATTTCATTCCTCAAGCAGGTCAGTTAAACAAATGAATGGGAAAGGAAAGTTCAGTGGCATTACAGAGGTAAATTTGCCCATATTTGTAGGTCTCCTGAGCTACCCTTCTCACCACCACCCATGCCTCTTACTAGAATATGACTTTTCCATTCATCACAACGATTTCAGCATTTTCAGAGATAGTACTGATCTTAAATATAGTGGAAAAGCAAGATGAAGCAAGTTCAGATTCCATTTCAAATGAACCTTTATTCATTTCTATGCCGTAGCATGTATTGGTCTTGAAAATGCTTCGTTTTTCTAAAATATCGGGCATTTTATTTTTCAAGAATGACTGAACCATAAGAATATATCAAAACTAAGATATAGTTCATCTGAGAGAGGGAGGAGGGGGGATATTGCTGAGGTGGCTCTCTGATAATTAATCCAACAAAAAGAGATTGTATTTCCTACTTTGTAACTCTCTAGAGAATGAAACACATTTCAGTGAAATGTTCCATGCCGCAAAGTGGATAAATGACATGTCCCCTGGGACAATAATGGTTGGCTTGCTCACATATCGTGCAGGCAGCACTACTCCATTGAGCAAGTAAATGCTAATAAATTCTGATTCACATTTCTCACAATAAATTGTGTTTGCACTGAGCTAAATGTTTTGAAGAAATATTAAATATTAGAGTGGCTGAGTTCCTCAGAGCCAAAAAAAAAATGTGCAAATATGTAAAGCTGGTTTAAGTGTAATTTGAAAAGTTGTTGTTGCAGATAAATTACAGTAAGGGAATTGTGTTGGCTTGTTGTAGCAAAAAGTGACAAGTCTTGTGACCCCTTAAAGACTACCAGATAAACAGAGGCAGCTGGTGAAGCAGCATGGGTGAAGTTGTGTTGCTCTCCTAGCTTCCCAGCTCTGTGAGCCACTGCCAGTTACCAAGAGAGAGAGGGCATCAGGTTGCTCAGAATGATGAGGAGGCAGCAATGGAGTCTGATGCTTCTCATGCTGTTCCCCTGCCATGCCCTGCTGCCTTGCCCCTCTCTCTTGGTAACTGGCAGTGCTGCAGTGCTGGTAGCAAAGACAGCAACAACTGTGCCAACATGCCAGTTGTTACTATCCATAAGCTATCGTGTGTGTGTGTGTGTGTGTGTGTGTGTGTGTGTGTGTGTGTGTGTTTAAAGGTGTCTTGGTTGGGATTCTGTGGTTCCTGAAGATAACACTCACTCAGGAAATGTTCAGAACCAGTGCTTTTTTTCTGGGGGAGATGCAGGGGTATGCATACCCCTAAACATTTTGTGAATCTTTGTACCTTTGTCCATTTACTGTATTTATTTTTCCCGACATGAACTGTAAAATGGTGATTTTCTTGAGTCAAAATGAGAGTACCCCTAAACATTTTTTAAAGGAAAAAAAGCACTGTTCAGAACATTCCATTTTGGAGTATGGATTTAGGTCCATTGTTGCCAAAGGTCTACAACAGGGCAATAACTCCATTAGGCCTTTATTGATTGGGAAAGAGCCATAGTTCATATCAAGTGACTCTTCTAGGATTAATCGATTTAGATTCTTATTTGTCTTTCTGTTCCTATTGTGCATTTTTTTCAAAATGAGATGGCCCATCCTGTTTATGTGAGAACATCAGCATAATTGCTACTAGGAGTCTGCAGCTAACTAGTCACTGTAAATATTTACAGACATTTCATTAATGCAGCATAGCTGATGTAAGAGGTGCTGATTGGATACAAGCTGAGGAAAATAACCATTAGCCGACTCTGATGGGACTTCCGTGCCAAGGAAAAATACTGCTTGTAAATTAAGCTCAAATCCAGGGGAAAGGAAAATAAACCTAAATGTTCCCCCTTTGTAATTAACATGACATATTTTATTCCAGAGTGTCACGATCTTAGAGTCAAACCAGAGCTGAGCTGAAATTTCTCAGCAGCCACCATTTCTATGCACAGGGCCCCAGAAGCACACTTGGTTAATGGCAGTTTGGAGGATGCAAAATGGCGGGCAGCCTGTCAACACAGTTGTTGCTGCTGTTGCAGAAAAAAATGAAAAAAGAAGCAGCAGCACTACTACCACAGCTAATGGTCAGAGCCGCTCCTAGGAAATGGTTAGAGAATTTCTCCTTCACCTGGAGGCATTTAGCGAAACAGTTGCCTCTTTCTTTCTTCTTCTTTTTTGCCCACAAATAAGAGTGGAGAATTTCCATGAGGTAATTTAGGCACACAATAGTGATGTATGCTCCACATTGGGAATGCAGCACAGGGGAGGGAAAATGAGTTTATGCTTGAAGTTTTGTCTTTGAGAATTGTCCTCCAAGCAGATGGCACGTGAGGCACCTCCAGTTATTCAGTCATGTCACTGTTGCTAGAAGAGGAGGAGAGACTGGCTCTGCCAGGGCTTTTGCACCGCACCAACCACACTAACATCTCCCATAAATGGCATCACATGCTGAATCAGCTTTCATATATAACTTGACAGAATACATCACATTGTCGGTGTGGATGTGAGCCCTGCTACATTTTTAGTGGGAGTGTCCACTTGTACCGTAATTTTGGTCTGAGTTGTGCCAAGAAATCTCTGCTGTTTGTAAGACGTCCTGTTCAAATGACTCCGCTTTTTCCACTTTAAGTCTATGGGACAAGCAGACTCAATGTGGGCATTCGAAAGATAATTCATCACATGGTTGTTGGCAGAAGCCAGAAGGTTGTACAAAAATGGAAGACACTGCAAGGATTAAAGATTTCCTTATGGTATAAAAACATAGGGAACATTGCGACTGTGAAAAAAATTGTGCATAATTTGTATTTTTCCAAGAGACTGGAAATTCCGGAACATTTCCAAGCTGCATGGTGGGGCCTCATCTCAAATAGCCTCAAGGGCTCCATGGCTTTACCAATGCATGAAATATGCCTTTCCTAAGTATGTATGATTGTTTCATTTATCATTATGTCTCTCCATTTTGATTTTGTTTTGAATGAGAAAATTTATATGCGGTCCCCATCCTCCCTTGCTAAGTGGGATTGTATGGTTGCTTATATAAATCAAAACTCAAAAATTCAAAACGAAACAAAAAACACCTCAGCTGATAGTGACATATCTGCTTTGCCACAATACTTACTTTGCGTCTTGAGTCCCCACACCACTTCGTGTGTACACCCCACCACTCTAACAAATGTTTAAAGTGGTTAGTATTTCCCGAGTCTGTTAAAACTTTTCTTTTGAGTGAATCTTTTCTTAAGGTAATGTTCTATGACACAATTTTCAGCCAAATTGGTTTGATCAGAGAATTGTGTGTGTTTAAAAATAAACAAACCAGCTCACTCTTTCACGACCTATTTGGGAGCTTGATTTGCAGACTCATTGTGTATATGGCATATTATGAACCAGTCTCCTGTGTATGTCATTCTTAAAAAGCTCACCAACCTGAATCTTGTAGCCTTACTGAGATAGGCATAGCTTGTTTTCCCTTGGGCTTGGCCAGTCCAAGGAAATCGATAGGAGGCTTTCCATCAAAGTCAGTGAGAGATGGATTGTGTGGCATAGTGTAGAGTGATCCCTTTGAGATATTCTGTTTTTCCTGGCAGTCCCCTGGTTCAGGGTTTGGAAGTGTTTATGGTATAGCTTGATGTGACACACACACACACACTCACATATACTGTATATTCGTGCTCAAATGTTGTTACATTCTTTTCCTCTAATTTCTCCCATGTGTGGATGAGGGTCTGACATTCCCTGTACATTTTGATGATTCCCCCATCCTTTTTATTATTTAATATTAATAATACAAGTTCATCAGAGCAAGTACCAAATATTCACTTGTATTTTTACTGCATTTTCGAAATATTGGTTTGTTTTTTTGCCAAAATGACATGTTGCCCTTAAACATGAAATGATTGTAGCTACTCCTCCCATAGTTCTTCCTCCTCTTGTCTTTCTTACCACCCTCTCCTTTTCTTACCAGAAGTATATATCCAGAAATATAGAGAGATCTAACAAGAACTGAAACAAATATAGGAAAATTCTCCATCATTTTCTTAATATTTTAAATCTATGTATGGAAGCCTGTATCACAAAATACAATCTTGCAGAGTTTGGAAATGTATTCAGTTCTGGAGATATATATTATACAACAGAGGTGGGATGGGTCAGCACCGATCACCTGATCTCCGGGGGATCTAGTTGCTGCTGATTATTGGGAAGCAGATGGCAGTGAAGGCAGGGCAGGGCAGAAACATGGACAGAGTCAATCCAGTGTTCTTGCTGGTGTGCTTGCACCACAGCGACCTCACCCCTTTCCTCTCCAGCTCCCAATAAGCAGCCGCGATACAACTGACAGGAGGTGAGATGAGTGGTGCTGCCTTGCTTCACCATCCACTACAGTGGTACCTCAGGTTACAGATGCTTCAGGTTACAGACTCCGCTAACCCAGAAATAGTACCTTGGGTTAAGAACTTTGCTTAAGGATGAGAACAGAAATTGGGCGGCAGCGGGAGGCCCCATTAGCTAAAGTGTTGCTTCAGGTTAAGAACAGTTTCAGGTTAAGAACGGACCTCCAGAATGAATTAAGTTTTTAACCCGAGGTACCACTGTACTGATATTATAAAGTGGAGTCCTGGACCAAAATGTTGTTCCGAGGAGTGTGTCTGTTTAATCCACTCATTGCCACACACAGACGCACACAGAATAAATTAGCATTCCATGTCCACTGAGCATGCTCAGTACTCATTGGGCTATATTGTTTCTTTCCCCACTTTAGATTTTGGGTGGTGGTGATGGAAACAACTGCTGCCTAATTTAAGGTTACCAGATTTTTTTCAATGAACCCAGGGACACTTTTCAACTTCAATGGATTTTGTATGGGGACTGATTTGTAAATCCTGGGACTGTCCCATGGAAATGGGGACATCTGGTAACCTTAGCCTAATTCCGTCTACGTTAAAATCTTGGATTTCTCAATTGATTTCTATGGCCATTGATTTCTTCCATCCTTGGGGACATTTAAGAACAGGTTTTCAGTGTGAACCAAGGAATTTCCATTTTAATGGTGTGCACATCCTATGCATTGCTAAATCACCATACAAAAAAAAGACCTTGCAAAGTCAAGTCCCCCAATCCAAGGAGATCATAGATAAAGATTGTTTAAACGATTAATCATCTGGCTGCAAGTCAAGTTTAAAAAGTTGCTGTGCTGTTTTTTTTTTTAATAACTGGTAGTATTCCCCCCCCAATGTCTCTTTTAAATGATTGCTAGATAAAATTATACTCAGATTTTATTCCAAAAAGGGAATTAGCTCTTTTCTCCCAACTTCCTATTGAGTTACATGGAAAACTCACATCTACTTTTTTCATCTGTATACACTTAATATTTCCTGACTCAAAGCATAATCAATAATGGCTTCATACCGCAAACTCAATTATAGCATGAAGTCTTCCCCCTCCCTCACAAGTAGAAGGAAATTAACATAACACCAGGCTTTACATTGCAGAAATAGGTACTTTCACTAGTTTCTACAGCAAGTTTGGCAGCTGGAACAAGACATTCCTAGGTTAGGAGCTGGGGCAGCAACTGGTATCCTTGGGCTGCTATCAGGGCCCAAAGATGTGCCAGGGCCCACTGCCAGTGCCTGACCTGCCCCCGCCCCCATCCTGGCTGGGGAACAGGAATTAACCTGGTGCTCTGAGCCAGGTGGGGCTGGATCTAGCCCTGCTTTTATTTTTATTTTTTATAAACATTTTTTATTGCTTTTTAAAAATACAGAAAAAAGAATAAAGAGTGGTTATAAGAAGATAGGGTATAAGTAACAAGTTTCCATATTCTTTTTCCATCTATTCTATAGGACTTCCCCACATCCTCCGAACCCTGCGTTCTCTGTCTTATAAAGCATCAGCAATTTGTTAACTTATTTCAAAACTTATTGTAACTTCCATTTTATCATGTTCCCTATTTTCAATTTTACTGTAGCTCAATTCTTATATATTTTGTATTAAACACAATAAAGTTGTTTCATTATTTTACCTCTGAATTCTTGTGTCTTAATTTTCATATCATTAACTTACATTTGCTGAAGCTAGAATTTCCTGAAAGGTGCATTTTTTAACATTCATACAGCTTATAATGTTTTTTCAAATAGTCCTTAAACTTTTCCCAGTCCTCCTCAGTTGTTTCTTCTCCCGCGTCTCGGATTCTGCCAGTCATTTCAGCCAGTTCCATATAGTCCATCAACTGCGATTGCCATTCCTCCAGCGTGGGTAAATCTTGTGTCTTCCAATATTTTGCAATCAGGATCCTTGCTGCTGTGGTAGCATACATAAAAAAGATTCTGTCCTTCTTAAACACTCTCTGGTCCACCATGCCCAGAAGGAAGGCCTCTGGTTTTTTAGGTAAGGTAAATCTCAGTACCTTTTTTAGTTCATTATGGATCATTTCCCAGAAGGCCTTCACTTTCGGGCAGGTCCACCAGAGATGAAAGAATGTCCCTTCCGCCTCTCCACATTTCCAACATTTGTTGTCAGACAGATGATATATCTTAGCTAACTTGACTGGGGTCATGTACCACCGGTATACCATTTTCATAATATTTTCCTTCAAGGCAGTGCAAGCCGTGAATTTCAAACCGGTGTTCCATAACCTTTCCCAGTCTGCAAACATAATGTTATGCCCCACATCCTGAGCCCATTTTATCATGGCGGATTTGACTGTCTCATCCTGTGTATTCCACTTAAGCAGCAAGTTATACATTCTCGAAAGTAGTTTACTTTTTGGCTCTAACAATTCAATCTCCAGTTTCGATTTTTCCACCTGGAATCCAACTTTTTTATCTATTTTGAATACCTCTTGAATTTGCGCATAGTGCAGCCAATCTCGTACCTTAGTTTTCAATTTCTCCAAACTTAGCAGCCTCCAATTGTCTCCAATTTTTTCAATTATTTCCCAATATTTGGGCCAATGGGCCTCCATGTTGGGTCTCTTACGTGCCTTGGCCTCCACCGGTGAGAGCCACCTCGGAGTTTTACTCTCTAATAAGTCTTTGTATTTTTTCCAGACCCTCCAAATTGCTCTTCTGACAATATGGTTTTTAAACAATTTGTGCACTTTAACCTTGTCATACCACAAATATGCATGCCAACCAAACGCATTGTCAAACCCTTCCAGATCCAGGACGTCAGTGTTCTCCAATAAAATCCAATCTTTCAACCAGCAGAAGGCTGCAGATTCATAATATAACCTCAAGTCCGGCAGGGCAAATCCCCCTCTTTCTTTCACATCAGTTAATATTTTAAACTTTATTCGGGGCTTTTTGCCCTGCCAAACAAACTTAGAAATATCCTTCTGCCACTTTCCAAAACATTCCACCTTGTCCACGATCTGTAGGGCCTGAAACAAAAATAACATTTTCGGCAATACATTCATCTTTACAGCAGCTATTCGGCCTAACAAGGAAAGTTTCAATCTTGACCATATTTCCAAGTCTCTTTTGATTTCTGACCAACATTTCTCATAATTGTCTTTAAACAAATTCAAATTTTTGGAGGTCAAGTACACCCCTAGGTATTTTACTTTTTTAACCACATTCAGCTCCATTTCTTTAGAAAACTCATCTGTTTCTGTAACTGTCAAATTTTTTGCTAAAACCTTAGTTTTTTGCTTATTTAACTTAAACCCCGCCACCCGACCAAAATCAGAAATTAATTCTAACACTCTTTTAGTGCTAGAGACTGGTTCCTGAAGTGTTAATACCAAGTCATCTGCAAATGCTTTCAATTTGTATTGTTTCACTCCGACCTCGATTCCCTGAACCAACCGGTCCTTTCTAATCATATTTAGCAATACCTCCAGAACTGAAATGAACAATAGGGGGGATAGAGGGCACCCCTGGCGTGTCCCTTTTTCAATTTTAAACTCCTCTGTCACCACATTATTTACAATTAATTTAGCTTTTTGTTCTGTATAGATTGCTTCTATACCATTTTCGAACCCCCGCCCCACTCCCATCCCTTCCAAATTTTTCTTCATAAACATCCAAGAAACATTATCAAAGGCCTTCTCTGCGTCAACAAAAATCAAAACCGCTCTGGTATTCAGATTTGTTTGTAGAAGTTCCATAATGTCAATAATGTTTCTTGTATTGTCAAACAAATGCCTACCAGGGAGAAAGCCAGCCTGGTCCTTGTGAATCACTTCATTTAGTACTTTTTTAAGTCTATTTGCCAAAATATCAGCAAAAATTTTGTAATCCACATTTAGGAGTGAAATGGGGTGGTAGTTCTTAAGTTGGGTCTTTTCAGTCTCTGATTTAGGTATCAATGTGATGAAAGCTTCTTTCCACGTTTCCGGTGCCTTCCTTCCCTCCATTATCTGGTTGCAAACCTCCATCAAAGGTTGTGTCAAATAGTCCTTTAAAACTTTATAGTATTTGGAGGTTAGGCCGTCCGGGCCTGGGGACTTGCCAAGTTGGAGATTTTGAATGGCACTTTCAATTTCTTGCTGTGTAATGTTACAATTCAGGTTTGTTCTCATTTCCAGGGGTATTTTTTGTAATCCATTGATTTTAAGAAATTGATCCACCTCTGAGGCTTTTTGCGGCCCTTGTGTATAAAGTTCTTTGAAATACCTCTGGAAGCATTTTCTGATTTCCTCGGGTTTCTGAACCATTCTCCCTTCGATCTCTAGGTTTGTAACCGTATTAAGCTTTTGTCTCTTTTTCAACTGCCAGGCTAGCAGTTTCCCACACTTATTCGCCGATTCGAAGGATCTTTGTTTCATTTGTTTAATTTTCCATTCCACCTCTTGGTTTATCAATTTTGAGTATTGCGCCTGGAAAAATTTCACTTCTCTTAACACATCCTTCGACTTAGGCCTGGATCTCAATTTTTTCTCTCCTTCTCTTATTTTCTCCAATATCTTCTCCTTCTTTTCATTCCAGAGCCTTTTCTTAATCGTATTTTGTTGTATTAGAAACCCTCTCATGACTGCCTTACTTGCGTCCCAGATTGTTCTTTTTTCCACGGTGGTATTCAAATTTATCTCAAAATAGTCCTTTAAGGTTTTTTGGGCCTTCTTCACAATCTCCTGATCTCTTAATAAGATGTCATTCATTTTCCATCTAAAGGTACCGGTTGTGTTAAGTCTCAATTCCACTTTCAAAGCATTATGGTCGGAGCAGGTTTTTGGGCAGATTTCCACTTTTCTAGTCTTAGGTGCCAGTCCTCTAGTTGTCCAGATTTGGTCGATTCGTGTCCATGTCAGATGAGCTTCAGAGAAGAAGGTCCCTTCTTTCCCTAGCGGGTTCTTAACCCTCCAAATATCAATTAAGTCCATATTGTCTGTCATTTCAAAAAAAGTTTTGGGTAGTCTGCCGTCTTTCGATATGTTAGCACTTTGTGACTTATCCATATGTACAGACACGACCCCATTCATATCACCCAGCATAATGATGTTGCTATAGTCCAAATAATCCAGCATGGTCTCGTGCAGCTTCCTGAAGAATTCCGACTTTCCCTCATTTGGAGCATATATTCCTAATATCAAAATTTTTTCTCCTTGCGTCTGTATTTCAATCGCCAAAATTCGGCCATATTCATCTTTAAATAAAAATTTCGGTGACAGGCTCTCCTTTGCATAAATCACCACTCCTCTCTTCTTAACTTTGTCCGAAGAAATAAATTCTTGGCCTAGTCTTTTGTTAATTAACACTTTTCTATGGAGCCTTGTCACATGTGTTTCCTGTAGGCAGATAACGTCCAATTGTTCCTTTTTCAAAATGTGAAAGACTTTCCTTCTTTTTTCCGGGGAGTTTCCGCCATTTATATTCCAACTAAGAAGCTGCAGAGACATCCTGAATCAGTTGACGGGTTCTACAATGGGGTATCTAAGCTTCCTCCCGATCCCGGGGGAGGTAATGCTGGTCCTGGTCCTGGTGGTATAACTCTTGGAGATGGTCCCGGTGGTGGTGGAGGCCAAGAAGCTGCGGCTCCTTTTTGCAGGTCCTCCTCGTGGTCGTGTAGGAACTTCTGCTGGTCTTCAGGTGATTTAATCTTTATTTTCCTTCCTTTGTAAGTAAATGAAAGTCCTTGTGGAAACTCCCACCTGTAAGGAATTCCGTTATGTCTCAACAATTTGGTCAAATCTATATAGGTAGTCCTAAGTTCCAAGAGATATTTGGGTATATCTCTGTAAATTTCGGCCCTTTTACCTTCTACCTCCAAAGATTTCTTAAAATGTAGGCCTAGTATCTTATCCCTTTCTTCTCTTGATCTCAGAGCAACCAAACAGTCTCTGGGCTTATCTTTCTTTACTGATTTTCCCAGTCTAAAGGCTGTCACAATTTTAAAGTCCTTTTCTTCCTCAATTCCCCAGAATTTGGTGAACAAAAGTGTCAAAAATCCCTCTAGATTATTCTGTTCCAATTCCGGGATAGCCCTTATCCTGAGATTACTATCTTTACTTTTCAGTTCAACCAATGCCAGGTAGGCTTGTTGTTCCCCTACCTGCCTTCTCAAAGGTCTTACCTCTCCTTTAATTTCATCCACCTTTAGGTTCGCCTGTTCTGCTTTTTGGTTGGCTTCCACAGCTAATTTAAAGTTTTCAGCCGTAGCTCCTTGCAATTTCTCAATTGCCTGGGTGTGCTGCGAAACCTGTTCAGTTAATTTGCCAATAGAGGATGTAGCTTGGTCAATCTTTGATGTTTGATTGTCCACTTTTTGGTTTAAGACTGCCAATTGTTCCAAAATTTGTTTTAAAACTGTTTCAGATCCTCCAGTTGCCATGTCTTCTGCAGCAGGCTGCACTAGTTCCACCTCCTGTGCTGTCAGCACAGTTGGGACAGATGATCTGCGGTGATGAGTTAAAGTTGTTTGCAAAAGTTGCCCAGATTTTTTCTCTTTTTCTTTATCTTTAGCTTTAGCTGCTCTTGTTCTCCCTGTGCCGCTCATTCCACACCTGCCTCTGTTCAAGGTCAAATGGTCTTTTGTCCCATGGGAAAAACAAGTCCCAAATATAAATAAAAAGAACCACAAAAGGTTTCAATAAAGTTCAGTTCCCATGCAACTATGTTTCCACAGTCCTATAGGGGGAGTATTTCGAAGCTTCAAAAAAGAAAGGAACTATTTTCCGCCATTGAAGTTCCTCAATTCCCCATATTGAGTTTAATAATTCCCAAACACAAAAGGAAGGTTTCCAGAACTTCTAGTCTTTTAAAATCCAGCCATAAAGTATCAATACAGGTCCATGCAACAATGTTTAATATTTGTATCTCAGTCTATGCAACAATTTCAATCTCTGCAACGATGTCATCAGTTTGACAGCAGTTTAACAGTTCTTTTCTATGCACTGGCAGCCCGGTGACGGGGTTATCTCTTTCAGCCCCGTTTAGCTCAGAAATTGGAGGATAGTTCTAAAGAATAAAAGTCTATACAACCCACAGTTCTTTCCTTTTTGTCTTCAAAATACAGAGTCTCTCAATGCACCCTTTCTTCCACTTTGACAATCCCTTTTTAAATACTTCAGCTCGTTTCCGAGCCCTTGCTTTGATCTAATTAGCAGAGTCGGGAGGCTGACTTCCTGTTACTCGCCTCCCGCTTTCGGCCGAATTTCTTCAATTTAGTTAGAAAATTTAGGACCCTTACTCACGGGTATGTTGCTCCAATTCCGATACTTTCAAGAAGAAAGGTCAGCGCTCATCAGCAGCAGCAGCGCGGCTTTGCTTCCACGAAAAGAGCGATGAACTCACAGCGCCGCTCCCCCTTTCACGTTCCGGAGCCTCTTACGAGGCTCCTTCCCCGCTTCTGGGGGGGCTCCAGGCGCCCGCCGAGTCCCACGGCCGCAGGCTCACTCTGCCTGCGGTTTTTCTTAATGGGTCTCCGCTTTGCCGCAGCGGACGACCCTTTTTCGCGGAGCCCCTCTTCACAGCGCAAAGAGGACCGCCATTGCTGTTTCGCGCCGCCTCCGGAAGTGTGGATCTAGCCCTGCTTTTAGTTTCCCACAATGGCCTGACGAATGTTGCTAGTTGTGTCTTCAGAACAACATATGAATCAATGTGGCTAACTAGACCCAACAACCCCTCCCAACCTCACACATGCAAACAATGACCGCTCCCCACATTAAATGGTCGTGTGCAGCCCCTGGACCCTATGTGGCACCATTATCACAGGCTTGGCTTCGCCTCCCCCCAGGTGGGATATCTGGAGGTCTCCACCTACCTCAGTCAGTTGCCCAATCCCGCCTGGGGAAGCATTGCCAAGGAGACCAGGCCAGGTAGGGGGAGGGACTACCTGCCCACACAATAGAGGGAGGATCTTACCTGGGAATCATCAGTTCACTCCAAAGCGTCTCCCACCCTACCCACCCTCAGTTAAGACTTCTTTTGCAGGTTCTCCACAGGTACGCGGGCGCTGCTACATCAGGGTCACTGTTGAAGGGCCAGAAAGGAATTCCCCTGCATTGGCAGGTTTGCCTTTCCCATAGCAAAATGTCACAACTAAAGGCCTTGTGCGGAATCCTTTAGTCTATCTTCCCTGAATAGGGGGGTGGACGTGCAGCGGTGACCCACGCCCCCCTCCTCTTTGTGGCGGCGATACCAGGGTACCCCGTTAAAGGGGTTGTTTGAGGGGAGGCTTTGGCCGTACGCCTAGAGGTCATCATTGCTCTCCCCTGCGATGGCGGCGTAATGGGGGCAGGCTTTCTCTGCTGGAACATATGTTCTCCAGAGCCAGCCCATCCCCCCCCTCCACAATGGATAACCCTGATGTTCCTCAGATCCCCGGCAGGCGACTGGGAGGGATAAACGCCCAATGCCTGAGCCAAGGTCTACCCACATCTGAAACATAATAAAGCTGTGGCTAATTTAATCCCATAGCACATTATCTTGAATTGTTATTCCACACGGGGGCCATCCAGGGTTTGGGGGACTCTGCCTGTCCACACAAAACTCATTGCAGCCAACTGGAGGCAACCAAACATGGTCTGGCTGCCCACCAACGTCTTTCATTGCCCTTGAAAACTAACAAATGAATAGAAAGAGAACCTACCCATGTGACACTGACCCAAAACCTTGCACATACACTATATAAAAAAATAAAAAAATACTACCCGCCCCCTCTGCCCGTTCTTTCTCCTCACCTCTCTTCTCTTCCAACTTTATACTTTATACAGCACTAAAGACTCACATTGAATATAACTGTTCTGTTGAAAGGACTTTATTATCTGATAATAAGAGACAATGTATGTACCTTTCTAACCCAAGAAAATCTTTAATAAAAACATTTTTTAAAAAAAATAACAAGTCGAATGTTCTGAAAGAGTAGGGAACCTCTCCCAAATTGTTTCAGGTAGGGATGCTGAGGGAATCCCATTTCCAGAGGGAACTGATATTGCCCACATTTCCTGGACTAGCATGCAGATCAGGAAATTATACTGCAGATTTAATAATAATAATAATAATAATAATAATAATAATAATAATAATTCATATGCTGCCCATCTGACTGAGTTGCCATAGCCACTCTGGGCAGATTCCAACAAATTTTAAAACCTCCATACACTAAAAACTTCCCTATACAGTGCTGCCTTCAGATATCTCCTAAATAACAATAATTATTATTATTTTGAGATGCAGTCCTCAATTTTAAAATCTACTAAAATTTGTTTAACATTTCTATTTTAATGTGAAATGCTCAAGCAATAAGATGTAACTTACAAAAATATAAGACAGAAAAACATGATGTTTATAAGCAATAACACTAAAAAGCCAAATTTGTCTACTCTCCTGCCTGAAGGCAAAGGGCAGTCCCTCTCCAATATGTCAAAAAGAACAGGAGTAAACCCCCAGGCCCTGGCTTCTCCTTGTGAGGGTCCCAGGCTGGGGGTGGGGTAGCGCAGGTGGAAAACCTTGACCCTTGATGTTCCGAACACAATCTCTCCCCTGCAGTAAAACAATATTCCCTTCCATCTTTCAACATGCCCCTCTTGGACTTGCAGGACCTTAGCATTTCAAGGCACCTATTAAAGGAAAATCTGTGTTTTACTGCAGGGGAAATTGGTGTCTTTTACTGCAGGTTGAAAGTTCCTGGGCAGACGGAAAGGAATATTGTTTTAATCAATAAGAAAAATATCCACACACACAGTTTGCCTTATTCATGAGTATATTTGAGAACGTAGGCTTAATGGGGGAACAGGCAGTGAAGGATTATCCCTTTAGTACTTCTGCGTATGTTCAGCGCTGTGACAGGAACCATTCTCAGATCAACTGGGTTCAAGACTTAACTCTGCTCCCCCCTCTTTTAAAAAAGTGCATTGTTAACTGAAACATAATAAAGAAAATGAAATACAGAAACTGGGAGGATATAGAGGGATTTTTTAAATAAAAGAAAGTTAACCAAGTTGTTTGAAAGTAGTATGATTCAAAACACAGAAGAACAAAATCTCAGTGCAAATTTTAATTTTACACTGCAAGCGCTAAAGCATAGGAGAAAAACGGGCTATGCAAACATAACCACAAGGGATAAACAAAGTAAAGGTAGCCATGTTAGCCAATAAGAAGAAAACCAAAGTCCATTTTTAAAGCAATGCCTTTATTCAACCAACTAAAATGTTATTATTTTAATATTTGGAAACATTACTGTGCCACACACACACACACACACACACACACAATATATATTGTGCATAAAATCAATAATAAAACTGTAGCCATAAAATAAGTACAAAATACATCACAAATCGGTGTATCAGCTTAATATGTCAACATAGCTGGACCACCTCTTAGGGACTACCTGGCTCACCTTTCTTGGAATAGTCTCCTTCAGCATAACTGATCTATGAAACACAGTCAGGTTTTGGAGCATACAACTGAGGCAACCCTTTTTTCCTGGGTTCTAGACCATTTTTACTTTCTGTGGGTGATCCGTATTATCATAGAGTTGAAGTGTGACATTGGTGGAACTGGGGGAAGCACTGTGGGGACAAGGACAGTTCCCACCTTCTGATATTTGGTGGGGGAACAAAGCAGACACCCCTTTATCAGTCATGACTCCTCCATTTCGGACAACTTCTCCATCCTCGGCGCCTTCTTCCAAATGATTTTCCATGTCATTTGAAAACATAACCTTTTAATAGTGTTCAGGTCTTTTAAAATGTAATGTTACTGGTGTTACACATTGTACGTTTCCCTAAATGCCATATTGCTGTGCCATTGTCTCCTTCAACTGATGTTTTTAATAAAACGTCAGAAACTAAGGAGGGACACAATTGTTGTAAATCAACAAACAAGACAGAAGCCAAATGTTTCTAGGGATGCCCACTGTTCCTACTAGCATTGCTAAGTGTGGAGTTAAATGCACTTCAAGATTTATGGGAGGGGACACAGGCAGTGCTTTCCCCCCTAAAAAACGTTTAGGGGTACTTTCCTACTCCTATTGAAATACTGCCCGTCAATGAGGCCAAACTTAGATTCACAAAACGTTTAGAGGTATGCGTCCCCCTGCTTCCCCCCAGAAAAAAGCACTGGACACAGGTATGGGAAGACTCTTCCCTTAGTGCTTCCTTCCTCTGCACTCAGGAGGAAACTATTTTGAGGCCACCCCGAGCACAGACCACTCTTTCCAAGATGTCTGCCAGCAATTGCCTTTTCTAGATATGACTCTGCAAGTACCCACGACCGCATATGTCAATATACACACTTGGAATCCATGATAGGCATGATATTTGAAGGTGCTGCTTTATAGGCGGAGTTTTGCAGGCCATTGGAAAAAGTTGCCCTACAACTTTATTGGAACTTCCCAAGTTCTGCCAAGTAGCTTTGGCTTTAATGGATCCAAAAAGCACACACCAACTCGCAAACCCTTGAGCCTGACAGCATCTGTATTTGATCCAAGGTGGCAATGAGCTATACAGGAGGTGCTCCTCTGTCCACTACCTTCTGAGGCACAGCAGCACCAGGGATATCAAGTTTTTATAGTTGAGGTGTTGAAAATAATAGGAAAACAGTTGACTCGTTTTTCAGGCCATCTCCAAATATTGCCAACAAAGGCTCTGTCAAGTTTCCACCATCTGCAGCTTTTCAGAATTTTTTTCCACTTAGGTGATTTATTTCAGCAAAACAGCTCTCAGGTCACCAGCTGCTAAAGTACTTATGTAATGGGCCAAGTTGTTTCTCATGCTATCCAACATGAGGCCATCAGACTCTGCCTTGCCTCCAAATGTGCAAATATACTAAGGAATATTTGCATAAAGTGATTAATCACAAGCACTTCAGTACTACAGTTGGGACAGGCATGATTTGGTCAACATGAAGTTCAAATAAATTAGGGTAACTTATTTGCTTGTGGCTATACAATAAGGTAAAAGGTAAAGGATACAGGTGGCGCTGTGGTCTAAACCACTGAGCCTCTTGGGCTTGCCGAACGTCGGCGTTTCGAATCCGCACGATGGTGGTGAGCTCCTGTTGTTCCGTCCCAACCTCTACCAATCTAGCAGTTCGAAAGCATGCCAGTGCAAGTAGATAAATAGGTACCGCTGTGGCGGGAAGGTAAATGGTGTTTCCATGCACTCTGGCATTCATCACAGTCCTCCGTGCTCCAGTAGCAGTTTAGTCATGCTGGCCGCATGACCCGGAAAGCTGTCTGTGGACAAATGCCGGCTCCCTCAGCCTGAAGCAAGATAAGCACCGCACCCCATAGTCGCCTTTGACTGGACTTAATCATCTAGGGGTCATTTACAATAAACTTCTGAGGTAAGCCATGAAGATAATGAAGATTCTCCTGTCTTTGGGAACTCCTACTGTTGCAAAGAACCAGAGCCCAAAAGAGTCCCAGAGTTGCAAGGGCCCTCCATTGCAACATGCACAAAACTGCTGCTTGGGGATCTGCAGGGCATTTTAAGCTGCTGCCACATCACCACCACTCCATGGACAGATCTACCAGAAATGGTAGATGTAAGGTAAAGGTAAAGGGACCCCTGACCATTAGGTCCAGTCGTGACCGACTCTGGGGTTGCGGCGCTCATCTCACTTTATTGGCCGAGGGAGCCGGCATACAGCTTCCGGGTCATGTCGCCAGCAGGACTAAGCCGCTGCTGGCGAACCAGAGCAGCACACGGAAACGCTGTTTACTTTCCCGCCAGAGCAGTACCTATTTATCTACTTGCACTTTGACATGCTTTCGAACTGCTAGGTTGGCAGGAGCAGGGACTGAGCAACGGGAGCTCACCCCATCGCAGGGATTCGAACCGCCGACCTACTGATCGGCAAGTCCTAGGCTCTGTGGTTTAACCCACAGCACCACCTGCGTCCCATGGTAGATGTAGGCCACATCTAAACCATACATTTACAGCGCTTGTATACCTTAACAGTACTAGCTTCCTCCAAAGAATCCTGGCAGTTGTAGCAGAGGTTGATTTAGGGCAGTGCAACCAGTTCTGCTGCACTGGATGTTGAGCCTAGGGGACGTTGCAACTATGATGAAGTGTACGGAGCAAGACGGAAGGTGAGAGGTGGTGGGACACCAAATTTTGGCCTTGCACAGGGCGCCACTGAAATTTGAAAGACCAAAGTCCACCCCGGCTGTAGTTGTGTGGAATTGTAGCTCTGTGAGGGCTCTCCTAATGGCTCTCAGCACCCACAACTTCCTATGGATGCCCAGGGTGCTGCCATGATCTCCAACCCCCTGCCAAACTGTGTATACAAAAAGTAACTAAAATACTTTTGTAATTCTAAAGACTGTATCCACAGAGGCAGCTGCCTGTTGTGTCTCTGAATCAGTCCTGGTACTGGTCATGCCTTCTTTCAGTAATGAGGCATGCCCCCAAACAATTGCTCCTGTAATAAGGCTGGGCGGTCTCCTCTGAAGGTAGGCCTAACCCTAACCCTTGCACAATGCATAAGTAAATCTTTTTTCAGGTTTAAGAGTAAAGTAAACATCCAACTTTAATGGGAAGGGCGAGGGCAAAGTATGCCCTGGTTAGCAGAAGTGGAAACATATAATACTTGAACTGAACGCACAGATATTTTCAGAAGTGGCACCAGAGCTTTCCAAAATATTCTCATTTTTGTGTTTTTGGCTTTTAAAATGTGTTGCTTCCTTCCTCAGAAATTCAGATCCCAGGCAAATGCATATATTTTCTGAACTTACTATTTCAGGTCTGCAGATAGGAAACACTGAGATGAAAGGAAGGTGGGCTTGCTGTGGATAACATTCAACAATAGTGCTACCACATAAGTAACCCTCAGTTTAAAAACTAGTGATGTTCACTGCACCGCCTAGTTTTATTTTTTCATTCAGTTTCTTGTTTTCACAGATGGCGTCTCGGGAAAGTGATACCTAAGTGATATTTTGATTTGTAAAACCGCATAAGTTCCAGCTACTGGTGATAACTCCAGGGTCAAAACATTTTTATTTTTATTTTTTGCAACATGGCACTGGCACTAAGATTATTTATCTACTAGATACGTATCTACAAATAACAAGAGATTCAACCAGTCTTGCGGACGTTAATTGCACCAGCTAATCAACATCAGTGTTTGTACAAAGTGTAAATGGTCACATCATATGGGGAGGAACAGAAAATATTGTGGGCATGATCCAGCCAAAGCTAAGCTTTTTTATTTTTATTTTTTCGGTCCCATTGAGTTTCAAGGAAGAGAAATCTCCACCTCAGTGGAGTAAAAGAGGACAGACTGTTCTGTGCTTGCATAAGGGGTGCTGTTTTTATTTCATTGGCAAGCCTTGTCAAGCTACTCCTTTTGTGAAAATAAAACTGCCAGTATCATAATGCTGTTATGCATATCTGTGATGAGACCATATTTGGAATACTGTGAGCAGCTCTGGCCGCCTTACCTCAAAAAAAGGATACTGCAGAATTGGAAAAGGTTCAGAAATGGGTAACCAAAATGATCAGTTGGGATTTTTTTAGGTTAGAGAGCAAGAGGTGACATGATAGAAGTTTATAAAAACCATGCACGCAGAAAGTGGGAAAAGGTTCTGTAACACTTTGTTGTTGTTGTTGTTGTTTAGTCGTGTCCGACTCTTTGTGATCCCATGGACCAGAGCACGCCAGGCACTCCTGTCTTCGACTGCCTCCCGCAGTTTGGTCAAACTCATCTTCGTAGCTTCGAGAACACTGTCCAACCATCTCGTCCTCTGTCGTCCCCTTCTCCTTGTGCCCTCCATCTTTCCCAACATCAGGATCTTTTCCAGGGAGTCTTCTCTTCTCATGAGGTGGCCAAAGTATTGGAGCCTCAGCTTCAGGATCTGTCCTTCCAGTGAGCACTCTGGGCTGATTTCCTTCAGAAAGGTTTGATCTTCTTGCAGTCCATGGGACTCTCAGGAGTCTCCAACACCATAATTCAAAAGCATCAATTCTTTGGCGATGAGCCTTCTTTATGGTCCAGCTCTCACTTTCATACATCACTACTGGGAAAACCATAGCTTTTACTATACAGACCTTTGTTGGCAAGGTGATGTCTCTACTTTTTAAGATGCTGTCTGTAACACTAGAACTTTGTTAAACAAGGGAATTCTCTCCAGCAGGAGGCAATGATGACCACCATCTTGGCTGGCTTTAAAAGATTATTAGACAACGGAGGACAGGGCTATCAACAACTACTAACCACAGTAGCGAAGTTATACCTCCAGTGTCAGGATGCTAGTTGCTAGAAATCGCAACATGTGCTGATGTGTTCATGTTCCACTTGTGGGCTTCTCACAGGCAGCTGGTTGGGCATTGGGAGAACGGAATTCTGAACTAGATGGGCCTTTGGCCTGATCTACATATTTATGTATAGTAAAATTTTATATAGAAAATCTAGACTTACAGATATCTGCCATATAAGTTATTTAAGAAGCCTTCTACATCCTAGGCTCTGTTTTCTACTATTTATATATTCATTACAATATTATAGCTTGCATTTCCTCATGCGGTTCAAGGGGGCTAGCAACAGACAAAATAAACATAAGAATATATTTTTTAAATGTAAGGCAAACCAATAAGAACAGCAAGCCAGCAATTATTTATTATTTATTTTATTTAAAAAATATTTATATACCGCTGAATCATAAACAAACACGCACACAGAGTATAAAAACATAAAACCAAACAATAAAATAATAGAAGGTTTTTAAAAATAACAGGTGAAAAACAAAAATAGTTTAAAGCAAACATTAATAGACCCTTGTGGGGGGTATAGTCTTAACTGCCTGCATAGACCTGATGGAATAGAAAATGTTTCAGCAGACATTTAAAAGTTGGCACAGAAGGCACTCATTAAAAACAATGGGCCATATCCAGTTCTGCAGCTTCCCCTCCTTCTCCTCAGCCCTCTACATACCCTCCACATCAATTCCAGAGGGTTGGAACTTTTGTTACTCAGTAATCTCAGAGCATATCTCTGTCCCTTTGTGCACAGCACCTACAACAAACATACAAATAACCAGACTTTGAATCTGAACTGGACCTGGAAATTGACATTTCCAATGTCCAGCTCCAACCACCCCCATTTTGAGCAAGCTGAAGCTCCTGGAAACTCTTCAAAGGGAGCCCTGTGTAGAGTGCATTTGATGGTCAGGACCCATAAAAGAGCCTAAGGATCTTTCCATGCTTCCCAAACTAGCCAGCATCATTCGCAGACCCTCCAAGTGTCCCTATTTTCCAGGGACAGTTCCAGATTTACAGTTTCTGATTTGATCCTGCTTTTCCTTAGGACATCCCTATTTTCACTGGAGAAATGTTGGAGGGTATGGAGTCATCTGACCCCTGAGCCATCTGAAGGCAGCCATGAATAGGGATTTTTTAAAATGTTTATTGTTTTATTATGTGTTTATATATGTTGAAAGCCGCCCAGAGTGGCTGGGGTACAATGTGTGGGGTATAAATAGGTAGTAGTAGTAGTAGTAGTAGTAGTAGTAGTAGTAGTAGTAGAATAGGATGTCCCTATTTTCACTGGAGAAATGTTGGAGGGTATGCAGTTGACCCACTATAACTCCATTAATTGCAAAGCAAGCTTTTACAATTCAAAGTAATCGACAGAATAGAGATGGCCTTCCCCACCACCACCTAGCCTTAAGAGCCATGGCACAATAAATCTCATCCATTCCTCCTTCCATACCCCCGCAAGTGTTATAAAAATGAGATTGTGGAACATTTACAGTGATATTAATACAATCAATCAGCATCAGCCAACAGAGATGTAAGAGCCAGCTAAGCCCATGAGGGGAAAGTGGGGAATGGGAATGATAAAGTGGTCTCTGTGGTGGTCAGGGAGAGATGCCAAATACTTGAAACTGGTTTCCAAACTAATAAGCTACAGGGGGAAATGGGGACTACACTCAACTCTACTCTACTTCATTAAAAAGAATTAACTTGACTAAGGAATGGCTTTCCGTGTGTGTGTGTGTGTGTGTGTGTGTGTGTGTGTGTCCTATATATATGAGAGCCTCACACTTCTAAGTCATATATATCCTGTACTGTACTGCACTCTGTATGGGTCTTTCCTTGAGAAAGATCCAGAAGCTGCAGCTATTGCAGAATGCTTCAATGTTGGTACTGGGACAGCCCAGTGGAACCATGTGACATCAGTCCTGAAAACACCGCACTGCCAGTTCAGATGCTGGACTAAAGTTCCCATCTAAACCAAACAGGGCAGCGAAAGCTAAAATAACTGTTCTTCAGAGAATCACCTGGCTATACCTCTTTATCTTCTAGACTGCTCAACTCTTTGGAAATCCAGCATTTCTTGCTTTGTGCAACGCAAGCAGTTGAGAATTCCAGTTGAGAACTTCATAATATCTGTGTTGTTTTATACAACCTAATGAGAACAAAGAGCTAGGGTTGCAGTCCAAACCACATCCTTCTATCAAACCCAGCAAACAAAATATTTTAAAATGGCAGGGCCTGGAGCTCACAGCTATATAAAGATGTGGGATAATGGTTGAGGTTTGATGCCAGGCCTTTTTGCATTAAAAAGGGTTTTACAGGGGTAGAGTTAGGGGCCTCTGACATACTATAAATTGTATTTTGGGGTTAAAAACAGAAAGTGTGTCCCTGGTATCTCTACGTATTCTTGCACACTATATCTTTAAATGTAAGCAATAGGCCTGCCAAACAATTATAGTGTTTAGAGAAGTTGATGGCCTACATCTGTTTAAAATACTACTCAGTGTTTAGACTGATGTGATTGAAAACATTCTGCAAAGACCAAGTATAAATTCATAAAGCTTGATTTTTAGGGATTTGTTAGAATAAAACTCTCCATGTAGGATATAATGATTAACCATTAAGATGTACCAGAACTTTCAATGTTGTTGGTGAATCTATCCTGATTGAGGATAACGGTATTGTTGTGAAATCGCTTTGCCATCCAAAGGCATCATGAGTTCAAGCTGCTCCTTTCTAACAATGGACATTTCCGTCTAGGGTGGTGGTTGTGGGGAAGAAAAGCAACTGAGGTCATAATCCTTTGCTTCTTGGGGGCGTGTCAGAGCTACAGGATTTTATGGATATTTCTTTGTGGGAGGGGAGTGTAGTTGTAAATGTCACTCTATTCCAATCCCCTTCCCCCAGGTTTTCCTCCCCACAAATTAATGAAACTCTGCACTGCCCACACCAACACTTTTCATTGTGGGCATCCATCTGTCTCAGGGTACAATGAAGCAGTGCGCCTTTGCGGGTGAAGTCAAGCTCTTGGAAGTTGCAGCGCCTGCTGTGGTACAGACCGATGCAAGAGAGACATGTTTTGTTGCAGGTGGGGCAGGTGAAAGCATTTGGGGGTGTTGCTGCAGATGCACCATGGCATTTCTTCTCTCTATGCTCCTTCCAGCGGTCATTCCTCCTCTAGTCACTGCTATTGATGTCTCCAGGCACTGTGGTTGTCTGCAAGGGATTCCAGCATGGCAGGGTTGATGTTGCCAGCATTCACATCACATTTGCAAACATCTTTGTAATGCAGAATTGGTCTTCCAGTGGGCCAGATACCTGAAGCCAGATTGCCTGTAGAGCACATCCTTGGAGAGCCTGCCATCCTCCATTCTATGGACAAGACCATGCCAGTGCAGATATCGCTAAGATAGGAGTGAGAACATGCTGGGAATGTGGGCTTGGGAAAGCACATCTTTGTTGGGAATTCTGTTCTGCCATGTGATACCCAAAATCCTCCGGACACAGAGCATGTGGAAGGTGTTGAGGTGTCGCTCCTGACAGTTGTAAGTTGCCCACAACTCACTTCCATAAATCAGTGTGCTCAATGCGCAAGCCTGGTAGACCTTCATCTTGGTATTAGATGTTAGCATCACATTCTCCCATGCCCTTTTGGAGAAGCGAGCTATTGCTGTAGCTTCCTTCCCAAAATGCTTGTCTAGCTCAGTGGCAATTGAGAGATTGCTGGTTATAGTGGAACCCAGGTAGGCATACTTGTCTACCACCTCAATTGTGTGGTCACCAATGCTGATGCATGGAGTGCTGGTGATGTCCTGACCTAAGACTGCACCACCCAAAATTCAACGGTGTGGAATGTTGAGAGAGCTTCAGAGTTATTATGATGCTGTTTGGAAAGCTTCTCCCTACCTTCAGAAGCCCTGTAAATGTGCTTTTGTTTGGGTTACCTAGGAACAACTGATAGCTCTTTCTCTTGTGCAGTTTTGGATTCATGGAAAGTCTAGAATTGATGTTAGTATACAGATGTACCTAACTGAAAGCAGAGTTTGGAAAGGTTTACTGAGGCCCTTTTGCACCTGATTAATCCAATACATCCTTCTTCATTAGCAAATGGAAATCTCAGGACAAATTTCCCTGAAGGCATAATTCCTTGGGTAACACTGAAGTCTCCTAAAAACAATGAGACTCATTCATTTGGGGAGCCTTTGTGGGGTCATTTGACTGATTTGCTACATTTGTTATTTGAAGGAGGGCAGGTTTTATGCATAAGGAACACAGACACCCCTGAACTGGACTCCAAGCTCAGACACTAATTTGAAGCAAATGCTGCTGGGATGTGGCTGGGATTTGTTATGTTTATTAGATGTCATATTGAGAATTTCAAGATGCAGCTTGTAAACCAGAGGAATATTTATTAAGAAGCAACATCAGCACAATTCTTTACAAGATTATAGAAAAATTGTTTTGAGTTATCTCTGTGGTTTTACTAAGGGTCAGTTCATATGTCTGAATGCATGGTGCTTGCAAAAAAAAAGTATATTCTGTCTTCCTGTGACTTTTCAAGCTCTCTTTCAGCTTTGGCTTATAAGGTTCTTTTGATGTGCCCTCTGGAGTTGTGGCAAGTTAGTCCCTGATAGCCTGTTGCTGGAAACTTACTTCTCTGGGGTTTCCCTCAATTATTATTCTTTTTCATGTGATACATATAGAGCTGTTGTTGCATGTTAGATTAGGAATACAGGTTTGAGGCTTCAAACCTGTATTCCTAATCTAACAGAAGGATATCATCTGCAAACAATACCATTTTGTATTCAGCTGGATTGTGAACTGCTCCGTGAATCTCACAATGTTGTTTAATAGCGCAAGCCAGGGGTTCTAAACATATATCAAAAAGCAAAAGTGAAAGTGGACATCCTTGGCTGACACCTTTGAGGCACTGGAAAAAGAGCAGACATAATATTGTTCATTTTAAATCGATGTTGGTGAAACTAGATGTTGGTGATGTTTAACTAGATGTTGGTGAAACATACAATACTTTAATCCATTTTATAAAGTCCACTGGAAATCCAAATTTAGTTAAAGCTACTTCCATATACTGTTTATAAATGTTGTCGAAAGCCTTCTTAGTGTCTAGTAATATAATGGAGAATTGATCCTTATTTTTATTTAAGTCTACCAAATCCACCACTAGTCCAATATTATCTGCTGCTTAGCATGTGTTTCTAGCTGGGCCGAATTTTGTAGGGATTAGGTTCTGCAGTTTTAATTTGAGCCTATGGCCGCTTCCAGCTTTCATTGAGCATTTGGCCTAATTGGTTTGTGGGGAGGTTAGATGGCAATAATAATAATAATAATAATAATAATAATAATAATAATAATAATAATAAAATACCCCACCCATCTGGCTGGATTGTCCCAGGCACTATTTAATGAGCATTCATTCTCATTTGTTTGTGGGGAGGCTGGATAACACCACATCACAGCAAGTGTTATCCCACATATTCCAGGACTTTCCTGCCATCATTTTCCTTATCACAAAAAGTATGATCTTCAGTGGAAGTGGTTTGCACAAGAGCTCCCATTCAACTATGATTGCTCAACTTGAATTTGCCAGCATGTGACTGAATCTCATCTGGAAATAACAGCAGTCTGGAAGCACCTGTAGCTAGATTTTATGGCTGAGTTTTATCTATTACTGTGTTGCTTTTAGAGATTTGCGGTTTTATTGTAAGAAGCTATTGTATGGCTTCTTTTAATGTTATCTAGATAACTGTATTTGTTTCCTAGAGAATATTTTCAGTTAGGTGAATAAAACAAATAGGTTCAGGTGAACTGTGGCAGAGTGTCTTGGAATGGGACTTGGAGAACAATCACAGACAAATGTTAAAGACATGGCTGGAAGACTGATAATCTGGATAGGCTTCTTGATGGTTGGGGGTAATGTTCCAATTAGGAATGTAATGCAAGTCTCACGGGGGGAAATTAAGAAGAAAGAAATCAGAATATCACGTTGGTGGCAAGCATGTTCTGCAAAATCATACAAAATTGCCACTGCTTCTTCTGGTGACTGTTGTATCTCTATCAGGTTTCTCTTGGGACAGGAAATGAGGTGCTTTAACCTCTTCATTGTATTACAGTTCTAATCTCTAGCTCTTCCCTCCCCTTCTGGCTAGCTTTCTTCCTGGTTCCCTTTCATTCCTGCATCCCTTACAGGGATTACTGGGAACCATAGTATTGCGGGAGTATCTCCAAAGCACCCTTGCAGTGGTGAAGCTGCAAGCTCTGGTACCAGGGGCGGAGAGCAGGTGGGGGCAAGGCTGGCACACATCCTGGGAATGTGGCATGCGTCCTGGGGGAATGGTACACCACCCATGTGTGGCGCTGCCTGCGGGGGCATGGCACCCAGCACGGTGGGGTGTGTGTGGCGAGTGTCATGGGGAACAGCCGCAATGGTACCCCCCTCCCTGATGGTGCCAGGGGAGGTGCGCTCTCCCTGCCCCTCCCTTCCTCTGCCAGTGCACCCTTGGCCAACCTGGTGCCTTTCAGATTTTTTTTAACCACAGCTCTCGTCTGTGCAGGTCTGGGGCTGGAGAGCAACGCCTGCTACAAAGAAATTACCTTATACTCACCAACCACTAGATAATGTTGCAGTCAGATCCAGACCAGGAATGTATGATGAAAACTAAGGACACTGCAAAGGCGATAAGCAGTAGATTCAAGAAAAATTGTAACGTTCAGTGACTACCATTACAACTAAGAATAAGAGAACCTTAATTTAGAGGTTCCTACCATGAGTGTATTCATTCTGCTTGCTCAATGTCATGCCCAGCAGGGAATAACACTGTAGATCATTAGCCTAGGGTTTGTTCCAGTAATTTTGCCATTTCTCTTTTGAACCGAAACATGCAAGAGGCTGTGTTAAAACATGCAGGCGTTTTCATCACTCAGTCCCCAAGAGAGTATGCATAAAATTACTAAACGCTCTTTAAGCAACCACCAGAACGGCTTTCCTCTTTCCACTGTCTTGAAAATGAAAGCTTTCCCTATTTGTTTGGGGGTTAAGGAGGGGAAGTGTATGTGCAGAGCTTTTACAGTCCAGCAAGACTTCTTTCAAATTCATCAAAACTCTACTTTCATTCAGGTCTGGGTCCTAGTTTGCTAAAAACCATTCAACAGCCTTCAAAAGGACAGGAACTCACATTATGTCACAAAAGGAATTCTAAATCAGTGTTATTTCATCCTTTATAGAGTATGTGGAAATTCCACAGATTTTTGTAGTGTTGGGACTATTGAGAGACAGTGCTGTGTTTGTTAAACATAGTGAAGAGAACACAGTGAAGAGGATTGAGATCAGGAGCTATAGACAGAGCTGCTTCTTAGGATCTCTAGGATAAGGTATAAGATGTAGCCTGGGGATGAGGGGCCTGTGGTCCTCCTGATGTCATTGGACTCCAGCTTCCAGGAGCCCAAGTCAGCACAATCAGTGGCCAGGAATGGTAGGAGCTGGAAGTGTAACAATATCGGGGGAGATGGGACCAGAAGATTCAAAATATGCCAAGCTAACGTATGAGGGTTCTCACCGTGTGGAACCAGAACAGTAGGGTTGAAGAACTCCGTGCTTATTTAAATCTGCATTATTGTAGCAGGAAATGGCATATTTAATACTTGCCACAAGGCTTTGCATACCTTCTTTTAACCCAAAGTTCCTTGCTGACCTCTCCTTGGAATGCCTCTCCCCTTTCACTCATCGCTACGCTGATGCTTGGCATGCGGGGCAAGGAGTTTATTTGTTTCCAATGAAATGGAAATCCATTTAACAAATGGTTCGTAGAGCATGGAAAGTCACATCAGGATACTGAGTCAACGTGCGTATCATTTCTGGATATGAAGCCAGATATCACACTGATGTCATTGCAAAACATTTCCCTGGATTAGCAAGTTTTAGCTGGTTTGGGAGCGGAATAGTATGTCACCCTTAAGAGGGCTTATTTGAAGATTTGATCGTCACAGTTAGGGAAATGAATGATCAATTATCAATGGCAAACACTAATTCAGTGATTTTTTTATTTAAAAAAAACCACCCTGTTGATTTAAGACCAGAATCTCATATTAGCTCAAAGCCAGGAAATGGGAAGCTAAGGCTGATGCATGAATGGGCATGCCCTGGCATCAGTAATGATTTTATACAACACAAATTGTGTTAGCTTACAATTTAACCTCCATGAACTCCTTTCCTTGGTCTTCATACAGAGAAGGATGAAGTTCCTGGCATCAGCCAAAATGCCCCATGTGACCCTGTTCCTATATTTCCTTTTGAAACATCTGAGACCTACTGTATTGTTAGAGGAATAGTCCAGTGAGTTGACCCAAGCATGTTAGTTTGTGGGGGGTTATGGTGTGTAGTGTAATATGCAGAAATATTTCAGCCTTCCCTCTTGCGGTCAAGGCATACATCCAGGGCCAGTCCACCCATGATGCAGTTCCCTCAGGTGGCAGGCTGGGGACAGCTAGGAGGCGTGGCAGATCTAGGCCCCAATGAACGTGCCACTCATTGTCTCCTGCAATTGTCGCTCTCCTCATTCACTGCCACCTGCTGCCATCTGTTCCTCTGCAGCCTCCTTTTTTCTTCCCTGCTGCCTTCAGCACCCTGGGCCTACCCTGGGCTGCCTCCAGTTACCTCACGTGGTAGCAGCAGGGGGCCAGTGGTGGTGGGGCACTATTTTCTTTTTTGCCTCAAGTAGCAAAATGGCCCAGCCCTTCTTACATCCTTAACTAGCTGCTCTCAGTGACTACCTGGAGAATACGTTTGGTTCCATAAGGCTGTTCTTAATGTGGTGGTGTGTTTTCAAAAGGTGTGCTCCAGAGCATAGTAAACAGTGTCAAAGTAAGTTATCTCATCTAGCTCAGTATTGTCCCATCATTCCCAACCATTGGCATAGCTTCCTAGGTCCGGTGGGATTTGTAGTCCAAAACTTATGGAAGGGGCCATGTTGGAGAAGGCTGGTCTATAGTGTTCTACATTGTAGACTCTACACTGACCAGCAGTTGCTTTCTAAATTTCAGATACCTGAAGATACCAGGGATTGGACCTGGGAAATGTGTGCTCTAGCACTGAGTTAGCAGTTTACTCATTGAGATAAGGCCATCCATATTTTGCAGGCTGATCTGTGAATGGCAGAGCCTACACTGTGATAGTACAGTGGATGTGCACTATGAGTCAGGATGGGAGCCCTAGTGACTTTGATTTTGAGGGTGGCTTGTTGGAAGGGATATGCCGAGTTCCTTTTCACTTTTCTGCTTCTCCAAACTTAAAGCCTGGATTCATTTCCAATTGTTAATAAATTGCAATAAGATTTCAGTTTACATTACAGCTTACGCAAGATTATGTTGGACTGTAATGACATTCCCAAAGTAGATGCAATCTTGACAGCATATGGAAGCAATTCCATATTTACAGATCCTCATATGCATACCTCTCTGTGTTGCAGGGGCAAGCCCCATATTTTGATAACACAACCTGCAACAAGTCAGAGAGGATTCAGCTATTCCTGGAAAATCAAATTAGTCAACTGTATACTATTCAGTCACGAACTGGATCCTGATGTGCGGGGGTTACTGAAATAAGTTTCTCATTTTCCTTTACAGTGGAGGGTGGGGGTGGGTTAAACAGGAGGGTCAGGCCATTGTGACCCTGCACACTTTATCCTATAATAACTTCACAGCCACTTTCTTATGGTGTACCAAAATCTGTTTATTTCCTCTGACATTTAATTCATTCTTATGCGTCTCAGTTCTGTACCCTCAGGGTAGATGAAGCTGGAATTTCCATTTGAGAACATAAGAACTTAAGAACCCTGCTGGATCAGACCAAGGGTCCATCTAGCCCCAGCATCCTGTTTCTAGCTGTGGCCAGCCAAGATGCCTTCAGGAAGGCTGCAAGAGCAAATTGATTGCACTTTTAGTCAAATCCACCCTTTTAATGTTGTTTACCTAGACCAGGGCTCAGTTCTTTTCCCCATTTTCTACAGAGCTTTTGTCCCCCTCCCCCCGGGCGTTTCCTCGATGCCTGAACTTGGTACCTATTTTGTAATGTAAATCCAATTTAATTTGCACAGTTCTGCCTGACTGGGGATGTTTTGTAAAAAATTCAAGCTCCGTGAAAAATTCCAACCAGGTGATACACTTACAGGCAGCACTCCCAATGTAGTGCAAGTTACAGATCTTCAAAACGATTGTCAAAGAGAAGGCAGGTGGCTACCAAGTTGGGTTTGCTGTCCCACCCCCACCCGCTTAGAATATTGACTTTTAATTAGCAGTGATTAAGCACTGTTTTTCTATATGGTCCATTTCTGTCTCAAAACCCATTTTGCCCCTTGGTTGTTGACACAGTTGGGGAATTATCTGCTTCTTTGCAAATTGTAGAGTTTTCATGCACTGCTCACTAAGTAAGGTCTGGGTTTGGTTCTTTTTCCTTTTCCTTTTCTTTAGGAGTGCCTGCTCTGCAGATAACCCCACTGCTTTCTTTGT
This sequence comes from Podarcis gaigeae, assembly GCF_964106915.1. NCBI lineage: Eukaryota > Metazoa > Chordata > Lepidosauria > Squamata > Lacertidae > Podarcis > Podarcis gaigeae. The sequence goes on along the minus strand of NC_139682.1, from coordinate 58,040,199 downwards.
ATAATACTTTAGCTAGAACTATTGATATACATATATACACAGATCTATCTAGAGAGATTCACATACACTCTAATAATTTATTATTCCATTTTATGCTCCTCATTAATCACGACCCATTAAAGATACCCTTCATCAGTCAATGAGTCTGGAAGGAGAAAGGGAGACGTTAACTGGAGAAGTTTGTTTTCATTTTCAACACTCATAATTGCATAACACAAAGAACGTCTGCGAAATCTGAAGGAATCTGACCCAAATCAGAGAAGTGACCATTGATGGGTGATTTATGCTTCAACACAAGTTTAAAGTTTCACTCCAACAAATCTCTCTGAGTAGTAAAATAAAAAAATATATACTGACCTAATTCTAATAGTTCTGCACCAAAAAAACAAGCATTGCTCATGGTCATGAAAAACACTCAGATATAGTACCCATAACAGGATTTCTTTGCAGCATGAAGTAAGCCAAAGAGTCGCATTGCAGGAAGCAACATACCTGCATTGCATTGTGAAAGAAATGGCACCCAGATATTTGTAAAACAAATTATTTTGCAAAAGCAAAATGCTGGATAGAAGCCACTGGAATCAGTAAGTTTCCCAGTGATTTTATTGGTAATGGAGAGTGGGGATCCCAGAAGTAAAGCTTTTGTTAAGTTGCCATGATTACAGCCATTGTAAACATTGTTAGTTTTATGAAGGGCTTTATTAGAGAATCATAAAACGACACTCTGAGCTAATAATGGCTGCAGGAGCTCTCATTGCTTCTGAATTATTTGTTGACATTCTGAATTTCAGAGGGGAACAAACTGTCCTTGCAAATGAATTTTTTTTTAGACATATTGACCACCACAGAGCAAGAAGAGAATACAAAGCTATAGCGATGAACTGAAGAAAATAAAATTCAATACGGACTTTCAAAGGTCGCACCCACACCATACATGTGAAGCACTCTTATGCCACTGGGAGCTGTTGTTTAAGAGTCCTGGGAATGTTAGATCAATGAGGACAGCATCCTGCACCATCTACAGTTCTCAGAATTATTTTGGGGAAGCCATGACTGTTAAAGTGGTTAAGAGTGCTTTCAATGTATGGTGCTGATGTGACCCAGGTTACATGAGAGACCATATCTCAGCAGGTTCTTTCAGTAAGGATTACTATATAGTCCCACCTGAAATGTTAGTTCTGTGGCATAGTTGTCACTTCACCCTGGCTGAATCCCAGACTACTCCAGTAACATTTGAAAAAGAGAATGAAATATGGGATGAAATGGTGAGCTGATGTATGTGGTTCTTCAGTTGGATGCATGGTTGGTGCTTTCTTGAGGTTTGACCCCAGACCACAGCCATCATGGCTCCCAGTTAGGTGTGATACTGGCAAGGCGATGGTCCTATTCCAGTGTTCTTTTTCCTCACACAATTAAAATCCTGTGATGGAGATGGCAAGCGCCCCGCCCCTCTGCTGCATCACTTTCCACTTTTGTATAGCCCTTCATAACTTGGTGGTAGGGCTGAGGGAGAAATCTGATTCAGTTCTCATTTAAAGGTGAACCTTCCTCATTTCTGAAACGTTCCATGAAACAAGACAAAGCCATCTTTCAAAACGTAGATCACTCTGAATTTGGCAGTGCAGTTCTGCAGCCAAATAAGGTGTACAAAAATGCATACGCTAAGAGAAAGTGTGCATTAAAAATGCATATATCAGTGAAAGTAACATGCAAAAATGCATTATGTTAGGCAAAGTTGCCTTGCAAAATTGTGTATAGAAGCGCTGACCCATTTGCCCCAACTGGCACATGCACAACATGCCATTTTCAATGCTGCAAGGGGGCTGGGGTGGAGTGGGGTGGGGCAGACTTATGTACATCCTGCTGACGTTCACGGCAGCCATGAACACAACCCCCGCAGGAATGGGGAGTTGTCTGTTTTGGGCAAAACTGCACTCAAAGATAGAAGACTAAAATGCTAATAAATTTTCATAAGGATTTTTAAAATGTATATATAAAAACAACATATGCTGTTGTTGTTTAGTCATTTAGTCGTGTCCGACTCTTCATGACCCCCTGGACCAGAGCACGCCAGGCACTCCTGTCTTCCATTGCCTCCCGCAGTTTAGTCAAACTCATGCTGGTAGCTTCGACAACACTGTCCAACCATCTCATCCTCTGTTGTCCCCTTCTCCTTGTGCCCTCCATCTTTCCCAACATCAGGGTCTTTTCCAGGGAGTCTTCTCTTCTCATGAGGTGGCCAAAGTATTGGAGCCTCAGCTTCAGGATCTGTCCATAAAAACATATAAAAACAACATATATAAAAACAACAACAACCTCAGACTGATGTGGAAATGTAGAGAACCACACATAAATTGGAAAAATGAAAAATAATTGGAAAAATTGAAAATAATTGGAAAAATGGAAAATAATTGGAAAAATGGAAAATGGAAACCAGCAAATTTATCTATCCCTAACTGAGACTTCACCTGCAGGAAGTTAATGAAGACAAAGACAGGAAAGCTCCCCACTCCAAGAGGTCTCTCCAGCTCCCAAAGGGCTGTAAACAAAAAGGTGATGACATGTTAGAGGGGGCACAGCTTATTAGCACACTCCTGCTTCCCCGCACATGAATTTAATCACACAAGGAGAAACAAAGCCAGAAATGCAACTATTCTCCCACCAATCCCACTTGACCACCAAACTTCCATTTTATTTCTGGGTTGTGGAATCTAGCTAGAGCAAGCACTCAGCAGAGTTAACATGTAAGTAATCTCTGAAGCAAAATGCTCCTGCAACCATTAGGATCAAGCATGAAGGCAAATCATTACGGGTTGTTTTGTTTTTGTTTTTTCAAAACCAATTTATTCACGGGTTCTTTTTTTATTCTTTTTTTTCCAGAACTATGGTCACCATTTCATTTGACTTACAAGATAATCATAGCCAGTTTTGCCCTTTGGCCTCCGGCAGAAGTCACGTGCCCAGCTTCCGTTCGCTGATTGCTAAAATAATCCAGATGCTAACCGCCTGGCTCATTTGTGATTTGAACATTTCATAGTTAACCACACTGTAGATATCATGTTCCCTGGCAATCTTTTTAAGAAGCGGCTATGTTGTCTTTATTGACTTTATGAGTTGATGGTTTGTTCCCTGTCCTGAGTATTGAATAAAGTATTCTATAGTAATCAGATCCATCTTCCGTGGACGTTAGTGCTGCATTAACTTAAGTCCTTTGAGTATCCAGCCTGACACTCAAAGCTCATTGCTTTCTTTAAAACAAAATAAAAATAGAAGCTTCTGGGCAGAAAAGTCACTACATTTGAAACAATATCTTCATAATATAGTTGCACCTTGTATGCCTTTGACTTATGTTTCCATCAAATATATACAACCAAGAGAAAATGATCTGCTTTGCATTCCATTGCACTCACCAATAGCAATTGACTAATAAGCCATTCATTATTAAGGTTGCGTGAAAACACTGTATATCTTCCTATATAATATTTTTGTAAAGGAAAATGTCATCACTCTGCAGGTTGTGTGGCCACCAGTTGGCAGGGTTGGGGGCACTGTGAGCAGAGGTGGCAGCCCCTGGTAAGAAGACATCATTAAAGGATGTAATGCAGGGGGCATGTGGTAGAGTCCTCCATGCACAAAGTGTTCTTGATCCATTTGTGCTCCTCCTTCCCCTTAATTTTTGAATAGGTACCTTGGAAGGAGGGGGACAGGGAAGGTTTCACATGTGCTCTAGGTGGAGGAGATGGATGCATGGCTGGTGTGAGCACACTGTGCAAAATGGAAGAGTGGAGGACTTTCCATGCATTGGTCCTTCAGAAAGCAAGTCAAGTTATTCAAATGCCAAAATCCAATGAGGAATTTGAATGGGGAGAATTTCAGAAGCACCCTTAATGAATGAGATTTCTTACCTTTCACCATGAGGTCCCTCTTAAACCATCTTAAAAGAACAATATTCAAACTGGTTTTAAAAATACAGACAGGACAATAGGGTAGGTCCTAAACTATAGACAGATAGATAGATGATAGATAGATAGATAGATAGATGATAGATAGATGATAGATAGATAGATATAGATAGATAGATAGATAGATAGATAGATAGAGAGAGATAGATAGATAGATAGATAGATAGATAGATAGATAGATAGATAGATGATAGATGATAGATAGATGATAGATAGATAGATGATAGATAGATAGATAGATAGATAGATAGATAGATAGATAGATAGATAGATGATAGATAGATAGATAGATAGATGATAGATAGATAGATAGATAGATAGATAGATAGATAGATGATAGATAGATGATAGATAGATAGATAGATGATGATAGATAGATAGATGATAGATAGATAGATAGATAGATAGATAGATAGATAGATAGATAGATAGATAGATGATAGATGATAGATGATAGATAGATAGATAGATAGATAGATAGATAGATAGATAGATGATATAGATAGATGATAGAGTCAAAGGCCAAGATACTGGGTCATTCCAAGGAAGTGAGCAGAAGGTTTTAGCACAGCCTTTCTCAACCTGTGGGTCCCCAGATGTTGTTGAACTACAACTCCCATCACCCCTAACTAGCAAGGCCAGAGCTCAGGGATGATGGGAGTTGTCATCCCAACAACATCTGGGGACCCACAGGTTGAGAACTGCTGTTTTAGCATTAGGTGCTTTGGGGATTGGACAAGATAGTGAGATATTTTATTTTTATTGTCTCCAAACAGTGTACCCCCTCCCCATCTTAATATTAAGAGTAAGTAACTGACAGAATAACTTTCACAAATCGCTCTATAGTCTTGCGGGGTGGGAATACAAATAGCTCCTTCTAAGATATTAGTTAGGGACGCAGGTGGCGCTGTGGGTTAAAGCCTCAGCGCCTAGGACTTGCCGATCGAAAGGTCGGCGGTTCGAATCCCTGTGGCGGGGTGCGCTCCCGCTGCTCGGTCCCAGCGCCTGCCAAGCTAGCAGTTCGAAAGCACCTCCGGGTGCAAGTAGATAAATAGGGACCGCTTACCAGCGGGAAGGTAAACGGCGTTTCCGTGTGCGGCTCTGGCTCGCCAGAGCAGCGATGTCACGCTGGCCACGTGACCCGGAAGTGTCTCCGGACAGCGCTGGCCCCTGGCCTCTTGAGTGAGATGGGCGCACAACCCCAGAGTCTGTCAAGACTGGCCCGTATGGGCAGGGGTACCTTTACCTTTACCTTTAAGATATTAGTTGGGCAGTTTTAGAACCCTTCTAGGAAGGTACTCACAATGGTTTGCAACAGTCATTTCTGATGAAGGGAGTGAAACCATCAAATTGTGTCCAACAGGGTTAGGGAAATGAAGGCACCAATCCTATATGCACTTTGAACTCAACAAAGCTTGCTTCTAAAAAGACGTTGTGGTGTAAACTGCTATGTCCAGAGGAGCAACTGAGCAAAAGGTTGAAGATCTACAAGCATTCATGAGGAAGCAATGCTCTGGGCAACACTGAGCTAAATACTCTGTAATTTCTGCTGTTTCATTGCTCATTCATCTGTTCCAATAGAAATCATAGCAGCAGAGGCTGTTTATTTGATAAATCTTTACATCCAAGTGGAACTCTTTGTGTCTTTTCTTTTTGTATTAAAAAAAATTACTTACTTGTTTATTAATTGGGTACATGTGTTTACACTCAAATCCATCCAAATCATGATACAATTTCAATAGCTGCCAGTTCACACTCAGCCATGAACTGAATCCAGAAAACTAGAAGGCACACAAACTTAATGACACAGTACTATTAATTGTGCAGTTTTAACTCCACTTTGGCATCAAAATCGAAATGCATTCGCATCATCCTGTACCCAGAACACTCAAGGATTAACTGCTAAATGCCTGAACCACCCACATCACATGATCCAATTGCACCCACATCACATGATCCAATTGCATAATGCTTCATGAATTCCACAGCGGAACACCTAATTGGGTGGATTGTCCTCATGAGACCTGAAAACTTCATCATCATGGCCCCAGTTTTGGCACACCCAAATAAAATAATAATAATTGACAGCTGAATATATATAGATATTTTCCAGTTGAGATTTTGCAGGCATTTGGCTCTCTGAAAAGGGCATCATAGTCATCCGAGTTACCAAAGGGAATATCCCATTTGACCATCCCTGCAATGTTGATCACTAAGTTGAGAATCATAAAAAACATTGCGTAATCCATTGACCTGATATGTCTGGTGATGCTAGATGAAATCAGTTCTTAATTTGATGCAGGGCTATAAACTATTTGATACTGCTGACAGAACTTTATAAGAATGTGTAAGGCTTTAGACTTATGGCCAGCAGGGTTGTTTTCACTTTAGCAGGCCCTTATAACCCACAGGAAGCTTCTCACACTGTACGGAAGATGCTTAATCTAGGCAGCATGAATCACTTCTTAGCTTAGCCTCCTGTTTTCTTTGCACAGAGCATGTGCCTCCTTCTGTTCTCCATTTTGTTCCCTCACAGATTCTTCCCCTTCTTTTAATAAGCCGCTGTCTTCACTATACAGTGGTACCTCAGGTTAAGTACTTAATTCGTTCCGGAGGTCCGTTCTTAACCTGAAACTGTTCTTAACCTGAAGCACCACTTTAGCTAATGGGGCCTCCTGCTGCTGCTGTGGGATTTCTGTTCTCATCCTGAAGCAAAGTTATTAACCTGAGGTACTATTTCTGGGTTAGCGGAGTCTGTAACCTGAAGTGTCTGTAACCTGAAGTGTCTGTAACCCGAGGTATCACTGTACATTTAAAGCAGCAGCATACCACTTTGAAGTGATGGCTTCCCCCAAAGAATCCTGGGAACTGTAGTTTGTCAATGGTGCTGACGGTGATCAGGAGATCCCTATTTCCCTCACAGAGCTACAATTCCCAAAATTCTCTAGGAAGAGGGATTGACTGTTAAACCACTCTGAGACCTGCAGCTCGCTGAGGGGACCAAGGGTGTCAATCAATTCTCCGAACCCCTAATGGTTCCCATGAGTCTTTGTGGGGGGAGCCATCACTGCTTAAAGTGATATGTTCCTGTTTTAAATGCATAGTACAGATGGAGCCCATGCGCTTAGTAACAGGAGCAAAAGTCCGGAACCAAAATATGTTTTTGTTGGTGGTGTTTTAAGAAAAAATAGGTCAGAGTCATGTTGGATGGCCTTCATTATTATAGCACATTGTGGTCAGATGCTGCCAACTGGAAGAGGGGAACGTCAGTTTAGAACTATTAAGCTCAAACTTTAAAACATATGCCCTGTGAGACACTTGCAGAGAGGACCATGTGAGGGCATTAAAGGACTCTTTGAGAGAAATAGCTAAAGGCTTTTTCACATAAAACATTTTTTTCCTCCAATTGCTGTGAACTTGATGGTTTGTTGCAACAACCATGCTTAACTAGCAACACACAAATTAACCAGATAGACACAGTGGCGTAGCGTGGGTTGTCAGCAACCGGGGCAAGGCAAGTAATTTGCGCCCCCTAACCCTACCCCCCAGATGTTGCGCCCGGTGCGGCCGGCCCTCCGTGCACTCCCCACGCTACGCCACTGGATAGACACTCAGAGGCATTAATTGTTTCCCATGTGGCTGAAAAATTCAGAGAGTTCTGTATACAGTTTTCAAGCCTGATCCTCGGCGATCCTGGGGTGTGTGCTTTAAGTCAGGCATAGGCAAACTCTGGCCATCCAGATGTTTGGGACTACAATTCCCATCATCCCTAGCTAACAGGACCAGTGGTCAGGGATGATGGGAATTGTAGTCCCAAACATCTGGTGGGCCGGAGTTTGCCTATGCCTGCTTTAAGTAATCGCAGTGTTGGAAGACAGATCCATAAAATCCTTTACAATTGTTTTAGTTTATAATTCTGTATTGTGTAATGTTTTATTTCTGACTATCGGTTGAATAAAGGAAATTGATTGATCCTTTACAAAAACTTTACTGCTACACCTACACATCTGTACAACACTTTCAGATGTCCACAGTGTTTCATGTACATAGCTACCTGTCAACCTTACAAGACCTTTACAAGAAAAGTCTTAGTTATTTGTGTTTATATATTTTTGTGTGGTGAATCAAAGCCTAATAAAGGTTCTAGGTTCTAGGTTTATCTAGAATGACTTGGTTGGCAAACAAATGTCAATCTGGCCAGCCTTGATCCATATAAAGGAAGCCAATCCCACATACGAGCAAATGTGACTCATACTTGCTTCTCCAACCCCAACACATATCAAGAGTAATCCATATAAGAGAAAGTGTAGGGTACACTACAGCTGTGGAATAAATGGCTCCTCTCTCACCACAGCTAGATGTGAAGTCCCTCTTATTCTGAAGGTCTTTTGTAATGAGAATTCAGTGATTTGTACACTTTGGTTTTGCTCATATAACCACTGAATCTGTCTGCAAGGCTGACAGGCTGCAGGTTTCTCTTATACTCCTAGCTGCGATCACACGTGACAATGATTGATATGTCAGGGGTCTTTAGGTCCTTTGAATAAAAAGCTACCTTTTGCTTTCTCTCTCTCTTTTCTCTCTTTGGTGGCACTGCTCAGTCTGAGGGAAAGAGCTCTTATTTTTAATAGGGCTGATAATGCACCAAGATGAAAGCAAGTAGCAAACAAGTTCCTCTTTGTCTCCTCAAAGCAACACAAAGTGATGGAACGGTAGCAGCCGCCTCCTGCTTCCAAATTGGCTCCCAGAGGGGATCCAGGATGACAAATGAACCTAACTCTGACATTCTGGCAGTCCCTTAGATGGTGGTAACCTGCTAAGTCATAATCAGCATAGACTCACTATTGGAATCAATGGGCTATGCAATCATAGTTACTGCTCTCATTCATAATAAAGAATGCACAGAGTTGATAAGCAGTAGTGCCACCCAAACCTGCCGTTGTTTCTTGACATTTATAACAGAAAAGAGCTGAGTATCACACACTGGCGGGGATGGAAATAGGTGAGAAAATGGCCAGATCCATTTGAATTTTACACGGAAAATTTCTATTTGCAATAGAAGGCACAGGTTTTAAGAATAAAACCTTAAATCTTGCAAGCAGCTTTCTTTCTGCTTTGATACTGTTAATCACTTACCCAGGACAAAACTAGTTTCCATCTTGGTTTCATTTATTAGCCGCATTCCTTAATTATTAAGATAATATTTGCCTAAGGCCTAAGGCTGAAACCCTAATCAGGCACACTTAGAGCCAAACTAGACATGTCACTAGAAACATCTATCGGGATTTTGTCTTTTGAGGCTAACAGCTGCTGCACCAGGGAGACACTAATAAGGAGCACAACTAGAGAGGGAAACCTTGCTCTCACCCCCCCTTCATGACACAACATCAAACCTTCTAAGGTGGCTCTTGACATCAAGAAACCAACCACATCGCTTCAAATATGATGATGAAGAAGAAGAGTTTGGATTTGATATCCCACTTTATCACTACCCCAGGGAGTCTCAAAGTGGCTAACATTCTCCTTTCCCTTCCTCCCCCACAACAAACACTCTGTGAGGTGAGTGAGGCTGAGAGACTTCAGAGAAGTGTAACTAGCCCAAGGTCACCCAGCAGCTGCATGTGGAGGAGCGGAGACGCGAACCCGGTTCCCCAGATTACGAGACTACCTCTCTTAACTACTACACCACACTGGCTCTCTATGATCTTTAGCACTGTGTCTAATTTGTCTCATTGGCAGTGCTTTTTTTTCTTAACAAATAATGTTTGGGGTACTATCATTTTGACTCAAGAAAATCATTGTTTTATAGTTCAAATTGGGGGGGGAAATTCAGTAAATGGACAAAAGTACAAAGATCCACAAAATGTTTAGGGGTATGCGTTCCCCTGCATCCCTCCAGAAAAAAAAGTACTGCTTACTGTTGTCAGCCCCAAGCAACTCAGTGGCCTTCAGTTTCAAATAAACACGCACAGGGTTGGGCTGTAGAGTTTGCAATAATGTGAAGGCTAGTGCAAAAGGCAGAAATGAAATTCACATCCCCAAGTGCCAGTCCACTCGTCACTTTCTGCAAAGGCTCTTCATCAGTTTTAATTGCAGCAAGCTAGAAGACGTGCTCTAAATCCATCAGTAACCCATAACCTTCCAATTGCTATTTATTGGCCCTTGCAAAAAGTCTTTGTACATGGCTAGCCATGAATTATATGAACTCCCAGGCGGTATACAAGTCCCAGTGTTCTCCGCTGGGATAGAACTGTGGCTCCAGCATCTGGTCTCCCCCTACTCTTCACCTTTTGCATGTGTTTGCTATAATCTGATACATATGTTAACCATTGTTCCGACTCCTGTGCCCCTAAATGAGGTCTGCCATTGGTTTTCATAGACATTGTATGGGACGTGCACAACACATCACTTTTATTAGTCTGTTTTATCGTCCTTAGTTCCTAACAGCCCAGACCACAGACCTCCCCGGGTCTCTATAACTTCTCACCAGAGGCTGTTTTGTGAGGCTCCTATGCAAAAGGTTTCATGGTTGCCCATTTCTCCCACCCGCCCCTTGGAACCCTCCAGGGCCCCTTGGGTAAAGCAAGGCATAACAATTCACCTCGTGCACAAATAATAGACTGGAGTGGATCCCCTCGAGCTTTTTCCCACCACTCCAAAGATGCTCCCTGGCCCAGATAAACACACCTCTGGCCCTAAGCCCAGAATGCGTTGGTTTCTGGAATTGCCTAGGCAGAGCTGTGTGCATCTAGCCGGCTAGCCTTAGGGCAAAGCCACAACAGCTGTGCGCTGCCTCCTCCATTGGAGGCAATCTTCTGGGCAATGCAAGTGGGAAGAGTGCTGTTGCAGGTCCTGCTGTGGGCTTCCCAAGGGCATCTGGTTGGCCACTGAGAGAACAGGATGCTGGACTAGATGGCCTGATCCAGCAGGACTCGTCTTACGTTCTTATGGCAGCTGTAAATGGGAAAGGACTGCGGTCAGACAGACCTGTGTGATGTCTAGCCTCTGATGTTGACATTCCTGAAAGCCCCAGGCCCTCAGAAATCTAGTTTGTCACTTTGCAATTGTTTTGGATGTTATTTCTGCTTTCCCGGCGCTTGAAATGTACGCTAATAGTTTCAGGCTGCACTTGGGTTACCTATAGCCACATAATTTTCTGGCTGGATCAGCTTAGGCATATTTCTGAAAGCATAATTTTGGCTTGTGTCAGCCCGAGTTAGAGTCGCAAATTAAGGCCCATGTAGCCAGGGCTTTGATCCAGATGTGTTTGAGATAGGGAAGCTGACATAATCATAGGACGCTGCCCCTTCCTTACCCACAGTTGCCCTTGCAGACTGACACCACGCTCAGCTCCAGAGCCAGCCTCTGCTTCCTTTTCTGCATCCTCATTCTACTCTCACGCAATAATTTCCTCACAGCAGAGCAATACATGGCTGGAATTGCAGTCAGTGCCAGAATTTTCCAATAGAAAATCCCTTTTTTGGGCCACAGCCCAGCACTTTGGGGAGGGGGGAAAAGCTTGTAACATCTGGAAATAGTGGTAGTACAACATCTGCAAAACTTTCAGAAATGTAGGAGGGAGGAAGAACTACCTACATAATAATCGATGTGGCTAATTAAATTTCAAATAGCATAACATTTGATACATATGCCTGTCCTTATCTCCTATAAGTTCCCTTTTACTACATGGCGCGTTGCATGCAGCTCACCGCTGATTAGAGCCAAAGCAAATTCAATGTGAGGATTTCGCATTCAAGCATTGCAATGGATTTGCACGGTGTGTAGCCAAGTGGGATCCTCCTTGCATTCACAAAACACACCACTTTGCATGGCGATTGAATGTGTCTTCCTTTTTTAAAAAAAGGAATTTGAATAAATAAAAGCATCATTTAAATGGGCAAGCTGTCCCCAAGAAATCCACCCAAGCAGGCATTGTTCTCTGGGAAGGAAAACAACTTCTGGGTCAGGAAAAAACATATCCAGATTTTTAGTGCTAGGGATGCAATCCTAAGCACGCTTACTGGGAGTAAGTCCCACTGAACCTTCCAAGTAAACAAGGGTAGGATTGCACTGTAAATTACATTATACACATATTTTGCTAATATTTTAAATGTGCATTACTTCCTTAGCTATTTAAAAATAATATGTAAATTGTGGAAGCTTGCTATATTAAAATTCCCTTGCTCTGTCTCTTGCAGTTTCTAGGCACTTTTGAGATACTTCTTGGTCCACATCGGTAGGCGTGAGTGGTCATTGCTTTGTCCAAAACCAATAGTTTCCCTATTTGGCATGATACAAAAGTATTGGAACACGTACCTGAGTTATGAGCCCCTTCTGTTACTACCACAAAAGCCAAGCAGTGAAAAAAGGCCTTGGTCTAAGCAACCATTCATTTTTGCTATTTATGTATGCATTTAGAAGTGGTTTATTACAGAGTTTTAATGATTTTACTAAAGCCCCGGTTCAATCAGATTTCACAGTTGTGTAGGAAGCCTACAGCTTTCTCCATGTAAGCTACCCTTTCAGACATTTCAGGATACAGTATAAGATGAACATCTCTATACGTATCTATTGTCTCATTCTGCATCACTCTTAAATTAGACATCTTCAGAACTCACAGTGCAGCTGAGCTCAGTAGCATTTCATATATTTTTTCCATAGAAAACACTCCTATTAATAACATTGAAACAAATGACAAATCCAAAGTTCAAAGTTATGAAAAATCCTATTTATGACTTAGAGTACAGCTGATTTTCCTTTAGCTTTTATTTCATTGATAATTCTGGGACTGTAGTTGAAACTTTGCAACTTAATGAGCTGATGTTATTACTCATACCGTGTGACCATCTGGAATCAGTTTGGCCTGTGAGCCCAAACCGCCAAAAGCCACCTGTAATGCATTAAGTTGCAGCCCAGTACCAACTACAAGGATTTGAAAAGCTCGGTCTGCATAAATACTAACCTGTGAGAACGTAATTGGAGAAGTGATATTTAAGAACTGATAGTTTGCCAGAAACTCTTATACTCAGGGGAATGGACACACAGGCTTAAAGTTTAAAGCCAAGAGGTTTTCAGTTTCGACATTGGGAATCAAGATAATCATTGCATATGGATGTTGTTTAGCTTTCCAGGCCACTGGGCCTGTCTAAATAGTTCAAGCTTCTCAAAAAGGCGTATCAGGCCCATTGTTCTTCTGTAGCATTTGAGTCTTATCTTCAAGGTGGTTAAACCTGGCAGGCCACCATCTTCTAAATAGTCTTTGATTGGAGCAACCAAACTTTTCATCTCCATGGCAAACCCTCTTGTGAACCTTCTAGTGAAAACCTTGGTAACATGTTTTACCAACAACAAACGGACAACAAAACTGAAGTATGACACCTCAATCAGATTTAACAAAAATGCACAGGATTAGCAGTAATCCCTTAAATCACAAGGAAGCTACATTTTCTTAAAATGGAACTAGAAATTGAGGAAAATTCTGAGCTTACACTTTTGGGGGGGGCACTTCCACACATCCGGGAATGAATGACAGCAGACAGTTATGGGGTAATATTTAGGGCTCTGCAGCGAACAGCAAATAAATGCAACTTAATGCAATCTGAATTAGTGGAGGCACTCTAAAACTTAAGGCAGGTGTGGGGAACTTTTGGCCTTCTAGAGGTTGCTGAACTACAGTTCTCATCAGCCTCAGCAAGTACCGTATATCAAATGACTAGGAATGTTGTCAGTTGCCGTTCAGCAGCATCTTGAGGTCCAAATATTGCCCACACCTGACTTAAAGGAAGAGCTTGGAAGATGCACCTCCTTTTGTCTACCTTACATGAGCAATTCCATTCTTGATTCCAAGTGCTGCCTCAACCCGTGAACTGGTCTGTACCATGCATCATTGGCCAGCCTTAAAGGCCTGCTCTCGTGGCACCTGACTGCATTCTCCCCTCAGTGTTAGATATGATGATGTCATGAGAACCCATATCTTCTTGATTCTCCTCAGTTGTGCTCTGAATAGCCCCATCTGATGAAACCTGAGATTTTACTGCATTCCGCTGATCCACCAAATGCCAAAATGCTTCATAATATGCTGTATCTCTGGGCATAAACAAACATGATAAGGAATGCTGGGTTTCTGCCAAAAGCAGCTGAATGTGATATACCCCCTACCATCTCTCTTATAGCATGTCACAGTGGAAATGTATGATCTGATGCCATCACGTCCTGCATTTCCCTGCCCTTTCTCTACATTAATATTTGCAACATGCAGGAATCTAACATCAGTCTCTCCCAATTCATTCAGAAGAATGAGGCTGTGATGCATATGCTTTATGACACTTCATTCATTGTATTTGGAAAAGCAAAGGTATATGCATCATAAGAGTATATGGACAAAATTCCATAAAAATGATCTCACTAGATTCATTATCAAATCAAGATTTTATTTTATAAACAGTTTAGGTTTTAGCAGTGGGAATACAATTTGGCTGCCTGGAGCATTTACCTACCATTTTCCCTATTTATATATCCTCTTGGATTATCAGGGGAAGCATCAGAAGACAAAGAATATTAAATCCTTGGAAGCCATTTCTCAGCACTCAGTCCTGGGAGTTCTTGGATTTTTGGGCTGAATGTCAAAACTGAGTGGAGACCTGTGAGGAAAGAAAAATAAGGAAGTTCTTATGGATTAACTAAGTGCAGCGCATTGCCCTTTCAAGCTTTAAATTAAAATGTTGGCCTCCAGGGTTGCAACCATTACACCCTGACACACCCCAGCATTTTCTTTCTGCATTCCTATTTAACATAAATATATTTCAAATGCATTGGGCTGGCACACTGCCAGAAAGAAACAGCCAAATATGCCCAGCAAAGTGAGAGATTGACTTTAGACCTGCCAGTAAAATATACCCCTTCTGTACACCACACATTCTTCCATTGCATGAACAAGGTTAGATATTGTTTTTCACTCCGCTTCCCAATTCCCTATGCCACCCATGTGCTGAAGCAGAAATTAAACTCAGGAACTTAACCCACTACCACCCCACTTAAAAAACAAGAAACTGCAACTGTTGAAGCAGATCTGAGATGCTTTATCCAGCATGTGATCTTGGTCTACAGAGTAACATGATCTTGTATCATTTGTTGGTCTCCGTCTGTCGTGGGAGGCAATGGAAGAGTGCACCTTTGGGGTTAAGTCTAACTGTCGGAGAGTTGCAGCGCTTGCTGTGGCTGTAGATACAAATACAGGAGAGATATGTTTTATTGCAAGTGGGGCAGATGAAGACATCTGATTTCGCTGATACAGGTGTGTTTCTTCTCTCTGCGCTCCTCCCAGCAGTCAATCTTACTGTGCTTACTGCTATGGATACACAACCTGACTGTATGTCTCCAGGCACTGCAATCATCTGCAAGGGATTCCTATACAGAAGAGTTAATGTTGCCAACCTTCATGTCCCGTTTGCAGACATCTTTGTTACACAGAATTGGTCTGCCAATATACCTAGTGCCTGAAGTCAGCTCTCTATAGAGCATGTCCTTCCATCTTTCATTCTGTGGACATTGCCAAGTCAGCATACACTGAGAGTGTAGCCCACCCGAATTTGGTCTTAAGTGCCAGATTTGCCAAAGGAAGCATTCAAGGAAGATATGGCAGCACTGTGTGCCATATTCCTCTTTTGTAAGTAGCATATAGCATTTCAAAGCTAGGCCCCTGCACCGCAGTATTGCACCTGCATGCCTGCCAACCCTTTATAGGTGTTTTAAAACAGCAGGTGTGCACGATACACCCCAGTGTCAATCACTTGTTAATAGTAGCCACCTCCAAACAAAAACAAAGCAAAACAGAAATCCTCAGAAATCCTGAGCTGGTCTCAGAAAGTCCTGATCTTGAAATGACCTCAATATCCCTCGCTCTTTGAATCTTCTCCAGTACAACAGGTAGGACTACAATGGACGTGCACATTTCTGCATCGCTTTGTACTGATGAAAGGGTGTTGCAAGAGGAAGGAAGTTATAATAAATGTATGATGGCTCCAGACAGTTATCTCCGTTTTGGTCCTATTAATTGCTAGCATAGGAAATGCTGACAATGATTTATGCAACCTGTTTAGATAACCTAACGGGGACCCATTAAGAAATCCTTGACTGTATGATCATCCATTCCTGGGTTCCCATTCATGGAGGTTGGAAGGATCACACGCCATATTTTGCTTGCCCAGGCCTTTCAGCTTTCTAAAGGAACATTTGTATTCCAAGTGCATCTAAATGTGGCAACTACTTCCGGCATTAAGAGATCAATCGCTTCCTCCTTCCTGCAAAACAAGACTTTATTTTAAGTGCAGTGGGAGAACTGCCATCGTGGCTGAAAAATCCAAAGCTAAAGCCAGGACTTCTTATCAGGTAGCGGGTGTGGAACGAAGGTCACATGGGTCATGGTAAATAAGGCTGGTTTCCTTCCATCTTAACTCTGGAAACAAGCCATGAAACTTCAGGTTGTTATTCAGTTCATGTTCAGCATACCATATCATGACAGCATGAGCTCTGGACTCTGGAATCCTCTCTTGGTTCATTTTACTCGCTTCCTCCTTGTACTTCTTCCCCTGCACCTATGTAAACCTGGACCCTTCACCTGGGTGAGAGTCTCCTCCACATGGCCTGAACTGGCCAATAAGCTCAGGGGAGCAGGCTGTCTATAAAGCATGCCTCCCTGAACCCTTCCTCTTTTCAGCATCCCAGCCTTTGCCAGTTGGTGCTTGGGGCTAAGGAGGGATTTTTTGGGGGGTGAACACTGATTGGTCTCTGGGTGCACTTCTTCACCTTCTTCACATTGCTCTTAATTGTCTTATAGTGGGTTTGATTTGGTTGCTTGGTTCTTTTGGCATTTATTGTGGGCAAGTAAGTGCCTTACAGCTGGTCAGCACCCTGAGGCATGCTGGGCGGAGAGCACTACTCTAACCACCTCCTGTGGGTGACTGAATGACGATCAGTTGGGGTGGCTGGCACTGGTCAAGTCATACACCCTTGGCTTCCCTCTACAGGAAAACGCCATTTGTCTCCCATCATGCCAGCTTGGCTGATGCAATTGATCTAGAGTAATTTGGGCCCTAGCAGCAGGCAGAAGATGTTTATCCATCTATGCAGGCTACAGCTGCTCGGACTTGTTATGTGAGATTGATGCAAGTTCTTCATTATTATATTTAAATAAAATGCAACCTTACACCAATTATTGTATTGTCTAGTGTGGCGCTAAGGGCATTTTGCCCAAACCAAGGCATATGTTTTCTTTAGGCCTTTCTCTTCCCATTGTACATGGTTTCCAAGACCACATTCACACTCTACGTTTAAAAGCAGTATAATGCCACTTTAAACAAAGAATTCTGGAAGCTGTTGTTTGTTAAGGGTCCTGAGAGTTGTTAGAAGACCCCCTAGTCGCCTCACTAAGCAACAATTCCAAAAGTTTGATGATTAAACCACTCTGTGAGGGAAATACAGGTTTCCAAATAGTTCTCAGCACCCTTAACAAAGTGTGTCTCCCGTAATTCTTTGAAGGAAGCCACAACTGTTTACAGTGGTATTATAATGCTTGAAATGTATGGTGTGAATGTGGCCTAACATTTTCCACTCCAGATATAAAGTAGTACAATATATGGATGGCTCAGTGGCTGGAGCTGACCTCTTAAATACACCCAATCCCAGTCCATAACTGTGAGCTAAGGAAGTACATAATGTTGTGCAAATGGCATTATGCACATAAATAAACCCCTGCATTGGTTGAAGGAATCATGGAAGGCACTCTGAACTTTTCAGAAGAAGGAGACTTGCAGATGCTGTAAAAAATACCTTGTCATCCATTTCAAGTCTATAAAATCTAATTTAAAAAAAGTAAATGTCTCAACACAGTCTAATGGACATTATGTAGTTACAGCCTGAAGGAACTGCAATAAAAATATTTCCAGACTGGTTTATAGGGCACAGCTGTCCACTTCATAGAGCTATTGCTAGAAATACTGCCTTGCTGGCAACCTGAGAGAGACCTGAATGGACATGGGGATTCTGTTCTTTTCAGGTTATTTTAATTACTTATTCATTTCCTAGAGGGGAAAAAAAACCTAAGACCATGGAATACACTTCACAAGTCTTAAGACAGTATGCTGAACTGAAGTTCATTTTATTTGTTCTAGGGGTACCCAACAGCAACACTGCTCATTTCTTGGATGTTTACATGTATGCTTAGTGATATGATTGGTGAATTCACTGGCAGCTGCAGCCAAGAACCCTGGAAACATTATTTGCAACTGAAGAGTATCAGCCAATTAAAATATTTGCTTCTTGGAAAAGATGAAGCCAACTTCCTTCCCTGGTATCTGGCAACTGACTTGTACATGTTTGCTATGTTGGTAGTAGCTACTAAGTTCCTCATCCAAATTTTCCTCTCTTCCTTAGACTAAGGAAATTGTTTGCCACTGTTTTAATGGGCTGTTGCAAAGTGTTTTTGCTCATCTTGGCTGCCACTTCTTCAAAGTCCCAGGACCTACATATGCAGTGTCATCTAGCATTGCCCCTGTTGTCGACAATGGCTTCAAAAAAAGAATGGCAAAGATGATGAATTTGGTGGCTGTTTATGGGCTTTAGCGGGATATATGGAGTTCCATGTGTTAAAAGCATTGTTGTTTTCTTTTGGCCAGAATGTGGCTGAGGTATGTGCTTCTCCCAGTGCCAAAAGAAATATAAAAAATTGCTAAAAAAAAATTGAGGTGCAGGTACTCATATCTTGATTTTAAAAAATTGTGGGTGACAGCACAAAATGGCTGCCATGGGAAGCAACATTGGTGATGGCATTCTGCACCATTGAGTCCTGTCACACAGAGAATGCTGCTATGCATATGAAAATTCTTCTAACTTCCCCCAAAATTCTATAGATGTTTCACCTCAGTAGAGGTGTTCTTTTTCAATCTATTTTATGCTCTAATATAACTGAACAAACACTGCAGAATCTAACTCTAGAAAACAAGTTGAGTGGTATTTTTATGTGTGCATGTGTGAGAGAGAGACTAACGAAACATACATTTTAAATTCTTAAGGCAAACATTTTGGCTTCCATCTTCATCACTTGTTATGCAGTTTCCAAGGGGACTGGCCTTCATTCACTGGAGACCTTCATTGGCTTAAGAGATGCTGGTATTATCTTCTGAGGCCATGCAAAATTAACGTGTCCACCATGTACATCCATAAGTTCTCCCTTTTTGCTCACATTGTTGGATTTGTTGGCATCTCTGTGGCAAACTCTGAAAGGTTGTAGTACTCAGAATTAAACACTTAGCAACAGATTGCTCCACTTTTCTTGTCAAAATCACCAATTTGGTAGCTTCTAAAATGTGTTTGTATGTAGGGCTGTTGTTTTAGCCTACATGCTGCATATGACATTCCAGGGGTGTTGTTGTTTTTTCTTTTGCATTCCAGGATATAAATTGTATTGCAGGACCTGCAGATGATGTCCTGTTGCTTTTGAAGATAGTTGTCTCCACGAGATACACACAGATTATAACAGCATTTGGAATTATCAGGATTGCTGATGGATGACTCCAATACAGTTTTGGCCAATAGTTTGCATAGATTCGGAGGATGGCAAAATATTGTAACAGGGCACTTGCTGGTAGCTTTAGCAAGACGTTCAGAGATTGCTAACAATAGGCAGCTTTCTCTAATTGTTGGGAGATAGGAGATGAAACATAAGATAGAAAACATGATCTCTGTAAAAAACAACAACTGGGAAAATGAAAAATAAGAACACAATGTTCTTTTATTTAGGGACTGCTGATATATCTATAAGCTGGTCACTCAGACAGTCAGAGGTAGACAGTCTCCCAATAGATAAGCAAGGGAGAGGAAGTGCTGGCCCAAGACTGACAGGTTATCACAACGGGACAAGGAAATGGACTTGAGGGGCAACAAGGCCTATTCTGAGCCCTGCAAATGTCTATTTTTATTTCCCTGTATTTTAAACACGAAGTATTGCAGGAAGCTGGATGCTATTTTCAATTCTAATTAAAAATCAGCTCTTCCACACAAAGGTCTTTGGTTCCAACTTTCCACTGGGACCAAGGTTTTTACAGCTGTGAATTATGTGGTTTTGAAAGTGGCAGGGGGGACGTGGAAAGAAGGGTCCTTACAAAGGAACTTCCTGAGTCCCATCTCTATCAGGGCCTCTGAGATACTTTTACACACCATTTCAGTCCCATGTGATAGGTATGAAAGCACTGGGTCCTTGACAGTAGGGATGGGAGGCAAATCTGATGCAGTTTGGATTTAAAGGTGAACCTATTTAATTTACACTTTCTAAAACAATGCATGAAGTGAAACACAGCCATCCATCAGAATTCGCACGCCCCCAAATTTTGCAATGCAAAATTTCTCCGATCACATAATGTACCAAAAATGCATATGCTGGAGTGAACTGTGTATAGAAATGCATATACTGGTAAACATAGCATAAAAAAACACATTGTATTGGGGAAAATGGATTTGTAGTGATCCTAAGAAATGTTTTAATTCTTTAGGAACTCTATGCATCTGCATTGTTTTCTTTATCAAAAGAGAGGACCAGCTTCAATGTTAAACTAAATACATATCCATCCATTTCTGTCTATTATCCTAATAATAATACAGTCATAGCTCAGAAGTTGAACAGAATCTGTTCTGGAAGTCTGTTTGAATTCCATAACATTCAGAAACTAAGGCACGGCTTCCGATTAGCTGTAGGAAGCTCCTTCAGCCAATCGGAAGCTGTGGAACCCACGTCGGCCATTCAGGTTCCAAAGAACGTTCGCAAACCACAACACTCACTTTCGGGTTTGCGGCATTTGGGAGCCAAAACGTTCAACTCGCAAGGCATTCATCTTCCAAGGTATGACTGTAATAATCTCTGTAATAGTCTCATTATTTTTGCTGTAAGAATCATCAGGAGAGTCATCAAAAGCTGAACCATTCCCTGCTATGGATTGTTGGAAGGAGTTCTTGTGTGGCCACATTTCAAATATGGTTTATGTTTGCATCATTCCCAAACTATGAAATTAAGCATTCAAAATTGTTTTGATCCTTCCATAGTATTCCTTATCTGCTCTTCTTTTGCTTTACTAAGAAATACATCATCAGGTTTTACATTAGCAAATAATGATTGTTTTCTCTCACTTTATTCTAGTAACTGCAATCAGCACCTCCCAAAATAAACTCATTTGTTTTCATGATTTCCTTCTGCCGAAGCTTATTTCAATCCTCCCAAAGGAGAGTTATGAAACTGTGGCAATGAATTTATTTACTAGCGTATATTTAGTTAAGAAATAGCAGCCCACTGGGACCCATGATTTTCATCATCAGGGAAATCATGGACACCTCTGTTACACTCATAAATAAAGATGAGGGAGAAAGGGCATGGAGCACAAGAGAAAAGATCTAATAACAAAAACAGTTCTTTCTTTTTTTTAAGAGCAATTCAATCTTCTGTCAAAAACACTTTTCATACCATGTTCATCATTTCAAAAACAAAAGGTTGCATGAATCTAGGTTCTACTCAAACTTGGTTCACTGAAATTAATGGGTTCAAATTAGTCATGCCTATTAATTTGACCAGGACTACTTTGAGTAGAACTTGCATTGAATACAACCCAGAGAATCTGAGAAACTCAAAACTAAATTCTAGGTTTTTTAGGGAAAACAATGACTGCTACAAATCAAATTGTGCAAACTGTGACATTTCTTTGACTTGATGGGGAACCTGTGACTCTCCAGATGTTACTGGAATTCAATTACCAGCTTAGAAAGTTGAGATAATTTTAATCTATTATTGTATTTAACTCTTTTATGTTTTAAAGTATGGTTGTAAATTTTGCTCACTTTTATTGTCTTATTTTTTTGTAAACTGCTTTGAGGTTGCTTACAATCAAGCAGTGTGTTTTTTAAAATGAAATAAATAAATAACACATCTCCAACTATTGGCTGTGCTGGCTGAGGTTGATGGGAGTCAGAGTCCATCCACATTTGGGTGAAGCACAGGTTACCCACCCTTGTGCATACTCTTCCTAGCACACTCACTCTTGTAAACTGCAAGTTCTATCCAACCACCTTTCTTCTGGAAACAATACTTTAGGAATATAAAGAACCCAGAGTCTCGCTAGAATCTCACAGTGTTATGTGCAAAATGGATTTTTTTTTTTGTTTCTTTAGTTTACTGCAAGTTCTCTAGGCAGTTTGCATAAGCAATTAAATACAAGACATAATTTACAATAAAAACACTTAAAACAAAGATAAAATTACAGTGGTACCTCAGTTACGAATTTAATGCATTCCAAAAGTTCGTTCTTAAACCAAAGCCATTCTTAAACCGAGGTATGCTTTCCCTAATGAGGCCTCTTGCTGCCGGTGCCCTTCCACCGTTCGGATTCCATTCATAGACTGGGGTAAAATTCGCTAACCAGGACACTACTTGCGGTTTTGCAGAGTTCATAAACCAGATAGTTTGTAAACAGGGCTGATTTTAACCGAGGTACCACTGTCAAAATATATTGGCAAATCCCTCAGCTAAAAGGATTAGGAAACACAGCAGCTATAACAATTAAACCAGATGAAACAGCCAGCAAACAATTATATCTTTCCCACCACGCCCTCCCTTTAAAAGACAAGCTTCGATAGAAACCCACAACAATCCACTGTTGAAACCATTTGTAGATGTGGGAAGCCTGTTTTCTGGTGGCATAACACTCCTAAGAAAAGTTCCACATTGTGGTGCCACATGTTAATTCTGAATAACCAAATCTCTAGTACTTTTGAACATGCACTTTTAGGCAAGATCATCCACTGCTAAAAATTCAAAGATAGCTCCACTGGAAGCAGCATGAAAGGGTTTACTTCTGCTCACAGTTGAAGTCAATGGCTGAATTCTCTCTCTCATCTCCCCCCTTCTCCATAATCATTCCAGAGGTGTCCTAAATGAAACCACACAAACAATGTTCCTGGAGAGATTCAGCTGGAATGGTGACTTGAAAGGGAAAACAATGAAAACAAGTTCATGACACCACTGAACTTTGCCTGGTAAGAGGAGATGCCAGTTCTAATGACATAATTTACCAGAAAAAGCATCGTTTTGCTTTTCAAAGAAAAGTAGAAAGAATTCCACTTGCTAATAAATGACTTGTTTCTTTACCCTTTCATCCCAGAAAATGTCCAGACAGCTGGGAGTTCATATACCTTACATTTCCATTTAACTTTTGTGTGACTTGTAGGGCATCCGTTAAGTGAAAGTGTAATATTTCTTTCAATGGTTGAGGATAGGAAAAAGGCTGGAATGTTGCCAAACAAGGGACTGGTGTTTTACTGCATTACAAACATACCCAGGTAGACGCTAGACTGGTGGACATTCAGAGTTGAAAGGTGTCAGAGACTGTGGATCAAGTTGGTTGCTTTCTACAACTTCAGGCTGGAAGGCGGCACCTTAGTAAATCTGGGAAAACAGGAAACAGCCAGGATGGTAGCTTGGAATGGGAAAGATCACTGGGAATGGTATTCGCTGGGGAGGGAAAGGAATATTGTCTCACTGCAGAGCAACATATTTGTTAAGCAGTTTGTAACATCATTTCTGCAAGCTAAAAGTCAGCAAACAGCCTGTGGGTCTTTGGTGAATTCAGTAGGTTAAGGATCAAACTGTTCCTGGATACCCTCTGACTTGAGATGGAGATTTTACTTACATTTTGATGAGAAACTTCCTAATATTAACTTATTGAATCAATATTTGTATCAAGTTGTTTAAGAATCAGTTTTTTTGTATATCTATGCAGAGGTCCTCAGATTCTATCGACTAAGTAAACTGTGTTCCCACGTTGCTTTTGAACATTTTCAGCAACATGCAGAGGCAGAGAGAGAGAGGGCACATGCTTGCGTGGGCAAATTTTCAGTCATTGCTTCCAAAGTGTTTGAAAGTATCCAGCTATTCAGAAAGGACTCCCCTCATTTGGCTTGGTTTGTTGTCAGTGATGTCAGCACATGGGTTAGCTACCTAAGGTTGTGATGTCATCCTGTTTACAACATGATCCAACATGTTGGAGATAAGCAGTGTCCAGTGCACAGCGGAATGATGAAAAGTACGTGCCAACATGCTCTATATTACTTTATTTACACTTCAAAGCTGGTAATTTACAGAAAAACATCTTCCCTCTGCCGGAGCAGAGAAAGGCATCCTCTCTCCTCTAATGCACGGAGAGAATCACACTGAACTGCAAAGAACAGTGAAAAACAGGAAACCAGTGTACGTCACATCCAGTCTCCTTTCCCGTGAGAAAACCCAACAGCATTTGACTGTGGAATGTAAACATTGTCTTGTGACGAGCACTTCGCTGCTCAGTGAAGGAAGCAGAAACCAACATCCTCCCCCTTTCTGTGAACATCACTGGGCAGCGTGTTCGTACAATATCAGTACAAACCCAACTTCTGCACATAGGTACAGTGTTGATCCCTTGATACAATCTTGGACAATACATCAGCAGGAATTTCATTACCTGGCATATAGGACACCGTTACGAGTCCATTCTGAATACGTTCCCTAGCATGTTGCAACTTCAATTGCAAGTGCTTCGTGCTTTGCTTACAACCTTCAGAATTCAGCAAAGCCAAACATGCTTTGTTGTCCTGGTAAACCTGGATTGGACATTTGACAGGAATTTTCATGTCTTTGCACAATTGTAACAACCATTCACAATCCTTAAGTGAATAAGACAGTGCATTCAGTTCAGCTTCACAAGTACTTAAGCTAACTGTTGTTTGCTTTTTGCATGACCAATCAAATAGACCCTGATTGTACTTATAGCAAACTCCAGACGTACTTTTCCTGTCTGTAGTGTCACTTCCAAAACTTGCATCTGCAAATATCTCAAGACCACCAGACTTCTGATTGTTAAATCTCAGTCTGTAATGCATAGTGCCTTTCAAATACCGCGCTATGCGTTTCAGAGCTTTCCAATCCTTAACAGTAGGATTGTTGACTTGTCTGCTTAGCAAATTACAGCTAACAGCAATGTCTGGTCTTGAACATCTGGCAATGAAGTTTAGCTTGCCTAGCACACTTCTGTACAGTGTAGTGTCAGAAAATGCTTCTTCAGTGTCATCTACCTGATAACCTGTTGTCATCGGTGTGTCTACAGGGTTAGCATCCATCAGGTTTAGTTTGCTTAACACATCAGCAATTTTACGTGACTGGTGTATTAGAATGTTACCATCTTGATCTCTCTCTATTTCCAGAGATAGGTAGTTGTTTACCTCACCAAGATCTTTCATGTCAAAGTGCTCTTTCAGTTGAGCTAGGGCGTTATTGTACATTGTGACATCCTTCCAAAAGAATAAAAGATCATCAACATAAAACAAACAATACAGTTTCTTTTGCCCCTCCTCTTTGACAAATACGCATGGATCAGCTTTCCCTTGCTTAAAACCTAGAGAAAACAATACTTCAGTGAGTTTTGTGTGCCAACACCGTGCACTTTGTTTGAGACCATAAAGGGACTTCCTCAGAGCACAAACAAATCCCTGTTTTACCTGTACGCCATCAGGTGGAAGCATATAAAGTGATTCATCTAGAGATCCGTACAGAAAAGCTGTATTCACATCATGGTGACTAATGTGTAGATTCTCCTCTGCAGCTAGCTTGAGCATAAGCCTAATGCTCTCATACCTCACTGTGGGTGAGTAGGTCTCGTGATAGTCTTCACCTGGTACCTGTGCAAAACCTCTGGCTACCAATCTGGCTTTGTGTCTGACTATCTTGCCATTTTGATCTGTCTTCGCTTTGAAGACCCATTTGCTTCCAAGCAGTTTCATTCCTGGAACTACTGGAACAAGGTCCCATGTTTTGTTCCTTTCCAAGGAATCAAGCTCAGCCTTCATGGCATTTAACCATGGCTCAGCTTCCTTTGAATCCAAATCCTGGATTTCTTGGAAACTTGAAGGTTCAAATACCTTCTTGGAGCTTTTAACAGCTGTTACTGCTATCTTAGCAAACTCATCAGCAAATCTCTTTGGAGGTCTGCCTTTTGTTGCTCTCTGTGACCTGCGAATTAGCCTTAAGTCTTCAACACTCTCTTCTTCCTTCTTAGGAGAAAAGTGACCTATTGTGAATAATGGTTCCTCCAATTCTTGATCAGAGCTTTCAGAGGGTCGCATAGAGGCTTTCGCACTCTTGAAATCCTCTGAATCACCCGATTCAGTTTCAGACTCAGAATCAGAACCTTCATCAGTGGGTGTGGGTTGTTGCGGTTGCTTTTGACTATCCTCAGTTTCATCACTGTCATCAGGATAACATTGGAAAATTCCCACATTCTCCCCCCACTTGGCATTGTACTCAACACTTCTTGTGAGCTTAATTGTCTTAGAGTCAGTCATCATTATTCTGTAAGACCCTTTCTGATAACCTAGAAAGATACCATGCAATCCACGCTTGTCTAACTTGGAGTTTTGTGGTGAGTGAACCCACATGTCAGAACCAAAAATTTTCATGTGTTTGATGTATGGCTTCTTGCCAAACATCTTCTCATAGGGGGTACAACCAATCGCTGAAGATAACCTGCGATTATAACTGTAAGTGAAACATGAGAGAGCTTCGGCCCAATAACTCTCTGGAAGATTGGCATCATGCAGCAAGGTTTTTAACCCTTGAAGCAATGTCTGATTTGCTCGTTCCGCAAGTCCATTCTGCCATGGCGAACGAGGACTAGACAAATCGTGTTGAATTCCTTTCTCAGTCAGAAAAGCTTCAAACTGCTGAGAAGTGAATTCTCCCCCGCGATCACTGAAAAGAGTCTTTACCTTCTTACCATGCACATTTCCCAACCAAGCACAGAATTCCTTGAACCTTGGAAAAGCCTCTGATTTCTGCTTGAGATTGTACACATAAATATACCTGGAAAATGCATCAATGAGAACCATGAAGTACCTGTTTCCACCCAAAGAGGGCGCTAGTGGTCCAACCAAATCAGCATGAACAACCTGGTATGGTTCTGTAGCTTGCCTACTAGACACCTTACCTTTCGCAGCCATTTTTACCTTGTTTGCTGCGCATGCCTTGCACTTCATGTGGTACCTGCAGGGTTTAATAGTCATACCTTCAACCAAGGCAGGCATTTTAGATACTGCCTCAAAATGCAAATGACCAAATTTTCGATGAAAATCGTGAATACATTCTGCATGCAAACTTTTGTTAGAACCTGCAATGCAACAAGTGTCATCCTGCACAACATCATCAAAATACAAAACATACAAACGATCAACATATTCAGCATGCAATACATAATCATTTTTCTTTGTGATGATGCACCTTTTGTTCTTAAAGGAAACGTCAATTTTCCGCTCATTCAGCTGTCCAACGCTGAGCAGATTATGCTTGGCATCTGGCACATAAAGCACATCCTGTATCGACAAGTCCAAACTGTGAAGAACAACAGTTCCGTAGCCTTTACTGGGGATTGTGTGGTCATCCGCCTGGTGAATCGCACCTTCCTGCGGTGTAAAAGACACGAACAGTCGCTTATCGTTGCACATGTGGTGCGTTGCAGCCGAATCAATAACGAAGAAAGATCTAGACGTCTTCTGGACCTCTGCAACCTTTGGAGTGAAGCGTGAGACCATTGCCTTGTGCTGCGTTGTCCTGGACACCGGACCTTTGCCTTTGCCTCGGCCTTTTCCACGCGATGAGCTTTCGCTGCGCTGCTCTGTCTTGGCCCTGGGATTTCTGCATTCCCTCTTCATATGGCCTAGACGTCCACACGAGTAGCATTTCACTGCCTTCAAAGCTTTGGCGCCATCTGGTGGTTCCACTGCACTATGGGATGACGTCTGTGAAGTCTCCCCCTTGTTGATGCAGCTAGCACCCCGGCGATCCGCTTCATTCAATATCACGGCAGTAACATAGTCCACTGTTAGCTGAGCAGTTGGCTGTACAGCAATCTGAGTCGCAACAGACTCCCAACCTGAACCCAAAGATTGTAGTATCATAAAGGAATACACTTCCTCTGGAAAGTTGAGTCCTCTCTGTTGCAGCTCATGTCTCAGATTCTGCATCTCCATCAGATGTATACGCACATCTCCACCTTCAGCAAGAGCCATATTATGCAGCTTGTTAAAGTAAAACATTGTGGACCCAGCTTCTGTCCTCAAGTGAGCCTCTCTCAAAGCGTCCCAAATTTCTCTGGCTGAGGTCTTATCACGCAACAGACAGAGCTCTTCTGGGGATACTATCAACGTAAGAGTTCCCCTTGCCTTGGAATCCATAGCTTTCCATTCATCTGTAACTGGAGCTGGGGGGGTCTCTGTAATAACTTTAAACAGACCCTCTTTCCGCAGAATAGCCTCTGCATAGAGAACCCAGTCCGCATAGTTCTTCCTATTGAGCTTAGGAATCCCACAAGCATCCTGAAGGGCCATCATGACTTTGGCATTAGCCTTTAGCGTCATCTTTGCTGCTTTAAATCAGGCTGCTTTATACATGCTGCGTCTGTGTACAGCTGCTTCAATCCAAAAGCAAATTCAAAACAGCCTCTGCCTGTGAACCTGTGCCTTTCTGCTTAACTGCTTTGCTTATCTGCAGCTGCTTCAAACCGCATTCCAAAGGCAAGTTCAAAAGTGAAAGTTCTCTCTGCTGTCTTAAATTCATGCTGCGACACTGCTGCAGCTGCTTTACTTTCGATTTCCCCCAGCATAGGAAAAATTTATCCTTCTAGCCTTTTGCCTGTGCCACGGCAAAACCGGCTATAAAAGTTCAAAGTCCAGCCATAAAGCCATTAATTAGAAGCTGGCAGGCTGCCCGGAGCTGTAGCACATACCTCATCAAATCATCTTGACGCGCAGAGATATCGTCCGATCCGGCCCTCTGCATTCCGATCCTTTGCCGGCACTCCAATTCTTTGCTCCTTTGTTCCTTTGCCAGGAGCCCGACTTCTGGAGTCCATTCTCAAAACACTGCGTTTTTCTGGGCCCATAACCAAATGTTGGAGATAAGCAGTGTCCAGTGCACAGCGGAATGATGAAAAGTACGTGCCAACATGCTCTATATTACTTTATTTACACTTCAAAGCTGGTAATTTACAGAAAAACATCTTCCCTCTGCCGGAGCAGAGAAAGGCATCCTCTCTCCTCTAATGCACGGAGAGAATCACACTGAACTGCAAAGAACAGTGAAAAACAGGAAACCAGTGTACGTCACATCCAGTCTCCTTTCCCGTGAGAAAACCCAACAGCATTTGACTGTGGAATGTAAACATTGTCTTGTGACGAGCACTTCGCTGCTCAGTGAAGGAAGCAGAAACCAACAGTGATGTCATCCTGTTTACAACATGATCCTCCATTGGATGGGATCACCCATGTAACTATTGAAAACAATAGCACAGCCATTAGAAGGAAAATAAATACCGGTAATGCTGAAGCAGGTGGGGCAAACAATGGCAGTGAGTAGGATTTTTTGATTTAAAAAAAATGATGAGGATTCTCACAATTATGGAGATATCTCAGAAACAATGACTAAAGTAGCAACAGGATGTGGCCCAACAGATGCTATTAGACTCCAAATCCTCTCAGCCCCAGACAGGTCAATGTTCAGGAAGGATGGGAGTTGTAGTTCAGTAACAACTAGAAAGCCATAGGTTCCCCCTCCTTGCTTTTGACCAAAAACCACTACAGGAGAACAGTTTGTATGGCCCTGTTCTTCTTGGGTAGAGTAAGGAGGTGTCCATTGTTCTGCTCATGTTTCCCTGAATCTAGTCAAGCTCAACATCCATCCAGCAAAAGTTGAGATACTGTAGTCTCAATTTATACTTAAGGATTGTTGTCTCACAGACAACTAGGGTCCCAAAAAACTAGGGTCATAAAGGGGTGGGAGAGGCTGTGCTCAGTGCTTTCATTGATCTCACAAACAAATGAAACTTTAGTAGGGCTGTTCTTGATTATCCTAGTGGCTGACTGGGATCATACAGAGCCCAAGATGCATAATGGAGGTGGTACTTTGCAAGGCAATATGATGGGGGCCTTGGAAGAATGGCCTCTCTTTCCAGTAGCCTTGCAGGCACAGGAATGCTTCATTGTTTGATCAAGCACTCTTTTTCAATAATAGATTTACATTTCAGATTTACATTAAGTGACAGAGCTTTGCATACATGAGTGCATGCGTATTAGGCATAGGGTTTACATTATACAATTCATGGACATGTTTGCTGAGCATTGCCTTAGAACTTCCTGGTTTTGTAACAGGGGAAACAGGGACCTTCCATCTTGTAATCCCAGGAAAGAGTCTTCATTTAACAAGAATTTTGGAAGATTGCAGCCAAAAGCAAGCTTTAGAAGATGATAGGCCTTGTTTTCAAAATCAGGGATAGAGATGGGGATAAGCAAAAATATCAGTTTTGGGTTTTTCATTTTTTTTACAGTCTTAGCTTGAGTTCTCCACATTTCCACATCAATTGGAATATTTTTTTTGTGTGGGGCGGGGAAGCCCTCATGAAAATTCACCAGTGTGATTTTCTCCTAATATACACATTTTTGTATACAGTTTTGCCTGATACATACATATTTGCAATGCAGTTTTCCATTCTGTAATGCATTTTAGTGTGTTCTTTTCACTAATAAATGCATTTACATGCACACTTTACCTTAGTATATGTATTTTTGTACACATCATTGGCCTGGAGAACTGCATTGCAAAATTCTGGAGAAGTGCGAATTTGGAAATTTGGCTGTGTTTCAGTTTGCATATAGTTCTGGAAAATGCTAATTCAGTCAATTCGCCTTGCAGTGGGTACTGAATCAAACTTCTTCCCCCTCTCTAATCAAGGGTACACTTTGTTCATCCCAGCCTCCCTCAGAAATAATTTGAGCTCTTCAAGGGTTCAATTGGAAGACTCAAGCATACTGATTTAGATTTTTCGATGTGAATGTCTCTCCTTCCCCCTGCCCAAATCCTTCTGTTAGAAGTGAGGAAGGGGGAACAGCTGGTGGGGAGCTCCCATCATTTGCAGCAAGGGATCCTAGGACTTGAAGCTAGGACCTAAAGCTCTGCACAGCTGATATGAGGCCTTCCAAGTTTTCCTTTGGCTGTGCAGAGCATCATTTCCATTTGCAGCTGGAGGTTGGAAGGGGGCTTTGACTATAAGCCCCACCATTCCCAGCAGGCAATTAGGCTCCAATGAGCTGAGGAAGCAACCCAGGGCCTCATCGGATGGATGCTGTGTTGTTTGCAGCCAGGCACACTGGAACTTGTGCTAGGCTTGCAGTCTCTGGTTCCAAATGGTGAGGCTGTGCTTCAAGTCACAAAGAGAGTCAGGGCAAGTTCAAAGGGAGTGTGCTTTAGAACTGCAGCCATTCACACCCCTGCCCCACCCAGCTGCCCAGCTTGCTCCTTGATTTGATGAGGAATTGCCCCAAGAACCTGCCATCTCACAATGATGTCACTGTTTGCAAGAAAACTTGGAAGTGGGTCCTAATTAGGGGCACCATGTGCCCAGGATGTGGGTAGCCACAGACTGCACACCAGTTGGCCTACTTTCTTGAGGCACCTCAACCTGGAACATGGGAAGCAGCCTTATAGCGAGTTAGACCATAGGTCGCTCTAGCTTGGTGTTGTCTTCACTAATTGGCAGTGGTTCTCTAGGTTCTGTGGCTGGGCTGTCTCCCATCCTTGCCTGGAGATGCCTGAGATTTCACCTGTAATCTTCTGCATGCAGAACATGGCTTCTACCATTGAGCTATGCTCCTTGCTGTGCATGGATAGGTGGCAAGTGAAGGTAATGAACGATCTACACTGAAAACCAAACTGTTTTATGTTATCTAATCACGATAATTCATTCTTTGAATCTACATTTCATGGTCTCATATCTCCAGATATGACTGAGGTAAGTTTCGCTAAAGTAGTCTATAAAAGTAGTGCTATTTTTCTAGAAAAAGAGGTGCCGGAACTCACCATGAATGCCTCCCTTATTCTCTTATACAGTAATGGTAATGGCACCCACCTGATACTTTCCGGAACTGAGTTCTGACGAGTTCCTGCTGGAAAAAGGCCCTGTATAAAACCATATGTCAGGGTTGAAATA
Organism: Podarcis gaigeae; assembly: GCF_964106915.1. Taxonomy (NCBI): domain Eukaryota; kingdom Metazoa; phylum Chordata; class Lepidosauria; order Squamata; family Lacertidae; genus Podarcis; species Podarcis gaigeae. The sequence continues at coordinate 58,008,140 of NC_139682.1, read as the reverse complement.
TGATTCATTGGTTAAAGGGAAAACACCCACTGGTCTCACTTGTGCTCCAAATTTCTATAGGAGTTATAATGTCAACTTATGATGCTCCCCTCCAAAGCCTGATCCCTCAGACCTTTAAGAAAGAAAGAAAGAATAAATGTGATTTCTGTGGCAAAATTTGGGCATTTCTGATTTACACATTCCTCCCCCCCCCCCACTAGAAAGTGGCAGTAAAAAGCACACCTCAGTGGGAACATCCCAAAGCAACTATCCATTTACAGCTGTAAAGAATCAATACATTTAAGCCTGCGGTACATAAGAACGAACATTTTTCTTGGAGTCTGCTTTTAATATATTACTCATCTTTTTATTGTTCGTGTGACCTGATTATTTTTTTGGAGTTTAGAGATTTTTATAAGGTTGTATATATTAACATGTGCCTGCGAAAATTCCCCACTGAACCAATGTTAAATTAGCTAAACTGAAAGAATGATGACATTAAAATGTCCTTTCAAAACCTTAAACTTTTAACTTTCAGGCTGGCAGAATCTCTATATACAAAATTCCTTACTGATGATGATCTCTGATCTTGGCTCCCTGGAAGAACAAAAGTGATTTTCCAATGATCTACAGGCAGAGGAGAACGCAGGGGTTGCGCCTTTCTCCCCCACAGCTTAACACATATTCCATGTGCTCCCCCAGGAAATACATGAGAAGTACACCACGGATCTCAAAAGAAAAAAAAACGAGCCAACACCCTCAAAGATTATGAATTCAACTCTGGTTTGCATTGGAATTGTTTTCTCCCTGCATTTTGTTTTGTCAGGACAAGGGTGGATAACCCTTTCTTGAATTTAGAGGAAACTTAGGAATATCAAGACAGCACAATATGCACTCGAGTCCAGAGCTGTTGTTTTAAGCACAACTTGCCAGCAAAGGGGGCAGGGGCTGGTGATTGGGATTGGTGACCTGCCATAGAGAGTTAAGGGGCTTTAACTGCCTCCTGTTAAAATCTCACTCCAGACTGGCACTCCCCTACCTGCAATTTGCGTGAGGGGGAACCTTCCTGCTGACCAGAATGGAAGGGTTTTTTTTTTCAATATAAAATGCAGGTTTTGGTTTGGGAGCATAGTGGAGGAGGGAGAGGGTTAAATCACCTCACCATTTGAGCTAAGGGCTTGCTCCAGATTGTAGGCTGCACACTGGCAATGTGTTTAAAAGTACCCCTTGCATATAAGAGTATCAGTTGTACCATTTGGTTTAGTCCCTTGGATAAATGTGGAATGACTTCTGCTCTGTGTCTAGCCCTGAATTTTTGTCTTGCTTAAGAGGGTGGGTGTGAGAAAGTGTATGCTGCTGTTATGTTTTATAATAAGTGAAGAGATATGGGAAAGTGTTGCGGGGGGGGGGAGTTTAACAGAGTTGTAAGTGATAACTGTTTCTAAGTACTTAACATGTACCACAAAGGAGGTGTAAAAATAAAGAACTTGTTCTCCAAAGACTTGGGTGGATAAGTAGCAGTGGGATTTAGTTGTGCATTTTCAGCTGAATAATATTAGTAAACTTTCCTAACTTTAAGAACAGCTGGCAATGAAAAGGGTTGCTGAGAGAATTTGTAGAATCTCATTCTCTGGGGAATCTGGACAACCATCTGCAGGAATGGTTTACATCTGGTGTGTGGTTTCCATTTCGGGAATTGGAGTGGAGAACACAGCCCCTTCTAGCCACATAGTTGTACTATCCCATGAATTTATTACTCTAAGTCCATTAAGCATTTTCAACCCAGTTCTCTTGCCTGTTCAAGATAGTGAGTCAGAAGCAGAACTCCCCAACTTCTACAAAAATACATGGTTGACCTGACCTGACATGAAGACATGTACCTACTTTCTGCTGTCCTATTTGTTGGCGGAGTGAAATAATGAGCTTTTGCTGAGTAATGTGTTGGAGGGGCTATATCTTGGCAGTAAGTAGCAGTGGCTGGCACCCATTAGGACTAGTGGGGCGGAAATCAGGTGAGACCAATAGTAGATGGAAATGGAGCCAATCACAGGCAGCACCAACTTATTCCAGTGTTGTCCCCATCCTCCTCCTTGTTGAGTTCAACAACAGCAGCACTGAGACTAAGGAGAACGAGAAGGTGGTTGAGAACAGACCAAGGTTGGTGGGGCAGTGCCCCATTTGTCCCTATGGACCAGTTTCTACATAGTAGGGTACATGCATGTAGAAGTTGTTGTTGTTTAGTCATATCCGACTCTTCGTGACCCCATGGACCAGAGCACGCCAGGCGCTCCTGTCTTCCACTGCCTCCCGCAGTTTGGTCAGACTCATGTTGGTAACTTCGAGAACACTGTCCAACCATACTTGGAGTACAACCATTAAGATAGATTGTTCTCCACTATGACTTAGTTGAGTATCACCCACAGTGTCCATATTAATATTTTTTAGTTTTTAAAAAAACATGTGGGGCTACTAATGTAACTCAGGTTTACACTTCCCACAGACAACCTGATAAGAAAAAACAGATTTTTTTATCTATGACTTTTTCCCCACCAAAGGAAAAATATGAACTAAAATTTTTATACCAATGATGCCGCATGGATGCTGCAAAAAATATGCATGCCTGAGGAGCATCCCATAATATCCCACAAGAAGCACCCATCTGAAAGCACCCTACATCCCTAATTATACATTGCGTATCCTTAGAGAGAAACTTGCATAGGGCTACATCCAGCAATGCCAGCTCACATGCACAAAAGACTTCTGCTTGTTGGGGGAAGAAGATTGGGAGGGGTGCAGAGGACTCCAGGGGAGGGGAGAGGAAAAGGAAGGAAGAAAAAGGTCCACTGCATCTGTTGGCATGACGATAGGCATCACCCATAATGTCTGTTTCTCTTAAAGATCTCACATGTTGAACTATAGATCTATCTTGTAAATACCAACTAGCAGATTTTCTCATAGCTGGGGCATCTAAAGTTTTGTTTCTTTTCTGACAGGTATTCTTCTGTGGGGGAAAGAACATTGTTGAAACAAAACATATTTGTCTCTAAAACGTGAGATATTGCAAATAATTTGACATTGTGACTTCCTCAGATCCTGTGGGGGAAATATGCTCATTTGTGTCCAATTGATTGATTTTATGGAAATAATAATGTCTTTATTATGGCAGAATGGTTGGATTTCTGTGGTTTTGGCCAAAGGGTTTTCAGATGATTTCAACAGCTCAATATCCAGAAAGCATAAATCTGATATGAACACTTTATAAAACAAAGATTGCTTTAAGAGAGAGTCCCCCATCATTTCCCCCTTTTTGTTGACAACTGGCATTCTGAAATTTTAACATTAATATAACCAGCAGATTATGAATCAAACAATTTTTTTACACTTCTGCCACATCTTCCAGTTGCTGATCTTGAAGTATTTTACCAAAGTGTATTAAATATCACAGTGCATTTGATTAATATGACCATTATACCTGGCCAAACAATCCAACAAACATCCAAAAATGAAATATAAAAAACAGGACAGACATTTCAGCAGGGGGGGAAAAATCCCACTGCTTTTTTTTCCACTGAAGAAAATATGTTTTGAATTTAAATAACTTCTTATTATTTTGTCTATTAAAAACCAGCCAACAGTTTCAATTAGAATGCTCTAGGTAGATTTAGAGAGATTATCACTATGTGTCTTAAATTTTCTAAGTTGGACATTTAAACAACCACTGATCTGCAACTCCAGTTTGGGCTTTTTCTGCTTTTCATTGCTATTTTTTAAAAAAAAAATGGAGCAGAAATAAATATTGTCACTGCAAAGAGAAAAAGTGCTATGAATCCAAGGCACACAAAGAAGTGTTCCAATACATTCAAGAGGTGGTTTAATGAAGCACAACACAAATATTTCAAATGTGTGTTTTATCAGGGCAAATGACGAAGTTTGGCATTTAAATTATAAGCCTTCCCCAAAAAAATTTAATCTGTCGGTTGGGCAGGATAATATAAATACAACAGAGTAGGTGAAGTGTCATATCATCCATTTTCCAGGCTCCTATATTCCCTGCTTTTGATCCCCAGTGGGAAGATTTATGGAAGCATTTTTATTTTTGACAATAACCATTTACCTTGTCTAAATTATGCCAATTTGGAGGGAGCAATTTGTTTTTGTTTTGCTTTTAAAGGAGAGAGAGAAAGCCTTGAAGCCCATTTTTATGCTTTGCAGTGATTGCTCAAAGCAAAGGGCTGTTTGGGGCAGAGTTATGGGGTGGCATCTATATCACTTGCAGACATGCTTGACAGGTTGCATGCTCAGAGCTGAGCCTTAGATCTGAGATCATTCAACAGGGGGCATTTTTTCAGCTGAGCAACAGCTAAGGAACTGGCAACTAAGAGCTGTCTTCTGATACCAGAAGGGCTGCCACGTGGAGGGTATAGTAGACTTGCTCTCTGATTCTCCAGATGGCAGGACTAATGGGTGGGAACTGCAAGGAAGCTCAACATTGGAAGCAATTTCCTAACAACAGGAAGCTGTTCAGCAGTGGAACAGACCGCCTTGGGAAGCGATGGAGATATTTAAGCACAGGTTGGATGGCAATTTGTTGGGAATGATGTGGTTTTGGATTCTTGGGTTCTCATAAGAAAAGTCCTGCTGGGTCAGGTCAAAGAGCCCATCTTGTCCAGCACTCCTTTATCACAGTCGCCAGCCAGATGTCCAATACTGGGGCAGGGGTATGTGGCTCCTTTAGTCTCTTCTGGCTCATTGGCTGTGTGGGATCTGCTTTAGGGTTCTTCTACCCTTGCTTTCCTTTGAAGAGGCCTCAGGTCTTATGTCTGAGCAGGGCAGAACCCTGGCAGCTAAAGACAGTGAAACTGGTTCCTGATGGTACCCATTAACGTCTATTGGACATGATAAACAACTGCAATATGAGGCTTCGTTAAAAAGGGGAGAAACCTGCCCCCACTCTTTAGATATGTATGGCTCCCATACATCCCCTTAACATAGCACTGCAAATGGGGGAGGTGTGCAAGCTTACCAAAGCTTAACCTATTAATTTGGAAACTATCCCAAATCTCTATGTTCCCAAAATGCAGTGAGCTAGAGTAATTTCTGTGAGCTAAACCGCTACTCTCTGTTCGTTCGGAAGGGCCAGAATTCTTCAGGAGTGAAACCAGAGCATGCAGAGAGGAGCCCCAAGCCCTTTCCTTGTTTTTTTGTCCAGCTTGCATTAGACCAGTTGTGTGGGTGTGCCTTGAAGGGGGTGAATCTGGTCATTATTCCCCAGCTAGGAATTTCATCTAAGCAGGAGAAGAATTTGGGCACTTGTGAAACATGCCCCTTATTTGAGACATGCTTTCATGAGATCTTGAAGTTCTTTTCCTTCGCCAGCATCTCTAGCAAAAAACAAAACAAAAGCCATGCTGAATATCTCTGACACTGGATGGTGCAGAGCCCACTGATTGGGATCTTGTGGGGGAGATGAGAGACTACAGCAAATCCCTGTGCGCTCTGCAGAAATTGTATCACCCCACCCACTGCCAGTGGTATCCTGAAATGCACAAGTCTTTTGTTCGTCCCTCATTCAGCGACAAGCATTTCACTACTATTGATGATATGAAGGCTTAAAATGAAATCCTAGACCTGCTTATAACACACACAGCTCCCATAAAAACCAGTGGAGCTGCTGAACTCATCACACATATTTTAACGAATGAACCTCAGGAGTAGTGGTAGTATTAAGGACTTAGTGATCAACAGGTGATCAGCATGGGGTTTATTCTATCAATAAAGATCATAAAGAGTGTAATTTCATGTGATCATTAAGTTCACACCAGGACAGAAATGTGTTTGTTGCCTGTGCTTAAAATAGACTCCTAACTCAATAGTGAAGGAACCACTGACACCTGCTGAACATCTCTGTTTGAATGAGTGGGTTGAGTAGGCATCAAAAGGGAACCGGTGGAAGCCCAAGATCAAAAAGTTGATGATAGTCCAATTTTATAAATGTAACTGAACAACAGCTCTCTGTGTATATGTATTATGTTTTCCCTTCCCCTGTTTCATCTCAATTTTCCTTCCCATTTCCTGAAAGCGCTTCCTGATTTCTCACCATAAACATCCTTTCCTTTTATTAGAGCATTTGACTAACTGTTCCTATGGTGTGAAGCCTTCCTCTGGCCTCTGCCAGAACTGTTGTACATTTCCCTACCTTTGATTATTTCTTCTCTTTGGCATCAGCAAGCTTGAAGCAGCTGCTTTTTAAACCTGTGCCAACCAGTAAGCACCGTCAGTCACATCGCATATTAGTCAGGGATGGATGAATCCATCCACTTTCTTTCTTTGTATTTTTCTTTTGTTTACCCTCTTAAGTTCAACATTAGTTTGTTGGGCTTTTTCTTTTTTCTTTTCTTTTCTTTCCTTTTTCTTTTTTGGTAAAATGTCCTCACTAAAATTCATTGGCATTTTGGCATTCACATTTTTGCAAGCAATTTTTATTAATATAATGCATGTTTGCATGCTGCTGTCATGAATCTATGTGTTTATGCACACTTTGCCCTTATGCACACAGGCTCGTTTGCCTTGCACGTTGTTTTGTGATGTGCAAATCTGGTAGGCTTGAATTAAGATGCAAAGTATCCCTGATATTTCAAAACCACAAGCAATTTTGTGTCCTCACGGGTGCTGGGCTGCATAAACCTCTTTCATGTAGGACATGACAGATGAGAAAATGCTGTGGGGCTGAGCTTGAAGAGTTTACCTTGGAAAGGAGGAGGAGGTCAGAAGCTTCCTCTTTCCCCTTGGAACAAGCATAGCTTTAGAAGGAGAATTTACAAGGCTCTCTATAGCATGGGGAGACCTCGATGCCTGAAGCTTCGGATCTTTCAGAAGCATCCATCATCCCATGCTAGTTTTGGAACGGCCTGTGTGTCTCAGTGGCAGCACATTTCCCACGAAACGGCCTGCTAGAGATCCCTCTCTTCAAGGGGACCTTACAAAAATGTTGACACAGCTGTGGATGGGGCCAGGACAGTTTTCTAGGGATGGCAAGGGGCAGTTGTCCAGCGCTTCCTGGCGTGCAGCTCTAGACAAAAGAACCAGTGGGGAGAAACAGGAGAATGAAAATGCGAAGGACCCAACTCAGCTCTGTGGCTTGAATCTTTATATTCAAATGGTGCCATTATGGTTTGTGGAAGTAGAGTTGGGTGGTGGGAATGACCTGACTTCCTCCTGTGCCTTGTTAAGCTGCTTGCACTGCAGAAATCTGTGAATGAGGCTTCTAACGGCTCAGAAACAAATATGATTCTCTGCTATTGTTTACCCATTGGGCTGCTGTTAAAGATATACAGAAGCAAAGGTTGAAAAGTAGGCAAGCCTAGACAGAAGAGGCAGACCTTTTTCTTGTGTGAAGTGAAGCCATTACAGAAACATGGCAGGTGCAAGGCAAGAGCAGGCCTCCTTTACCCTTAGAAAGCAGCTCTATATAGGGAAGTGTTTGTTACCAAAAAGGAGCAATGCAGCAGCGAGCAGCAGCTGCAGATGGCTGCAAACAGGATGTTGATGTTTGTGACTGTTACCATGGGAAGAAAGGGGGCAGTCCATTCACTGTACTGAGCACCGGATGTTAGCTCAGTGTGTCATCTGACCTGTACTGGAAGTACATGGGAGGAGTTTATTCTCTCTGCTGTTGATGTAAAGAGAGTGCAGGCACGTTTCTCTGTACTGCTGCAAAAGACAGAAATAAAAGCATGTAAATATATTTCTGTCTGTCTCTTTCCCCTCCCTGGGGATAGCAGGGAGGAGAGGGAGGAGTGGTGTGTTCTTCTCACGTTTGAGGAGAATCGCCGAAGAGACCTCGCCTGTTTCCTGCCGGGAGTCGCAGAGAGGGGAGGTCAACAAGGATATTAGCCGGTGCCTAAAGAATGGCACATTCCTCTGACAAGGCTTGATTCCAACAGTGTTTAGTGTTTCTTTATGTTTTTATATCTGTTGGAAGCTGCCCAGAGTGGCTGGGGCAACCCAGTCAGATGGGAGGGGTACAAATAATAAAATCAGTAGTTGTAGTAGTACTTGTATAGGAGGAGCAATTTGGAGGTGATGCAGCCCACTGTGTAGCCACTGAGAGTGAGGCCTGCTGTTTTTTTGTGACAGATTAGTACGGAGTACATCAGAAAATGGGGAACGTAATCAAGCAGAGGCTGGTTAAGATATTTATTTCCTTCAGTGGGGTTCCTACAACATGGCAGCTAGTCCTACTGCAGCTGTTCCTTGCAGTGTTTTTCTGCATTTCTAATTAGTAATGACAGGTTGCATTTCAGCTGTCTGAAGATTTTATTGTATTTCTGAAGAAGCTAGACATGTTTGCCAAGCTGAATAATCCTGTGCAATCAGGAGTAAGTACTGCCAAGGCTAGTGGAACTTGCCGCCCAGTAACAATACATAGTCACACCACTTGGCTGATCAGGGGTGTGAACCCAAGTCTCCCCAGTCCAATTCCAACATGCTAAGCCATCCTGTACAAGCCCACTATTCTATAATGGAATGTGCTAGTGCCCTTTGGGGAAAATCCATAGCCATACACACATAATGGATCAACACATCTGCCTGCTTCTTCTTTTTTTAATTTTTCGTAGGAACATGGTTATGGCTTTAAAGAGGTTTATTTGAGCATGTTGGAAATCATCTCGAGATTATGAAAAATGTTGTCTGATGTCATGGCTGGCAGAGGAGAGTACATTTCTTTCAGCATATGGCAAAGCGAAGCAGGGAACACAAAAGAAGGGATAAGCAGAAGACCAAAGGGCTGCATTCTTTCTCCCCATGGTGACATCACTGTTAAATCCTCTACAAACCTCTTATTAAGATGGCACGATATGGGAGCATTATTAAATTGTAATTAAATGACATCTCCTGGTATTAGTCAGTTCATTCCACTACGTTCCTTAGACCCTCATAACAGAAAGGTTTGTGGAAGAACTAAAATACCAGTTTCTCATGGAGGGCAAGCAAGGCCTGTGTCCACCACACTTGGCACCATCTCAAAGGATCGCGTTTTCATAGAAACTGAAAATAAGAAATTGTCCTGATTGTTTTGTTACATTCAATTGTTTTAGTCCTTTTTATTGCTGATGGGGTTTTTAGTTGTCAAATTGTTTTGAGGTGTTTAACAGGAAGGGAGTCATAAATGATTCCTGCATTGCAGGGGTTTGGACTAGATGACCTTCGTGGTCCCTTCCAACTCTACAATTCTATGATTCTATGAAATAGATAAATGTGTATGAAATAAACACAGCAAGG